>NC_081556.1:16068976-17268976 GCF_963082655.1 Stomoxys calcitrans | reverse complement strand
TTTCTTTATATTGCCACACTTTTTATTTGCTATTTTTTAATTTTGTATTCCTTTTTTTTAGATTTCGTTGTTAAAAAACCGACGCACGTTTGTTTTTTTCCTCTTTTTTTCTTCTACTTTCAAATCATTAAAAACAAAGGACTGCCACTCAGTCCCACAAATATTTTATTGTATACAAAGAACGAAGACAACAAATACGATAGGCTACGAATTTTTTTACGATTTTTTATCCCCGTTTCTGCTATTGTGTTTTATTTATTTTTTGCTTGCTTCAATATTTTTCGTTCGTTTAACCAACCACACGCAAAGACAGGAAACGTTAAACTAAAAATTCACTCAGAAAAATCGACAAATTCTCTTTCTTTTGTGTATTTCGAATAGGGATACAATAAAAAAAAAACAACCAAACGTCGACACCACGCCACACCGTTGTCGTACCACCGTCTTCGTCGTTGTTGACTGTGTAACTAAATCGGCAACATACGATACGATCGCATAGGCATAGCAACCCAGCACACCACACCACACACAGAAACATTCACTCACTCACTCGCTCGCTTGCTTGCTTGCTCACTTAAACATACACCCCACCACACAGCCATCAACATTTCAAGCACACAAAAGAAGACAACACAGGAGTAAACAGTAGAGATAAATAAACAACAACAAAGAAAACCACCATAACAACGGGGCCAACAGTCAAAGCAGCAGCAAGCATCAGCTATACCCCGACAAAGAGCCTTCAACCACTCAGTGCCTTGAATAGCCAGCACTACTACTACCACCACTTCGACTGTTATTCTCATTCATTACCTTTTACCAACAACACTGTCGGCAACCATCATCACTTTATTAACATCGCTCTTACTTCAAGTACTTCTTGGCTAGCTGTTGTTATTGTTTCTATTGTTATGCTCTTCTCGCCTTAATTGCTGCCATTGGGGTAGGCGTGAAAGTAACGGTAGATGTGATTGGGAAAGAGAGTATTTTAAGTTTTTGCTTTGGTTCAATGCTTTTCAAACTACTTTTGCAATTGAGAGAAAATGTTTAGGCAATTCTTATTGGACCTACGATATTGCAAGAGATCAACAGCAGTGGCGGCAAGGAAATTGTGTAGGTTTTCAAAGGGGTCTGGTAATGTTTATGTAGAATTATTACAATATAATGGAGGTTTATAATTTGCAATGTGTTATTAAATTATAAGCAAAAAAAGCGCTTAATTTGGATCAGTTTATATGAGAATTATTTGAAACGACAAGTTATCGGAGCTTCAAGGGACTCAAAGCAATTAAAAAAATCAAGAATTTGTCTTTTAAATAAATTCTATCTACAAAAATTTGGGGGAAATTTTATCTTTAGAAAAAATTTCACTAAAATTGTGGCTATCGAATCGAATTTCACTAAAATTGTGGCCAACGTCTCATCATGTCATAGTCCTATGTATCCCGTAGTCCTATGTGTCCCGTAGTCCTATGTGTCCGTAGTCCTATGTGTCCCGTTATCCTATGTGTCCCGTAGTCCTATGTGTCCCGTTATAATACCAATACCTATACTGACCTCCTTCTTACTTCCTTTCAGTAATTGCCTCGTCTTCTCACGATCTAGATCCCCCCATAGGATTTTCATCGTCCTACCGATCGTTTCACTGTTCCACAGTGTTGCAAGTGCATTCGTCGCCCCCACCCGTAACTCGGACTACATCAACCCGAAAGGCTTTGGGTTAACCAAGTTTATCCTCAGAAAAAAATTGTACGGACATTTTTTCCTAAGAGAAAATTTCATGGAAATTTTGTGTTTAGAAAAACTTTGAAACTTTGTCTATAGAGAAAATTTTATGGAAATGTTGTATAGAGAAAATTTCACTAACATTTTTAAAAGCGAAAATTTCACTTAAATGTTGTCTGGAGAAAAAGAAAAAGTCTGTCATGACAAAAAAACACATGCATTGGAAAAAACTACATCTAATTGGCAGGGTTTTCGAGCGTGGTTAATGTGGTAATTGTATCATAGAAGCGTTTTCGCAATTAATACGATACAAATACAACATACCAACGCACGGCCCTTGAAGCCATCACACCTTATATGGTTGAAAAGTCTTCTAACCAAAAACGAAACGCGTCCCATGGTGGCTGATGTGTGTTGCTATCTCTGGCTTTCCTTTTCCATTTGCAATCTCCGATCATTGAGCTCGTCTCGAAGGAGAAACAAACCAAAAATTTTGTTTTAGAAAAAAATTTCACGAAAATGTTTATCATTTTTAGAGATATTTTCATTAAAAATTTGTCTTTTGATAAAAATCAAGAAAATTTTGGATGTGCCCTAAAAGTGCATTTTTGTCTTTCTTTATTTACGGGGCTAGACTCTTGGACATCACTGTGCACGTTTATTTGTTGAGCACACTCATTCTCCCATTGAGCAGAGATCTCGAAAGAAAGGCAAATACTCTTCTCTTCCTGTAGCTCACAGTTTGAAAGCAATTGCTTTGCAGCACTCATTCAATATTTTTTCACACACACACTCTTCCGTTTTCTCTATCTCTCTCACTCGCTTGCGTAGCCCACCAGGTTGTATGTGTTGATGGTGGTACACAGCAAAACCAGTTATTGAGGCTATTATTAATGGTGCTCTAAGGGTAACGCCCCCTTGATTAAACACTATCTATACCTGTTTAGTAGACATGCTTGTTGTTGCTGTGTGTGTTATGTGCGTGATGTACACCGTAATAATCGTAGCCATTCATGTGGGCTTGCGTTTAAAGCAAAAGGGGGTGTTGCCCTATTTGCAGAGATTATTGTTTGACAGCAATGAAGTCTTTTGTAGAGGTAATAAATGCAATGCTTCCATTGGTGGAGACTGGATTGTGCGCAATGATCGCCATATTTACTATTGATGACGATGGGGGTTTTTGGGTGTTTTGAGCTGCGATAAGCTGTTGCTGGTGTTTTTTTGGGTTTGTAAGAGTAAATTTCTAAATGAGGATGTGTTGGGGATAGGAGTGGTTGGCTGGTTGGTTGGTTGTTTGTTTGTATAACTTATGATGCTTCCCTTGGCCTAGCAAGGCATTGGTATGGAGAATTGTCTGTATAGATGCTTTCATTTGAGATTGCTTGGGGCTATATCTTTGCTGAAACAGATGAATAATATCTGATGGGTTAGCGTGTAATTCCTTACAGGTTTTTGCAGCCAAATTGTAAAATATCATTCCTACCCGGATGTTGCCAAGAGAAACGTTGGCATTAACGTAAATTGATAACTTCACTTCACTCCTTGAAATAAATGCCAAATGTGCGCTGAGAGAAGCGTGTAAGCGTTTGTGTGCAATGTGTTGGTTTCACTTTGCAGGCATATTATCACACTCGTTGAGGCATGCGTCTGTATTTCCTGATTGAATTCAAAGGATACACAGATACATACACTGGATATGATGGCCCAATGTGTGTATATAAGCAGGAATTGAATTTTTTACTTTAATGAAGGAAGAACCAGCATTAATTTCTGAAAAATTGGAGAATGTTGTAGGACTTAAGTATCATGGCTTTTGGATAGAAATGCAAATTGGCATGGGAAAAACAATTTGAAATTTTTTTGACCAACTTGAGATTTTTCATAAAATTCAATTATAACTTTATGATTGGAAAATGATTTCTTCATGGGGGCATGTTTAGAGGAACTATTTTTATTTTTTTAATTTTAGTATTATTTTAGTTCTTCACTCACTTGAGAATATTCGGAAGTTTCCCTTGATAATGCTAACTTATAACCGTTGCATAGTAGGATAGGTATAAAAAGTAGAAAGAAGTGTATAATTTTTCAACGGATAGATTTTTTTTTCGAAATTAGGGTGTATTTTTGGAAATTATCGAAAGACATACATAACGTATATCTCAAAGACTGGTCTGTGTAAACGGCCCCCAACCAAATAGTTCGATGAATTTTAACTGAATTATGTGGCGTGTGGTCGGCGGGAGGTTGAATGGATTTTATCCCGAAGGAGGGGAAACTGAGCCATTCTCTACCCAAACATGATGAAGAAGGGTACTGCGGCAGTGCTGATCTCTGAGGCAAGAAGGTGTGCTTCAAGTGAGGCGCTGAATACCATACTTGATCTTAGACCTTTGAAGCTTTAAGTTGAGCATGTGACAACAAAGATTGCCAGAAGTTTGAGGGAGTCATGTACATTATGCTCCACAAACTTTGGGCATTCTTCTGTTCTACTGCGAGATGGAGATTTGATGTAGCGGCATGCTATATGCGGCTCGACTGATTATATACCAGAGTACTACTTCCTTATTGAGGGATTGCACGTCGCACAGTGGGAGAAAATCGAAATAACCAATAAGGAAAGGCAATAACCGGGCGGTGCCGACTGTATAATACCCTACACCTAGCCTATAAGTTCAAAGTGCGAGCTATATCTCATTCTGAACCAATTTTGATGGGTCGGCGGATATTTTCAGATAATCCGAAACAAATTTTGAACAAATATGTTCAAACTGTAATAAAAACGCTTGACAAATGACAACATTATTGCAAATTACCCAAAATCTGGCGAACATATATATGGGAGGTATATGCACATCTGAACCGATTTTTTGCAACATCAATAGGCTTTGTCTCTAGGCCGAAAAAGATGCCTGTACCAATTTTTAAAACGATCGGAAGAAAATTGCGACCTGTATTTTGTACACAAATAGCATGGAGAGACGGACAGACAGACGGACATAGCTAAATTGAATCAGAAAGTGATCGGTATCTTAGGGGGATCGGTATTTTAATGGGTCTATCTCTCTTCCTACTGGGTGTTACAAACAAATGCAAAAGTGTAGCGTATAAATATGCCGTGTGAGAACGAGTAAAGATAATTCTTTAAAATTTGGAATGGTTAGAGCTGCAAAATTTTAAGGCCCGAGGTTGTCTGGGTGCCTTTTGGCAGCTCCATAAAGTTGGTCACCTCAATATTTCGAAAATTTGTTGGGACTGGCAAATCTTTGGGTGTGGTTCGATTTCCAAAATTTTGCTGGATAGTGCTCAAAAATCCCTATACAAAAAATTTGCTTGAGGTCTAATATCTCGTCTTTTTCGGGCATATTCGACTTTTAATTTTTTATGCATTTTTGACCGAGAACTGCTTCATATTTTGCAATTTAATGAGGCATATGTTGTTCGATTTTCATTTTTATGCATGACTTGGATTCGAGACAAAATTTATAATGACTTTGCTGCAAAAATTATACACATCTGGTAATTAAGTTAAAAATTAAGCAGATTGGAAGTAAAAAAATGAGAAAAACAGTTTTTTTGCATTTTTTTTGTCAAAAAAAGTTTTTATAGAAAAAACTTGATTTTTAATGTAGGTTGGTCGGGATTGTAAATGGGACAAATCGGTCCATGTTTTGATATGGCTGTCATATAAACCGATATTGGGTCTTGACTTCTTGAGCATCTAGAGCATCTAGAGGACGCAATTCACGTCCGATTTGACTGAAATTTTGCATGTGGTGTTTTGGTATCAACCAAAAGCCAGATCATTTAGCTGGATATTTGATTTTATAGCACACACAATCTTAAGAAAAACCAGCACAAACCGACAATATTAATGGCACTATCTATACTTTATTTTTTGTCTGAATATCGATTGATATTTTTCCTATCGATACTATCGGCAAAGTTAAATTTTTTGCAAAATTTAACAAAAATAAGCAAACCAACACTGAATGTATGCCATAAGATACATTTCGTTTACAGAGGGCGCAATTTTATAACCTGATATATATCCCGATTTGACTTCTTGAGTCCCCGAAAGCCGGAATTTTTCTCCGATTTGGCTGAAATTTTACATATAGTGTTCTGTTATAAATTCCAACAACTATACTAAGTAAAGTCCAAATCGGTATATAATCTGATATAGCTCCCATATAAACCGATCTCTCCATTTGATTTCTTTAGCCCTTACAAGCAGCAATTTTTGTCCGATTCGGTTGAAATTTAGCATGCGATGTTCTGTAACGACTTTCAATAACAGTAATAAGTACGGTCCAAATCAGTCTACAACCTGATATAGCTCCCACATAAACCGCTCTCTCGATCATCCTTGTTCGGTTCCTAGAAGCTTGAATTCTTGCTGGTTTGACAGAAGTTTGGAATGTAGAATAAAATTATGCCATTTATAATTTATAAATTTAGAAATTTATTTTGTATAAATTTTTAGCAGAATCCATGGTGGTGAGTTCCCAAGATTCGTCCCATCCGAACTTAGCACGCTTTAACTTGTTATATTTCATATGATTTCGTTAACTGCTTAGTTCCTACCGCTTAAAATTTCAAAGATATATCTTTAACCGTTCTCAAACGGCAGATTTCTTACTATTTTTTTTTCGATTCTATCCCACAGTGCATCGATGGGTATAGCAATATTTTTTACTATTTTTTCGATTTTATCCCACTGTGCAATGTGGACCATTGTTTGTAAGATTATCGTGGAGTTTCATACAATTCACTCTTCCAAATATAAAAAAAAATGGTAATAACTACGCTTTTTATAGACTTAAAAACCTTGAAACGGGGAACGAAGGTCTATGTGGCACCTATTTCTAAATATGGCCCAATCTAAACCACGGGTGAGGAGTCTTAGCTCCTTATATAACTCACTGTTCCAAATTTCAACAAATTGGTGTAATAAATGCTCTTTTTGGGCTGAATACCTTCAATCGGACTATATGGCATTTTAGTATATCCATATATACTAAATATATATATATATATATATATATATACCATGCAGTTATCTGTGCAAAATTTCCAATTCCTCAATAACTTTCAACTTCAAAGACTTTACAGTTGTTGATATTACGTTTTGTCTACCATATATACACACACATATATCTCCAAAATACTTCACATATACATTGTTAAACTTTTTTTTTATTATAGACTAAGTAATCCCTTACCCACCCCCTCTCTGGTGGGGTTTCTACTTAATTTATACACTCCACATTTTCAAGGCATGACCTCTTGACACCATCATCTGTGTGTTCTTATGTTTGTGCGATTAATAACACAAGCCACACAGGCGTGCGTGTATCATATCTCACTGCACACAGACAGACAACAATGCCTGCCAGAGATGACAACAGAAGACACCCAATTTCACACAACTGAACATTTGACCCACCTCAAGCTTTTGTGTCACCTTATACTCAGCGTATTGTACTATTGTACGACTGCTTTGTATAGTAGGGAGTTGTGTTGGCAGTACGCACTTTTTCTGGTACAAACAAACACACACACACACGAGCGCGAGGGCATACTCCCTATCCCAATCATCCTCGATGCTCAGGTTCCTGCTGTTGTTGCTTGGCTCGGTTAGGGAATCATTTGTACAGAAATAAAAACAAGATTTTTATCTGAAAATTTGTTAAATTTATCACTTTAAACACACCATGTGGTATCATCATCGTCGTCAGCGTCAGCATCATTATTATCTTTATCCTCATCATTATCATCATTGCCAGCAGCATTATAATCATGAGGCGACCCCAAAAAAATCGCTAATACTGGGTTCAATGGCTTGTTTGTCTTTTTGACATTGTTGTGGCTGCAGCAGGATTTTTTGTTAACAAATTTGTGTGTGTGTGTGTGTGTGATCTTGTGTGTTTTATTGAATTCCTTAAAAAATTGCCTATTGCCATGTGGGTCCACCTTTCACTTTACTCTGGGGAGGTTATACAAAGAATGCTAAACTTCTTAATAACTATAATTTCATTAAAAAAGTTGTAAGCGCTTGTATTTTATGAAGAAGGACGGAAAGGTGTTTTCAAAAATAAAAATGGTAGCTAACACCACATGCAACCTACAGTCCACAATGTCCACTCTCGTTAGATATTCAGTCTGCAGTTTGATTCTTGCAGTCTTAACCATGGAACTTTACTCCAATGTGAAAACGAAACTCAGTATTCTTTGACCTCTAAACCGCACCCCTTAGCTCAAGGACTCAAAAAAAAAAAAACCGAGCGCGACATCCAGAACCTTGGAAAGAATTTTTCGGAGGCAAGAATAATCAGGTTGGCAACGTAAGCCCAAACATCAGACGCCTTAGGTTGGATTAGTTAAGAGTGGCGGCCCTTCACAGACTCACTTAGGCAATTATAAGTACATTGTGATGCCAAAGTAGTGGTAGACCAAGGCGTATGATGGGAATCGATCCCACAACCCCCTCTTTGCCAATCAGAGCACACTATCAACTCGGCTACCGGAGGGCATATAAGACGTCGCCACCATACGAGTTAGAATCCATAGTAGCGGTGAAATCACCTCTATGACATATTCAAGGACATATTCAATATCCAAACAGCAAAAGTCCAGAATTCCCGACGTGTTCATGAAGATGGAATAAGGTACTCCATTGCGGCTTCTCCTTTCTCAACATTAGGGTGTGTACACAAGCTCAAAACATCCCAAAGTACTTGCCAGCCAGACAGTGGAAATCTTCTTGCAACATCGTGATGAAGATGCTATACAAACAAAAACAACAAACAGGGGCAAACATCCCTCAATGAGTGCTGTCCGATTCAAATTTAAGCTCGATGAAAAATTGCAAATTTTGCTCATGAACATTCCACTAAGGAACAGGGGCAAACTTCTCACGTATCAATGAGTGCAGTTCGATTCAAGTTTAAGCTCAATGACAAAGGGCTTCCTTTTCAAAGCCGAGTTCGAACGGCGTGCCGACACCTCTTTGGAGAAAAGTTTTTACATGGCAGAGTATCTCACGAATGTTGCCAGCATTAGGAGGGGAAAATCACCGATGAAATTCCTGTACGTTCTTGCCATTTTCCGGGCGAGCCTGGTGTGGTATAACAAGCAGGGTGGATTTTATCTCCAAAGCTGGGAAAATAAATCAAAGCACGACGAAGAATTACAAGCCCATTAACCTGTCATCGTTTTCGCTCAAGACACTGGAAGGACTGAGAGAACTGAAGGTGTGGGAGGGGCTAACGCCGGAGAACTTCAATGGGCACATGGGCGGTGACGACGGCTCTTTATGAAGTGGTACGAAAAAGTACACTATGACGGCCTTCTTAGATATTGAGGGGGCCCTTCAATAAAGTGGAGAAAGGGTCGATAGTCCCCGAAATTTGACCACACGGGGATCCCCCCTGGAGTAATAACATGCTTTGTGCTAGGATTATTAATGCGAACCTGGGAGAAACTGTGGTGAGAAGGCGGGTGACAAGAGGAACGCCCCAAGGTGGGGAGCGGCGGAATTGTACTCGTCTATTCTGTGGAATCTCGTGATGAATGAGATCTTGGGTCTCGGTGGAGATAACACAAAGATAATCGCTTATGCTGACGAGGCAGATTTCTGTCGTCGTATAGCGAGATCATGGTAGGGTCATTGAGCAGATTTTCGCGATGGGCTATCAGAAATGCGTTGACGACCAACCCAAGGAAGACGAAACTGATGTTCTTTACACGCAGATATAAAATACCAAAGTTCAGATTTCCGTCATTGGACGGAATCACCCTGCGGCCGTCAAAGAAGGAGAAATATCTTGGGAGAGTCCTCGATTCGAAGCTACCCTGAAGAGAAATGCGGGGAAAAGGATCCGAAAGGCATTGTGCGCTTTCTACTCGTGCAGGAGGAATTTCAGTAGGAAATGGGGGAAAACTTCTCTATATAGGGAGCACTCCTGATTTTTTTTTTAAATTTTTTGCACAATAGGGGTCATAACACTGTGCCATAGGATGCATGGAGGCGGACTAGAGAATACCGCACAAGTCATTGACTTCTGCAGGAGTTGTCTTGATGAGGAGGAGACTATCGAGCACTTCCTATTTTTATGTCCAAGTCTGGGAGATACTGTGGTGAGAAGGCGGGTGACAAGAGGAACGCCCCGAGGTGGGGAGAGGCGGGTTTGTACTCGTCTATTCTGTGGAATCTTGTGATGAATGAGATCTCGTCTCTTGGATCTCGGTGGAGATAGTACAAAGATAATCGCTTATGCTGACGAGGCAGATTTCTATCGTCGTATAGCGAGATCATGGTAGGGTCACTGAGAAGATTTTCGCGATGGACTATCAGAAATGCGTTGACGACCAAACCAAGGAAAACGGAACTGATGCTCTTTACACGCAGATATAAAATACCGAACTTCAGATTTCCGTCATTGGACGGAATCACCCTCCAGCCGTCAAAGAAGGAGAAGTATCTGGGCAGAGTCCTGGATTCGAAGCTACCCTGAATAGAAATGCGGGGAAAAGGATCCGAAAGGCATTGTGCGCTTTCTACTCCTGTAGGAGGAAGTTCAGTAGGAAATGGGGGAAAACTTCACTATATAGGGAGCACTCCTGATTTTTTTTTTTAATTTTTTGCTCAACAGGGGTCATAACACTGTGCCATAGGACTCATGGCGGCGGACATGAGAGTACCGAACAATGACTTCTGCAGGAGTTGTCTTGATAAGGAGGAGACTATCGAGCACTTCCTATGTTCATGTCTGGGTCTGCAAGGACGCAGACTCTCCTTTCTGAGGAGATGGTTCTTCTGTGTTCTGGGTGATCTGGAGAACGTATCACTGGGAGGTCTCCTGAGATTTGTGAAAGCAACGGAAAGACAATGACTTCTGCAGGAGTTGTCTTCATGAGGAGGAGACTATCGAGCACTTCCTATGTTCATGTCTGGGTCTGCAAGGACGCAGACTCTCCTTTTTGAGGAGGTGGTTCTTCTGTGTTCTGGGTGATCTGGAGAACGTACCACTGGGTGGTCTCCTGAGATTTGTGAAAGCAACGGAAAGATTCCGACGGAGGTTGCGATTGCGTATAACCTCTGGATATAGTCCAGGTCTCCCATCTTCTTTCTCTTCTCTTTCTTTCTAGGGTAATAAAGGGTGATTTTTTTGAGGTTAGGATTTTCATGCATTAGTATTTGACAGATCACGTGGGATTTCAGACATGGTGTCAAAGAGAAAGATGCTCAGTATGCTTTGACATTTCATCATGAATATGAATATGACTTACTAACGAGCAACGCTTGCAAATCATTGAATTTTACTACCAAAATCAGTGTTCGGTTCGAAATGTGTTCATTCACCGTAACGTTGCGTCCAACAGCATCTTTGAAAAAATACGGTCCAATGATTCCACCAGCGTACAAACCACACCAAACAATGCATTTTTCGGGATGCATGGGCAGTTCTTGAACGGCTTCTGGTTGCTCTTCACTCCAAATGCGGCAATTTTGCTTATTTACGTAGCCATTCAACCAGAAATGAGCCTCATCGCTGAACAAAATTTGTCAAAATTTGAACACATTTCGAACCGAACACTGATTTTGGTAATAAAATTCAATGATTTGCAAGCGTTGCTCGTTAGTAAGTCTATTCATGATGAAATGTCAAAGCATACTGAGCATCTTTCTCTTTGACACCATGTCTGAAATCCCACGTGATCTGTCAAATACTAATGCATGAAAATCCTAACCTCAAAAAAATCACCCTTTACAATGGGCCAAACTGACCTCCGAGCGAAGTTTCCTATGGTGGGCAACCCATTAAACCTAACCTAACCTCTTCATCTACGTTGCTACGTCAAGCACCCTTTCCCTCATGTTTTCTCAAGATGTCCTTAACTCGGGACAATTCCTCAGTCAAGTTGACAAAATCCTGTCTATAGATCTCCCATACATTTTTAATACCACTTTCACACCATTAAACTTGGACTTTCTTCATTCATACTTATAGAATCTCAGCTTGTCTCTATTAATCCCCATAACTTCCTACTACTTCTTTCACTGGTCGATATAAACGCCCCTCTAGCATTTCTTTGTTGTATCCTAAAATCTCAATTCCTCCACTTTTTATACTTTCTCTCTCTCTAGTCCCAATTCCTCCACTTTTTATTCTTTCTCTCTCTCTCTCTATCTAAATCCCAATTCCTCCACCTGTTATACTTTCTCTCCCTCTTTGTCAGAATCCAAGCAAAAACCTCTATGGTTTGGAACAAGTGCTGGACACTAGAAATCTCCACGGGACCCTAACGAACCCTCGTTCCGCAATATTGAGGTTTCACGGCTCCCCAAACGCAGCAGTAGGTAGCAGATGGGGTCTGCGACTCAGGTTGATGTGCTGTTATTCTACCTTCTGAATCATCGCCGTTTATTTTGCGCCCGTTTAAACTGAACATAAGATTTTTGTGGGCCCTACACTGTGATGGAGGCTACCGTAGGGCAGAGGTTTGCTTGTGGGCCTATGACACCGAGCGTCTGGGTTCGAAACCTAGCGAATACATCAGTAAAAATTTTTTAACAGTGATTTATAACCTCCTTATCAAAGAGCTAGAAATCGAATCGGACAGCACTCCTTGATATGAAGAAATTTGCCCCTGCTCTTCAATCTTCTAATGGTTTCATCGTGGGTGTTAACAAAATAGCAATTCTTCTAACTTTAGAAGGAGGATCCACCCTTATACTGAGCTAATTCAATGATGAACAATTTCTGATGTTCTGGATTCAGTGATAAGATTGGGCTCTTGTGATAAAATCCCTTTTCTTCGTTTTCTTAGGGGATTACTCCTCCGGGACGAGTCTTAGTCTTGACTGACTAAGACTCGTCCCGGAGGACTGACTAAGACTCGTCCCCAGGCGAAAGTCTTATATTTTTTACAAGCGAGTATATTTTACCTCCCCTCTTAATCGGAAGTACATACATGATTATATGCCCCTAATCGATTTTAATGTTTTAATTTTCCTTTGAAAAATTCGATATCCTTACATCTTTTTAAAAATTAAAAAAAAAAGAAAATTAAGCACTACAGAAAAAAAACAAATTCTAGGTAAGTCAAGGGCTATCAAAACTATTAGACAATGTAAAACTATTCACGGTTTAATTTATAGTTCCACGAATCATATTGTTGCCCTTTTTTGGTTGGTGGTTTGTTGGCTTGTGGGCCACATTATTCCAATGGGCCATAAAGAATCATCATTAAACCAAAACAAAGACACACACAAACCAAAACCATTGATGATGGTGGCATTTTCTGCTGCTGATGATGATATGATGGCTGTAGTGGTCTCATCATTTTCAAAACCCAGAGCAGGAGATAGACAGACGGTCAAAGAGACTAGAGTTGCCAGTTTTTTCGGTTTTTTGCTAGAAAATCTTCTATGGACGAAAAAATTTTTTAGGATTTCTAACTGCAGTTGCTCAAAAAGTCAGCCAATTTAAAGGCTGAGATCTAGATACGACAGGGATTAACGAGGTCTTGTGGGATACCAGTAAGGCCCTTCAGGACGATAGGACTTTTGTCCGTACTATGATGAGATTACAGATGAAAACCAACTGTACTAAATTCGGAAGACTACTCAGAAAAAGACTTGGGACTTTAATTGTTTCATTTGGAACGATAGGTGAAAAACCAGATGGAGGTACAATTAACATGTGCGAGAGAATTTATTGGTGACTCCACATTCTTATGGCACGGCTCTGACTTTAAGCTTTAAGCTCTGATTAAGCTTTAATCTAAGTCTGGGTTTCATACTGCTACTGGAAGTAACTCGTTTATAATTTTCTCCCTCCATCAGAGGAAAGTGTCCGGTACTTATGTTTGATGATGTTTAGAGGCACTTACTGACTGAGATCTAGATACGAAAGGGATTAACGAGGTCTTCTGGGATACCAGTAAGGCTCTTCAGGACGATAGGACTTTTGTCCGTACTATGATGAGATTACAGATGAAAACCAACTGAACTAAATTCGGAAGACTACTCAGAAAAAGACTAATTTAGATTGTCCAAGCATGCAAGACATTGACGACAATGTCAACAGGATTACGACTGTACTGGTGGGGTCTTTCGAAGACAGTTGTCCTCTTCGGGAAAGGTTATCAGTTCAAGAGAAACCCTGGATGATCGGGGAGATTCGCAATATTGGAAAAGAAGTCCGCCGACTTTTTAACAGAGCACGTTGTAAAAAAGCGGAAGTATATTGCGATGTGTATTACACCCGGCTCAAGGAATACAATAAAATTAACAGAGCGGTAAAATGTGCCTCCTGGGAGCTTTTCTGCGAACCGGTCGATAACGTTATTGACGCCGCCAAGAGGAAAAAATTTCTCTCTGGACTCATGTCCCAACTGAAACGTTAGAAGAAGACATGGGAGTAAGAGCACAGAATTTATGGTAAAGGAATCCTTGAGAAGCTTCAAACCATTTACGTCACCCGGATCTGATGAAATATTTCTCATGCTACTGCAGAAGCAGGCGGACTGGCGCCCCATCTGGCCTGTATTTTCACAGCGTTCCCACGACTTGCATATACTCCGAAAGCCTGGCAGGAGGCAAGGGTGATATTTATACCCAAGCCCGGTAAGGTAAGTTATGCGACACCAAAGGCCTACAGGCCTATAAGCCTTACGTCCTTTCTACTCAAAGCCATGGAACGCATTATGGATACCATGATAAAGAGTAGGACATCCAGCGAACTGTTTAAATACAAACACCATGCCTATGTCAGGGGAAGGTCGATAAGTACTCTTAGATATTCGACCCATTGACATACAGATTAAGTGTGAGGCTATGAGACTTTTTGCGATAGGAGGATGGGAGCAGCTCATACCATCACGGTATAATTGAGGCGACGACAGGTTACCTGAGACGACACTTAAGGTTGAGTGGCAGTCTTGGATTGAGGACAGAAAGGGCCTGGGCATCTATTGGGTTGCCCAAAAAGTAATTGCGGATTTTTTAAAAGAAAGTAAATGCATTTTTAATAAAACTTGGAATAAACTTTAATCAAATATACTTTTTTTTTACACTTTTTTTCTAAAGCAAGCTAAAAGTAACAGCTGATAACTGACAGAAGAAGGAATGCAATTACAGAGTCACAAGCTGTGAAAAAAATTGTCAACGCCGACTATATGAAAAATCCGCAATTACTTTTTGGGCAACCCAATACATTGAGAACCCAGGGACTTAAATATGTTTTAGACTGCCTAACCATAATACGGTCCTGCAGGCGGAGATCCGGGCGATCACGGAATGCGTGAAGTGGTGTGGTGCAAACGCGAGGATGTCGAGTATGAACATATTTACGGACAGTAAAATGGCCATAAGGGCAATAACAGCCAGGACGGTAAGATTACGAACAGCCTTGGAATGTTAGAAGGAGATTAACACCTTCTCAAAAGATGGCATAATCCGCATCGTTTGAGTGCCGGGACATAACGGACTAAGGGGGAATAAAATGGCAAACGATTTGGCAGTGAATGCCACAGATATGCCGTCAATAAACTTGGTTAGCCCGAAGCCTTTCGCGTCGACGCAGACCGAGATAAGGGAGTGGGCGATGAATGCGCATGCAATCCTGCAAAGCGAATTGATCGTTAGGACGGCTAAAATCTTATGGGGGGATCTAGATCGTGACGAGATCGAGACGAGGCTTTTACTGAAAGGAAGTAAGGCAGGTCAGTATAGCTTGCGGTATCATAACGGAGCACATAGGACTACGAGCCCACTTATGCAATATCGCTGCGGCAAGTGATAGCATAGGGCATGTGGGGAAGATGAGACGTTGGAGCGTTTCCTATGTCATTGCCAGGCTTTCGCGGCTAAAAGATACCGGTAATTAGATGGAAACACAATACCAGACATGAACCAACTTAGGGGAGCGGTATGGAAAATAATTAAGGATTTTGTAAGTAGCACGGAATTCCTAATTTAAAATGTTCTTTTTCGAGGTTACTATTTAGTTTTTGGGGCGCAAACCAAGCAATTATTGGCTCAGATGTATGCCCATAGTGACATGGGGCGGATTAATATCCTCTCTTTTCAACCTAACCTAATCTAAGCTATATACTGTCTCTCAACCCCCGAGTCATTTTGGAATTCTGCAAGGGTCTGGGTTGGCTGACGGGTCGGCCCTCTAGTCGGTGAGTCTTCTTCGGTCTCTATGCCGTCTTTTTAGTTTCTGTTCATATTTTTCTAATGGCTTTCGTTGCTCTCTACTTCTAGGATGAAAGCAATGGACCAGAGGTCTTCGAATGAAGCGGTTGGCAATTGCGGTTTTCTAAATCTACCTTCAGTTTTGAACAATATCGAGAGACGATATCCATGTTCTCAGTAAAAAACTCCCTCTCAAAAATGTAGTCCGCTATATAACCCACCACCATACAGGCAACCGTAGCGCAGAAGTTAGCATGTCCGCCTACGACGGTAAATACCTGAGTTGGAATCCTGGCGAGAAGATCATAAAAATTTTATTTGGGGACATTTAGGAGGTTCTGTACCATTGGTTATGGCAGCCACTTAAAATATTCTCCGCAAAGAGGTGTTGCACTGCGTTACGCCGTTTGGATTCGGTTATAAAAAGGAGGCAGCTTGTCATTGAGCTTAAACTTGAAACGGACAGCACTCATCGATATGTGAGAAGTTTGTCCCTGTTGGTTTTTTTCTTATGACTCTCTCCTCAATATCCTCTTTCCAAATCAATCTTTGATCAAGCATTTAGCTTTCTGGAAAAATTGCTGCTCTATTTTTTTAGGATTAGCCCTCTGAAATCGGTAACGTCCTTCATCTATCTACCCTTCTAACTGAACTCTGAATGAGTTCCATAAAAGTAAAGAGAAATCTGCCTTTCATGATAATGACAAGGGCTCTCCTTCTACTTCAGAGATTATCAGTCAAGTAAAACTCGAGTTATCGGCAATATAGTCGTAATATTCTTAAATCAGTTGGCAACACTGGTGGCAGCATCAAATACTTGCATACAAAACAAATGAATTTAATTGCGCTAAAACTCAATCAATTTCTCACTGACTTCATTTAACAAGATTCTCATAGAGAGAACAGAACAAAAAATGTAAACAAAAAAAAATTATAGAAGATTATATCACAGATATACCACCAGCACTGGCAATGGTCGACGAATAGGACAACAACAAGAACAACAGCAACTAGTACATCGGAGATGAGATCTCTCGTTAAACACGACCACATGTGGTCAAAATGCACTCAGAACAAATAAAAACCCTCTGACCAACAATAAGAATAACAAAATCAACAACAACAACAATATACCACACAATGCTAGATGATACATTACAACAACAATAATAACATTAGTAGACAGACCAAGACAAAACAAAAACAGCAGGAGCATGGCAATACTAACGACATTTGCTTAAAAGAAAAGAAGAAAAATGCACACTGCAACCATAGCCATAGTCATAGCCATAGCCAACAAGCCTAGATCATTGCGCGATCCCATCATGAAGAGTGGCAGACAGTGCAGGGCAATCACTGAGGCTATAAGACAGTGGCATAAAAAGGGATAAAGATTGTGTTTTATAACTTCACCATAACATCATAGGGTAAATCAACTTTTTACTCTGTTCGCAACACCTTGAAATATGGGCCTAAGGCTCTAAAAAATAATTCCAGCAATGTCCGTCCGTCCTTGGAGCTGTCAAAAGCATGTTGACTTTCGCACGAGTAAAGCTAGCCCCTTTTTACAACAGCACTTCTTATTAAGGTAGGTTTGTTGGAATTCTGGGGGCTTCCTTGCTCCCGATTTAACTTTTTAAACCTCTACACTGATAGAAAAAAGGCGTTACAAAATCATCCACAAATAGTGCCAATATCTGGCGTTGCACAGAGTTGCCAAATCAAATAATCATGGATATAATTCTGGAACTTTTGAACGGATAGAGATATGTACACAAAACTTTTCATAGTCAAGGTTAGGTTAGGTTGAATGGGTTGGCCACCAAAGGTGAGTTCACTCGGAGGCCAGGGAAGAAAAAGAAAATGTGAGACCTCGTACTAGAGGTTATACACGACTAAAAAAAAGGACAGGAGGAGTGAAGAAACCCGACGGGGGGGGGGGGGGGGGGGGGGGGGTGAAGAATCGCCCGTCTCTACGTAAGCACGGATCTTCCTACGCCGGAGCTTGTGGCACCCCCCCGTCGGAACCATCCTGTTCCCTCAACAAACCTCAGGAGAGACACCAGAGGTACGTTTGCAAGTTCACCCAGATCACAGAAGAAACGGCACCCCAGAAAGGAGAGCCTGCGTCTCTGCAGACACGGACAGGAACGCAGCGAGTGCTCAATAGTCTTCTCCTCATCCTCATCGAGGTAACTCCTGCTGAAGTCTTTGTGCGGTATCCCTATGCGCGGCCTATGGCACAGTGTCCGGTTATGACCCCTGTCAAAGTACTCATCGACCTCTTATCGAACGCCAGCAGCTTGCTCGTCCTCCTCCGGTCGATGACCGGCCATAGCGTCTTCACAGTCCGGCAACCATCTACCGAGTCCCAACTCGCCTTGCCACCGACACCGCCCTGGCCATCTCATCTACTGTGTTCAGTAGCTCGACACGTAGGCAAGATCGATGACTGGTCCGCCCGGCGAAGACGAACCCCTCCTGGCGCTCTCATCCGCCCTATCATTTCCTGGAATCCCCTCATGCCCTGGTACCCATGTCAGCATCACATCGTTGGTCCGAAGCCTATCCGGGGATTCAAAATAGTCCGCCACGCATCTCGATTTACCATCCTCGACCTCACCATCCTCGACCTCACCATCCTCGACCTCACCATCCTCGACCTCACCATCCTCGACCTAAGGCCTTGAGCACCGCCATACTGTCCACATAAATTCTGAATTTCGAGGGCGAGGCCCCTTACCAGAATTTCTCTTGCGGCCACTGCAATGGCACAGACTCTGCCTGAAAGACCGTACACTCGTACGGCAGTCTCAGAGACATACTGATATTGAGTGCATCAAAGTAGGCACCCAATCCAGTCTCTTACTCCATCTTGCAGCCATCTGTGTAAATGGAGGACTCATCCTCCTCAAGTACAGCATCCGCCCTCCATTCGTCCCTCGCAGGAAAACGAATTGCGAATGCCCTCACTTCAGTCGGCACTGGTTCCAGGTAGTCAGAGCTCCTCCACTTTCTACTCTCCGTATCCATAACAGCCAGAATCGAACTGCAACCATCCTCCTTCAGAATGCCGAGCTCTCTCAGCCTAACGCGACTCTAACGGCGCTGTTTCAAATAAAGGCCCCAATGGGCCTGTATAGACTCCAGGACTGGCTGCGGTGCGGATCTCAGCGTCTTTCATAGTCAATGTTGTTGTGTTTTCAAATGCAAAATTTGGGGACCCTAGTAGGCTTGAAAGTTGTTCACCTCGAGTATGTCAAATTTCTTTTTGCTTGGCAAACAGTCATTTTGAGTGGTGCGCATTGGCATCGCAACCCAAGATCAGCCACATCCTCCGGTCGTTCTCACACACCAGCCTTCGCACTGCCTTGTTAGGCGGGTCCGTCTCCTCGCATGACAGATAAGCCGATGAGATCAGCAAGGGACCAGAGAACCTCACAGTCGTCATTGCTGTAGTTCTGCTTGGCAAACAGTCATTTATGGAACATTTACTACGTAAAGTTTCGTGTACATACCTCTATCCATTTACAAATTCCAGAATAATTTCCAAGATTTTTCGATTTGGCAACACTGTGTTTTGATGAATGCATTGACTTTGGTGGTGGTTAAGTGAACGAGCGTTGTCGATTTCGAGCACTAACCGCTTTTAACATTGTCTGTTTTCGCTGCAAGAAATCTGAAGATATCCGCCACCAAATCTTCAGCCACACTGTTCACTACAAATACGCGTGAGGTGAATTCTGAGCTGACTGTGATGGTCGATGGAGAATTGATTCCGACCATCAAGTGTCCCAAAATACTTGGAGTCACATTTGACAGCTCCTACACTTTCTCCCCACATGCCACAGCAATCTGCAATAAAGTCAAAAGTAGAAATAAGGTCCTCAAGTCACTCGCTGGCAGCACTTGGGGTGCAGACAAAGAAACCTTGTTGACCACGTACAAAGCAATTGGCCGGTCTGTGGTAAGTTATGCAGCGCCAGTGTGGTCACGTCAGCTTTGTGACACGCAGTGGAATAATATTCAGATCTGTCAGAATGCCGCCCTCCGAACTGCGACGGGCTGCCTCCTTAGTTCTCATGTGGACCACCTCCACCAGGAGACAAAGATCCTACCAGTGCGAAGACATAACTACATGCTGTCTAAGCAATACCTTTTGGGCTGTTATCGCAGAAATCATCCAAATCATCATCTTGTGGATAGATACCCACCGCCCAGAAGCCTTAAGGTAGATCTACATGATCTAGAGCGTGAGGTCCAGCGCTACAAGAGAGAACCTCTAGATCAAGCGGCATATCAAGCGGGTCTGAACAACATTCATGCAGACACGGTAGCAGACGCGTTAACTGGCTACCGGGTGAATGTAGTCCTTGGAGTACGACCGCCACCCATTGCACCCGAAGAAATCGACCTCCCCCGGCAAACCAGAGTGATTCTGGCTCAATTACGTTCCGGCAGATGCAGCCGCCTCAATTCCCACAGAGCTAGGATTGATGCCGACGTGGAAGATGTATGTCCCGACTGTAACCAGGGACCGCACGATACACGTCACCTGTTTAACTGCCCGGCCAGACCCACTCGACTCAGACCCAGATCCCTGTGGACGCACCCCATCTTAGTCGCGGAGTTCCTGGGTCTTGACACTCAACAGAATCAAGCAGACGAAAGATAGTACACAATAAACTGCTACAACAACAACAACAACAACATTGTCTGTAGAACTGTGCACCATGTGTTGTCAAAATGTTAACTCCAGAGGACTATTTTAGACGCTTCGTTCACAAAACGGTTTTGTGGGATTGTAAACATTTGTTGTCGATCTGTCATGTGTGTGTTGATTTACTTTCATGAAATAATCAGGTCCACAAGGACAGTGAAGGAGGGAACGCACGAGAAAAACATGGATTCGTTGTACGAAAAGAGAGTTCTAATCTACCCATATATCATGGAATCTGGCCAAGGCTTTGGCTAACCATAGAGCTAGATGGAGAGAGCTTGTTGATGCCCTTTAATGTAATATACATATCTAATATATCCCAATTGTAAATAAAGGATATTTCTATGGATGTTATTACTGTCCGCATAAAATGAAGTTTGGTTTGCAAGTTTCGTTCCCCACCTCAAACCCACAGTGCATTTTGCATAAATACTTTGCTTTGGCATCGTTATCCTCCTCATCATCATCATCATCACCATAATCACGTCTCACTGTGTCAAGTCTTTTTTATGCTTATAAGAATGGAGTATCTTGTGGTTGAACAGAAGATAGATAATGCCAAATAGCTACGACAACAACTGTGGCAATATCATCAGCAATAATACTAACTATGGACACATTTAAGTGTTAAAGATTATACTTGAGATACTCAACGAACATAACTTGGATGGTTGGCTATCTGTGCCTCTGAGTCGTTGTGTGTCGCCAATGGCAGTAAGCTTGGATGACGCGTCATGGAGAACATTACTATGCATTTCCTTGAGCAGCACCAATATCACCGCCATCACATACTGTTCTCATGATGCAAATCGATAGAGGTTTTAGCAAGCTACTCGAGGTTTGAATGGAAATTGGGGGAGTATGACCATTTGGCTCAATTTTAACAAAAGGGATCAAATCAAAGAATCGGTTTATGGGCCTAGGTTTAGGTTGAACAGTTAACTGCACCACAAAGATGAATTCATTCGCAGGCCAGTATTGGTACATTGTGACATCCTAGCGAGAAAACATTGCAGGTGAGGTATTGAATTGAGGTAAAAGAATAAAGAAGTGTGAGTCAACAGAACTCGCCTATAAATAAGAAAGGGAGATCCAATCCTACCTAAGTGTGGTCCTGCGCCTTTATACGCAGGAATTCACACCATACCCTAATGAAACCATTTTGTCTTGTTTAGGTAAATGGTCCGACCGCCTAGAGTCATATATCAAGTTTACCCAGACCGGAGAAATACTTTCTCCCCAAGATGGAAACTCTGTTCAACTTTAGGCGCCTTAACATGAACAAAGCTTGAAAGTCTCATCTCCGTGGCACTTCTGCAAATACAAATCATGCGGGATTTCCAAGTGCGTTGACGTATGGCATATCGGGGCCCGGTTATAACTCCTGTGGTTGATCCTTGTCAAGTTCGTTCCGATGTATACGACCGATTGCTGCGGCAACATGATGGCCATTGGTTATTTAAAGGCGCCAATATATCGCCTTTTCGTTTCGAGCATGATTGGCACTCAGTATTAAACAAAGAGCCGGTGCCACTCAGCTTCTCACTGAGACTGTCCACTCAATACCCCTGATTTTTCGCGACTGCAGTTGCAACTACTCCGTATGGAGCCCGTTAGCTTCTCGTGATACCATCGTGTTCCGGAACCCAAATCAGCGCTGTGCCATGAGCCTGGAGTTCATTAAGATCTCAATCGTTTCGACACTCACCTAAACCTCAATATCATAGAATCCAAGGCCTTAAACGTCGCCATATAAATACGAATTTGCCCATGAATATTCCATTAAGAAACAGGGCAAACTTTTAACATATCAATGAGTGCTGTCTGATTCAAGTTTAAGGTCAATGATAAGGGGCCACCATTTTATAGCCGAGTCCGAACGGCCTGCCGCAGTGCGATACCTCTTTGGGGTCGCCAGCATCAGGGGGTAACCACCGCTGATATTTTTTCTGCTGTTCGCGCCAGGATTTCAACCCAGGCGTTCAGCGTCATAGGCGGATATGATAACCTCGCCGCTACGGTGGACTCCAATGTGGACATACACTCCACATACATGGGGTTCAACTGGCAGTAGTCTTTTAAGGCTACGAAGTCCGATCGAAGACTTCAATCTGGTACCATGGGTGTCGGTTCCAGCCTGACAATGGTTAGGCCCCAGTGAGGAGTAACGTGGTGGCTGTGGTTTGAACCCAAATCGTGGGTAGAGCGCAAGCTCGGCGTGGAGTTGCATTTTCAATCGGGTGCCTTGACACATAGATCGGAAGGAGTTTTAGGTAACGTGGTGGCTGTGGGTAACGTGGTGGCTGTGGTTTGAACCCAAATCGTGGGTAGAGCGCAAGCTCGGCGTGGAGTTGCATTTTCAACCGGGTGCCTTGACACATAGATCGGAAGGAGTTTTAGGTGGTGCTCCTCTCCTAACCAAGTAGGCGAACACGCCCAAATTGATGGGATCAAATAGGTACTCACGTATAGGTTCCAAAATGTGGGGGCGTTGGTAGATGCATTGTATTCACCTGTGGGCTTTGGGCTTCGTAGGTTTGCGCCATAATGGCAGGCATCTGCGGTAAAACTCGCCATTCGTGTCCCCTTGAAATCCAGGAAGCCTGCCGTGGCGTACTACTCCAGTTCGAGAGACTCTCGAGGATAAATACTACCGTTACCAAAGTGGGTCTTCTAGCCCACCGTTTTCTGGTTGTTCTCGTTGTAATTCCATCCTTGCTCCTCATTAAGCTCAGCATTCTGGGAACCTTGGAGAGCCTTTTGCTCAACCTAGATATCTCACTTGTTCCTTCCAATTCTACCTACCTCACGCTTTGCGTCACTGGTTGTGGACGCATCTGCAACGTAATTGGTGTGAGTTTTGGATGGCAGAAGTGTACTTGATATGGTTTTCGAGGGCACTTCGATGTACTGATGTGAAGCGATGGGAACTATTACCTAAACTAAATGTTATCCGACCATGTTTACTGCCGAAGATATCTACATTGAATGAGGAAATGTTTCTCGAACACCTGCATGTATGAGGCTCATGAAGTTTCAGACGATGCTGAACACACATTTTTCCATTGAGTGCGCTAAGTAGAAGCATTTAGCAGCGATTGGTGACGTAGTCCAGAGAATAATGGAAACTGTTGCGAACTGGGAGGCAGTGATGAGATACGAAGATTGACCTGGACGCAGCGACGTAGAGGATAAGGCGGACCTCCGAAAGCAGACACGTTAGAGATGATATGGATAAGCACCACATGTGGGGTCCAATTCGGAGTAATACATAAATGGTCCCGAGAAGCAAATAATTCCCAGGAGTGATACAGTTGGAGGTCTGGACGCAGTGACGTAGAGGATAAAGGCGGACCTCCGAAAGCAGACACGTTAGAGATGATATGAATAAGCACCACATGTGGGGTCCAATACGGAGTAATACTTAAATGGTCCCGAGATGCAAATTATTCGCAGGAGTGATACAGTTGGAGGTCTGGACGCAGACACGATAGATATGATATGAATGTACATATCATATCTACCTCCAAGTAATGTGAATATGGTTTCGAGGTGGAATTAATCCCCCGGGGGATACAGAGTGCCCCTTACAGCGCTATCGTCCATATCAATTATCTTCGACATACCACGAGAGACACACTCGTCAAATATGTAAAGAATTTTCCCCATTCTGAACCGCAATTTTTCCCATCCTGAAGTAAGTTCCTGTAATTTATGATTTTTGTGAGTCACACCTTTTTGGCAGTTAAAGGACCATGTTTTTACTAAAATTGTCACATGAACTCCCTCACATACCTGACATTCCATACAGCTGATATAACATACCCAAGATGCTCAGCCTCTCTTGAACGTCTAAACTCTTTCCAATAATGGATGAGTGTGATTTGTTTTCAGAAAAAATAAAATAAAAGGAAATTCAATGTGAGAGATGTTTAGAGCCTACCCGTTGTATGTGAGAATGTATGAGAATAGTTAGTTATATGATATGCTCATCAATCGCTCGTTTGTAAAACCATTAAATTGATATCATGTCGTGTGTTCTTTCTGCTGAGAAGTACCAAAGTGGGGATATAGGATTGTCTGTTTGCTGTTGCTGTTGCTGCCTGCTGGTCGGCTGACTGGCTGGCAGACTGACTAACTGCTTGGATGGCTTACTGTTTTGGGCTGACTAGCTGGCTGTCGTTCCATTTCACTGTAGTGGACATTGAATGCTGTTTGTTGTTGGTTTTTATGTCTTCAAAATTAATGTTGGAATGGGTGTTAAAAAATAATGATCTTAAATACATTCATGTTTACATGATATTCACACACGCAATCCAAGCGCGCACACTGCCCAGTCACAGTAGTATGTGGTGTGTAAAGAGCAGGCACGCCATTCCCATTCCTATTGTAGTGTAGTAAGTCAATCCCAATCCCTTACAATAGTGTCATCGAGATTCTTCAAAGTTATGTTATCACCACTGACCTATTACGGATCTGGAAAGTCGGAGCATTATCAATTTTACAAAAACGCAGGCCGGAATTCAGAATAAACTTATAATTCAATCCCATGGCAGCCGGTTGTACGTACCGGATTGACCCGATGGAGTTCTCTATCGGCAAGGGCTGCCGCCTCAGTGTACAACATACTGCTACAACAACAACAACAACAACAGCGGCATCCTTCGGTCGTTCTCGCACACCAGCTTTCGCAATGCCTTGTTAGGCGGGTCCGTCTCCTCGTATGACAGATAAGCCGATGAGATCAGCAAGGGACCAGAGAACCGCACAGTCGTCATTGCTGTAGTTTGATGGAAGGATCAAGTTTAAATTTTTCCTTACCACAATACACAAGGCGATGTATAGTTCCTAACCCAGAGACCTAATTTCTTACATAATAAGGTTCCTGAATCAAGGCAATATGCTAGAACAGTTAGAGAATAAGTGGTCTTACTTCGCAAGGCCACTAACTTTTAGATTCTGGCCATATATTGTTCTTCAATGTTGTTGTTCCATATTGTTCTTCAATGTTGTTGTTCCATATTGTTCTTCAATATTGTTATTCAATATTGTTGTTCAATATTGTTCTTCAATATTGTTCTTCAATATTGTTGCCATATTCCATTCCCATTGTTTTCCCTTGCCAACCACTGTACCCCTCAAAGACTCTGACTTGATTTGATAAACAGTCCCAATAAGCACCACCACCAGCAGCAACAGCAGCAGCACCTTCGCCACAAACAGATAAGACCATGTTGTATATGTGACCAGTATGAAATTACTGGTGGCTCTAATTTTCCAAGCAGAAGATAACAAACAAAATATTTATTTATTTATTTTTTTTTTAGCAAAGTGTTACAATAACGATTGACCATAGAGTCATATCGATATCAGGATAGGTATCGGGGATAATTTATTTACATTTTACACCTTTTTTCCTTACCACACAACCAACGGCCAACCAGAAAAGCCACAACTCTTCTAAGTGACAGAAATAAAGAAGCGTTTAGCGTTTATACTATTTGGGAATTACTCTAAATATGGGTTAGCCCCAGGAGTTGTGGAGTTGTACGTGGTTTTGTCTGCTCTCAAACTGGCGGTAAATGTTTGCAAAGTTTTATGAGGGGTTTATATGTGTATTCATCGACACATAATATGTTCACTCGCTGATCACAGATCTCTGATCCTTTTTTTTTTGGCTTTTGTTGGTCAAGATATGAGTTCATCATAAACAGAGGGAAAAAACACACTCACACACACAATCACCACAAAAAGAGGTGTGAAGACACGTTTTGATATTAGTTTAGAGATTAATGAATTTGATAGTTGTGGTGTGGCATTTGTTCAGTTCATTGCTCACATATGTATAGATATGCCAAGTTTTTATAGTATTGTAGAATAATAACACAAAATACGAATTGAGTTTCTGGGATTTCATATTGTTTTCTTAGCGTAAGGCATCATAAATTAAAATTTTAATAGTAGCTAATATTTGTAGATTGAAAAAATTTGTAAATACTCTTACTCGTATTAATCGACAAACCATAGTAACTGGAAAATATCTGTAAAAAAAATTGGAAGTTGTCCTCACACACATTTTAGAGGATGAAGTGTGGTCAACATCAGATGAATTAAGTCAAATTTGATTAGAGAACAAATTTTTAAGTCTAATTTCACAACATCATGTTTTCCTAGAGTTTGAACTAAAATTTCAAACCTACAGAATCCAAACTCAGAGAATTTTTTTGGCAAAAAACAGCAAAAAAAGTTTGCTGCAACAGCAGAGAATAGGACAGCATTAATTTTTTGGTTAAACAGCAAACATTTTCTGCTGTTGTCATAAGAGCCACACTAAGAACGACACCATCGAATACCTCTTGACATTGTGGCCAGAATAATTTTCTGTGACCTCTGCTGTGAGGCTAAGGGAGCCTGTTTTAATCATTTGGCGGCTACGGACACTGTGTTATCCTTGATACAATGCCCGATGTTCTAGGCAGTGTGGATTACATATTGCCTAACAAAATACTGCGCTACAACAACATTGTTGGAACCTTTTGGAACTACAATACTAGAATATACGTAGACTTTTATGAAGATGGTTCAACACTAGACTGCGCTACAATTCCATTCCTGTTGGAACCTTTTGGAACTAAAATAATCGAATATACGTAGACTTCTATGCAGATGGTTCCACACTAGACTGCGCTACAATTCCTGTTGGAACCTTTTGGAACTATAATAATCGAATATACGTAGACTTCTATGCAGATGGTTCCACACTAGACGACCAGGTGAACTTTGGGGTGTATTCTGAAGAGCTAAGACAGGTCATTTCAAGAAGGTTACCCGATCGCTAAAGTGTGCGTCAAGCCATCAATTAAAGGAATCGTATAATGTCGATACGACTATTGGCATAATAGGCAGCCATTAAATCTCGGGAACATATTTCTGAATTCAACAACTGCCCTGGGCTGTTGGCTCAACAGTTCAAAATTCACTTGTTTTGAGTGCCGGGCCACAGAGATATCCCAAGAAATTGAAGAACAGACGAATTTGCAAGACTTGGAACTACCCATAAAAATTCCAGGGAAACTGAAATGTATGCACGCAAAAAAATAAAACGTTTGGGAAATTTTTACGACAAACAAAATACTTTTATCACGAAGATTCACTTTTATTGCAACCGTGTAATGTTTCGCTTCAACATATCATACGTTAGCCATAAACGTAGTACTATTGAACATAACTAACTTTGTTTATTGTAAACCCTTAAGCAGCTTCGTCTGCGGTAAAAGGACCTTCTTTTTGTTGTGTAAAACCTGAAACTCTTTAATTGCAAAAGCACTTTGATAGCCGCAAATGATTGTTCGTGTACAGGACCAATAATTTTTCTCTTATCTCTTCTATTAGAGAGAAAGGGTGAGCATTTGATCGTATAGACCAGTGGTTGGCAACATTACTCACTCTATTGCCCGTTACACTGAACGTGCACAAGAAAATAATCCCAAGCAAACTCATGGGCTAGAAAATTATTGCATTTGTATGCTCGTCACTGGTATAGACAGATTCTCACACACAACAGGTTGCCTTTTCTATTTTGTTTGCTTACTGGACCAATAATTTTTCTCTTGTGTCTCTGCTACTAGAGAGAAAGGGTGAGTGCTTGTGCATGACATTGCTGCCGGAAAGAGGCTAGAGAGAAAGGGCGAGTACTTGAGCATATAGCCCAGTGGTAGGCAAAATTACTCACTCTATTGCACATTACTTTGTACATGCACAAGAAAATAATCCCAAGCAAACTCATGGGCTAGCAAATTATTGCAATTGTGTGCTCGTCACTGGTATAGACACATTCTCACACACAACACTTTTTCGTGTTTTGTTTTGACTAAGCAAAGAGCAGCCAGTATATTGAGCAGCTCGAACGGATAGTAAACTCGGAAAGCGACAATCTTTAGAGTTTCGGTACAAAAATTTTGGAATGTCCAATTAAAAGAATCATTAGAGCAACATGCAATTAGCTACCAGGTACAAGAAAACACAACAAGAATTTCTAAGGCACTTTCATTGTTTGGTAACATTTACGCGATGAAGAAATATCCATCACAAAGTAGGTATTTAAATGTGCGAAAACAACAACAACCAATTTTATACCCACCACCATAGGATTGGGGGTATATTCATTTAGTCATTCCGTTTGCAACACCTTGAAATATCCATTTTCGACCCTACATAGTAGATATATTTCTGATCGCCGTAAAATTCTAAGGTGAATTAACGATGTCCGTGTGTCCGTCTGTTTGGATAAAATATAAAACTATAATTACCATTTGGCATTAGATTTATTGCAGTAGTTGCCTTTATTACCAAACTGTTATTGACATTTGTACCAACCCGTGATTGTTTTGGGTATAAGGCTAAACAAAACATATGCCACGCGGATAAGACTATAAACGTGGCGCCATCAATTCCCAATGGTTTTCTTCGTCTGGTATTAAATTGATACAAAATGGTACTAAAAATAATGTGAATAATGTAATACCAGCACGACTTGGCAAATTACCAACTTTTACTTATTGGTGTACTCCCAGGACACCGTGGCGCAGAGGTTAGCATGTCCGCCAATGAAGCTGATCGCCTGGATTCGAATACTGGCAAGAACATCAGAAAACATTTTTCAGCGGTAGTTATCTTCTGTCGACATTTGTGAGGTACTTTGCTATGAAACAACTTTTCCCCAGAAAATGATCGCTCTGCGGCACGCCGTTCAGATTTGGCTATAGAAGGGAGGTCCTTTGTCATTGAGCTTGAACTTAAATCGGACAGGACTCTGTGATATGTGAGAAGTTTGCCCCTGTTCCTTAATGGAATGTTCATGTGCAAAATTTGCATTTGTACTCCCAGATAGAGGTATGAAGAGAACCTCTGTGGACTTACACCAATTGGTAAAATTAAAATTAAGAAAAATATTTAATAGCTTCCGTTTTCTTACCCTACTCACACCAAAAAGCTTGAAATCAACACTTTATCCACTTTAAACTTAGGATACTGAGGCAAAAGCTAAGTTTGTGATAATTTACCTCATCATCATGACCATTTCGATCATCTGCTTGCATAAAATTCAATAAATTTTTGGCATAAATCATTGTCACAAACAAATTGTATATTTTGCCTGTTTAAGTTTTGTTTTTTTTTGGTTTTCATTCAATTGGGCATCCGAAAATTTCCCTTGAGGCAATTTCTCATATTGCATACAGCTCCAACTGCAATGCAATTGCAGCTCAGTAGTGCCAAAGGTGGGCAATGGAAAAAGAGGCAGCAGGTAATCGAAAACTTGAAAGGTGTTAATATTCAATTAAAAAATCCGTTTTTTTCACCATTCACCAAGGATGGCAATGGTCATCCAGCAGCATCACATTTTACTGTCATTTGCCAAGGATGTGCACTGCCGGTGGTAGACAAGCAGCAGGGTTGCCGCTTAGAATTTTTTCGCACCTCCAGGAAAGTTTTGGGTGAAGTTTTTACGATAAATTTGTAAAGATTTTAAGATTAAGAAAGTTACCAAAATGTTGGAAAAATTTTTGAAGAAAATTTTGGAAAATTTTTTACGAAAAGGATAGAAAATTTAAGAAAATTTTGAAAAATATAAACGAAAATATTGGAAAAAAATTACGAAAATATTGAAAAATTTCTAGAAAAAAAATTTACGAAAATATTGGAAAAAAATTACGAAAATATTGAAAAATTTCTAGAAAAAAAATTTACGAAAATATTGAAAAAATGACGAACAACTTGGAAAAAAACGAAAATTTTGTAAAAAAAAAAATTACGAAAATATTTAAAAAAATAACGACAATTTCCAAGAATTTTAGTAAAATTTTTGACAAAAAATTACGAAGATTTTGGAAAAATGTTTAAGAAATTTTTGGAAAATTTTTTACGAATATTTTGGAAAATTTTAGAAAAAAATTGTACGCAAACTTTTTATGTACGCAAAAAATTATGAAAATTTCGGAGAATTTTACAAAAAATTTTAAATAAAAGTTTAAAAAAATTTTGAAAATTTTTTCGAAATTTGTTTTGGTAAATTTTTATGAAAATGTTGGAAAATTTACAAAAATATTTTTCAAATTTTAGGAAAAAATGTACGAAAATATTAAAAAAATTTTAGAAAAAAAATTTAAGAAAATTTTAAAAAAATTTTAGAAAAAAAAAAATTACGTAAATATTGAAAATTTTTTTGAAAAAATATTTAAAAAAATATTGAAAAAAAGTACGAAAATTTTGGAAAAAAAATCCAAAATTTTGTAAAAAATAAAGAAAATTTGGAAGCATTTTACAAAAATTTTTGACAAAAAAAATTCGAAGATTTTGGAAATTTCGAAAAAAAAAATTTGGAAAAAAATTAACGAAAATATTTTAAAAAATGTAAGAACATAATGGAAAAAAATTATGCAAAATTCGGATTATTTTACTAAATTATAAGACAAAACTTTAAGAAAATTTTGAAAATTTGTACGAAATTTTTTTACGAAAATTTTGAAAAAAAATTTTACAAAAATTTTGGAAAAATACCAAAAGTTTGTAAAAAAAATTACGAAAATATTCCGAAAAATTTTTTAACGTATTCGTGCATTTGCACGAAAATTTCGGAGAATTTTTCTAAAATTTTTACAAAAATTTTGGAAAAAATACCAAAATTTGGAAAAAAAAAATACGAAAATATTAGAAAAAATATTTCGAAAAATTTCTTAACTTTTTCGTTCACTTGCACGAAAATTTCGGAGAATTTTTCTAAAATTTTTACAAAAATTTTGAAAATATTTTTTTGAAATTTTTGGAAAAATTTTACGAAAATTGAAAAATTTGTACAAAAAATTTTGAACAGTGTTACGAAAATATTATCAAAACTTTATTTCCGTAGGTTTAAAAAAATTTAGGAGATACATTTGCCACAAATATTTTTTGAAGACACCAGGGAAATTGCTCTCATATAAATGAATTGCTTTCTGATTTTAGCTCAATCATGTCCTTTTTATAGTCGTGTTTCAACAGTGTACTGTTCAGTGGCGCCATCTAGTAGAGAAGTTTTACTAGGCTTCAACCTATAAAGGTTGTCAGCACTATTAAGGGGATGATTGTTCCGTTGAAAAATTATTTCTGATAGTCTCGCTATGTGTTCAGTGTCAAAACTTCTACATTGCGGCGATCTCCATTACATCCAGAGCATATCTTCGGCCAAAACACTGCCCATTATTTTTTTCAACCAAACTGTGGCAACACTGCCGCCTATACATAATGACACGAAATTCCATACAGCAAATGAGATGTGGAATTTCTTAGTCCATACTTCCTTTCAGTAACCTCATTCCTTGGCTAACCAATAATGGTCACTCCATTTTCTTGTTGTCTGTCTGTTAGGCTGGCTTGCACACACGGATGCTGTGATCTTGTAGCCACCCAGTATAGAAAGGCAGCAAGGAGGGAATGAGTAGTCGTTGTGTTGGTGGCCTACGCATAATAAATTAAGCGTCAACAAGCTGCAGTAATGCCAATTTCAATTTGTTTACGCCTGTTTCTACGCTTCCCCCCTCAGGCTATGGGAGGGAGCCAAGTGTTGGTGCTGCAACCAACAGTCACAAAGTCAGCAGACAGCGACTCTCCTTCTGCCATAGCCTTTTGCATTCATTGTTCAATGAGGTCGGTGCTAAATCTTTCTTTCAGCTGTTGAGTGGACAGCCTGCCAGGCTGCTCGCTTGCTTGTTGGTCTGTCTGCCAGCCAGCCAGCAATGAGCCAGTCAGCTATACAGAAGTAAGTTGGTAACGGCAAGCGGTGTCATGGTTTAACTAACGATAACTGACTTATGAATTTACTCAGGTGCTATCAATTGTTGATTTTCATTTCATACTTCATTCTACGCTACGCTCTCGAATTTCTCAAAAGGTTTTGTGGGTTTGCTGAAGCGCAGTGGAACGCTTTGTGGCACTGGACATTGGAAGGGGTTAATTAAATGGTGGGAGGCACAAATAGGTCTTGGGACTGTATAGTATCATTTCTTTTAGACAAATCCCACTGTGCAAAGGTTCACTGAGAAAGAGAGATAAACAAATGTCAAACCTAGGAGGCATATAGGCTAAGATAACCAGCTTACAAAGTAAATGGGAATTTTTCTAAGATTTTTGACCCACTCTAATGTATTTTAAGCGTTTACACATTTAAATCATATGAGTTGAGCTGGTGTGAAATACAAAGGTTAATTAATTTTTACTTTGTATATTTAAGCAATCAGCAGCAGGTCTTTTCTAGAAACATGGACAGGGACAATCGCTTAAAACTTATAGAAAATTTGCCATTTTCCTGGAAATAATGGTTAATTTGGTTATTAATTATGGGTGACTTGTTATATAGGTTCTGCCATAGGCATTTAATCTTTGCACAATTTTTCACAAGTTTTGAAAAAAGGAGTTAAGTGAACAAAACGCCAATCAAGACTTGAGGCGACAACAAAAAAAATGTTATAGAAATGTTGTCTTGTCTATCATGGAAATTTTGTCGCTAGAGAAAATTTCATGGAAATTTTGTCTTTAGAGAAAATTTCATGGAAATTTTGTCTTTAGAGAAAATTTCATGGAAATTTTGTCTTTAGAGAAAATTTTATGGAAATTTTGTCTTTAGAGAAATTTTCATGGAAATTTTGTCTTTAGAGAAATTTTCATGGAAATTTTGTCTTTAGAGAAATTTTCATGGAAATTTTGTCTTTAGAGAAAATTTCATGGAAATTTTGTCTTTAGAGAAAATTTCATGGAAATTTTGTCTTTAGAGAAAATTTCATGGAAATTTTGTCTTTAGAGAAAATTTCATGGAAATTTTGTCTTTAGAGAAAATTTCATGGAAATTTTGTCTTTAGAGAAAATTTCATGGAAATTTTGTCTTTAGAGAAAATTTCATGGAAATTTTGTCTTTAGAGAAAATTTCATGGAAATTTTGTCTTTAGAGAAAATTTCATGGAAATTTTGTCTTTCGAGAAAATTTCATGGAAATTTTGCCTTTAGAGAAAATTTCATGGAATTTTGTCTCTAGAGAAAATTTCATGAAAATTTTGTCTTTAGAGAAAATTTCATGGAAATTTTGTCTTTAGATGTTGTCATTAGAAAAAATTCAATGAAATTTCAGCGTTCCTCTCCAGGCATTATTCAAAGAAACTGATGATTTCTCAATATTGTGCCACAACACAAAAAATAGCCTCAATCAACATATCAATTTTTTTTTTGTATATCAATTCAAACAAAAAGAACAATAAAACCTTTGAAAGTTGAAGCCAAACAGACAGACAAAAGCCCACGGAGAAAAAAGTGAACATCAATTGGCGGCAAAGACAACTAACCATTCAACATCAATGTTTGGCATTTGTAAAGTTTTATTGAGTTTGCTTTTTGTTATGTTTTTATTAGTTTTCCTTATCTTTTGATGAAATCTAAAATTGCATTTCCGTTTGTTGCTATACACTGGCCCTTTAGTTGTGGCATAAATAGCAACTCGACATTCCATAAATGGTTGCGTTTCGCTAATGGCTATAATATGAGTATTCCAACAAACATTCATTTTGGCAAGTCAGCAAGGAAACACCAAAAAGTTATTGGTAACACACATTTGGTCCTAATGCAAAAAGTTCCCATTTCATTTGATATTAGTTTGCAAATTAGGAAATTTGTACAATAAAAAAAAATAAAGCACGAAAAAAAAAAAACATTTTTCAATGTTCATGATGTGGACCTCAAATGTAGACACATGATACCTTCATTTGGGCTTTCCATATCGGATATCCTCAAAAATTCATTTATGCATTAGAATGAGTTAGGAGAGCTGTATTGCAATTTTTTTGGTATGTAGTATGGGCTGGCCCATCTAGCAGTTGTGCAACTTTGTGTGAATCATTCTACGAAAATGGCAACAAAAGGTTTCAGGACTTGAAAGTTTTTTTTTTATTGTTGTTGTTGTCGTCGTAGCCACATTTTCATGTCGAGGCGTCCATCCTTGTCAAGCTCCCGTAGGTGAGCAAGCTCGTTCCGATCCAAAAAACCGGTCGCCGTGGGAGCAGCGGCCGACCTCGGCCTGTCTCTCTCTCTCTCTCTCTCTCTTTGCCTTATTAAAAAACTCTAATGCCCACCTTCCTGAGTACCTTCAATTGCAGTGTCGACCATAGGGTTGGTCTTAAGTCATTTTAGAGGCCACCGTTGTTCATATATTAGCATGTCTTCCAATGATCCTAAACGCCTGGATTCAAAACTCGGCGAGAATATGAACATTGTGTTATATGCAGATACCGGCCATCATGAACCAAACCTACGCGGCCCAAGGCCTAAGGGTGAATAGAATGCGTCTACCAACTTCCCCATGCACACCTGCAGATGAGTACCAATTTCAATCCCATGGCAGCCGGTTGTACGTACCGGATAGACCCGATGGAGTTCTTCATCGACAAGTGTATAACACACTGCTTCAACAACAACAACCAATTTCATCACTTCTTTGGTTGGGAGCGGAGCACTACCTTAAACTTTCCTATCTGGCAGATATTCAAGTTCGTGAACCAAATGTAATCAAAAAATGACTTACCTTCGTTGTTTGTATCCCTGCTACTTCGTAGACTGTGGAGTGGGTGGGCTTTCATCCAGGAGTCTTTGGTTTAGCCCCATCTAACCAAGGCTCGAACTATGCCTTACTTATACGTTAGGAGTGCAGACCCAGTATTGGTTTGATAGGCATCTCAGGGGCAACTAAAACTATATTCTTACTGCTGTAATGAGAAAATGGAAATAGGTTTATATTCCTACTGGATACCATACCAAAGCTTCTACTACACAGAAAGAAATAAAAATCGGTTTCAATCACGAAATTAATTGATTCAATTAATTTTTTAATTGAAACTGCTTCAATCACGAAAATGATAATAACAATCAAAATTTTTGATAATGTTGATTGAAAAAATTTTCCATTAAATAAATTATATATTCGATAAAAAAAATATTGAACATTTTTGAAAATTCCAATTAATTTTTTATTTGATACAATTAAAAAAAATGATTGAAATTTCTAACATTTTCAATTTTTCAAATTGGATCAATTACAAAACTAATTTAAAATATGCAAATATTATATTCAAATTTTAGCAAAAAACGCTGTAGAGGGCGCACCATGGATTACATACAAATTTCCCACATTTTCAATTAATTTTTTAATTGGATCAATTACAAAATTAATTGAACATATGCAAATATTATATTCAAATTTTTGCAAAAAACGCTGCAAAAAAACGGTGAAAAATGCATATTTAATGCACCCATAGCAAAATGGTCCGATTGGGATCTAATTCGGCACGGACATCATTGAGTTGTTTAATAAATGCAAGTCACCGTTCAATTTTGTAGAACAAAATATTGGTGTGTTTGGCGGCTATATCCAAATACAGACCGCTATGACCATATAAGACACGGATGTCGAAAAGCCTAACATAAGTCACTGTGTCAATTTCAGCGAAATCGGATAATAAATACGTCTTTTATGGGGCAAATATCGAGAGATCGGTCTATAAAAAAGGAAGTCGAAGGGCTTAACACAACTCATTGTCTCACATTTCGCTAAAATCGGACAATAAATGCACCTTTTATGACCCCAAGACCTTAAAACGAGAGATCGGTCTATATGGCAGCTATATCCAAATCAGGACCGATCTGGGCCAAATTAAAAAAGGATGTAAAAAGGCTTAACACAACTTACTGTCCCAAATTTTAACGAAATCGGATAATAAATGCGTCATTTATGGGCCCAAGTCCTTAAATCGGCAGATCGGTAACTATCGCAGCTATATCTGAATCTGGACCGATTTGAACCAAATTGAAAAAAGATACCGAGCGGCCAAACGCAACTCACTGTCTCAAATGTCGGCGAAATAGGACAATAAATGCGCCATTAATGGGCCCAAGACTTTAAATTAAGTGATCGGTCTATATGACAGCTATATCTAAATCTGGACCGATCTGGGACAAATTGAAGAAGGATGAAGAATGAAAGAAGGAGTGGCTTAACACATCTCACTGTCTCAAATTGTAGCAAAATCAGATTGAAAATGAGGCTTTTGTGGGCCTAAGACCTTTAGTCGGCAGATCGGTCTATATGGTAGCTATATCAAGATATAGTTGGTCGATATTGTCGATCTTCAAACTTAACCTGACTATGGACAAAAAGGGATCTGTGCAAAGTTTCAGCTCAATATCTCTCAGATAAAAATAATTTTGAAAAACAACAACTTTGGTCGAAAAAACAACCCAACCTAATATAGCTCCCATATAAACCGATCTCCCGATTCGACATCTTGAGCCTCTAGAGGGCGCAATTTTTATCCATTTTGCATACATTGTTTTGGCATGACTTCCAACAACTGCGCTATAGGGCGCAATTTTTATCCAATTGGACTGAAATTCATCCAATTAATTCATATTGTTTTGGTATGATTTGGTCTAAATCAGTCCATAACCTGATATAGCTACCATATACACCCATCTCCCGATTTGGCTTCTTGAGCATCTAGAGGGCGCAATTCTTATACAATTTGACTGAAATTTCGCACATATCATTTTGGTAGGACTTCCAACAACTGCACTACGTTTGGTGTAAATCAGTCCATAATCTGATATAGCTCCCATATAAACCGATCTGACGATTAGACTCCTTGAGCCTATAGAGGGCGCAATTCTTATCCAATTTGGCTGAAATTTCGCACATATCGTTTTTATATGACTTCCAACATCTACGCCAGGTATGGTCTAAATCGGTACGTAACCTGATATAGCTCCCATATAAACCCGATTAGACTCCTTGAGCCTATAGAGGGCGCAATTCTCATCCAATTTGGCTGAAATTTCGCACATATCGTTTTTATATGACTTCCAACAACTGTGCCAGGTATGGTCTAAATCGGTACGTAACCTGATATGGCTCCCATATAAACCGATGTCGCGATAGATTTCTTGAGCCTATAGAGGGCGCAATTCTAAATCGGTACGTAACCTGATATAGCTCCCATATAAACCGATCTCCCGATTAGACTTCTTGAGCCTATAGAGCGCGCAATTCTTATCCAATTTGGCTGAAATTTCGCACATATCGTTTTTATATGACTTCCAACATCTACGCCAGGTATGGTCTAAATCGGTACGTAACCTGATATAGCTCCCATATAAACCCGATTAGACTCATTGAGCCTATAGAGGGCGCAATTCTCATCCAATTTGGCTGAAATTTCGCACATATCGTTTTTATATGACTTCCAACAACTGTGCCAGGTATGGTCTAAATAGGTACGTAACCTGATATGGCTCCCATATAAACCGATGTCGCGATAGATTTCTTGAGCCTATAGAGGGCGCAATTCTCATCCAATTTGGTTAAAATTGCGCACATATCGTTTTGGTTTAACTTCCGACAACTGAGCTAAGTATGATCTAAATCAGTCCATAACTTGATATAGCTTCCATATAATCCGATCTGTCGATTAAATTTCTTGAGCCTCTAGAGGGCGCAATTATTATCCAATTTGGCTGAAATTTCGCACATATCGTTTTTATATGACTTCCAACAACTGTGCCAGGTATGGTATAAATCGGTACGTAACCTGATATGGCTCCCATATAAACCGATCTCGCGATAGATTTCTTGAACCTCTAAAGGGCGCAATTCTTTTCCAATTTGGCTAAAATTGCGCACATATCGTTTTGGTATAACTTCCAACAACTGCGCCAGGTATGGTCTAAATCGTTACGTAACCTGATATAGCTCCCATATAAACCGATCTCCCGATTAGACTTCTTGAGCCTATAGAGGGCGCAATTGTTATCCAATTTGGCTGAAATTTCGTACATATCGTTTTTATATGACTTCCAACAACTGCGCCAGGTATGGTCTAAATCGTTACGTAACCTGATATAGCTCCCATATAAACCGATCTCGCGATAGACTTCTTGAACCTCTAGAGGGCGCAATTCTCATCCAATTTGGCTAAAATTGCGCACATATCGTTTTGGTTTAACTTCCGACAACTGAGCTAAGTATGATCTAAATCAGTCCATAACTTGATATAGCTCCCATTTAATCCGATCTGCTGATTAAATTTCTTGAGCCTCTAGAGGGCGCAATTCTTATCCAATTTGGCTGAAATTTCGCACATATCATTTTGGAATGAATTCGAACAACTGCACTAAATTTGGGGCAAATCAGCCCATAACCTGATATAGCTCCCATATAAACCGATCTGCCGATTAGACTTCTTGAGCCTATAGAGGGCGCAATTATTATCCAATTTGGCTGAAATTTCACACATATCGTTTTTATGTGACTTCCAACAACTGTGCCAGGTATGGTATAAATCGGTACGTAACCTGATATGGCTCCCATATAAACCGATCTCGCGATAGATTTCTTGAACCTCTAAAGGGCGCAATTCTTTTCCAATTTGGCTAAAATTGCGCACATATCGTTTTGGTATAACCAGGTATGGTCTAAATCGTTACGTAACCTGATATAGCTCCCATATAAACCGATCTCTCTAACCTGATATAGCTCCCATATAAACCGATAGACTACTTGAACCTCTAGAGGGCGCAATTCTTATCCAATTTGGCTGAAATTTCGCACATATCATTTTGGAATGAATTCGAACAACTGCACTAAATTTGGGGCAAATCAGCCCATAACCTGATATAGCTCCCATATAAACCGATCTGCCGATTAGACTCCTTGAGCCTTGAGAGGGCGCAATTATTATCTGAAATTTCACACATATCTTTTTGGTATGACTTCCAACAACTGTGCTAAGTATGGTGTAAATCGGTTAAAAATCTGCCATAAAAACCGATTTCCCAATTTGACTTTCTCAGCCTCTAGAGGGCGCAATTATTACTCGATCTGCCTGAAATTTTTGGAAATGGTATTTTTCTATGACAGCGTTGGCAAGTACGGTCAATATCAGTCCATAGCTTGATGTACCTCATATATATTGGGTTGCCCAAAAAGTAATTGCGGATTTTTTAAAAGAAAGAAAATGCATTTTTAATAAAACTTGGAATGAACTTTAATCAAATATACTTTTTTTACACTTTTTTTTCTAAAGCAAGCTAAAAGTAACAGCTGATAACTGACAGAAGAAAGAATGCAATTACAGAGTCACAAGCTGTGAAAAAATTTGTCAACGCCGACTATATGAAAAATCCGCAATTACTTTTTGGGCAACACAATATTTCAAAAAGTCATTCAAAGAACTTGTTTTCGCCTAGCGAGATAATCAAAAGTAACATGGATTCTGAACCAAACCTGATCCAAAGCTTCTGTCATTTCCTTTATCTCTACGCCGTACCCTCACGTCTGCCCAATCCTCCGCCAGAAAACGTTTTGTTTCGAAAAGCCTCATTGATTTGCAAACGCCCCTTATCTAATGATGACCATTATCTATAAAACCGTTGCCTATGATCATAATTTCCATTTCCGCTTTTCCAGCTGTTCTGTTTATATATTCGAAATATTTTATTAAAATAAATTGATTATTAAAAAAAATTCTGTCAATTTACGAGTTTTGCCTTAAATAAAACTGCCGTATATCATAAAGCAGGGATCATGCATAGATTTTATAGAGATTTTAATGATTTCTAGGCGCCACCAACAACCATGACACCCTGAGCAGAGAGGCTGCTCTATTACCCTTGTATGGTATTCAAACGTTTTGTTTCAGTTTTTTTTCCCCTGCTTGAGAAAGTGTTAAAAAATTATCAAATCGTAAGATTTACATAATAACTGTGCGATCATATTACCCAGAAATAAAAATAAAAACAAAAATTGGATGTAGCCAAAGTGTCAAACCATTTGAACATGCCACGACAATGACAATCCAATTTCAAAATACAAGGCAATCGATGTCATAAAACACCGATCATTGTCATGTTAAAAGAAAAAAAAAACCAAGAAGACAAAGACAAAACAAAACCGGCAGCAGCGCCAGCAACCGCTGAGACTCCCATACCGACGGCAGTAAACGGCTAGGGTTTTGCCATAATGATGGTGATGGTGATGGCGGCAGTGATGGTGATCAACAACGCCTTGTTAGGCCACCATACATCGTCACCATTACCACCACCACCACCAACCACACAAGAAGGAAGACCTAGCTGTAGCTAGCTGGGCAATAATCAAATCTATATGATTTGAAAATAAATCTTTTTCTTTTCTGAATTGAAATCATGTGAGCAGCGCCCAGTCAAAATGATGAGATGAGAATCATAACAGCCATAACATCAGAATTGAAATGCCACATAACAGTCGGGCGCTCACATTGTGACGACCGACCCCCATCAGTGGCCTAGACTAGACCAAGAGTGGTGGTGCTGTTTATGGCACTTTACCTTGCTGGCTGGTGTTTGCCAACCAACGCAGTACCTAGCCGCCAACCACCAACAACCCAGCAAATCACCTGCTGTTTTAGTTTTTCAAACAAACCATTGTGTCCATCGACCAAAACCTTTCTTTTTCTATGGCCTCTGAGGAGATCTTCAATTTTAATGGCCACAAACATACATTATTATCATTTCATATTCTCATTTGTGATACCTCAACGATATGGAATGGAATGATGTGAGTGCGCCCTACATTCATTCGTTCGATGGCCAAGATAAGTTTACAATTCAAAAACCAAGAGTTTGCTATTGTGCTCCAAAGAAGTCGAAACCAAAAACCCTTCAAGTTCGTAAAACGAAAAGCTGAACTTTCCAAATTGTTAAGATTTTTTGGACTCATGGGGTCACTAATGTTAGAAGGAATGCAGACCACAACCTTCAGAGCAGAAAAGCTCCCGGCCACGAAGGAATATCGGACGTGGTCATCAGGCAGATACAGACCAGAATTTCTTCTAGGAATGTTTAACGGGTGCCTATTTAAAGGTGTATTTCCGGAGCTACAGAGGAGACAAAAGCTGCTACTCATAAGCAAGGGCCAAAGGGATCCAACATTTCCAACCTCATACAGGCCATTCTGTAAGCTGGATACGACCGGCAAACTTTTGGAGCGACTTATACAGCCACAACTTCAGGACGCCATCATTGAGAGAGGTGGACTCTCAATGAGACAACATGGCTTCCGGGCAGGAATATCGGAGCTCCAAGAGATGTGGTGGCGGCTAGGCAAAGGAACCACTACTCTAGGCCGATTGTCCTCTAAGCCACCCTGGATGTGAAGAACGCGTTCAATATCCTCAGATGGTCTGAAGTTCTCCATGCACTCAGACAGGACTTTAGTATACCGGCGTCTCTGATGAGAATAATGAGAAGTTTCTTGCATAACAGGGTACTCATCTATAACTCTTAGAATGGAAAAAGGGAATATATAAGGTCACATCAGGGGCGCCGCAAAGCTCCATACTTGGACTGTATCTTTGAAATGGAATACTACGCACAGAAATGACAGACGGAACCTCGCTGCCGCCATCACGGCAAGAAACACCGAAAGTGCAGCGCGCAAACAACGGCAGGTGATGCTCAGGGCAAAGTACTGGCTGGTCTCCCCGGCTTGCAACTTGCGATGCAGAAGATGGAGTTGCTACTCCTAACGAGAAAAAATATCCCAGTGGAAGTTGCGCATATTGCGTATGCGCATAGACGATATACTGCTGAAGACCAAGAGATCGGTCAAATATTTGGGAATCCGACTGGATACAAAGCTAACCTATGCAAAGCAAATCCGGTACGCGACAGAATAGCCCCCAAGAAAAGGCCCAACTCAGTCGACTGAGGGCAAACATAGGTGGGCCTCTCCCGAGTAGGCACAGACTCTTAATGGAGACATGCAATAATATCCTCCTCTATGGGGGCGAAATGTGGAACCAAAAACTGCAGACAGCATGCCGAGCGAAATCCCTGCTCTTGGTACAGAGAACGGCGGTTCTTATGGTCATATCATCCTATCGGACAGTAGCAGATCCCGTACCCCTTATAGTAGCCGGAATGGTTCAGATAGACCTACAGGCCAAGGAGCGCGCCAGGCTCTACACCACGAAGTGCAAAACCCTGAGAGGACAGGGAGAGATTCAAACGGAACCTACACGGGTCATATGAGAGAAAACAAAAGAAAGATGGCAACAAAGGTGGACGAATGGGAGTCGGGCCAGGTGGACGCAAGGATTAATACCCTATAAAAGTATGTGGAGGGATAAGAAGCAAGGCGACATCAACTATTATGTCAAACGGATGTTTACAAGCCATGGTTATTTCCGTTAAATTGCAGACGATATGGAACACACATACCTTTAGTGCGGCCGCTGGGTGGAAATACGCAGGGAATTGAAAACAGCCATTGGCGACGTTTCGACTGGGGCAATAGTCCAGAGGATGTTGGAAGACAAGAGGAACTTGGAGGCGGTTGATTAGATATGCCGAACAAGTACTGCGCCCGAAGAAGTTAGTTCTGGATGCAGACACAAAGAAGATTATATGGAAAATCAGCAGATATGGGGTCCGCCTCGAAGTAATGCAAGCGCGGTTCCGACGTGGGATAAATCCCCAGGCATGACATAGGTTGCGTTTTTATCCAGCACCGTTACAACGGAGCCCGACAAAAGGCGAAATACGCACTCGTCACATGCGTAAAGCATTTTCCTGACCCGTCTACTCTACGCTTCTATCGTTCAGACTGCAACGTCAGACGTACCCGTAATCTGCAACTTGTTGAACCAGACTGCAACTTTGGAGGCACAGTTCCGCATGTAGACCTCAATGAATTTCATATTTCATACGCTTTGGATCTTAACATTTTTGCGATTCCAACGCAGGTCAAGTCTTCTCGAAAGGCTTTGTATGAGTCTTGGCATCTACAGCCTTTCACTTTACCAATACTTCATGTCGGCTCTGATGTCAAATAGCCTTGTTAATCACCTCCGGGTTAACTCTCCATGTCATACAGAACACCCTCATGCAGGAGTAGAAGAAACAGAGTGCCTTACGGCGTATTTCCTCGGTATTCCTCTTCCAGGGCAGTTTTAAATCGAGAACTAGGGCAAGGTATCTCAACACCTTCGATAACTACAGAATGATCCCGTCCAGAGATAGGGGTTTAAAATCGAGTATGTCGGCCTATGACGCTGAACGCCTAGTCAGTCCGCAGGTCAGCAATAGCCCCGTCGAGAATACTCGTGTGTCTGGCCGGCAGAATTCGAAATTGACCAAGCTGCGACAGCTTTAACAATATCCTCTGGGCCGATTCCCTGACGTAAAGGTCAACTGTTTACCAAGCATCACCAGCTGTTTACCAAGCAACACCTCCAAGGACCTGGTCGCAGTTGTGCCCATAGTCCCACTTATAAATCTTTAAGCCACCCTATTCACACTTTCCATGTCCCGCAGATGCGACACGTACTCAGTCACCGTCCACCAGACATAGCATCCATATTACAGAACCGGTCGCACCACCACCGAGTACAGGTAGTGCATCAATCTAGGTCGCAGACCTTACCTACAGCCAACGAGTGATGTAACCGTGACTGATCGGAAGAGATGCGCCAGCTTGTTCACCGACAATTCATTATGCATCCCGAGAGTGACAGGGCAAGGAGGAGAGCCATTCGCCGTATCCGTGGTCTCCGAGCCGATGGACAGCCATCACAATTTACCGTGAGTGAAGCTACAAATGTCATCCGTAGCGCTAAATCATCCAAAGGCGTTGGGCCCCGACGGAATCTCTACATTGACTTTGAAGAATCTGGATTTACCTTGAGTTGAGTACCTTACTACTGTCCTCGACCTGTCTTTGAACACTCTTATAGTTCCTGATGTCTGGGCAGAGTGATGCCACTACTGAAGCCTGGAAAGCACCCGATCTCCCTTCTCTCACCAGTAGCAACTACGCTTGAGGTATTACTCCTCCCGAGCTTCGTAGGAGAATTTCCATTCGCCGAGCATCAACATGGATTTCGAAGACTGCATAGCACAACAACTGCTTTGCATGCCATCACAGCACATATTTGCCATGGCTTCAAGCAGCCCAGCCCATGTAATAGGACCGTCCTCGTAGTACTGGACCTATCGAAGGCATTCGACACGGTCAGCCATGCATAACTATTTGAGGACATCGCCAACACGTCCCTCCAGCCAGGCCTGAAACGCTTGGTCGCAAATTATCTTTGTGGTCGCCAGTCATTTGTGGAATTTAGGGATAAGAAGTCGAAGTACCATAGAGTTAAACAGGGAGTTCCCCAAGGTGGAGTGATATCTCTGGGACTGTTTAACCTCTACCTATCCTCCATTCCACCGCCTCCAGACGGCATAGAGATCGTATCATATGCGGACGATTGTACGATTATGGCATCAGGCCCCCCCCTCATTGTTGGCATCTACAATAGGTTGAAGGTCTACCTTAACGAACTTGCCTCATATTTCGCTGCAAGAAATCTGAAGATATCTGCCACCAACAAGCTGTCTCCTCACTTCTCATGTGGACCGCCTCCATCACGAGACAAAATTCCTACCAGTGCGAAGAAATAACTACGTACTGTCTAAGCAATATCTTTTGGGCTGTTATCGGAGAGACCATCCAAATCATCATCATGTGGATAGATATCCACCGCCCAGAAGCCTTAAGGTAGATATACATGATCTAGAGCGTGAGGTTCAGCGCTACAAGCGGTATATCAAGTAGGTCTAGACAACATTCATGCGGACACGATAGCAGATGCGGTAAATGGCTACCGGGTGAATGCAGTCCTTAGAAAACGACCGCCTACCATTGCACCTGAAGAAATTGACCTCCCCCGGCAAACCAGAGAAGTTTTGGCTCAATAACGTTCCGGCAGATGCAGCCGCCTCAACTCCTAGATGTATGTCTCGATTGTAACCAGAGGCCGCACGACACACGTCACCTGTTTAACTGTCCAGCCAGACCCACTCGACTCAGAGCCAGATCCCTGTGGACGTACCCCATCTTAGTCGCAGAGTTCCTGGGTCTGAGACTCAACAGAAATAAGCGGACGGAAAATAGAACACAACAAACTGATACTACACCAACTGCCAACGAGCTTCTGACACGAATAGAGAGCAACGAAAGCCTCAATAAAGAATAACCCCAAGAAATCTAGACGACTTGGAGTCCCAAAGTCTTTCCCTGCAACCCCGGTAGTCTGAACTCAGGCATCTTTCTCCTCGAGGACAACACCAACTACGTCTTTCCGGCATTACTCCCTAGACCACATTCAGTAGCCCAAGAAGCCATGTTCCCAAGAGCAGTAGTCAGAACCCCAGTCAGGGTATCCAGGAACTTTCCGGTGGCTATAACTAGGTCGTCAGCATAAGCGCATACCGGAGGAAACTGTTGCACGGTTACAATAAAAGTAATATTTCCCCAATAAAACAGATTTGTTTGCCCTCAAGACATACCAAACGTTTTGTTTTTTTGCGTGTAGAGGAACAACTGGTGCCTTTCACAGAATTTTGGCCACGAACTTCTACTTGCTTTTGAAAATATCCAGATTTTTCTTTAAACATTAGGGCTCTCAAAAGTCGCCAACAACCATATTACGACTCACATGGTTTAGTTTGATTTTTTTTTTATTGTTTTTAAAGTAGAGATGGGGTTCGTTCATTTAACATAATGATTAAATGTTGGGTCACCCGCAGAATAAAACAAACAGTTTTGTTTTGTTTATTTATAATAAAAAAAAATAGTTTTTAACACCAGGTATTTTTCATAATTTTCAGAAGATATTAATCTGAATCAAAACAAGACAGGGTCATATTCGTAAAAGCTGGCATGGACATGGGTACAGAGACAACCAACAAACGGTGAGCCAAGCAGACGGACTGCACAGCTGAAAGTCAGACAAATAAACACGTCCCATACATACGAGACTGTCTAATAGAGAGTTAACTGTCCAAGCGTACTAGGCCACCATTGTTCATGGCAGAAAATGAAGGGCTGAGGCTTCATTGAAAAAAAAAAGCCAAACTGGGGAGAGAGAAAAAAAACCGTCTTAATGAACATCTTTTAATGAGCCACAAGCATTTTAGATACGTCTCTCTGAACACTTTAATTCTTGGCATGAGCCAATAATTTATTATAATTAAAAGATGTTTTTTTTTTTTTTTTTTGAAAATCTGAAATCTATGCAATTGAAAACTGACCCCCCTACGAAAGAGGGCCCGGGGAGGATTCATTATTTTGGCCCCATCAGTGTGCGCATCCGGGTACCACATGCCGAAATTACATGTTAATTGTTGGTTCCAAAGCTTGGCATGTGTGCACTATGTGCCTGCAAATGGAAATCGATGACCCAATGAATGGCACTCATAATAAGGCAAATAAAATCTGTAATTTAAACAAATTAATCGTTAAATAGTTTATTTGTTCATTTTATGATCTCTTAATTAATCATGCAGCGATCCAATGATGACGCAGATGCTGAGTGAAAGGTGATGTTAAGCACACAAATAATCGCTGCGAGTGGACTGGATTTTGTCCGGCACACAAACCGCACCGCAATAAATCACAAGAGGTTAATGGCTGGAACTCAGTTGGTAAGTTGAAATTTGAGGGATAGAATTAAGAATTTTGTACTTTCTTTGGATAATTTGCAGTCAAAATGTACCGCATAGAAGAATTATCGGAAGAATGGAAGATGTGCATCTCAAGTGTAGGGGCATCGAGATGCTCACTAGTGTGAATGTTCAATAGTATAAAAGCCAAAATGTAGCAATAACTCGGCTGAAGAGCAACAAGGCAAGAGGTACCGATGCATTGCCAGCTTAAGTATTCAAGACCGTAGCCGCATGCAACCTTGATAGCTTGTGACCCGAAGAATATAGAGATCCACCACAGTAAGGTGCAAATCAGCAGAACGGGAAAAGTTGAGAAAGGATATCAATTTGGTCAAGCGACCCAGCGTAGAGCTCTCATAATCACGAGCTTCGTCCCGTCACTCAATCTAGGCTTCTACAATAGTCCAGAATGACAAAAGGTCTAGTGGTAGGAGGGAAATTGGAGTTCATCTACAATTCTGTGAGAGATACCGGGCTCGTCCACAGGTTGCGGATAGTAAAAAGCTTCGTTTTTATGCGCGGGCAGTCAACGATATCGAGAGGAGGGTCTGAGTAAGGGGTCAGGTGGCACTGACTCTTACTTAACTACTGAGTGCCAATGATACTCGAGATGGCAAGGCGGGTTATAGGCGTCTTTAAATGGCCAACATCAGTGTCTGTTCCCAGGTTAGGGGCGGCTGGAGGCAAGCGTTGGATATTGGAGCAAGCGGCTCGCGACACCCAGGGATACATGTGCGATTCCGTAACCCGCCTTCGTGAAATTACAATTACTCTAAGAAACAAAAGAATAAAAATAACGAACCCCCCCTAACGTTTGCGATCCACGCAAACGAAAAAAGGACAATGATTTGCGGATCTGCACCTGGAATGTTCGGACTCTTTATAGGGAAGGTTCAGTATACACACTGGCGAATGTATTGGAGAAGTACAAGGCGGATATTACCGCCTTACAGGAAGTACGGTGGAACGCGAATAGCGTCATAACAACATCAAATGATGACGAACTATACTATAGCTGCCATAACACCAGGCATTAATTTGGCTATGGATTTGTGGTTAGTCGGAGACTGAAACTCCTTGTCTCCAGCTTTACTCCAGTGGATGAGAGGCTAGCCATAATCCGCATAAAAGCCAAATTCTTCAACATCAGCCTTATTTGTACCCATGACCCCGACGGAAGACAAGGACGAGAAGACCAAGAATATTTTCTATGAGAGCCTAGAGAGAGAATACAACCCCTGCCGCCCCCATGATATTAAGATCGATCTGGGAGATTTATATGCAAAAATAGGGAAGGAAACTATCTTTGGTCCAACAGTCGGTAAATTTAGCCTACACGAATCCCATAACGGATTGAGGCTAATAAATTACGCCGCGGCAAAGAACATGGTAGTAAGCAGCATCAGATTTCAACATCGAAAGATTCACACGGCCAAATGGTTGTCACCACATCAAAACACGAAAAACCAATTTGATCATGTTGTAATAGATGGTAGGCATTCATGTAGCGTGTTCGATGTATGATCGATCCAAGGAGCATATATAGATTCGGATCATTAACTTGTTGCAGCAAAGGTTCTCAAATGTCTGAGCATGGTGAGAAAAGTACGATCTAATACTGAACAGAAGCTGGATATTGAAAAGCTGCAAACACAACAGATGGCAACGGCATACTCCACTCGGCTGACCCAACTGCTTGATGAAAGCACTCCTTGTCCCGACGATATAACGGCGCAGTGGCAAACCATTGCTCACTCCATGAAAAATGCATCGAAATCCGTACTTGGGTACCGGAAGTTCCGCGCAATAAACCAATGGTACGACCAAGTGTCGAGATGCTAGTGAAGCCAAGAATGCGGCATACAGAGCAACCCTGCAATCAGTAGTAACGCGCCAGATGAAGGAGAGGTATCGGGAGAAAAAGAGAGAGGAGAAACGTCTATTCCGCAGAAAGAAAAAGAAATGGAAAGACGTGAGCGTGAGCGAATTGAAATGTACAGGAGTCAGAATGAAGTCCCGAAATTCTACCAAAGAAAAAAACATCAAACCGATGGCTTTGTTACAGGCACATTCTCCTGCAGAGACAAAGAAGGAAATCTGGTAACTGATACCGATAGTGTGCTGAGGATATGGAAAGAAAATTTTACCAAGCTGATACTGGCGGCGAAAAGAATACCGCAGAACCAATCCCTGATGATGGTGTAGAATGTTTACCTCCTATTCAGAATAAGGTCCAAGTAGCTGTGACCCGACTGAAGAACAACAAGGCAGCAGGAGACGACGGATTGCCCGCTGAACTATTTAAGACCTGAGGCGACACGCTGATAAGGCGTATGCATCAGCTTTTCAGCGCGATCTGGCTAAAAGAACGCATACCCGATGAATACTATGTCCCGTACACAAGACGGAATGTACCAACTACAGAGGAAAAAGTCTCCTCCCCATCGTATAGAAGGTACTCTCAAGTGTACTGCGTAAAAGATTAAAACCTAAAGTCAATGCGGCTTCAGACCTGGTAAATCCACCATAGACCAGATATTTACACTGTGCCAAATCCTAGAAATGATCCGAGAAGGATAAAGCCACACCTCCCATCTCTTTGTTGACTACAAAGCCGCTTTCGACAGCGCTATACCTTCAAAGGTATTTCAAGCCTTGTCTGAGTTTGGTATCCCTGTAAAATTAATGAGACTCTGCAGGATGACACTTGCTTCTCGGTAAGAATAGGAAATAATCTCTGCGGACCATTCAATACCAAACGAGGTTTCAGAAAAGGAGACAGCTTATCGTGTGATCACTTTAAAATCCTGCTGGAGAAGACCAGTCACAAGAGAACACATGTTACTCGCCTATTCCGACGACATCGATATCATAGGTCGGTCACCAGAAGTAGTAACTGCAGCCTTCGAAAGAGAGTCAGAGAATATAGGTCTGGCAGTAAATGAAGATAAAATCGAAATGCAAGTTATTTACTCCCAAAACGCCCTGTACAACCGATCCGATAAAGAAAATGGAGAAAGTTGGGAACCACAACTTTGAGATAGTTGGCAATTTTATCTATCTCGTTAAATTTGTAGACATAGCCACATTTTCAAGAAGTGGTGGTGATCCTCGTCAATGTCCTGTAGGTGAGCAAGCTCGTTTCAATCCAATCGCCGCGGGAACAGAGTGGCCATTGGTTATTTAAAGGCGCCAATAACTCGCCTTGTCATATCAACCATCATAGGCACTCAGTATGTGTGCAAGAGCCGGTGTCGCCTGGCCTCTCACTGAGACTCTTCACTCGATACCGCTGATTGTCCGCGACTGCCGTTGCAGTTACTCCGTATAGAGCATTCCACTATCCGCAACCTGTGGACGCGCCCCGTAGCTCGCAGCTTAGCTTCTCGTGGAAGCAATGTAAACCACACAAATTGGAGCTCAATGTTCCAGCCTGTGCGGTGCTCACAGTTATCTCGTGCCGGGAGACTGTAGATGAAATCATTGTGCAAAACTTCAGCAAAATCGGATAAGGATTGCGATCAATAATGGCTCAAGAAGTAAAACCACGAATAGGGGCTCAAGAAGTAAAATCACGCGATCGGTTTATATGGGAGCTTTATCAGGATATGGACCGATTCCGACTATATATGGCACGTATATTGATAGTCATACGAGAAGTCGTTGTACAAAAATTTCAGCCAAATGGTATAACAATTGCGCCTTCTAGAGACTCAAGAAGTCAAGATCCGAGATCGGTTTATAAGGCAGCTTTATCAGGTTATGAACCCATTCAGACCATACTTTGCATAGTTGATTAAGGTCAAAACAAAATACTTTATTCCAAATTTCAGCTAAATCGGATAATATTTACGCGCACTAGAGACTCTAGAAGTCATGATCCAATATCGGTTTATATGGCAGGTATATCAAGTTATGAACCAATTGGGACTGTACTTAGTACAGTTATTGGAGGTCATAACAAAACACCTCTTACAAAATGTAAGCCAAATTGGATAAGAATTGCACCCTCTAGAGGCTCAAGAAGTCAAATCGAGGGTCGGAGCTATATCAGGATATGGACTGATTTAAACCATACTTCGCACAGTTGTTGGAAGTCATACCAAAACGATGCGTGCAAAATTTCAGCCAAATTGAGTAAGAATTGCGCATTCTAGAGGCTTTAGAAGTATAATCGGGAAATTAGTTTATATCGGAGCCTTATCAAATTGGTATAAAACTTTGGGGTCAAATAAGCTGGGGGACGCCCTACCCCATAACCCACCGAAGCAGACATGTTCACCCATTGAGCCAATATGGGTATCAAATGAAAGGTATTTAAGAGTAGAATAGAAATTTTAGATAAAAATTTGGCCCCAACTGTCCAGGGGCTCGGCCCGACCCCAAAAAACACCCAAAAATTACATATTTATATTAGGGGTAATGTGCGTAACAAATGAAAGGTAGTTAGAAGTAGAGTATGAATCCGATATAAGACTTTAGTCTTAAGTTTCTGGGGCCATCACATCCCCAAAACTCCCAACTGGATCAAATGGGACAACATGGGTATCAAATCAGAGGTATTTGGAAAAGAGTACCACTTTCATATAAAAAAAAATGGTTCAAGAACACTTGAACCAAAATGGGAATGTGTGTCCATTGTCACAAAATGGGTATTAAACGAAATGCCTTAGGGACAAAAATACGAACCTGGTATACATATTTGGGACAAATTGCCTGGGGATCCTCCGCCCCAAAAACACCCAGGACGTGTGAGACTTGAACGAAGGGTCTATGACAGTAGAGTACGAATCTGATATCATTATTAGGTCATGTCCTGACGTTTAAAAGGACATGTATATTTCGACAATATTGAACTCAAATAAAAGAGGGATTAACCCCTCGCCGATTTCCATGAAATTTTCTCTAAAGACAAAATTTCCATGAAATTTTCTCTAAAGACAAAATTTCCATGAAATTTTCTCTAAAGACAAAATTTCCATGAAATTTTCTCTAAAGACAAAATTTCCATGAAATTTTCTCTAAAGACAAAATTTCCATGAAATTTTCTCTAAAGACAAAATTTCCATGAAATTTTCTCTAAAGACAAAATTTCCATGAAATTTTCTCTAAAGACAAAATTTCCATGAAATTTTCTCTAAAGACAAAATTTCCATGAAATTTTCTCTAAAGACAAAATTTCCATGAAATTTTCTCTAAAGACAAAATTTCCATGAAATTTTCTCTAAAGACAAAATTTCCATGAAATTTTCTCTAAAGACAAAATTTCCATGAAATTTTCTCTAAAGACAAAATTTCCATGAAAATTTCTCCAAAGACAAAATTTCCATGAAATTTTCTCTAAAGACAAAATTTTCATAACATTTTCTCTCATGAAATTTTCGTGAAATTTTCTCTAAAGACAAAATTTCCTCTAAAGACAAAATTTCCATGAAATTTTCTCTAAAGACAAAATTTCCATGAAATTTTCTCTAAAGACAAAATTTCCATGAAATTTTCTCTAAAGACAAAATTTCCACGAAAATTTCCATGAAATTTTCTCTAAACGCAAATTTTTCATATAACTTTCATTCTTTCACCAATTTGTAATATATTTATGTTCTTGCAGTACCCAATTCTTACAATAGATATAAACTGTTCATAACAACCCAATAATGCAATAAATTTTATACCCCTCAATTTTCAATACACCCCTTGCATTGTAAGTGTATTTCGCTGACAATCATTAAAAAACCATTTAAATTAATTTTAATTTTCATGACAGATTATGGTACAGCTAAAAAAACCAAGCAAATTGTGGACTTTCAGAGGCATGTCAAAGCACCACCTACCTACAAATAACATAAAACACGAAATTCTCCAGCATATGTATGAATTAATAATTACACTGATGGCCACAAATTGTTATACATCGTTGTAAATTACGAACCTTACATTTCCCAGTAATCATCATCATCAACATGAGCCTTAGCTAATGCTGCATGCCACCTCACCAAACCCAAGTACGAGTAGAGTGAAGCAAAGTTTCTGTGAGTCTGTACTGACTCCTTCTACAATTCCAACCATGGCAGGCCATGGTTATAATCATGGCGTTTATTTGACGTAAAATATATGACAGTTTGCTAGTCATAAACCATGGCAAGGTGTCAGAAATGATTTTGCAATTGCATGTAATTGGTAGCAATTATCAATAAAGTCCGAAAAGCCAAAACAACACAGGACCACATCTGTATATATCGTTGAGCTAAAGGTGATGGGAAGTGTAGTTCCTATCACTTCTGCATGCAAAAAGAGACAGCCTCAATGTGTATATTCGCGCAACCATCAACATACTTGAAGGCCCACAAAAGCTCAACGAAGAAATAAGGGAAACACTTTGTAATGGTGGGCACTTTGGAGGTGTTTCAAATGCACAGTGGTCTGGGTTTGGATAGGTGTTTGAGAAAGAAGCCTTTTAGCCTAGTCGACATGTTCGCCGGAGGGCTTCTAGGGGCTACGTTTTGTCGCTGTGGTCATTTTGTTGTAGTAGGTTATTCCAGCTTACCGCAGTATTGGTGCCAGCATGCTGCTGCTTTCTTGCGATATGCTCTGTAGTGAATCATTCGAACCTGCTTCCCAATATAACGAATCTCCACGTTCATTTAGGGTTTTTATTCGTCCATTTTCTTTCCGTCGACATTGCTACCAATGTCTTCCATGCTTAGGCACTCTTCAACTTCCTGCCCAAATCTTTCCATGTTTAGTTCACCTTATATATGATCTTATATAGCAAATGATACTTATCATTGAGCTAATCTCCCGCCGGGTTTATTTTATTGATATCAAATACATTTGACCTCTCCTACTCTCTTTTCTGTACCTTTATTCTAGGTAGTTATCTAGGCTAGTTTTCCCAAAATATTGACCATTAAAATCCAGCCTAAGTAATCACCATGGATGGCCAATTTAACTTTGCCTGCTGTGACCAGTGTGTGCTGCTCTACTTGTTGTGGCCATTATACAACATCGTGTTTGCATCTTTGCTCAAAAACTGTGCAGAGTTTAAACTGTGGCCCATAAATATTCACAACATTCTGACATGTGGAAATTATCTCCTTCGCTCACGCGCCATTTAAATCAATTTAACACGTTAAAACTTCCACCGTGTAAACTTCATTACCCACCACAGACTGTAAGACAGACTGATTTTAGGCCAAAACTTCGGCGGGTGCGTTAAAGTCTTTTGTTGGCAGGACTTGGTAGTGTTGCACAGTGTGGCTGTATAAGCAGATATCAGCTTCCCAAATACAGCGCCGCCGTCTCTTTGTTCCTAGTCTTAAGGATTTTCCAAAAGCACTGGCATAGAGGGCTTGGTGGTGCCCATGGTTTATGGCAGAGATTGTTGGGCTTGTTTTTCAAAGCCGCTTGAAAGAGAGAAATGATTGTAGAGTTCGTCTTTTGAAAGTTGAAATTGAAAAAAATGAGATATGGATGATCCCTATAAAACATGACTCCACCATATGTGTGATTTAGACAAATTTGAGGTTGAATTTTGAATATATTGACAGATCTGCAGTGTTAGGGATGACGGTGAAGTAGAGATGCTTGGGAAGCTGTTTTCACAGGAAAGTGTCTGTAAGTCAATAACTTCAGTAGCAGTAAAAAGGCACTGACCTTTTTATAGAGAATAAACCAGAAGAAAACGGCAAAAGTCGGGGGGAACGGACATTATAATACCCTACACCTACCCTATAAGTACAAAGTGGGAGCTATATCAAATTCTAAACCAATTTTGATGGACCTCGGCGAATGTTTTCAGATGGGTTATTAAGCAATCCGTATCAAATTTTGAGCAAATATATTCAAACTGTAATAACTACGGTTGACAAATGACAACATTATTGCAAATTACACAAAATTTGACGAACATATATATGGGAGCTACATCTTAATCTAAACCGATTTTGACCAAACTTCTTAGATATTGTTGTAGGCATCGAGGAAAGCGTTGTGCACAATTTTGGCAAGATTGGTCAATAAATGCGCTTACTGTGGCGGTATACATATATGACAGCTATATCTAAATCTGAACCGATTTCTATGAAATTCACAGGTAATGTCAAACGTTTTAAAAAAATCCTTTCTGCTAAATTTCGAGAGAATCGGTTAACAAATGAGCACTTTAATGCAATATTTCTCAAAATCGGGCGAACATATATATGGGAGCTATATCTAAATCTGAACCGATTGCGAGCAAACTTCTTAGATATTGCGGAAGTCATCGGGAAAGCGTTGTAGAAACATGTTGGGAAGATTGATCAACAAATGCGCTTGCAGTAGCCAAAGAAGTGAAAATCGGGCGATATACATATATGACAGCTATATCTAAATCTGAACCGATTTCTATAAAATTCACAGGTATTGTCAAGAGTCATAAGAAAATCTTTTATGCTGAATTTCGAGATAATCGGTTAACAAATGAGCACTTTATTGCAATATTTCTCAAAATCGGACGAACATATATATGGGAGCTATATCTAAATCTGAACCGATTTCGACCAAACATTGTAGATATTATGGAAGTTGTCAAGGAAAGCGTTGTACAAAATTTTGAGAAGATTGGCCAATTAATGCGCTTGCAGTGTCTCTAGGACTGAAAATCGGGCGATAGATATATACGAGAGCTATATCTTAATCTGAACCGATTTCTAAGAAATTCACAGGTATTGTCAAGAGTCATAAGAAAATCGTTTCTGCTGAGTTGCTGCGAGAATCGGTTAATAAATGAGCACTTTATTGCAATATTTCTCAAAATCGGACGAACATATATATGGGAGCTATATCTAAATCTGAACAGATTTCTACCAAACTTTGTAGACAATATGGAAGTTGTCAAGGAAAGCGTTGTACAAAATTTTGGAAAGATTGGTCAATAAATGCGCTTGCGGTGGCTCAAGGAGTGAAAATCGGGCAATATATATACAAGAGAGCTATATCTAAGTCTGAACCGATTTCTATGAAATTCACCAGTAATATTAAAAGTCATAAGAAAATCCTTTCTGCCAAATTTCGAGAGAATCGGTTAACAAATGACAATTTAATTGCAATATTTCTGAAAATCGTACGAACATATATATAGGAGCTATATCCAAATCTGAACCGATTTTTTTCCAATTTCAATAGGCTTTGTCTCTAGGCCGAAAAACAAGCCTGTACTAAATTTCAAGACTATCGGATGAAAATTACGACATGTAGTAAGTACACAAATTAATATGGACATACAGGCGGACATAGCTAAATCAAATCAGAACGTGATTCTGAGTCGATCGGTATACTTATCAATAGGTCTATCTCACTTCCTTCTGGGTGTTACAAACAAATGCGCTAAGTTATAATACCCTTTACAAAAGTAGTGGTGTTGGGTATAATTATCAATTATTCGGCGGCTTTTTTTTTAGGAAAGAGCGTAAGGGAAACCGAGTTAGAGTTATTTATTGCGGCTCCTATGGTCTTAAGCAGTCACATCGGGGAATTGGTATTTAAGGTATAGGCCCCATCAGTATATAGACCGATTCGGATTATACTTGGCACGGATGCTAGAAGTCATACCAATCGTACTTGGGATGGATGATGAAAGTCATAGCAGAAGCTTTTGTGACAAATTTCAGCCAACCTAGATGAAAATTGAGGCTTCTGAGTGCTCCAGAAGTCAAATTTGGGAATCGATTTGTAAGGGGGCTATATCAGTTTATAGACCGATTCCGATCATACCCAGCACTGAGGTTGGAAATCCGAACGAATGTCTTCGTGCCAAATTTTAGCCAAATTAGATAAAAATAAGGGCGGCTAAGTGCTCACGAATTAAAATCCGGAAATCGGTTTGCATGGGGGCTATATCAGCTTATAGACCGATTTGGATCATACTCGGCACCAATGTTGAAAGTCGGAACGGAAGTCCTTGTGCCAAATTTCAGTTAAATCGGCTGAAAATTACAGTCTCTAGGGACCCAAGAAGTCAATAATGGGGATTGGTTTAAAAGGGGGCTATTTCCAAAACTGAACCGATATGGCCCAGTTGCAGTCCCCAACAACCTACTTCGACAAGGAGTGTCTGTGTGAAATTTCAAGCGAATATCTTAATTCGTTGGAATATTATCGTGATATCGTAAGACGAACGGACGGACATGGCTAGATCGACTCAGAATGTGATGACGATCAATATTTCTACTTTATAGGGTCTCAGATGAATATCTCGAAGTGTTACAAACGGAATGAGCAACACCGCAATTATGATTTGAGACAATGCTTTGTATTGATGCGGTGTTTGTGGTTTTTCCATTCTAGCCATACATTCACTTATAACACCGCCATGGACAAAGACCATGTTAAAAGCGGTGGTACAAACGATCGCCACTCATATCAGTGTTCTGAGCCTAACACCGCATGTTTACAGTGGCGATACGTACTAACACCGCATTTTTATGAGTATACCGCAAATCAGAAAAATACTACCGCTTGCAGTTCTCTGGCTGAAACGCGGGGTTGATGTTATAAAAGCGAGTTTTTTATTTCATGCACCGACAGCTATGAATATCATCTCTACAAAATGGGGTATCAGGTCAATATTTCGAGGTGTTACAAACGGAATGGCTAGGTTAGTATACCCTTATCCTACGGTGGTGGCTATAAAAAAGGTATCACTGATTCAGTGCCTATTAAATGGCCTTTCTATAATAAGTATTTCATTGAAGCTATCATTCCTTTGAATAAATTATGTTTCTCATAAAGCAATCCCTAGATTAAAACACTCTCTCTCTCTCTTTTTCTCCCTCTCGCTGCTTATTAGGAGCACTGCTTTAGCCCAACTTAGACTCACCCTACAAAGGCAACAATTACTCGATCATAAATCAAAAGCTTGAATATGAAACACCAATCCATTCATATGAGCATTCGCAGCATAATTTAAATGCCGCAACAACTGGAAACCACCGACATCAACCTGAAACCAGCGGCTGCACCAGCAATCCAGAATCAAGAGGTTTCAAGTGTCAATAAATAATCGCATTCGCAACACCAGAGGACCCAAAAGTCACAGGCAATGGACAGACAACAAAAACTTAACTGATCAAAAAAAAAAAAACAAGACTCACAGCCAAACTCCACATAAGCCCGCTTAACTTGATGTCCAGCTTTGTGGTGAATATGGTTAAGGTAGCGGCGGTGCTGATGGTGGTGGCAGGGGCATAGGAATTTGCTGATCGTGATGCAAAGTTTAGATTATAAAGCGCTGATACAATATCACAACACCCCAGCAGCAAGCAGAAGGAAGCTAAGAAGGAGTTAAGATACCACCAGCGTTGTTTAGCAGTTGGTCATCGTCAACTTCGCCTTGCCTTCGTAATAGCCTACTAAGAAGAAAACAAACGCTTAGTTGGCAATTTCCTTCGTTTTTTTTTTCTTTTTTCCATCTTAGAGCTCAGCCACCATCTGTTTGTTTGTTTGCTTGAATGCCCTCCTTAAGGAAAGCAAAGCCCCAAACAGAATTTAATCCCCTCTCGTTTGTGAATATGATCATGGCGTCATATTTTCGCTAGTCTATGGCAAATTTCGTCTAACAAACACACCATCCTCTGAAGGGGACTGGGGGACAAGGACCATTGGCCTTTTTTGTATTTATTTGTGAGATTTAATTAAATGCTTTTATTATTAAATTGATTTTTGGTATTTTCACAATTATTCACGCCAAATAGTTTTTATGTGGCTTTAGCCTTTTGCAATTGTGCCACAATGTCTTTTGCCTGCTGTGAAATTAACAGGGATCTGATTACAACAGCAAAGAATAGAGAGTCTCGTCCACACACAGGAAACATAGTGACATGCAAAGTGTTGAATTGCGAGTACACTGGGAAAAAAGCGAATGAAATAGCTAATGGTCAATCATGGACAAAAAGAAAGACAAAATACAAAGTCTCCTTGTCACCGCATACAAGGAATATTTGTGGAAGTAAACAGCAACAAGCGAAAAATATATCTGAGAAAATACAGAATATTGGGATCAGCCTGGTGGATGGTAGACATTGAAGAAAGCGTAAACAAGATCATGAAATTATAGACTCTATCTTTGAACACACTAGTAGAAAAATTACGTTGAAAAATCATGCACCTAAGGTGTCATTATCATCAACAGGGGTTGTTGAAATTATGGGCAACGTGGTGTGCTGATAAAGTGAACACGCGTTGTCAATTTCATGTACCGACCGTTATGAAGAACACCCCTAAAAAATGTGTATGTATACCAACCTTAAGTGATATACTGTAAACTAGACGCTTCCACTATGTGGACGCATGGGGACAGTTTTAAACGTTTCGTTCACAAAAAATTGTTGTTGAATTATGAACATTTGTTGTTGATATTTTAGATCTGCGTGTGATTCACTTTTTTTGAACCAACGGGGTCGATTTATTGAATTTATGTTTGAATAATATTTAACCATTTTTTTCCAATGTACCATTAATGAAAACCAGCAGCTGCCAAACTGGGTGTCATAAAGAAAAACTTCTGGTTGTTAAAAGAAAACCTTATCGTCCATATGCACACATGTACACACTTACGTATAAATGCACATATTTATAAAATTTAAATTAAATTCAAGTAGTATCACTATATGGTCAGAAGGTGCCTTTTGATACATGGATGGTGTCGCTAGTCACGCAACTTGTTAAATAGCCCCAAATGTGTTTAAGAAATGTGAAAGATCCCAAGGAAAAGAAGAAAAGTTAGTGTGGGGAAAATTAATTTTGACTACTTGAAAAATAGAAATAATGGAACAAAAAGTCGGTGAAAATTGTTAGCAATAGCCAATACATACATGTTTCGGGGTTTTCAATAAGAGCTTTATAAATTTTTTTTAAATAAAAACGATGCAATTGTGGTGCTCGATTTCTTTTGCATGGCCACCACGGGCACGCTTGCAGAAGTCTAGACGCTGAACCCAATTTTCGACGATTTTCAAGCATAAATCGGCCGATACTGCTGCAGTTTCGCGTTCGATATTCGTACGAAGTTCATCAATAGTCGCTGGCTTGTTGCCATAGACCTTAGACTTTACGTAGCCCCCCAGGAAATAGTAGAATGGCGTCAAATCGCACGAACAAAGCGGCCAATCGATTGGACTATTTCGTGAGATAGCACGTTCTCCAAACTTGGTTTCCAAAAAATTGATTGTGACTTTCGCTGCGTGGCTTGTGGCGTTGTCCTTTTGGAACCATATGTTCTCCAAGTCATCCAATTGGGGCCGAAAATACTGTTATCATTGAACAGTAGCGATTCCCATTCACAGTAACGAGTTAGTCTTGATTATCACGGAAGAAGTACGGCCCAATGAGACCGACGGCCCATGAACCGCACTAAACCGTAATTTCTTAGGGATGCAACGATGACTCATGGATTACGTGTGAATTGCCGCCTGACCAATGACGCATATTTTGCTTATTGACGAAGCCATTCAGCCAGAAATGAGCCTCATCACGGAAGATGATTTTTCCATGAAAATCCGAATCATTTTCAAGTTCTTCCATGATCATCATGAAATTGCAAACCTTACTAAAGAGAAATGTCAAAAGAGCGGCAAAAATGGCGTCCTTTGCTGTCCCTATCGGTCTACTTTTGTAGCGTCCCTGAAAAAAAAGGCCTAGAAATGTTCGCCAAGTCACTGATGCGAAAACGCAAAACCTGACCAAATTGGGTTAAGGTGATGCGAGAATGGAGGATAGTAGCATACATAACCGAGACGGTGACAGGAAACCTGAATGGAATGAAAGAGGTTATGGATGGGATATCTGAGACAACGCTTGAGGTCGAGTGCGAGGCACTGCTGCCAACGGCAAGTTTTTAGATCAACGGAACTCCGATTGTTTTTGTTTAAGCAGTGTGTTGTGTGTGTCTTTCGTCTGCCTAATATGCAGACCCAAGAACTCTGCAACTAGGTTGGGGTGCGTCAGATCTGGGTCTGAGTCGAATTGGTCTGGCTGGGCAGTTAAACGGGTGCCGTATGTCGTGTGGACACAATCCGGACACACTTTCTGCACGTTGGCATCAAATCCTAATTTTGTTGAAGCTGAGGCGGCTGTATCTGCCGGATCGTAATTGAGTCAGAACTACTATGGTTCGACGAGCCAGGTCAGTTTCTTCAGATGCAATGGGCGGCGGTCGTTCTCCAGGGCCCACATTCACAAGGTAGCTATTCACTGCATCTTCTACCGTGTCTGCATGAATCTCATCTACACCTGCTTGATATACCGCTTGATCTAGAGGTTCTCTCTTGTAGCGCTGAACGAATATATCCACCTTAAGGTTTCTGGGCGGATGCCTATCTACAAGATAATGATTTGGATGGTCCTTGCTATAACAGCCTAGAAGGTATTCCTTAAACAGCATATAGTTATGTCTTCGCACTGGTAGGGTCCTTGTCTCCTGATGATGGTGATTCAGATGAGAATTGAGGCATTCTGACTGATCTGAATATTATTCCACTACGTGTCACAGAGCTGACAAGACCACATTGGCGCTGAAGAACTTACCACAGACTGGCCAATTGCTTTGTACATGGTCAACAAGATTTCTTTGTCAGCACCCCAAGTGCTGCCGGCAAGTGACTTGAGGACCCTGTTTTTATCTTTGACTTTATCGAAAATTGCTGTGGCATGTGAGGAGAATTTGTAAGAACTGTCAAATGTGACACCAAGTATTTTGAGACACTTGATGGTCGGAATTGTCACTTCATCGACCTTCACTTTCAGCTCCCTATGCACCTTATGTGGCTAAAGATTTCGTGGTGGTTATGTATTTTCAGATCTCTTGCAGTGAAATAAGAGGCAAGTTCGCAGATGTCATAAATGGGTGGAGGGCCTGTTGCCATGATCATACAATCGTCCGCATATGATACGATCTCTTTGCCGTCTGAAGGAGATGGAATGGAGGATAGTTAGAGGTTACTCCCTATTTCACTCTACGGTATTTCGGCTTCTTATCCCGAAATTCCACAAATGACTGGCGACCACACCGATAATTCGATCCAACGTTGCAGGTCTGGTTGGAGGAACGTATTGGCGATGTCCTCAAAAAGTTTGGAGTGGCTGACCGCGCCGAATGCCTTTGACAGGTCCAGTGCCACGAGGACCGCCCTATCACATGGCCTATGGTTGATTGAAGTCACGGCGAGTGTGTGCGGTGATGGGCAAAGCAGTTGTTGTGCTCGTCAGTTGTTGTCTTCGAAATCGATGCTGATGGAAATACTCCTGCGAATTGAAATTCTCTTGCGAGGCTCGGTAGGTGTAATGCCTCAAGCGTCTTGGATACTGGTGAGAGAAGGGAGATCGGTCTGTACGGCTCCCCCTTACTCGGGTTCTTTCCAGGCTTCAGTAGCGGGATCACTCTGCCCATCTTCCAGACCTCGGGTACTATAAGGATGTTCAAAGACAGGTTGAGGACAGGAAAGGTACCCATCTCTAGGTTGATCCAGATTCTTGAGCATCAGCATAGAGATTTCGTCGGGGCCAAACTCCTTGCATGACTTGGCGCAACGGATGGCATTCGTAGCTTAGTTCACGATATATTGTGAGGGTTGTCCTTCGGCACTGAGACCACGGATACGACAAGTGGCTCTCCTCTTAGCCCTGTCACTCTCAGGATGCACAATAAATTTACGGTTGAACAACCTGACGCATCTCTTCGGAGCGGTCACAGTTACGTCGACTGACGAACTGTCATCCCATCTACCAGAGTTCGACAATGACTTAAGAGTAGACCACAGCTTGCCTAAACCGGTACTTAAGTTACATTGCTCCAAGTATTTCAGCCACAAATTCCGCGTATGTTCGTTGACTGCCCTGTTTATTTCCATATTTTTCCCGTAGATTCTGGCGTTAATGGGGTCCGTGCAACGAATCCCATCAGGCTCGTCCGCGTCGTGAAATTGGGCCGCACTTGAGATATTCGACCGACTAGTATAAGCGAATAAAGAGATGTCGTATTGCGGCACGCCCTTCGGACTCGGCTATAAAATGGAGGCCCCTTATCATTGAGCTTTAAACTTGAATAGGACTGCACTCATTGATATGTGAGAAGTTTGCCCCCGTTCCTTAGTGGAATGTACATTGCATTGGTATAAGGGAGCGGCTGCTGCGTTAATGATGTCAGCTTACTGAAGCGGCGGTTGGTGTACTCTCTGAAGCCGAACCAATCGGCTTTTTCTCGATTGATAAACGTCCGGCGCTAAGAGGCTTTGAGGTCATGCAGTCGGTCAATGGAGAGAATTATGGGGAGGTGGTCTAATCCCAATGAAAATACGGTTTGCCAGTATACGTCACTCAGGAGATCAGGGGATGCATTGAAAATGTCTGACGAGTTGCTGCACCTCTTCGTAATTCTAGTGGGGGCATGCTCATTCACCGTGTAAACCGTGGACGCTTCAATCTGCTTTGCCCAAGCTATGCTCCGCTGATCGTTACCTAAGGGGCAAATCGGTCAATGTTGTGATAAAGCTAGTATATAAATCGATTTCTGATTATACTTCTTGAGCATCTAGAGGGTGCAATTCTTATCCGATTTTCCTGAAATTTTACATGACTTTATGACTTATGACTGTCAACCATTGTGCCAAAGTAGGTTTCAAAGCGGTCTATAACCTGATATAGCTGCCATAGTAACCGATCTCCTCTAGCAGGCGCAATTCTTATCCGATTGGGGGGAAATTTTGCACGTGAGGTTTCGTTGTAACTTCCAATAACTGTGCCAGGTATTTTTTCTCCTTAGGAAAAATTTTGATAATATCGGAGGAAGAAAACCAGGCATATAAGACCGCCATAATGAAAATTTGGTTGCGCCAACTTCCCTGCTAGTCTATCACCATCTTAATTAATTAGTCCACTCAAGCTCACTTCAGTTTAACCACATTTCCCTGAATTCAATGTTATTCAATGCATTATGAAAATTTCGTAAGCTACCTTTAAAAATCTAAAATTTTTAGCTCCAAACTTCGATGATAGACCAAACTAATAATTAGCATCTTATTATAAAAAAAAACATCTGTCTGCCTTTTACATCTTATTTTAGAAATGTCCACTAAAATATCTGTCTGCTTTTCTTCTATCCATCTTCAAATATGTTGACCGGTAGCCGCTGCTCTTTTTTCCTTTTCAAGGTTTTAAATATTTGCTCAGCCAATTTAAAAACCATGACCCACCCCATGAAGAAATAGACTTCTCACAAACATTCATAAAATTCACACACAGAGACAGAAGCCTTTAGAAAAAGGGTCAATTATATGGTTTAAGATCATTTTGTTCTTTTGTCTGTCTGGGTGATTAGTAGTGTGGTCTGTGGGTCGAGACGAAAACAATACCTCCTCTAATTAGAGCAGCTCTCTTGCGAAGGCTCAAAAACACAATCAACAACAAGAAGGCCATTTTTTTCATTCGTGTGTCCTATCAGCCTATTTTATAGCTTTGCGCAATTAGAAAATGTCAAACAATTGACATTTGTCAACGAAGTGATTACAACATTTTCTTACAAATTTTAGCTTAGAATACTTGGAAATGTCCTTAAAGGACATCTGATTTTTATTACAAGAATATTGTATGTGTAATGCCTATGCATATGAAAACCTCCACAGTGTCTGGCAGGCCAACCTAGTGGTTGCATAAAGGTGTGATTTTTGTTTCAACAGGAGAGCGTTTGTAGCCGAAATTTTATTTTGTTCTTCTTCATTTTATAGATGGGATAAACAATTTTGCAATTGATTTATGTTTTTTGATTATTTATGACTTCAATCGTTTAGGCAGCAAGAAACGTTTTGGGAAAATCAATAGGCCTTCCAAAAGGCCTTTCATATAACTAAGAGTTAGGTAGAGCTTTAACTTTAGAAAAAATAAGAGAAAGTTTTAGGGAAATTTTGTCTTTAGAGAAAGTTAGGTTAGGTTGAAAAGAGGGTGCAGATATTAATCCGCATGTACATACACCTAAGCCAATAAACGTCTTAAAAGAAAATTTTAAGTTCGAAATTCTGTGCTACTTACAAAATCTTTAATTGTTTTCAATACCACTCCCCTAAGTTGGTTTATGTCTGGTATTGTGTCTCCACCTAAGTGCCGGTATCTGTTAGACGCGAAAGCCGGGCAATGACAAAGGAAATGCTCCAACGTCTCACCATCTTCCCTGCATGCCCTACACATGCTATAACTTGCCGCACCGATTTTACATAAGTGAGCTCGAAGTCCTAAGTGTCCCGTTATGATACCAATAGCTATACTGACCTCCTTCTTACTTCCTTTCAGTAATAGCCTAATCTTTTCACGATCTGGATTTTCGCCGTCCTACCGACCGTTTCGCTGTTCCACAGGGTTGCATGCGCATTCATCGCCCACGCCCTTAACTCGTACGGCGTCGCCCCAAAAGGCTTCGGGTCTTGCCTTCACCGCCAAATCGTCTGCCCTTTCATTTCCCCTTACTCCGTGTCTCCACCTAAGTACCGGTATCTGTTAGACACGAAAGCCGTGCAATGACAAAGGAAATGCTTCAACCTCTCATCATCTTCCCCGCATACCCTACACATGCTATCACTTGCCACACCGATTTGACAAAAGTGAGCCCGTAGTCCTATGTCCCGTCATGATACCAATAGCTGTACTGACCTTTATCGTACTTCCTTTCAGTAATAGACTCGTCTTCTTACGATCTGGATCCCCCCATAGGATTTTCGCCGTCCTACCAACCGTTTCGCTGTTCCACAATGTTGCATACGCATTCGTCGCCCTCTCCCTTAACTCGGACTGCGTCGCCCCAAAAGACTTCGGGTTAATCAAGTTTGTTGACGGCAGTCCTCTCGCAATCCCAAGGCAGCCGGTTGTACGTACCGGATTGACCCGATGTAGTCCTTCATCGGCAAGGGCTGCCGCCTCAGTGTACAACACACTGCTACAACAACGGCAGTCCTCTGGCCTTCACCGCCAAATCGTCTGCCCTTTCATTTCCCCTTACTCCGTTATGGCCCGGCACCCAAACGATGCGGATTTTACCATCCTCAGAGAAGGCGTTAATCTTCTTCTTACACTGCAAGACTGTTCGTGACCTTACCGTCCTGGTTGTTATTGCCCTTATGGCAATTTTACTGTCGGTAAAGATGTTCACACTCGACGTCCTCGCGTTAGCATCGCACCACTTAACGTATTCCGTGATCATCCCGATCTCCGCCTGCAGGATCGCATTATGGTCGGCCAGTTTAAAACAGATCTCAGTCCCTGGGTTCTCAATGTAAACCCCCGGGCCCACTCTGTCCTCTAGCTTTGATCTATCCGTGTAACATGATCTTCCAGATGGCAATACTAGGGTTCTGTCAATCCAAGACTGTGCCGATGGCAGCAGTGCCTCGCACTCGACTTCAAGGTTCATCTCAGGTATCCAATCAGAAACCTCTTCCCTTCCTTCCAGGTTTCCTATCGTCGCCTCAATTATACCGCAATGGTATGACCTGCTCCCATCCTCAATCCATTCTTCCATCGCCATAAGTCTCATAGTGGCTGCCTCACACTTAATCTGTATGTCAATGGGTCGGATATCCAGAATAGTCTCCAGTGCCCTGGTGGGAGTGGTATTCATCGCTCCGCCTATGTCAAGACAATATGTTCTCTGAACCTGCTACTTCTCCATAGCAGTCCACCAAACTACTGAGGCGTAAGTAAGTTTTGGTCTAATCACGCTCCTGTAGAGCCAGTGCCAGTTCGAGCTTACGGCCCGTCTACATAGTGCCCAACATCTGCGCGCCTTCTCAGTACGCTCCAGAATCTGACACTTCCAATCCGATTTTCTGTCCAAGATCATACCTAAGTATTTGAGCTTGTCAGGTATCAAAATCGTCTTATGGGGGAAACGTGGTGCGTTAAATTGGCTCACCTTCGTCTTTCTCGTGAACAGGCATATATCAGTTTTTTCTGGGTTAACAATGATATGTCTTGGTCTAGCTCAGACCCTTTCGCTCTTCCTGCATAGCTCGTTCGGATCCTTACCCCTTTAGAAGTATTATAACATCGTCTGCGTAGCAGGCGGGTTCAAATCCCTCCTCAGTCAGCATCCGTAATAGGTCATTTATGGTGGTCACCCATAGGAGTGGCGATAAAGTGCCCCCCCTGCGGCGTGCCTTGTGCCACTTTCTCCCTCATATTAATGCCATGGGACCCGCAATATATCCACCTGTTCCTTAGCATATGGTTCATCCATTCCACCCGGTACTGGTCTAAGGATTGGATCAGTGTGTCGGTCCGCACATTGTTAAAAGCCCCCTCAATGTCAATGCATACCGTTTTGGGATCGAAGGATTCTTCTATTTTATACACATCCTTGTGCAGGGCAGTCTTCACCGACCTTCCCTTAACATAGGCATGCTGTTTCTATTTGAGCAGTTCGCTGAATGTCCAGCTTTCCACAATAGGTTCCATGGTTTTGAGTAGAAAGGACGTAGGCCTTTCGTGTCGCATAACTTGCCTTGCCGGGCTTGGGTAAAAACAACACCCTTGCCTCCTGCCAGACTTTCGGAGTATATGCAAGTCCTAGGCACGCTGTGAAAATATTGGCCAGATGAGGAGCCGGAAAGCCTGCCTCTTTCTGTAGTAACGCCGGAAATATTCCATCAGGTCCGTGTGACTTAAATGGTTTCACCATAAGATTCACTGAAAATTAAATCTTTAGAGAAAATTTCATGGAAATTTTGTCTTTAGAGAAAATTTCATGGATATTTTTGCTTTGAGAAAATTTCATGGAAATTTTGTGCTTAGAGAATATTTCACTGAAATTTTGTCTTTAGAGAAAATTTCATGGAAATTTTGTCTTTAGAGAAAATTTCTTGGAAATTTTGTCTTTAAAGAAAATTTCTTGGAAATTTTGTCTTTAGAGAAAATTTCTTGGAAATTTTGTCTTTAGAGAAAATTTCACTATAATTTTGTCTTTAGAGAAAATTTCACTGGAATTTTTCCTTTAGAGAAAATTTCTTGGAAATTTTGTCTTTAGAGAAAATTTCATGGAAATTTTGTCTTTAGAGAAAATTTCACTGAAATTTGGTCTTTAGAGAAAATTTCATGGAAATTTTGTCTGTAGGGAAAATTTCACTGAAATTTTGTCTTTGAAGAAAATTTCACTGAAATTTTGTCTTAGGAGAAAATTTCACTTTTAGAGAAAATTTCACTGAAATTTTGTCTTTAGAGAAAATTTCACAGAAATTTTTGCTTTAAAGAAAATATCTTTGAAATTTTTACTTTAGAGAAAATTTTACTGAAATTTTTTCTTTAGAGAAAATTACACTGAAATTGTTTTTTTTGAGAAAATTACACCGAAATTGTTTCTTTAGAGATAATTTTACTGAAATTTTGTCTTTGGGGAAAATTTCACTGAAATTTTGTCTTTGGAGAAAATTTCACTGTATTTCATGGAAATTTTGTCTTTAGAGAAAATTTTACTGAAATTTTGTCTTTGAAGAAAATTTCATGGAAATTTTGTCTTTAGAGAATATTTCACTGAAATTTTGTCTTTAGAGAAAATTTCATGGAAATTTTGTCTTTAGAGAAAATTTCATGGAAATTTTGTCTTTAGAGAAAATTTCATGGAAATTTTGTCTTTAGAGAAAATTTCATGGAAATTTTTTCTTTAGAGAAAATTTCATGGAAATTTTGTCTTTAGAGAAAATTTCATGGAAATTTTGTCTTAAGAGAAAATTTCATGGAAATTTTGTCTTTGGAGACAATTTCATGGAAATTTTGTATTTAGAGAAAATTTCATGGAAATTTTGTCTTTGGAGAAAATTTCATCGAAATTTTGACGTTAGAGAAAATTTCACTTTTAGAGAAAATTTCACTGAAATTTTGTCTTTATTTAGCTGAAATTTCATGTGAGAATTATGAAGGCCTCCTTAAACATCGAGTGCTTTCTTCTGCCTCCACTTTGCACTTCAAGGCCGTAAAAACACACTTCAAAGAAAAAAATTGAATATTGAATGCATTTTCTCGCAAAATAAGCATAAAAATAATTAACAGCAATTTAGCTAAAGGGTGTTGGCCATTTCAGCCATTTGGTCAATATGCAGTCAGCATGCATGCGGCCAAACCAAGCACCATATCCCTTTTCGCCTGATCAACCATATTTTTGGTGGCAGCAAAGGCTAAACACCTTGTCGTCTTTGGCGGCAAACAAGAAAACCAAACCTAACATATGATGTGCTTTCATTTCCTTGTTGGCCGGAATGCCCGGTTTGATTTATCGCCTGGCTTAAGTGATGTTTACCAGCCCAACTAAGGACTTTTTCAAAAGGCCATTTGTCTTCATAAATTTGAGATAATTGTTAATTAATTGCCATTAATGTGTGTGGCGTTTGAAAAAGTTAACAAACGAGCCAAAAGCTTGAGTTCTGCATATAAAAAAATTTTAATTTTACAGCACATAAATAGGCGGTTTGTTTAAAATGATGACATAAAGGCTACCGGTCTTTTGTTTTTTTTTTTTTAACTGCAGGGAATAGATAAATAAGATTTATGATGACATGATTCATGTTTTCAATATGCGTTAGTATGTAAATATTAGAAAATCATTTCGAACATGCTAAAAGGGACCCTGTCCACTGACAGAAGGTCATACTAATGGAACATATCTGATTCGCCTAATTGGACTAAAGCTGATTGGTTCTTACACTGCATCATAAATTTATGCATATTTTGTCTATTAAGAGGTGTCTGTGCTCTTAAACTTCTCACGTAGTCCAAAGTATCATCCACATGCTAGTTTAACTCTTTCTCAAAAAAAAAAAAAAATCATTGAAGTTTTGTCTCTAGAGAAATCTTATCTTTAAAACTTTCCTAAGAAAAAGTTTTTGTAAAATATTGTTTGTTAAAAAGTCTCAAAAAGTTTACACTTAGAGAAAATTTCATTGGAATTCTGCCATGAGTGAAAATTGCGAAAATTTTTTGGCTTTAACCCATTAACGACGAATGGGTAGAGGGGTTCGTCTGCGCCAGGAGGGGTTCGTCTGTGCCCCGCGGACCAGTCATCGGTCTTGCCTACGTACCATTTGTCGAGCTACTGACCACGGTACAGGGGATGGCTAGAGCGGCATCGTTGGCGAGGTGGGACTCGGTGGATGGTTGCCGGACTGCAAAGGTGCATGACGGTGCGCATGGGGATACCACACAATGACTTCTGTAGGGATTGCCTCGACGATGATGAGACTATTGGGCACTTGATGTGTTCTTGTCCGGGTCTGCAGAAACGTAGGCTCTCCTTTCTGAGGAGCCGTTTCTTCTGAGATCTTGGTGAACTTGCGAACGTACCTCTTGTATGTCTCCTGACATTTGTTGAAATAACGGGATGGTTCCGACGGGGGGTTCTACAAACTCCGGCGTAGGTACATCAGTGCTTGCGTGGGGACGGGCGTTTCTTCACACCCCGCTCGGGTTCTTCATTCCTCCTGTCTTTCTTTTATTCGAGTATAAGCTCTAGTGCGAGGTCTCACGTCTTCTTTCTCTTCCCTTTCTCTCCCTAGGGTACCACAATGGGCCAAACTGGCCACCGAGTGAACACGCCTTTGGTGGGCAACCCATTTGTCTACAGAGAAAATTTCATGGAAATTTTGTCTTTAGAGAAAATTTCATGGAAATTTTGTCTTTAGAGAAAATTTCATGGAAATTTAGTCTTTAGAGAAAATTTCATTGAAATTAAGTCTTTAGAGAAAATTTCATGGAAATATTGTCTTTAGAGAAAATTTGAGGGAAATTTTGTCGTTAGAGAAAATTTCATGGAAATTTTGTCTTTAGAGAAAATTTCATGGAAATTTTGTCTTAAGAGAAAATTTCATGGAAATTTTGTCTTTAGAGAAAATTTCATGGAAATTTAGTCTTTAGAGAAAATTTCATGGAAATTTTGTCTTTAGAGAAAATTTCATGGAAATTTAGTCTTTAGAGAAAATTTCATGGAAATTTTGTCTTTAGAGAACATTTCATGGAAATTTTGTCTTTAGAGAACATTTCATGGAAATTTTGTCTTTAGAGAAAATTTCATGGAAATTTTGTCTTTAGAAAAAATTTCATGGAAATTTTGTCTTTAAAGAAAATTTCATGGAAATTTTGTCTTTAAAGAAAATTTCATGGAAATTTTGTCTTGAGAAAAAATTTCATGGAAATTTTGTCTTTAGAGAAAATTTCATGGAAATTTTGTTTTTAGAGAAAAGTTCATGGAAATTTTGTCTTTAGAGAAAATTTCACAGAAATTTTAGTTTTCTAAGAAAAATCATTTAAATTTTACTTTCGAGAAATTTCGATAGAAATTTTGTTTTCAGAGAAAATTTAAGGGAAATTTTGTTAGAGAAAATTTCACAAAAAAAAAAAAAAAAATTCATAAAAATTTTTTCGGAAAAATTTTGAAAGAAATTTTGTTTCTGGGCAAAAATTTCATTAAAATTTTTTTTTCTGGATAACATTTCATCAACATTTTGTCTTTAGCAAAAAGTGAATTGAAATTTTATCTTGTCCCTCATTTTCAGCCCAAGTTTCTCTTCAAAAAATTATTCATAAAATTTTTTTTTTCAGAAAAAATTTTGATAGAAATTTTGTTTTCAGAGAAAAATTTCATTAAAATTTTGTGATAACATTTTATCAAAATTTTGTGTTTAACAAAAATTGCATTGAAATTTTGTCCCATCTCCCATTTTCAGCACAATTTTATCTTCAGAAAATTTTTCATAATTTTTTTTTTTTTTTAATTTTGATAGAAATTTTATTTTTAGAGAAAATGTCATTCAAATTGTGTTTTTGGATAACATTTTATCCAAATTTTGTCTAAAACAAAAACTGTATTGGAATTTTATCTGTAGAAAAATTTTCATGGAAATTTTGACTTTAGAAAAAAGTTCATAGAAATATTCTCCTTAGAGAAATTATTGTTGAAATTTTGTCTCATCCTATCATTTTCATCCCAATTTTATCTTCAGAAAATTTTTTTATAAAAAATTTTTTTTTATAAAATTTTTTTTTATAAATTTTTTTTTATAATTGTTTTTTTTTTAATTTCTTGTTTTTTTTTTTTTCATTTAAATTTTGACTTCAGAATAAATGTTGTTAAAATTTTGCTTATTTGGCCTGAACATTAGGTTCGCGGAAGTTCCATGGAAATTGTTGAGTCAAACTTGTGTAGTCACAAAAGTTTGACCCAAATTATATCAATGCTATTTTTATTTGTTTTAAATCTTAAAATATTTTCATCTGCTCCTAAACTTGCACTAATTCTAATGATATTTACTTTAAAAAATTCCCTCTTTCGTTGATTGTTATCAAAAACAGACATATCAGCGTTCAACAGGTACCGCCAAAGTAGCAACGAATTGAAAACACTGATGTACCACAAGAGTGGGAGAGAGAGATAGAAAATATGAGAAGAGAAATACTGCCAGAAATCTTAGCGATAAGCATCACGCAATGCATTTAATCCTAAGGCTCTGCCCAAAACTGAGTTTACTTCAGTTTGGATTACTTTCGAGGCGCCTTTTGATCCGCTTTAGAACAATAGGGCCTTCTATTGCTAGCGTAGTAAGAGATGGGAGACCAAGTAGCACATACACAATAGAAAGTCAAGTTGACTGACTATGTCCAATGTCTCTGCAAAGATCTGAAGATGAATACATTGTTTTTGTGATATCCAGCTTCAAAAATGTTAATGATGATCTCATATTTGAGTTTCTTTTCTTTCTCAACATGGACCTGAAGATTAATGCTGCAAGCCTACCAACGATCTGATTACATTAAGGTACTTAATAAGCAAGGTATTGATCCTTGTTGAAATATACTCATCGCCTCTTTGCAAACGTTAAGAGTTTTGGGAAAGGGATGGCAAAATTCCGTTCAGTAGTACTATTTTCAGTACTTTTTGAAACCAAGTAGGAAAAGCAACCAATTTAGTTCTAAATGAGAAACAATCATATAAACTGAAAATGCTTTTAAATATAGGCACACTTAAACTGATGAAAAGACAAAACTGTGTTTGTGTGAGTATCATCAAACATCAACTAAATGAAAAAGCTTTGCAAAAGAGGCAGCGGAACGAAGCCACACGAGTTGTTTATACTGCTCCTATGTCCGCGCGCATAGGAATTTATATGCGAATGTGAATGCAAAGTGAAACTCTTGTTTTTCATTGAAGTCGATAATATTTGACTATACACATTTTCCTTCCAAATGTAACATAAAAATGCAAACTAATGATTTTTTCTACCTATATAATCGTACAAGTTTTGTATTACCATTGCTTTTAATTTAAGGGAATTAATAAAGTCTTCTCTTCTTTAAAGTTTGATTTTTGGTAGTAAGGGGACTTACATACGAGTAAATGGGCATTAGCAGGGGAATTATCTCTCTCTCTCTCCTCTTACTACTTTACACCAGTTACTAGCACACACACACACACACACATTTCCATATTATTACCAAGCTTATGTTCTTGTATACGTACAAAAAATAACACTAACAAAACTTCCATCCCTGACAGACTAACTATGTACTTTCTTTTGCTTTACTCTCACTTGCTCTCTCCCTTTATCTCTCACTCTCATGCTCTATCTTCAGTACTCTCATTGGTTCCAATGAGAATGTGTTAATGTATTGTTTCGTTCTAAAATTGACCCTTTTGGATTTTATCGTGTTAATTAAAACAGTAGAATTAAAATTATTTTGGGTTGCTGCAAAGAGATAATCGCAAGAGCGCTGATTTCTCTTTTATGATAACATTGTGCTCTTTTCTGCTATTTGGTCTCTTTCCTCAGTTTGTTTTGATCTGTTGGTATTTGTGCATCTTTTGCCTTGAAAAAAAAATGCAAATATGAAATTGATACTCTGTAAGGTGGTCTTAGATTATAATGGGCATACCAATGTAAAGACAGACAAAATTTCCATGAGATTTTCTCTAAAGACAAAATTTTATGAAAATTTCTCTAAAGACAAAATTTCCAAGAAAATTTCTATAAAGACAAAAATATTATTGTTTTTTACGTAAGATTAAGCGTGCGAGGTCAAGATTTGAAGCCGGACTTGGGGTATTTAGTCGGAGCCCGTTCGGAGTTGAGTAAAACTGCCCCGACTGCAAACCCTCTGGCTAACTTTGCAGCCTTGCAGAAACCTATGTTAAACTCCATAGGTATTACTTTCCTGTTTGTATCATTTTAGTTGCTTTGTATAAATTTTAAATTTTTCACACGATCAACTTCCCTCTTTGAAGTAACGGAAATATCATCATACGCTACGTTAAATGACTACTTTACGTTACGCTGCCCATCGAATTTCGCTTTTCACCGCTTACCAACACTAAATTTCAGCAGGTATAAAAATCAGCTGATCACAAAAGTGACAAATAAACAAAAACTTTCCTTTTTTCATTCTAAATAACTAGATCAATTATTAATTTTGTATAAACAGGCCAAATTAATCAAAATTGACGATAAAAAGATTGCCTTAAAATTGCCACAATGTTGACTGCAAAAATAGGAAAGGTTGGAAAAGTGCTAATATGTGGTGCCAAAGGCGTAGGCAAAACTGCATTGTTGGAGCAACTTATATATGGGAATATAACTTTGGAGACAGTAAGTTAACAGTTGATATGGATATGTATTTTTAGTTATGTATATAAATGTAATGATTTATGCATCGTAGTAGCTAGCTCAAATCATCAAAGCGAGACCAATTTTCTGAGTCTGATTTAAGTGTTCCGTAGCTATCTCAAATCATCAGTGCGGGGGACCAATGGCCATAATGTTCCCGCGGCGATAGTTCCTATGGGCCGGAACAAGCTTGCTCACCTATAGAAGCTATACGACGATTGTTACCTCCACAACGTGGCTACAACAAAAACAAGCAAAGGCCGGTGCCACCCGGCCTCTTACTGAGACTCTCCACTCCCCTGCTAAGCTTTTCGTGAAAGCTATGGGAACCACACAGATTGGAGCCTGTGTGGTGCTCATGGCTATCCCGTGCAGTGGCTGATATGTGTATTGGATGGGTAAAGACCGTTATCGTGCTGTGCATGTTCCAAAATTTGTGCTATCCCGTGTGATTAAGATCGCTATTATAATAAAACAGTCTAGAAAATGATTTGGTTATTGAGGCTTAACATCACCCATAAATGTCTTATATAGTACATTAAAAACTAGAGAGCCCTGGTTCTAAAGGTAGTAGGTGCTGTATCCTTAATATACAACTGAATTGGCCTATATGTCATAACATTTTTATATTATTAATACTTTGCCTCTCTTATTCCTTGCAGGAAATTCATCCCACCATCGAGGATATCTATGTGGCTAGCGTTGACACTGGCCGAGGCAACCGTGAAACTTTACGCATCTATGACTCTGCTGGCTTATTTCAAGGCAGCAAAGCCCAATTACCCAGACATTATTTTTACTTTCCCGATGGTTATGTTTTAGTTTATGATCCAACCGATCCACAAAGCCTAGATATGTTGGCCGACATCAAAATGGACATTGATAAGAATAAGGAAAAGAAAGAAGTGCCAATTATAGTGCTGGCAAATATGCGTTCCAAACGCAAAGACTCGCCACCATCGCCAACTCAACAGCCGCCACAGTCCAATAATCAAGCTGACCCTGTAGAACTTATTTTGAATCGTGCCAATGCCTGGTGTTCAAGGTGTAATATCAAACATTATACTGTTAATGCCATGGAAAGACCCTCACTGTATGATCCATTTATAAATTTGTGTGCCAGATTGCATCCACCTCAGACCAAATCGACATTCCCTCAATTGAGACAAGTTATGCAAAAGACACAAAAAATGGAAGGCTAAAACAGCCAAGGAGGAAATATAACAGGACTACTATATTGATTGGCGGGGTCATATTTCGAGGCAATATATACATTCTTAAATGTATGGATATGAAAAAATCTCTACATCAAGTACTAGTTTGTAAGTTACTAACTAAAGTTATTTTTAAAAAAAGTATTACTACTGCTATATATTTTTTATAAACAGCAAATTTAATATATATCTATTCTCATTATACATGTACGCGTATATAACTAAAAAAAATTAGTAAAATTATATTAACATTGAAAATTGTAGCGTACAGTTTTATTTCCGCTGCAAAGAGTGATTAGTAAAGGCAAAACAATCTCAATGATGTCTTCATTGGCCAGAGGCTGCCGTCTCAGTATCTATGTTTGGTCTATTTTGGTTTTGGGAGAGGCACATGTCACATTGTCTGCTCCATACACTTCTGGTTCGTGCCGGAATTGAAAGAATCCACGAACCCTGGTTCTATTCGGATACAGACAGTATCCAACATTTATCGTTGCCTATGAGGTTTAACCAGTGCATGGAGTGCGAAACTGAATCTATAAATCAATAGAATGGGCAACAAAAATAGAGGAACTTATGGTGAAAACACTCGAAGCACTGTCACTTTAGTGCCGGTATTGGTAAGTTGAGGTCTACAGTCAACTCATTCTCGAATACACGAAGAATGTCTGGAAATTAAGGAGAGTTATCTCGCTAATAAAACCTGAATACTCGACCAAGTAATAGATTTGGCCTTTCTCACCAGTACCCCTTTAAATAACAAATGGTCTAACCTTGCTCACCTCTAGATCAAACGGTCCAAACATCACTCATGCAGACACAGTGAATAGCTACCGGGGTGAATGTGGTCCTTGGAGAAGGACCGCCTCCCATTGCACCTGAAGAAATTGACCTGCCCCCAACAAACCAGAGTAGTTTGAGCTCAATTACGATCTGGCAGATGAATCCGCCTAAACTCCTACAGAGCTGGGATTGATGCCAACATGCAGACTATGTGTCCACGGAACACACGACACACGTCAAGACCTACTCGAATCAGACCCAGATCCCCTTTGGACGCACCACGACCTAGTCGCAGAGTTCCTAAATCTGGATATTCAGCAGAATCAAGCAGACGAAAGATGAAACACATCACTACAACAACAATATTGCTCACTTTTAGGAGCATGACCAGGAGCGCTGCCTCCCCACGCAAATAGCAAATACTTATACAATAACAATACTTGAGACATTTCTCCTGCCGAGCCTCGCATGGATTTTGTGCACTTCAAAGCACAAAGTAGTAGTTGAGTAGTCAAGGTCTCAATCAGGAAGAACCGAGCCATATAACGATGTTTGTGGCTACTGACCTAACTAACGCTTTCAGTACTATCAGCCCTAACTGGCCACAAATCCCTGCCACCGAGACTGAAGTATTTGATTGGGAATAGTTTGTGTAGTTGTTGTTACAGCCACATATACATGTGGAAGTAGCCCTCCTCGTCAAGCACCGATAGGTGAACAAGCTTATTTCAGTCCATAGGACCGATAGCCGCGGGAACATGATAGCCAATAACTCGCCTTGTCATATGGAGCATCTCACGCACTCAGTATTTAAACAAAAACCTGTGCCGCACGAGAGTCTCACCGACTTACAACGGTACCGACTCTCGCTCGATACCGCTGATTGTCTGCGACTGCAACCTGTGGACCCGCCCGATAGCTCCTATCTAAGTTTCTCGTGATAACAATAAAGCTCAGAGCTCCAAATCGTAGCTTAAGGTTCTAAACTACGTGGTGCTTATAGTTATAACGTGTGTAGTCACCCAATAGAGTGAAGATGGTTCCTGCTCTTTTTATGCTCTGCATATCCTCCATTTCACCACGAAGATACCGTTGTTGTTGTAGCCACATTTTCATGTGGAGGTGGCGATCCTCGTCAAGCTCCTGTTGGTGAGCTAGCTCGTTTCGGTCCGAAGCAACGATCGCCGCGGGAACATGGTGGCCATTGGTTATTTAAAGGCGCCAATAACTCGGCTTGTCTTATCAAACATCATAGGCACTCAGTATTTGTGCAAGAGCCGGAGCCGACCGACCTCTCACTGAGACTCTCCGCTCGATACCGCTGATTGTTTGGGACTGCCGTTGCAGCTACTCCTCATGCAGCATTCCTCTATCCGCCCGGGGACTGCCAGCTAAGTTTGTCGTGACAGCAATCAATACTACATAGATCGGACCTCAATGTTCCAGCCTGTGTGGTCTTCACAGCTATACCGTGCCGGAAGTAGATTGAAGGTTGTTGTTGTTGAAACACATTCTCATTTGGAGATAACGATCCTCGTCAAGCTTTTGTAGGTGAGCAAGCTCGATTGGAGCAGGAACAAAAAGGCCATTGGTTATTTAAAGGCGCCAATAACTCGCCTTGTCATATCGAGCACCATAGGCACTCAGTATTTAAGCAAGTGCTGCCCGGCCTCTCATTACGACACTACCCTCGATACGGCTGATGCTCTGCGACTGCAATTGCAGCTACTACGGATGGAGCATTCCACTATCCGCAACCTTTGGACGCGCCCGGTGATAACGATGAACAATGCACAGATCGGAGCTCAAGGTTCCAGCCTGTGTGGTGGTTGCCCAATAGATTGAAAGTTTTTGTTCTTGTTGTCCATCGAGTCAATCCGGTACGTACTACTGGCTACCATGGGAATGAAGAGATTGAAGGTGGTTGGTATCTTTAGTTCATTTTATACCTAAGTTCGTCCTTCTGTTTGTAACTCCTTGAAATATTGGGTCGTAGACGCCAATACAGTATATGTATATTCTTGAACGTCATGGCATTTTAAGTCGATCTGTCCGTCCGTCCATCCGTCTGCTTGTCGAAAGCATGATAACTTTCGAAGGAGTAGGTTAGGTTAGGTTAGGTTTAAGTGGCAGTCTGCCATCAGACTCACTTCGATGTTTTCGTCCGTTGTGATACCACAGGAACAGAAGAAGGAAAATGCCTTCTGGTTCCTACCGTTGAACCATCCCAATGTTTACATCCGCTAAATTAGACAGGTTCTCAAAGAAATAAGAATCTAATATGGAACTCCTTCTGACTGCTACTGCGAGACACACACAGAAGGTGTTCTCTTCTTCTTTGATGCCCTTACAGCTTCTGCAAAAGTCGTTGCTCGCAACCTTCAGCAGTATATACCCAGTGCATGACACGCGGTCTAAACCCCTAACTTTTGCCAATGGCTCTCTTACAGGTGTATAGAGCAAGTGTTGCCTTTCTTGCCCTTTCCAAAATGTTGGATTTGAAGTTCAATTTATTGTCCAGCCAAACACCCAGGTATTTTGCGCTTTCTGTAAATGGAACATTCTCTCCTCCCAAGGAAACAGGTTCCACTGTAGATAATTTGTATCTCCTGCTATTTAAGGTCCCTATAGACCAAAATGACGATAGGGAAGTGAGCTCAGGTCCAGCAACGGACAGAGAAGTTGCAGGGTAGTGAAACAAAAGACAGAACTGTCATTATAATGCCCAGTTAGGAATCCTTTAAGTAGCCTGTAGGCATGGTTCTTCAGCCGCTCCGCCACATTTGAAGGATTTGTCAACCCTTCAACATATAACAACAGCCCAACCTCATTTGTGGGGTTATCGTAGAAAGCGTCTATCCAACTAAGGAACTAGCACAGACAAGAGTTCACTGTCTCAACAGAATTATCAGCACTCACAAGGTATCCATTCCTGGCTTGCACTTCAGCTGCCCAATACCCTGACACACCTTGATATTGATGGCCTGAAACCCACCAAATCCGGATAGTCTACAGCATAGTTATCGACCACATATGGTCAGGAAAGAGTTCACTGTCTTAGCAGAACCATCAGCACTCACAAGGTATCAATTCCTGGCTGGCACGTCAGCTGCCTGATACCCTGTACACCTTGATATTGATGGCCTGAAACTCAACAAGATGGCCTGAAACTCACCAAACCTGGACAGTCCACCGCATAGTCATCGACCACATATGGTACGACGCCAGAGACTTCCGTGTCACCTTTTTTCTATCCCCCATTCTCATAGTTACACAAAAGCAAATTTTATAAAGAGAGGATTTACTGACCTTTTGTTGTTGACTTGACGGCTAGTTCGTAGATCAGCATTCTGTCCGTTACATCTCGATGGCGTGCGACCAAGCACAGGTTGATGTTCCATTTGTTGGTCCAGAGATACTCTTTCTCCATGATAGGGTTTGACACAATAAATACAGCCTGGGTTAAACTAAATCGAACAACACCCGCCAAACAAACGCGAGTACTGGCGGCTCTATTCGTTAACCACAGTTTCATTGTGATTTTCCTAAAAAGAAGAAATATAATCAAAGAGAGAATACAATTTAGTTTCTATATATAACGAAAAATTAGCTCTGAAAAGGGGAGATTTTGTAGATTTAGATAAACTTTGTCAGCCCGAATTTACCTGAGGTAGCTTTTTCAGCCCTCTGCAAGCAGTACAGAATGACAAGTCTAGAGACTCAAAGACAGAAGAAAAAGTGTTAATCCATTCATTTCTATACCCTTTCCGCCAGGACTGGGCAAAATGCTCGACGCATAACAGTGTGCACTATGAACATACCCTGGAACGATCCTCATCTCTCCCTCCGTCCAGTGTAATGGACATGTTTTCTTAACGAAATAACTGAAAAATGTTTCTGCAAATAGTGAAATTTTATTTTCTCTTGTAAGCGGACAATAGTGTGCACTAAAAACATACCCTGGAAAGATCCACCTCCCTTCCTGTGTCCAGTGTTATTCATGTGTTTTCTGATTGAAATAACTGCAATCTGCAAGCTGAACATTTATTTTTTCTTGTTGTATGTCTGTAAACGCCATTTGTTTTTTGAATACTATTTATTTTTGGCGTCACGGCGTCTGACGTTGTATTACGAGGCGATTTTTTTTGCAGCATTGCAGCCGACAGCATTGTGTTTTTTCACTCCCCAATGGCAAGTCTACCGAATAAACGCTTTCGCTTACGCTGTTGATTAAACAACTGTTCAGCCATGGTTGTAAATTTTGGCATTAAAAGTTGACTACACCAGCCATCAACTCAGTTAGCTGACGTGAAAAAATAAATTCGAAAGTGTTTTTCACGGAAAATATTAATAATAAAATTAATTGGTAATAGAATAATCCAACTTTAGTTATTTTATAATTTTAACGCTTAGAAGAAGCTACCGATTTGAAAGAAATATTAAACCATATCAATGTACTATGGAAATTTTCTAAAACATATGGAAGAAGTCTATCGTATGGCTAAAAAAATCAATGGAATGAATATAGTGTGTGTGGAGATACAAAGTGTGAGCAAAACCATGAAAGAACCATAGGCCTAGAAAATATGCAAAAGTTGACCACTAAATCCATTGAATTATGAACATTTTATGCTTGAGTGAAGAATACCAAAAAGAAAATCCATATGTGAAAGTTCTAATTTGTTTAATGGACTTTTTTATGCATTTTCTTTGCGAGCCTTTTCTGGTGTGCGTTGATTTGTTACGTTGTGAATTTGCTCGTCGCAGCCACTTTATATGAAAAAAATCAAAAAAAAAATCCTCCTAGTTGCTTACGGGTTTGCATCACCCCCCCTGCGATCCATCGATTCATCAGAAGAAAAAATTCAACAATTTTGTATATGAGCGTGTGTGTGTGTGCCTTGGAGCACACACATTTCGAGAAGCCGAAGAGAAAAAAACAATACAACCAGACCAGCTGTGTTGCTTTGCGTGCGTTTTGTTGTTGCTGTTGATATTTTTTGACGTTCATTACTTTTGGTATTTGTCTCCCTCCCCTTGGTGATTTTTTTTTTCATTTTTTTACACACTCAACGACAACAACAAAGATTATTGCCACTCTTTGTTGTCAAAGTGTGTTCACGTATCAGAGTTGCCCAATTACTTAGAATGAATGAGATTGGGGCCATGTAAAAAGATTCTTTAAAACAACTAGAAATGCACACTTACATATTTAATTTAATTTTTTTTTGTTTTACAATTAAGGGTGGTATATTGTTCGATTTTCGCAACATTTTTTCGTGCTAACGTTTTTAGATAAAAGATTTTGAAGCAAAAAACTTGCTGATTGTATTCAGTGGGACATTCCCTCATAACTTATGAAACAACGGTAATTAAAGTATTGTTATCATTGATTTTTTTCGCAGTTTTCAAAAAAGTAAACGCAAAAATATTTTTTCAAATGTGAAAAACTAACATAGTGCCAGCCATTAGTTTTGTAGTGTTTCAAAAAAGTAATCGCTAAAAACATGTGTTTGCAGCTGTTAAAAACGAACATTGTACCATCCATTAGGCAGTGAACCCGGTAAGACAAATAGGGTATTAAAAATTTGAACAAATGTGTATGCACGTATGATCCCATGACAGCCGTTTGCACTTAACGGATTGACCCAATGAAGTTCTTTATCGGCAAGGGCTGCCACCACAGTGTATAACACATTGTTACAACAACAACAATAATCTCACAAGTATCGCCAAAAGTAGGAGGGGATAACCGCTGACAATTTTCGCCAGGTTTAGAACCCAGGCCCGTATCCGTGTACGGAGCGTTCCTCTAACCCAGCTTAGCTTTTATTGATGACAATGAAGACAATACAAATCGGAGTTCAGATTTCAAACCCGTGTGGTGCTGTTGTCATTCCGTTTCGGAAATTGGCTTATATTAACCCTGACGGCATGCAAAGATGCCTTGTTTGTGCATCACAGCCGCACTGAGGATGACACAATCTGATGCACTGAGGACTGGTCTTATCGAGAAGGTTACCCCGTCACTGCAGTGAATATCAAGCGGAGATGATTCTTGCAATTAAAAAATTGGTGGAATGGCTAAGATATAATGTCAGCCTTTTATTCCCTGGAGAAAGTTGTTCTGAAGTGAAAGACCGCATTCGACTGTCGCAGATCTCTCAACAAAATGGCGGAAAATTTCAAAATTGACCTATTCGGGATTCAAAGATATCCCAGGGAACTGTAGAGCAGACGAGCTCGGGAGACTAGGAACTACATTACGCATTCTAGGGGAACTGGAATCTGTGGGTATGCCTCCAGTATGCCATGTTGTCTAAGACTTCAGTATCAGGACCGAAGGGCAACTAATGACACTCGTAGGCGGTCATAAAGGCAGCGTTGTGAGCATTCCAAAATTTCGTGGCCCAATCCAAACTTGAAGAGTTCTACCCCGCTTTACTGTCGCTGGCTAGAACAGAAGTCTCAGTCTAACTGTCATGACAGGTCACTGTCTGATTGGACTGACAGACTGAAGTTTGCCATTAACGGCTTTTGCCGAAGCTGTGAGGGCGACGACGTAGTAGAGACTATAGAACATCTGCTGCATGTGTGTCCCGCACTGGTAGTCAGAAGAAACTAGAAGGAATCTTCCTTCGCTTCAAAATGGACGAAAACTTGTGAGCCTGATGAGACTGCCACCATAATTTAACGTAAAGTTCCCGCGGCGATCGGTCCTACGGAACGGAACGAGCGTGCTCTCCTATTTAGCTTGACAAGTACCGCTACCTTCACATTTAAATATGGCTACTACAACAACAAAGATGTTAGCACAAGGAAATTCTCCAACAAGTTTGGGAAGCAGTAGTGCCTCAAATGCCTAAGCTACTGACAAGCAGCGTTACCGTCGTGCCACTTTAGTATCAAATTGACAATTTTTTTTGGACGATGCCAGTTGTGTGCCACTTTTTTATTTTGATACTAAATGCCGTATTTTTAACATTTTTTAACCATTTTCCATTTATTTGTGCCACTTGTTTAAAAATACAACTATTTAGTGATTATTCATCGCATATAAATGTTAATTTTTCCGAAAAATTTTTGAGCTGAACGGGAGTAACTGGACAAAACAAAAAGAAAACTATTGTTTATGTTTGTGAAATATATCACTAAATTATTTAAATACCCACCTACGCAACTTGTCAAATCATTCGTTCTAAAACCTACAAACACATGTTCTGTAGATCGTAGATCGATTTTGCAAAGTCCTTTCGTCCGTCCAAATTTGAATTTGGTTTTTTGGTTACAAAAGGTCTCGACCGAAAACATAGGATTGATTTACCATGGTGGGAAAATAAGATTCGAATTGAGCGTACTTATCTTTTGTACACCTTTATATTATTTAAAAAAGAACTGAATTGTTTGTTTTTGTAATACACGTTTTATTTTTGGTTTTCTATGAAAAATTTTGTGCCAAATTTTGGACCAATTTAAAGAAGTTTTTTTTAATGGTATTTATGTAAAAAGCAGATGGTTTTTTGTATGCTTTTGTTTTGGTTACTCCTAGTTTTTTGTTTCTTTTTTTTATTAAAAACAAAAAATGTACCACTTTAAAAAAAAAAGCAACTTCTTTTTACGAATGACACTTTTTGTGCCACTATTTGAAAATTTCCAACGGTAACGCTGCTGACAAGTAAAGGAAAAATCGGTCTATACGGCTATAACATTATATAAAGAACTACTTTAGTGTCCAAAGATAGCTTGATAACCTTAGTGAGGTGAAACTTATCGTGTTTTTATGTTAACGCCATTATTACTGAGATTTTCCCCCACACGACAATTTTTGTTAGTTAATTTTTCCCAAATATATACTAGACCATGTGGCATCTCTGGTATCTCTCTGTATTTGCATTTCTCTCATTTTTTGCCACCTTTGCCTCTTTGAAATGTCAAATTTTTCTATATGTAACAACAACAACAACAGCAAAACCTCACAAGACAACACAACAACAAATTACCAAATCCCAATCGCATTGAAGTGTAGATGACATCGGAGAGCGCGCGCGGTGGTCTGCAAAGGGGTGCTGCAGACGACGCAAGTGAATACCATACGCCACAAACGTGAGGTGTATATGCTGCTGGTGATGGTTTGCCTGTGTTGCTGATTTTCTATATTTCACTAAAAATACGCAACTAATAACAATACGGATCCGGATACCATTAAGACAAATTAGTAACAAATATCAGAATCTTGTGGAATTAAATCGAAAAGAGAACCAACACCAAGGTGTGTTCAATTGAAATGGCAAATATAAACAGTGAAATGCTTTAGCAAAAACGCTAAACTAAAAAAAAAAAATACAGCAATGTGGGACCAGAGAAAGTAAAAGTGTCATAGAGTGAATGGTGCATAGTGGTGCAAACATATGTTTTATGGAATGTCGTTTGAAACGTATTAAGTGAATGCTCCAACAATTGTGCGCTAGCCTATGCGAATATTCTTTTTGTGCGGGTTTGTATGAATGTCGAACTACAAGAAAACTTTATGCTAATTTGTTAAGAAAAAAGTCAATCTTATTCTTTACTATGATCGATATCAATCTTATTCTTTGCTAGGTTCTGTAATTTTCCATTCACTTTCATATTTAAGGTTAGATGTGTGTCAATCCAATGTGTGGGTGGGTGGAGAGCAACAGCAGTTTGACGCCAGTCGGGTTGACTAGATGAATGCATTGATTGTGAATTTATTTGGTAGCAGATTTAGTTGCTGTGAAACATGGACATTTTATGTGAACACCCAATTTATCTCTTCGTTGTGGAATTAATGCGTCTTTGTTTTAGGCCCGTTATAAAAATTGGTTTTTAATTCTTAAAAAATTCAAAAAATAACTCCAATATGCATCCATATGTTAAAAAAAAATCAGATGGGTGTCTCTGGCACACTTTTGTCTTGTCTTGTGTTTACCCAAATGGAAATAAATAAAAGGAATTTCGCATGACATCTCGGTTAAGTGTGTCACCAGAATTTTGTTAAACAAAAGAGGATAAACATTTCTTGTTATTGTGGCTGATTAAAATAATCGTCTGAAATGCGTCTTACACAGGGGGTATATAAAAAGATAAGAAATATGTACCGTTTACCTGACAGGAGGCTGTGACATCCTCTCCCAAGCCTTAAAAATCCCATTGGCGAATAGCAACCGAACCTCAATGTGGATTCTCAGAAATCTAGAAGGATACTGAACCAATAGAAAAATGCAAAAATCAATTTGACCACCAAGATCCCATTAAGTAACATCGGGTTAACTTCTCATATTAATGAATGGCTGTCTGATTCAAATTCAAGATCAATGCTAAGAGTCCGAACGGCGCACCGCAGAGCGAGAACCTCTTAATAGAGAAGTTTAACACATGGATTACAAATGTCACCAGCATTAATACGGATATAATCACTCCCACCGTGGCGCAGAGGTTAGCATGGCCGCCTTGACGCCAAAGGTCGGGGTTAAAATCGCGGCTTGAACATGAGAAAAAATGTTCAGCGGTGGTTATTTCCCTTGCTAAAGGCCAAAACGAAATGAGTGCGTTGAGCTTTGTTTTTGAACGTCGCTTTGCAAAAGTGCAAATTCTACACAAAAATCCAACAAAGGCAACGCGGAAAAGTTATAACTGTTCAACTTTAACGCTTGAAAGCTAGCGTCAAACATTAAGGAGTATTTTTAGTCGTCAAAGTTAAATATTTTTTAACCTTTGCGGGTTTTTTTTTTATTTTTTTTTTCCAGAGTTGCATTTTTCAACGCGACGCACCGTAACGCAATCATTCTGTTTAGGCCTTAATGCTGGCTACTTTGGTGAGGTATCCAGCCATGTTAAAACTGCTCTAGCAAGTAGTAGTTGTTGTAGCAGTTTATTGTGTTCCACCTTTCTTCTGATTTACGCTGTTGTATGTCCAGAACCAGGAACTGCGTCTAAGATAGGGTGCGTCCAGAGGGATCTGGATCTGAGTCGACTGGGTCTGGCTGGGCAGTTAAACAGGTCACATTCTCATGTGGGGGTGGCGATCATCGTCAAGCTCCTGTAGGTAAGCAAGCTCGTTCGCCACGGGAAAAGGCTGGCCATTGGTTATTTAAAGGCGCAAATAACTCGACTTGTCATAACGAGCATTTAGGCTCTCAGTATTAGTACAAGAGCCGGTGCCACCCGACCTCTCACTGAGACTCTTCGCTGGATACGCTGGTTGTTCGCGACTGCTGTTGCAGCTACTTCGTATGGAGCATTCCACTATTCGCAATCTGAGGACCCGCTTGGTAGCTCCCAGCTAAGCTTCTTGTGACGGCAATGAACACTACACAGATCTGACCTCACTATTCCAGTCTGTATGGTGCTCACATCTATCCCGTGCCGGGGGCATCAATCCTTGCTCTGTAGTGGTGTCGCTATGCTACCAAGTTGTTGTTGTTGTAGTAGTTTACTGTGTTCTATCTTTCGTCTGCTTGATTCTGTTGAATGTCTATACCCAGGAACTCTGCGACTAAGATGGGGCGCGTCCACAGGGATCTGGGTCTGAGTAGAGTGGGTCTGGCTGGGCAGTTAAACAGGCCGATGCAGTTCAGAGTTCAGGCGGCATTCTGAAAGATCTGAATATTATTCCACTGCGTGTCACAAAGCTGACGAGACCACACTGGCGTTGCATAACTTACCACAGACCGGTCAATTGTTTTGTAAATGGTCAACAAGGTTTCTTTGTCTGCACTCCAAGTGCTGCCAGCAAGTGATTTGAGGACCTTGTTTCTACTTTTGAATTTATCGCAAATTGCTGTGGCATGTGGGGAGTATGTGTAAGAGCTATCAAATGTGACGCCAAGTATTTTGGGACAATTGATGGTCGGAATCATTTCTCCATTGACCATCACAGTCAGCTTAGTATTCACCTCACGCGTATTTGTAGTGTACAATGTGGCTGAAGATTTGGTGGCAGATATCTTCAGATTTCAGAACCTATCGCAGATGTCAACAATGGATGGGGGGCCTGATGCCATGATCGTACAATCGTCCGCATATGATACGATCTCTATGCCGTCTGGAGGGGGTGGAATGGAGGATAGGGAGAGGTTAAACAGTTCCAGAGATATCACCCCACATTGGGGAACTCCCTGTTTCACTCTACGGTGCTTCGACTTCTTATCCCTAAATTCCACAAATGACTGGCGACCACACAGATAATTCGGGACCCAGTGTTTCAGGCTGGAGGGACGTGTTGGCGATGTCCTCAAATAGTTTGGCATAGCTGACCGTGCCGAATGTCTTCGACAGGTCAAGTGCCACAGGACCGTCCTATCACATGGTCAGGGCTGATTGAAGCCACGGCAAATGTGTGCAGTGATGGCAAGCAAAGCAGTTGTTGTGCTATGCAGTCTTCGAAATCCATGCTGATGCTCGGGGAATGGATATTCACCTTCGAGGCTCGGGAGGAGTAATGCCTAAAGCGTTTTTGCGACTGGTGAGAGTAGGGAGATCGGTCTGTAAGACTCCCCCAAACTCGGGTCCTCTCCAGGCTCCAGTAGCGGGTTCAATCTGCCCATTTTCCAGACATCGGGAACTATAAGAGTGTTCAGAGACAGGTTAACAAAAGTAGATAGGTACTCAACACCAGGTAAATCCAGATTCTTTAGCATCTCTACGCTGATGCTAAAGAATCTGGACGAATGACATTCGTAACTTCACCCATGGTAAATTTTGAGGGCTGTTCATCGGCTCGGAGACTGGGGATACGACGAATGGCTCTCCTCCTTGCCCTGTCACTCTCGCGATGCACAATAAATTGACAGTTGCACAATCTGTCGCATATCTTAGGGTTAGCCACGGTTACGTCGCCAAAAGTGACTGAGATCCTGTCATCCCGTCTACCGGGGTTCGAGAGTGACTTACCAGTAGACCACAGCTTGCCTAAACCGGTGCCTAAGTTACATTGCTCCAAGTGTTTCAGCCAAAAATGTCGCTTATGTTCGTTGTTCAGGGTTAGTGGGTTCCATGCAACGAATCTCATCACGCTCGTCTGCGAATACTACTGCTTGGGCCGGGAAATTGAGCCGCACTTGGGGTATTCGACCGACTGGTATAAAGCGAGATGGGCAATTGACTTTCCTGTTAAACCTTTCCGTGCAGTATACTTATGTAGGAATATACATATGTCGCCTACGATTGACGTTAAGGGAATTAGTCTAATCTGGAACTGTCAAAATAGAGCTATTCAAAATGGAAATATCGTACGTTGTGCCCCAGGTTAAAAATCTGGTTAAAAATGGGTCGCTTTATGTCCGTCTGTAATCGTTTGGATCTTGAAGGCTTTAAGTCCATTGATGGTCTTGTTGTTGTTGTGTGCTATCTTTCATCGGCTTGATCTTGTTGAATACCCAGTAACTTTGCGACTTAGTTGGGGTTCCCAGGTCACATTCGTGACACACATGCTTTTCGTTGGCATCAAGCCTTGCTCTATTTGGGCGTTTGATATTAAGGGCGTTTGATGAAACATTGTTCTTGTAGCCACATTGCATGTGGAGGTAGCGATCCTCGACAAGCTCCTAAACATGAGCAAGCTCGATCCGATCCATAGCAGCGATCTCTGCGGGAAATCTCACCTTGTCATATCGAGCATCATAGGCACTCAATATTTAAGTAAGAGCCTGTGCCGCTCGGTCTGTCACTGAGACTCTCCACTCGATACCGCTGTTTGTCCGCGACTGAAGTTGAAGCTACTCCGTATACAAAGCATACCACTATCCGCAGCATGTGGACTCGCCCAGTAGCTCTCAGCTGAGCTTCTCGTGATGATTACATATGACCACCTTACAGATCGGAGCTCAAAGTTCCAGATTGTGTCGTACTCATAGATATTCCGTGCCGGGGATGAAACCCTAGATCCCCCAGATTAAACACCTATTCTTCTGATCTTTTTACGTACTTTGATGGAAGAAACTTAAATGTATGCACCATCATATCTACAACCATGTTGTTGACTACACGGATACCTGAAGTAGCCCAGCAGAATATGATATTCGAGAGCGTAACGACTCCAACACCAAATATTCCAAAATGCTTTGGCAATTCGTGTCAGAAGTAGAATGAAGGCTCTCAAACCACTTGCCGGCAGTTGTTGTTGTTGTAGAGGTGTGTTGTACACCGAGGCGACAGCTCTTTCCCGATGAAAGACTCCATCAGGTCAATCCGGTACGTAGAACCGGCTGTCATGGGATTGCAGTACATGGGTTGAGACCCACAATTAGCAGGTCAGTGGTAAACTATGCAGCGGCATTGTGGTTTCGCCTGTTGAGCCATACTTAGTACAATAAAATCCAGAACAGTCCAAAAAGATCTGCGACAAGTGGTAACAAATTTTCTAAGTATTCAAATTTTTTAAGTAGATTATCGTCATTATAAGACAAAGACTGCCTATCCAGTTCCACTCGTCTCAGACCCATATCCCTCTAGACGCAGCCCATCTTAGGCATAGAGTTTCTGGATCTGGAGATTCGACAGAATTAAGCAGACGAAAGGTAGAACATAACACTCGGCTACAACAACAACAACAACAAAGATCCATCCCTAGACATTGCCTAATGTGCAGCCACCAATTCACCGTATTGTGGATTGGGAAAAACAGGTAACCACTACCCAACTAATTCAAGTTGGACCTTCACGACCTAGAGGCGCGATGTTTACAAGTGAGTGACTGTATCATTTTTGATCCTTAGCCAGGTCTAACCAACATAGACGAGAATATGGAAGCGGAAGCGACAAACAGCTACCGAGTAAATGGTGTTCTTGGAGAGCAGCCGCCTTCACAAGCACAATAAGCGTGGAAAGGCCCCCCGCACACCACAGAGTTTGGAAAACTACGTTGTATTCGGCAAAATTTGGTAGATGTTGTGCTTTTCAAAATGTTTTAGCACCCCTCATTCAACGGGGTTGTGGCATTTGGAGCCACCATAATACCTTTTGGACTAGGATTGGTGCCACGACATATGTTTATCTGTCCAGCCAGTCATACTTAGCTTACAATTAGATCCCTATAGGGAAAAGTAATTATTGGAAATAAGTGTCCACCCTAGGAACTCGGTATTCTTTATCTTGTGATCCAAGTCTTTACTAAATAAGTAAAAAGGCATTAAGTTCAGCCGGGCCGAACTTTGGATACCCACCACCTCAGGTATATATGTAAACCCCTTTCGTCGCAATCCGGTGAAGATTGGATAACTTATGCACCTAAATTCGGCACGGTCATTGAGTAGTCTAATAAATATAAGTCACTGTTGAATTTTGTATTTCAACTTTCAACAAAATCGGGTTATAAATAAAGCTTTTATGAGCTCGAGACCCTTATTCGGCATATCGGTCTATATGACAGCTATATCTAAATATAGTCCGATCTGAAGCATATTTGGGTCCTACGTTGGCAGGCCTTAAACTATTCACTGTTTCAAATTTCAGCGAAATCGGATAAAAAATAAAGCATTTATGGGCATTAGACCCTTTATCAGCAGTTTGGTCTATATAGCAGCTATATCCAAATATTGTCCGATTTGGCCCGTTCAAGAACTTAAAAAGCGTGCATCAAAAAGACGTATCTGTGCCAAATTTCAGCTCAATATCTAAATTTTTGAAGGCTGTAGATTGATTACAACCCTCGGACGGACAGACACACGGACATCGTTAAATCGTCTTAGAATTTTACGACGATTCGAAATTTATATGCTAAGAGGGTAGGGACGGAAATTGTTATTTCGATGTGGTGCAAACGGAATGACTAAATGAAAAAAAAAACGTAAACTAGGCCGAATATGGTCTAGTCAAATTGCCATTACAAATTTGGAATGCAAACGTGTATTGAAATGTAAGCTTTTAGTAAGCTTTTAGTCCCAGAAAGTCGTTAAACTAGGTCGAATATGGTCATTTCTAGAAAAAATTAGTCCCGGAGAGATATGTTGTTGTAGCAGTTTGTTGTGTTCTATCTTTCGTCTGTTTGATTCTGTTGAGTTTCCAGATCCGGGAACTCTGCGACAAAGATGGGATGCATCCAAAAGTATCTGGGTCTGAGTCGAGTGGGTCTGGCTGGGCAGTTAAACAGGTGACGTGTATTGAATCTGTTGAGTGTCCAGATCCAGAAACTCTGCGACTAAGATGAGGAGCGTCTAGAGGGATCTGGGTCTGAGTCGAGTGGGTCTGGCTGGGCAGTTAAACAAGTGACATGTGTCGTGTGGTCCCTGAACATACATCTTGCACTGAACATACATCTTGCACGTCGGCATCAATCCTTGCTCTGTAGGAGTTGGGGCGGCTGCATCTGCTGGATCGTAATTGACCCAGGACTACTCTGTTTTGCTGGGGGAGGTCAATTTTTTCAGGTGCAACGGGAGGCGATCGTCTCCAAGGGCTACATTCACCTGGTAGCTACTTACCGCATCTGCTACAGTGTCTGTATGAATGTTACCTAGACCCGCTTGATATGTGGCCACCGTGGCTACATGGAAAAAGTTGGTCGTTCCAAATTTCGACAGCAAACGCCTTGGGACGCTCTATTCCGTAATGTTAGCTGTTAGTCGCAAAAGGCTGTTTAACTAGGACGAATATAACCTTTGAAGTCTTCTGGAGGCTACAGAAATTAAGTCCCATATTCAATTATGTGAGAAAACCTTTCGCCATAACTCTTAGTATTCCTAAGGTCCACTTGTATGTGTGTTTGTTAGCTTCTTCTATAAGTTTCTAATGATTATATAAAATAAGAAAAATTGGTTTTTAATTCTTCTACTTTTTTTTATTTTATTTTCAGTCCCTGCATCCTTCCAAAAGTTTTAAACTTTCACAACAGCGACAGTGAACTGGCAACATGTAAATTATTCGAAAAGCACCAAAAACCAACAAAAAACAAAAACAAAAAAAAAACAAAAAGTGTTCCTTAACAGAAAAAGTACGTGCTTGGCGCAGTTATGTTATTCCACAAAGTTGATACAACAGTCCACACCACCTAACAACAACTAAAACAAAAACGAAACAGCACAATCGCCCTCCAAAAGAAGAAGAGAAAAAAAGCCCAGAAGAATAGAAACGAAAAGCACATACATACATACATACATCATTACACACACAACCTAAAATAATATTTGTTCATATTTGTTCTTCTCTAAAACATTCGTTATTTGGTGGGCAATTTCTAAAATTGCAACACCAAAGACCACAAACAGCCAAAAAATTCCGAAATCTTCAAATTCAGCCACTGCTCTACAAAAGCTAAAGGCCAAAGCTACAGGCACTTCGGTTAAACGCCATAAGAAATCGAAAACTCAAACCCAAACCACAACAACAACAACAGCAACATTAACCAACAACGGATCGTTGGGATCAGCATCATCATTACCGTCCTTAAATTTAGCACAGAGTGGCTCCTTTGCTGGAGTCAGTGGCACCGAACACATTTCTCAGGGCCACGGTTATAGTTATCAACAACGCAGTGGCGCCTTTAAAGGTGACTTTGGATACGGTGGTGCAGGAGGTGCTGGCAGTTTTAATAGTGCGGCGGCCACCAATCACACCACCGGCGACGAAATTGCCCCAACTATATCTAAAACAACCCTTTCGCCCAATTCTCGACGGACATCCTCGTCGTTACCATCATCGTCATATCAGCAATATAATCAAAACAGCAACCATCATCATCAACAACAGCAGCAGCAACAACAACAACAACATCATACCAATAGTGCCAATTTTACAAACTCCATTGCAAATAGTTTATCCCTCATTCAACCACCTGCTATGATGATGAAACAGAAGACCTCACTGGGCGAACGTTTGAATATCGGTGATGAGGTGCGTGAACTGAAACTTGGATGTACATTCAATTCGAAGAATACAACGAATGCATTTCACACTATTAAATGTAAGTACACGATTTGCGATTAGTTTCCAAATGTTTTTAGAGTTAAGAAAGCTAAAGAAGGCAAAATCTAGGGAAGTTGAAACGGGCTAAATCTATTATAGCCTCCATTATGGCACGAGCGTTTGTCAAGTTTCATGGATGATTTCTTTTCACAGGCATAAACGGAAGTCATTAAAGAATTCCACAGGAGCACCCAGTAGGTGTGTGTGAAGTTAAATCGGAAGATCGATTACACCGGGTAATGAACAGATGAACACCATGTTTGACGTGGATAGTAAAAGTCGTCATAATTGCGTTCTAGAGGGACTTAAAGCGTAAAAACGGGAGATCTTTCCAAAGAAAGCATTTTTTGACAGACAGACATACAGACAGTTTAAGCTAAATCGCTTTAGATTTCAAATATAAATTTGGCCATTGAACATTCCATTAAGGAATGGGGGCAAACTTCTCACATATCAATGAGCGCTGTCCGATTCATGTTTAAGCTGAAAGATAAAGGACTTCCTTTTTATAGCCGAGTCCGGTGTGCCACAATGCGACATCTCTGGCGAGAAGTTATTACATGGCATAGTACCTCACAAATGTCGCCAGCATTTTGAGGTAAATACCACTTCTCTTTATTTCTATTTCGAGACGAGCTAAAGATAAAACAGCTGATTTCGAAATATTTGTCAACGAAGCGAGTGACAAAATAATAGGTCTGCTCGCGTACTTTTCCAGTAAACATTTGCAGGAGAGTAAGAGCCATTTTACTCTCTTTAAAAAATTTGAAAGCCAAAGAACGCGAACGACTTCCAGTGAAAATTTGCAAAAAAAACAGCTGATTTTTGTTTTGATTGGTTTTTTATTTGCTTGCTTGGAGAACATTTTTTTTAATAAAAAATGCTGGCGAGTGAATAGGAAAGAAGTGTGAGAAGGCTAGAAGGGCCAGCCATCACAAATTACCGTGCAATCTCATGGCAACAGGTTGTACGTACCGCATTGGCCCGATGGAGTTTCTCATCGGCAAGGGCTGCAGCCTCAGTGTACTACACACTGCGACAACAACAACAACCCCAAGAAACCTATGCTACAACAATAACAACAACAACCTCAAAAAACTTGGGCAATTTCAATAGCTAACACGCTTTCCCTTGTAGTTTCGGTAGTGTGAACTCAGGCACTTTCCTTCTTCTCGTGATTAATGCCAACTCAGTTTAATAGATATTAACGCCTCAACAACATCCCAAGAAGACGTAACCCGATGGCAGTGTCCAGAACCTCAGACAGGCTATCAAAGAGAACTTCCCGGTGGCCAGATTAATCAGGTTGCTGCTGTTGTTATAGCCACATTTGCACCTGGAGTTGGAGATCTTCGTCAAGCTCTCACAAGGTGAGCATGCTCGTTCTGAACGTCGCGGAAACAGGGTGGCCATTGGTTATTTTAAGGTGCCTATAACTCGATTTGTTATATCGAGTACTCAGTATTTATGCAAGAGCCGAGGCAACACAGTGTTCGAAATCATTGATCTGACACCATTTAACCGTGCACGAAGCTACGAATGTCATCCTGCACTTAAGAAACCGATAATTGCTCTTTTCTTGATGTCTGGAAAGATACAATGTTTTAATTTTTCAAGGTTTTCCAAATAATTCCGCAAATTTTGCACTTGCCATCTAATGTAAAACAACCTACTTGAGGTAAATTATACATTTTGCCGTTAGCATTTGTATTTTCCTGTAATGGCTGCTTTTCATTAAACAGCTGACCTTTACAAAACATCTGTTCAAAGTTGCAAATTTCTGCTGGCAAAAAAAGTGCCTGTAGAAATTTGCAGGTTCTCTATTTTCTAACTGTCAAAATTTGCTCTCTCTCGCGCTCTCTTCTGCTGGCAAATAAATTACGCGAACGAACGTACGCGAACGTAGGTCAGTTGGTATTGTAAATGGGCCATATCGGTCCATGTTTTAATATAGCTGCCATATAAACCGATCTTGGGTCTTGATTTCTTGAGCCTCTAGAGTGCGCCATTCTTATACGATTAGAATGAAATTTTGCACCAAGTGTTTTGTTATGATATCCAACAACTGTGCCAAGTATGGTTCAAATCGGTACATAACCTGATATAGCTGTCATATAAACCGATCTTGGGTCTTGACTTCTTGAGCTTCTAGGGGGCCCAATTCCTATCCGATTTGGCTGAAATTTTGCATGACGTATTTTATTCTTACTTTCAACAACTGTGTCAAATAAGGTTCAAATCGGTTCTTAACCTGATATAGCTGCCATATAAACCGTTCTGGGATCTCGACTTCTTGAGCCTGTAGAGGTCGCAATTATTATCCGATTTGCCCGAAATTTTGTACGACGGATCCTCTCATGACCATCAACATACCTGTTTATTATGGTCTGAATCAGTCTATAGCCCGATACAGCTCCCATACAGATCGATCTCTATATTTTACTTCTTGAGCCCCCAAAGGGCGCAATTCTTATTCGAATTGGCTGACATTTTACACAGGTCGCCAATATATAATTTAATTGTGGTCCAAACCGGACCAAATCTTGATATCGCTCTAATAGCAGAGCAAATCTTTTCTTATATCCTTTTTTGCCTAAGAAGAGATGCCGGGAAAAGAACTCGACAAATGCGATCCATGGTGGGGGTATATACGATTCGGCCCGGCCGAACTTAGCACGCTCTTACTTGTTTTTTACAAAATAATCGTCTCTGATTTTAAGCTACATACGATACATATATGAATCCATTTTTATTTGATTTAATTCCATTCTTTCTTGTCTTTTGGGTTTGCTTTTCAGATGATTTTAAACCTGCTAGTGTGGATAAAAATCGTGTTGCAGTAGTAGATGTTGGCTCAAATAATCAAGTTACTGTTACTGTGCCAAATTTAGGTAAGTCTTTTATTCTCATTCTGATTTGAATAATCTCATTATAATACAAACCTATTGAGATAAGCTTCTGTTCCCATTGTTGTTGCTAAACAAAAAAACGTATGAGCCACACTTCCGAAGGAGATTTCATATGTATTTTTTTGTTGTTGTTTAGAAATGCCATACAGTCTAGAATTTTTTTTTGTTTATTCAGTGAAACAATGAAAAATTGCATAAGTATAGTCCAATAAAAAATAAACAAAAAAAAGTTTTAATTCCTGACGTTTCGTAATTGTAAACCTAAAAAATATTTTTTTCAATATGCTGGTGTGCTTTTTTTTCATGAATATGGCTACAAAAGTGTTTGTTATTAACCGGATTTAATTCTTAAAGTTTGCAAAAAGTTGTTATAAACACATGTATATACCTACCATTTACATTGTGGGTGCTTTAATAAAGTGAACAAGTCCATTTTGATGACACCCTAGAAAACATTATCAATGTATTATCAAATTGTTTTTGGATTTCTGTTCATAAGGCTAATTAAAAGAAAGGGCTGAATGCTGAAGACTCAAATAAAATTGTGTTTAGAACATCAAAGCAGAGCATTACATATGGTACGGATCAAAGGCCTGCACTAGACCATTCACTTCTGTTTTCAAGACACACCATAACAACCATAGAGTATTTCAAGAACTGAACTTTTCGTTTAGAAATACAACATTGTATGAGACAATTGAGAGATGAGTAAAGCTGATAACAAGACAACAAGTCAACGAGATGAGTGAGTGCAAAACAAGTATGAGCGTGCCAAGTTCGGCCGGGCCGAACGCGGTATCTCGTTTTAGGCAAACAAAGAATAATGGAAAATAATTGTTATGCAATTGGAGATATATCAAGTTATAGTCCGATTCGGACCATAAGTAAATTGAATGTTGAAGACCATAGCATAATTCATTGGGAAACATTTCAGTCCATTCGGATAAGAATTTCACCTTGTATCAGGCTGTATCAGCTGTATCAGGCTATAGATCGAATAAGACCATATTTGACACGTGTGTTGATAACCGTTGTACAAAATTTCAGCCAAATCGGATAAGAATTGCGCCCTCTAGAGGCTTTAGAAGTCAAGATCACAGATTGGTTTTTATGGCTGCTATATTAGGTTATGTATCGAGTTGAACCATATTTATCGCAGTTGTTGGAAGTCATAACAAAATACTTCATGTTAAATTTCAGCCAAATCGGATAAGAATTGCGCCCTCTAGTGGTTCAAGAAATCAAGATCCAAGATGGGTATATATGACAGCTATATAAGGTCATAGACTGATTTGATCCATATTTGGCACAGTTGTTGCAAGTCATAACAAAATATTGAATGTTGAAGACCATAGTAGAAGTCGTTGGGAAACATTTCAGTCCATTCGGATAAGAATTGCACCTTGTAGGGGCTTAAGAAGCATATTCGGTAGATCGGTTTATATGAAAGCTGTATCAGGCTATAGATCGAATAAGACCATATTGGACAAGTATGTTGAAGGCTGTTGTACAAAATTTCAGCCAAATCGGATAAGAATTTCGCCCTCTAGTGGTTCAAGAAGTCAAGATCCCAGATCGGTTTATAAGGCAGCTATATCAGGTTATGTATCGATTTGAACCATATTAATAGCAGTTGTTGGAAGTCATAACAAACAACTTCATGCAAAATTTCAGCCAAATCGGATAAGAATTGTGCCCTCTAGTGGTTCAAGAAGTCCAAGATCCAAGATCGGTTCATTTGGCAGCTATATCAGGTCATAGACCAATTTGATCCATATTTGGCACAGTTGTTGCAAGTCATAACAAAATATTGAATGTTGAAGACCATAGTAGAAGTCATTGGGAAACATTTCAGTCTATTCGGATAAGAATTACACCTTGTAGGGGCTTAAGAAGCATATTAGGGAGATCGGTATGTATGGAAGCTGTATCAGGCTATAGATCGAATAAGACGATATTGGACACGTATGTTGAAGACCGTTGTACAAAATTTCAGCCAAATCGGATAAGAATTACTCCCTCTAGTGGTTCAAGAAATCAAGATCCAAGATTGGTATATATGGCAGCTATATCAGATTATAGACCGATTTGATCCATAATTGGCACAGATGTTTCAAGTCATAACAAAATACTTCAAGCTAAATTTCAGCCAAATCGGATAAGAGTTGCGCCCTCTAGTGGTTCAAGAAGTCCAAGATCCAAGATCTGTTTATTTGGCAGCTGTACAGACTAAAGACTGCTTTAAACCATATTTGGCACAATTGTTGGAAATCATAACAAACAACTTTATGCAAAATTTCAACCAAATCGGATGAGAATTGCGCCCTCTATTGGCTCAAGAAGTCAAGATCCAGGATCGGTGTATATGGCAGCTATATCAAGTTATGGATCGATTTCAATCATAGCTGGCACAGCTGTTAGAAGTCATAACAACAGAAAAATATTAGCCAAAACGTATAAGAATTGTGCACTCTAGTGGCTCAAGAAGCCAAGACCCAAGATCGGGTCTCAGCTCGGTTTATATGGCAGCTATATCAAAACACGTGCAAAGTTTCAGGTCAATATCTCCATTTTTAAAGACTGTAGCGTGATTTCAACAGACAGACGGACGGACATGGCTAGATCGTCTTAGATTTTTACGCTGATCAATTATACTTTATAGGATCGGTAATGGATATTTCGATGGGTTGCAAACGGAATGACAAAATGAATATACCCCCATCCTTCGGTGGTGGGGAGAAAGAACAGAGCCTTGCGGTCATTCGTCAGATGAGAACCCATCTACAACAACTCTTATAGTGCGATCTTTGAAAAAACTCGATATAAATCGAGCGAAGTTGCTACCGACACCAAAAGCGACAAGCTTTGAAAGGCTACATACATGGTTTTGTCCCGGCATGACTTCTTCAGCCTTTGAAAACTTTTAACTTGTGTTTTATTCTTAATGGCATTGGAATCTTTTGCATTCCATAATGATGAATGTACATTAAATGTATGTAAAACTGTTCACCGAGTTCTTATTTCGCCTTGGGGATTTTACATTTCCTACTGGATGGTTGGTTCTTTAATTAGCTTTTGGACTTGGTCAGTTTGCTCACATCACCCACTATATACATATGAATGTATGTTATGCATGGTCTAGTCATTGTATTTTTGGTCTTCTAAAACAAATGACTGGCGGCTTTCCTCTAGGTTACAACCAAAGTCAAACTTTATACCTTCATGTGGTGATCGTCGTTGGTATCTAAAATGCATGACCAAGTGCCTTATAGACTTTTTTTCAGCTCATACTTCAATTCTTCACTACGGTGATATGTTGTATGTGTGTGTGTGTGTGTTGCTATGTGCTTGTATTTTTTATTTATATACCACTATTAATTCGCTAGTAGACACTTTTTATAGTTTGTTGACATGGAATTGTGTTAACTTTGGCAAAAAATAAAGAGACAAAAACAAAATTCTTTGATGGTTGGCTCTGCGTTCATAAACCTTTAGCCATAACAGCACTACAATGCATGGCATGTCTCAAGTAACAAAACAACAAAGCCCATTAGGCTTTTGGACTGACACTCATCCAGAAATAAAAATAAAAGCAGAAATTCATAATAAAACCAAACTACCTATGTGTGTGTGTATGTAAATGGGGGGTGAGGCAGTTGAGGTAGGTGTTTGTTGTTGTTTTTGATTAGTTTGTTGTTTAGTTTAAAGCAAACACAGTCTGAATGTATTGATTGACTTGTTGGAAGGGATGAGGGAAGGGGAAAAATGAGAGTGTTTGTGTATTGGTTAGTAAAATTTGCTTAAAATCAGAATCAAAATTCGCCAAATGATGAGTACCACCCTAGCATATTTCCGGTTTTTTTTCTCAACATACATTTTCATACCTTTACTTAATTTCTTTTCAATATCGATTACAATTTGTGGCTCTGAGACAAGTTTTTGACCCAAAAACTCGGCCATGGTTGTTATTATTGTTGTTGTTGTTGCTGTTGCTTTTGTTGTTTGTTTATAGATGTAGCTTTAGTTGTTTGTTATCTCACATTTTTCTGGCTTAACCACCAAAACATACCATTCCACCAACCATCAGCCAGCACCACGCCATGAACAAATCCCTTTCACTTTTTCCTCAACTCTTGCCTCTCTTACCTTTATTTTTAGTCATTCATTCACTCGTTCATTCATGTATTTATTTATTTGTAGCTCTGATTTTTTTCCTCTTCTTAAGCTCACTTTGGTTTGTGTGGAATTTTGTTGTTGTTAATTCGAAATGTCAGTAATGAAATAAAATGATTATGCAAATGTTTGTGCTTGAGTGACTTTTATCACATTTCTTGTTTTTATTGAAAAACTCCTTCCGAAAAATGTGGTTGCAATATAAAAGTCTAAAAAGTATTATACGATAAAAGATTCTAAAATCGTATTAAGTAGACCGTCGAACATGGAAAAGGGGGTAGACTTACTTTGTCTTTACGTTTGAAACACCGAATTCCCGCATTCCTACTCCGTATGGTTTAAATCGATTGATAAACTGCTCCATAGTTGACTTCTTGAGTATTTGGAGGAAGTAACCGATCTCCAAATTTGACTTCTTGAGCTGCTGGAAGAGGCATATTTTATCTCGATTTGGCTTCACGGGACCTTGAGGGTGCAATTCTAAATTGATACAAATGCAAATTTGGCATAAACATTCCATGAAGCAATAGGGGCAAACTTCTCACATATCAATGAGTGACCTCAAGACTTGTAATCTATTTCCAAAGACCTTCCATTTATTTTTATTTCATTTGTATAAATCAACCAACGAGACCCATGTTGTCCCGAACGATCATATGTACGCTTTGGGGATTTTTAGGGATGAATGGGTGGCTCTTCTGACTTTCAAATTACAAACATTTGAGGCACAGATTGTTACCGTTAACTAGGGGCAACCCCTCAGTCACTCAGTTTCACCTAACATTAATATCAGATATATACTCTACTCCAAAGAAGAGAACTGGCAAAATATCGATGTAACTACCGATATTATCGATAATTTATTTTTTGTCTGATATCGATTTTACCTATCGATGCTATTGACAAAGTTTAATTTTTTTGCAAAAATTGAACAAAAATAAGCGATCCGATACTGAATTTATCCTATAAGATATATTGCACCCATAGAGGGCGTAATTTTTGTCCAATTGGGCTAAAATTTTGTGCAATGATATTTCTCATGACTTCCAACTGAATTTATTTATTTATTATTTCGTCACCTTTCTGCCCTACCTATATGTATGGGAGTTATATCCAAATCTGGAACGATTTGTATGAAATTTACAAACAATGCCGGGGGTCATAGGAGAATCGCTCGTGCAAAATTTCGTGAGAGTTGGTTAAGAAATGATCGACGTATTAGTACAAATCGAGCGAAACATATATATGGGAGCTATATCCAAATCTGAACCGATTTCTATGAAATTTAATAGTTATGTGGGGAGTCATAAGAAAGTCCCTGTGCAAAATTTCGTGAGAATCGTAGGACGATGTTATTACCATTGGACGACCATTGAGAGAGTTGGGGTGACCAGATTCATTAATTTGTATCTCTTACAAATATGGTTGCCCCAAAATGTCCTTTGTATGGTAGAAAGGTGACGAAGTAAGGTACATTTTGAGGCATAATTAAAAAAAAATGGAAGGGGCACATAGGGTTAAACAAATTTAGTTTTGTCAGTCCGTCTGTCTGTTGAAATCACGCTACAGTCTTTAAAAATGGAGATATTGAGCTGAAACTTTGCACAGATTCTTTTTTGTCCATAAGCAGGATAAGTTCGAAGATGGGCTATACCGGACTATATCTTGATATAGCCCCATATAAATCGATCCGCCGATTTAGGGTCTTAGGCCAATAAAAGCCACATTTATTATCCGTTTTTGCTGAAATTTGGGACAGTGAGTTGTGTTAAACCACTCAAAATCCTTCTTCAATTTGGCTCAGATCGGTCCAGATTTGGATATAACTGCCATATAGATCGATCCGCCGATTTAAGGTCTTAGGCCCATAAAAGGCGCATTTATTGTTTGATTTTGCCAACATTTGGGACAGTGAGTTGTTTTAGGCCCTTCTGCAATTTGGGTCAGATCGGTGTAGATTTGGATAAAGCTGTCGTATAGACCGATCTCTGGATTTAAGGTTTTGGGCCCATCAAAGGCGCATTTATTGTCTGATGTCGTTGAAATTTGGGACAGTGAGTTAGGTTAAGCCCCTGGACATACTTCTGCAATATGGCAAAGATCGGTCCAGATTTAAAAATAGCTGCCATAAAGACCGATATCTCCATTTAAGGTTTTGGGCCGATAAAAGGTGATTCTATTGTCCGTTGTCGCCAAAATTTGGGACAGTGAGTTGTGTTAAGCCCTTGGACATTCTTCTTCAATTTGGCTCAAATGAGTCCAGGTTTGGATATATCTGCCACATAGGCCGATATCTCGATTTAAAGTCTTGGCCCTATAAAAGGCGCATTTACAATCCCATTTCCCTGAAATTTGACACAGTTACTTATGTTAGGCTTTTTGACATCCGTGTCGTAAATGGTTCAGATCGGGTTATTCTTAGATAAAGCTCCTAAAAACATCAATATTTTGTTATAAAGAATTGAACAATGACTTGTACTTATTAGTATTTGGTCCAAATCGGAACATATTTCGATATAGCTGCTATGGGCCATAAGGTATGCATTTTTTTTTATCCAAGGTGGTGGGTATCCAAAGTTTGGCCCAGCTTAACGACCTTTTACTTGTTAAATATGTTGTTGATTGGTCGATATTTCCGTTGCGGTGAAGTTTTAATCTACATCAAAATACCTGTCATTTGAGACCCATATAAGCCTAATAGGTCTATATGTCCGTGTGGGGTTTTCAATGGTAGAACCGATTATACACTCACCCCCAAATTTCTATTTCAGATTCCTGTTTTTGCTATAAGGGAAGTCGCTAATTTTTATAAACAAAATTTTTTCATTGTGTTGTATGAAAATCCGCTTTAATGGATTTGTTACTACTCCACCAAAAAAAAGTTTGAGACCCACTGCAATTGGACTACTTTTTATTTCTCACCTGCATTAAGTGAAATCAAAATAATTAAAAAGCGCACATACATACACACAGATACATATTGGAGTCGTCACACATATACGATGCCAGTGATAACAGTTTAAGCAAAAAATCGAAAAAAATTAAAAAAAAAATGCGATGGCCAAACCATCGCTGCAGACTTCAAGAGTTTACATATCAACAATAATGGGAGACACAGAGAGACATGTTGTTATCAACCTCGAACTTTGTGTTATGAAATTAAAAATTGCATTTAATGAAGAACGCAAAAACGATTAACAACTTGCTACTATAAAACATATCATTAAATGCATCTACGTTTGCATTGTCATACGATTGTGGCGTTTTGTATACACGAAGGAACTTTAATGATTTCACAACATTGGTTAAAATTATAATTTAGAATTTATGTGTTTTTAAAATGATAAGGAGTTTGTTTTGAAATGCGAAGAAATGAATTGTTAAAAATAGAAAAGAAAAAGAAATTTATATTATATAGATTACTAAATGGCTTGGTGTGTTGTGCTGCACTCTTAAATGGTTTTTTGAAGATAGAGATTTTTTATACCTTCCACCATAGGATGGGGGTATACTAATTTTGTCATTCTGTTTGTAACATCTCGAAATATGCATCTGAGACCCCATAAAGTATATATATTTTTGATCGTCATGTCATTTTAAGTCTATCTAAGCATGTCCGTCCGTCTGTCTGTCTGTCGAAAGCACGCTAACTTGCGAAGGAGTAAAGCTAGCCGCTTGAAATTTTGCACAAATACTTGGGGTCGGTTGGGATTGTAAATGGGCCAAATCGGCACATGTTTTGATATAGCTGCCACATTAATCTTGGATCTTGGGTCTTGACTTTTTGAGCCTCTAGAGGGCGCAGTTCTCGCCCGATTTGACTGAAATTTTGCACGTGATGTTTTGGTATCACTTCCAACAACTGCGCTAAGTATGGTTCATAACTTGATATAGCTGTCATATATACCGATCTTGGATCTTGACTTCTTGAGCCAATAGAGGGCGTAATTCTCATTCGATTTGGTTGACATTTTCCATAAAGTTGTTTGTTATGATTTCCAACAACGGTCCCAAATATGGTTTAAATCGGTCTATAGCCTGATGTAGATGCCATATAAATCGATCTTGACTTGATCTTGACTTCTTGAACCACTAGAGGGCGCAATTCTCATCCGATTTGGCTGAAATTTTGCATGAAGTGTTTTGTTATGATTTCCAATAACTGTGCTAAGTATGACGTAAATCGGTACATAACCTATTATAGCTGCCATATAAACCGATCTGGGATCTTGAGTTCTTGAGCCTGTAGAGGGCGCAATTCTTATCCGAATGCACAATGACTTCTACAATGTTCAGCAGTCATTTATGGTCCGAATCGGACTATAAATTGATATATCTCCAATAGCATAGCGCAAAGAACTCGACGAATGCGATGCATGGTGGAGCGTATAAAAGATTCGGCCCGGCCGAACATAGCACTCTCAAAAATCGGGCGACTAGAAGATTTTTTAGTAATTCGTAAATTTAGGTCCTAAAATGTACCAAATGGTGCTTTCTGCACGATTTAAGATTCTCAGATTTTGGCTACAGTTCGACTTTGAGATTGGGTGCAGCATCTGGGGTAGCGAAGCGACCGTGGGTATGTTAGTTGTCCATAAGAGAGTAAAGAAAAAGTATATCCTTTTATCCTTTGGCGTGAGGTGAATTGGGTTTCCAGCTTTTGGGATAAACCCCACTACAATTCTCTAAAATTGTGTTTAAATCCGCAAAAGGTGTTTTTGGGAAAATGGGCATTTAACAACAATAACTCAACAGAAACTATATTTTCTTTAACCATTTTCATTAACGTTTTTCTTATATTTTCCATTTTGCAGTTAGTTCCGGTGTGCCTCATACCATTTATAAGGGAAATCAAAAGAAATACGCAAAAGAATGTATACTCATATACGATAAAAGAACTGGTGATATAACGTTAGAGAAATTGAATCACAACATACAAGTGAAGAAAACGCGGTAAGTTGTAAAATTTTCACCCAATACTGTGTGAATATGAAATATATTTTGGTTCCTAATTTTGTTTTCTTGCAGTGAAATGACAAACAAGCCTAGTGTACCTATTCCTTCGTCGATGCCAGCTGTTGGGGCGATAGCTTCAACAGCAGCCACAACAGGACCAGCGCCAAAACTAGAAAACAGTACAATGAGGATAACATCCAAGACAAAAGTCTCCACGGGAAATAGAAAAAATACCATAAGTATGTGCAAAATGTTTGTCCATGTCGAAAAAGAAATCCAACAGAATGGAAGACAGTCATTTTTGTCCAAAATTGCAAATTTTGCCCATGAACATTCCACTAAGGAACGGGGGCAAACTTCTCACATATCAATGAGTGCAGTCCGATTCAAGTTTAAGCTCAATGATAAGTGGCCTCCTTTTTATAGCCGGATCCGAACGGCGTGCCGCAGTGCAACACCTCTTTGGAGAGAAGTTTTACATGGCATAGGGCCTCACAAAAGTTGCCAGGATTAGGAAGGAAAACCCGTCGCTAAAAATTTTTTTTCTAAAGGTCTCGCCAGGATTCCATCAGATTCATTTCGTCTAGATTTGTCTATCTAGACGGTTTTTGGTATTTACTTTCGATGAGTTCTAAGCTTTTTTGACATTGACCAAATACTTTCTTTTTTTGCTCGAATTGCTGTTCAAGCCAACTCTGGGGCTTCACGAAAGTTGGACTTCCAGATCGACAAACAGACCATAAATGTTGCTTGTTTGTTTCATCATATATATATGTTTTACTAATTTGTCATCTTACACTTTCTTACAGTTGAATTAAAGTCTCGCAATTCCCCTATGCAAGGTTCTCCCTCGGCAGGTATACATGCCAATAGAAGTCCACAATCAGCACCGGCGTAAGTTGAAATAATTTCTTTTGTGATTCTGATTCGATTTGATTTTAACAATTTTCTGTGGGTGTGTTTTTTTAGATGGAATGCCAATAATGGTCAAGCTACCTTGCCTAGTATACCCATGATTGTTGATGATGACGATTCAATATTTAGTATTGGTGGTGGCGGCAGTGGTGGTGGTGCTGGTGCTGGCGGTGGTGGTGGCATCGGCGGCGGTGGTGGCTTTAATAATCTCGCTAATGTGTCTGCTTCATCCTCCTCCTCAACATCCAGCCATAATAATTCTACACAAGAATTTGATTTCCAACAATTGCTACAAAATGCGCTGTCACCTACGAAACAATCAAAACAATCACATCACAGTAATCAAAAACGCCACAATAATCACCAGCGACATCAGCAGCAACAACAACAACAACAGCACCAACAACATCTGCAGCACCAACCGCCACCTCAACAGCAACAGCAATTGCATCAGCAACAGCAACAAACGCATAATGCATATAATCGTTATAATGGCAATGGCAATTCCTCTACTTCCTCATCGTTATTTAGTAATAATCATAGCAATAATCTACAGAATAGCAATCATAATAATACTAATAATAACAATAACTATCATAATAATTATGATCTTGCCTCATCGCCGACATTGGCCAGTGAAGCAGCGGCTTTGGAACAGGTATGTGAACAAACTTTTTTTTTTATAAATAATATTTTCATAATTGTTCTTCAATCATAGGGTAGTTTCTTAAACAGGAATAGATTTGATAGCATATTATATTTCATCTCTGTCATTGGTCAACTGTCTATGACAGTTGTCACATTTGCGGATGAATATACGATATCAACTATTATTAATCGTACTATCATCTTTAGTAAAAACCATGTAGATATGTCTTTTTCTACTAAATCTATAGACTGCGCAGAAAAAAGCTGTCACATTTAGTATAAGCACTGTATATGTGTTATATATGTAGACTAGGTGGCACGGTGTGCTTCGCTACCAGAAAACTTTCATGAGACCCTAAATTTGGCTCTCAATATAGCCACTTGGGCAAAGCAATTGTCTGTTACGCATGTCACCTAAAAACAAAGTTAGCTAGAAACACACGCATATACACAATAGAGTGAGACATGCCTGCACCTTTTAGTAACCGTTCTGTGGATGTGTTTTTCAATTTGGTCCGTGGAAATTTTGTCACTCAATATAGCCACTTTGGCAAAAGCAATTATCTGTTACGCATGCCACCTAAAAACAAAGTTAGCAAGAAACACGCACATATACAATAGAGTGAGATATGCTCGCACCTTTTAGTAACCGTTCAGTGGATGTGTTTTTCAATCGTGTGTTGTTTGCAAATGAGCACCACTTAGGTGAGTGCCCTATGAAGCCAAAGCAAGCAGAGGAGTGAGACATCACGTGTTGTTGAGCGGCAGGTTAGGTTAGGTTAGGTTTAGGTGGCAGTCTGCCATCAAACTCACTTAGACGTTTTCGTACATTGTGATACCACAGGAACAGAAGAAGGAAGATGCCTTCTAGTTCCTACCGTTGAACCATTCAGATCGCTTTAAAAAGTCCAATAAATTGCGAATGTTCACATCCGCTAAATCAGATAGGTTCTCAAAGAAATGAGAACCAAAAGTGGAACTCCTTTTGACTGCTAGTGCGAGGTCCTTCTTCTTCGATGTACTCACAGCTTCTGCAAAAGTCGTTGCTAACAACCTTCAGCCTGTCAACATGTTTTCCGATTAGACAGTCACCAGTCATGACGGACACAATGACTGAGACGTCTGTTCTAGCCAATGACAAGAAAGTGATAGACCTCTTCAAGTCTAGATTGGGCCACATAGTTTTGGAATGCTCAAAGCCCCCTCGTTGTGACCATATATCATTCGTTGTCCTTCGGGCCTGATCCTGAAATCTTAGCTAACATGTCGCTAGAAGCATACCCACATGTTTAGCCCTCTCGTTGAGAGATCTGCGACAGTCGAGGGCGGTTTTTGTGTTCAGAAATACGTTATCCAGGGATTTAATGGCTGCATGGCTGTCAAAGAGTAGTTCTAGTGTTTCCTCACTAGACATTGTCCATATTGTCCCACCATAATAGGTCTCGAGGACAGAATCTTTCTTAGCCTAGAGGCCTCAGATGTATCCTCCACGGAGCTGCAGAATTCTACCCATGATTTGTTCTGAGCCTTTCGCAGCACTCCCTTATATTTTCTTAGCTCAGCCTTATAGATGTCCCAATCGTGTGGTGCTCTTGTAGCTTTTGCTCTGTCAAAGAGTTTTCTGCAGTCCTTCCCTAGACCAACCAGCTTTGAGGGTCTTGACTTCTTGAGCCTCTAGAGGGCGCAATTCTTATCCGATTTGGCAGAAATTTTGTATGAGGTGTTTTGTTATGACTTCCAATAACTGTGCTAAGTATGGTTTAAATCGGTACATAACCTGATATAGCTACCATATAAATCGATCTTGAATCTTGACTTCTTGAGCCACTAGAGGGCGCAATTCTTCTCCGATTTGGCTGAAATGTGTCAAGAAGTGTTTTGTTAAGACTTCCAACAGTTGTGCCAAATATGGTTTTAATTGGTCAATAACCTGATATGGCTGTCATATAAACCGATATGGTGTCTTGACTTCTTGAGTCTCTAGAGGGCGCATCTCCTATCCGATTTGGCTGAAATTTTGCATGAGGTGTTGATATAGCTGCCATATAAACCGATCTTGACTTCTTGAGCCTCTAGGGGGCGCAATTCCCATCCGATTTGGTTGAAATTTTGTACAACGGCTTCTCTCATGAACTTCAACATGCATGTCTAATATGGTCTGAATCGATCAAAAGCTTGATACAGCCCCCATATAAATCTATCTCCCGATTTTGCTTCTTTAGCCCCTACAAGGCGCAATTCTCATCCGAATGCACTGAAATATTACACAATGACTTGTAAAATGTTCGGCATTCATTTATGGTCCGAATCGGACTATAACTTAATATAGCTACAATTTTATTTATTATTAAAACTATGGAAAATATCGAATGTTGCGATTATCGATAGTTTGCCAGCTCTGCTATGAAGTGCATGTTTACCATTGTGCCCGACATAGATCCTCTAGTTCGGATACTGATTGACTTTCATTGCTTACAGATTGAGATATTATATTAAACCCCTGACTATAGTTTCTAGATTTTCGACGCCTTTACCGATAGGAGTATTTTTTTTACCTATGATTGAAGGCTATTTTTTTTAAGATTGTACAATAAGGATTATTTGTCTTCCTTTACATTAATTGGGATTTTTTTATCTTTACAGAACATTGCATCCGATTTAAGTTCTTCAAGCTCAAGTTCCGAATCAGAATCAAGTGGCAGTGATAGTGGTTCAGATTCGGATGATAGCACCGAAGATGATAGACCGACAAGGGCTGCGGCGGCACAAATGATGAATCAATTGCCCAGCTTGGCACCAATGACGACATTATCTTCGCCGCAAATGCACTATGGCCAAACACAAAATAACCACAATCATCTCAATAGTAACAATAATAGTAACCACAATAACAACAGCAACAGCAACAACAATATCAACAGCAGGGGCAATCACAATCACATAGAAACCAACAATCAAAATTCAATTGGTAACTTTGGTTTCAACGATGGATTTCCCAATGATTTATTGCAAAATGATTTACAATTGTCATCGAATTCATCCGACGATGATTCAGACTAGAGAACTAAATGTAAAACACTAAACACACACACACACATGCCCACACACACTCAAGCCCAAACAGACTCACATACACACCAAAAAAATACCAATACACATATATAGCCAATGGCTTTAAGTTTAGAAAGGAAATGCATGCTTACATGTTTCAACAGCAGATATATCCCTCCATATAGAACCCCAATCACCACCAAACACCAAGACCCCCCCCCCACCATTAACCCAAAAGAACTCTCACCCCCCCCCCCCCCCCCCCAAAAAAAAAAGTAAAAAAAACATATAAATACTTATAGTATATTTTTGTAAAATAAAGTAAATAAATAAATGATAAAAAGAAGAGAAGAAGAAGAAGACGGATAACAAGTAAAGTATAATTTAAACAGACAGCAGATATGTGAAAAAGAAAAAACAAACCACGTTTATAAGGATGCTAGAGAGATAGGAAGGGAAGAAAGATTATTACAATTTTGTATGAAAATTTTATAGTTAATATTTTTAATAGTTATAGAATCTTTTGTTTTATACCTTTTTAAACTTTCCTATAATGCATATCATCATTATGATGTAGATGATGATGATGATGATATGAGTGTGAGGGAATTATTGTTTTTCTTTGTAATTTGCCCAACCTAAAAGACTAGAGATCTGGCCCCTCAATATTTTTTATACACATACATACATGCATACATAACATACTCCCTTTAGATATACATACGGCGTACATACTAAGTACATGTAAAAAATAAAAGTATGATCCTTATAACCGAGTTAAATAATGGTGTATTTTTATTTTTTGTTTGTTTTTATTATTATTATTATTATGATATTCAGTTAATGTTAGTTAAATGTGTTTTTTATGCTCTTTAGTTTAAAAGTGATGATGACGATGATGATGCTACTGATGTATAAATAGAACGAAGAAGAAGAAGAAGGAGATGTAAAAGAACGAATGCTTGTAGGTACAATTATAAATATTACAACACATACACACACCCACACAAAAGAAAAAACAAAAACAAATAATCTTCATATGTATAAAAATGAAACTAAAATGTTGTGCTGGATTCCTTTCTTTTGTCTGTTTTTTTACACAATTGCCAATAATGAAATCATCTTTTTTTTATTTTTTACTATTATAATTATTATTATTATATATTTTTAATTTATTTTCTTTGAATTTAGTAAATTTTAAGAGTTAATTATAACAACAAAAAAAAAAAACAAACAAAAAAACACAACAAAATTAAATTTAAACAAAGCAAAGCAAAGAAAACCATGAACGAAGTAACAAATAATGAGACCAGAAGATATAAAAACAAAAAAAAAAAACAATTTTTGCATATTCTAATAAATATTGAAAATATAACAAAAAATTTTTAAATTTTAGTTGTAATTATTTAGTGACATTTTCAAAAAATATAAAACGGGGCCTTCGTGGAGTATAAATTAACCAATCCCCCCAAGATGCTTCAACATATGCTGTAAATTATGTTGAAAAGATGGTAAGGATTTGAATACGCTCCATGCCACTATGGACATAAGCCAGTAATAGGTTGTTGTGCGCCTTTAATCAAAAAAGCTTTACCGAAGAGATCTGTGTCAGGAAGTCCGTGTTGCTTACAAACTCCTGCAATCCCATGGCAGCCGGTTGTACGTACTGGATTGACCCGATGGAGTCTTCCATCGGCAAGAGTTGCCACCTCAGTGTACAACAAGAACAACAAAATCCTTAATCGTGTATCATTCTATGCCCCTTAGCTTAAGGTAAGAACCTTAAATCCCTATTCCAGGCCCAGTTTAGCTAACTATGCAGAATCACCCCAAGAAATACCATGGCATCCGGTTGTGCGTACCGGATGGACCCGATAAAGTCCTTCATTGGCAAGGGCTGCCGCCTCAGTGTACAACATACTGCGACAACAACAACAACCCCAAGAAACCTAGGCTACAACAACAACAGCCCCAAGAAACCTAGGCTACAACAACAACCCAAAGAAACCTAGGCTACAACAACAACCACAAGAAACCTAGGCTTCAAAAAACAACGACAACCCCAAGAAACTTGGGCAATTTCAATAGGTAAAATGCTTTCATTGCAATTTCGGTAGTGTGAATTTAGAAAATTTCCTTCTTCTCGTGATCAATGCCAACTTCAGTTTAACAGATATTAACACCAAAACAACATCCCAAGAACCCGTAACCCGACAGCAGTGTTCAGATACTCAAGAAAGGTTATCAAAAAGAATTTCAAATTGGGGAGATTAATCAGGTTGCTGTTGTTCTTATAGCCACATTTGCACGTGGAGGTGGCGATCCTCGTCAAGCTCTTATTAGGTGAGCATGCTCGTTCTGAACGCCGCGGAAACACGGTGGCCAATAACTCGCATTGTTATATCGAGCAGTGTTCGAAATCATTGATGTGACGGCATTTAAGTAAAATTTTAAAACTTTAAATCCGATAAATGTTTTACATTGTATCGATAACCGATACTCCACTGAGCAGATTTTAAGTTTTGAGATTTGTTTCGCTTTCAATATTCGCACAGCAGTTTGCTGTCACAACATAAGTTGCATCAATTGGCGCCAAATTCCGGAGTGCGTGGTTTTTGGCAATATTAAATCATTTGATAAACTAGGGTTTTTATTTAAAGAAGAAGGCGTTAAGTTTGGATACCCACCACCTCGGGTATATATGTAAACCAACATTCGTCTTTATCCGGGGAAATATGCATAATTTATGCCCCCATATCAGCTTTATCAAAATATGGTCCGATTTGGACCACATTTGACACGGATATTGAGTGGTACAATATGTACAAGTCATTGTTCAATTTTATAGAACAAAATATTGGTCTTTTTGGTAGCCATATCCAAATACAGACCGATCTGAACCATATACGACACGGATGTCGAAAAGTCTAACATAAGTCAAGGTGTCAAATTTCAGCGAAATCGGACTATAAATGTGCCTATTATGAGCCCAAAACCTTAAATAGATGGATCGGTCTATATGCCAGCTATATCCAAATCTGGAAAGATCTGAGCAAAATTTAAGAAGAATGTTGAAGGGCCTAATACAACTCACTGTCCCAAATTTCGGCAAAATCGGACAATAAATGCGCATTTTATGTACCCAAGGCCTTAAATCGATCAAGATTGGTCTATATGGCAGCTATATCCAAATTTTGACCGATCTGTACCTAATTTCAGGAAGATGTTGAAGAGCCTAACCCAACTCACTGTCCCAAATTTCGGCGTAATCGGACCATAAATGCTCTTTTATGGATCCAAAACTTTAAATCGAGGGATCGGTTTATATGGCAGCTATAACCAAATCTGGACCGATCTGAACCATTTTGCAGAAAGATGTCGAGGGGCCTAACACAACTCACTTTCTCAAATTTCAGCAAAATCGGATTATAAATGTGTGGCGGATCGGTCTATATGGGGGCTATATCAAGATATAGTCCGATATAGCCCATCTTCGAACTTAACCTGTTTATGGACAAAAAAAGAATCTGTACAAAGTTTCAGCTCAATATCTCTATTTTTAAAGACTGTAGCGTGATTTCAACAGAAAGATGGTGATCTCTATTTAGTTTAATAGAAATACGTTGTAGAAGCTAACATTGGTGATAGCATATTTGAAGTGTTATACACAGAGAGAATTTTCCTATATAAATGAAATGATCGGATGTCATAACCTTTTGTTCATAAATATAATGAAAAGTTTTATTAAATTAATGAAGAAATCATAAATATCATGAAAATTCTAAATGAAAAAAAAAATGTATGAATATGATCGTTTATGAAAAAAAGTGCTTATAATTATGAAACTTTATTCCACGCAGGGAGGCTACCGTAGCGCAGAGGTTAGCATGTCCTCCTATGACGCAGAACGCTTGGGTTCGAATCTTGGCGAGAACATCAGAAAAAATTTCAGTGGTGGTTATCCCCTCCTAATACTGGTGACATTTGTGAGGTACAATACCATTTGGTATGGCAGCCGTTCGGACTCAGCAATAAAAAGGAGGCCCCTTATCATTGAAAAGTGAAAAAGAAAAGTATAAAAGGTAAGTATTGCGGTTAATAAAGTATTAAAGTTTTCCAGCATGAAATAAACCTGAGGATACGCGATATTTTATTAGAATTCCATAATCTAACAAGACATCTTTACATTTTTAGGAGCATCCCGTATTGACGCGTAAAGACTTGGTACATAGGTGACAAAGTGAACCCATTGATTGACCATCAAAATTTACACAAAAAGGTAACAGTGAAGCAATATTTTTCAACTGTGGAACACGAATACGAGGGTTGATTTTTATATTTCGGGATTAGAGAATACAAAAACAAGTAATAATCATCGAAAATAGCTTTCTTGTTTTTCAAAATATTCCCTATTAAGATCTATACACTTTTGCATGCGTTTGAACCAATTATCGAAGCACTTTGCTCATTCTGATTGAGATATCTCAAAACATGCATTGTGAACGCATCAACCGCTTCTTCAGGTGTCGAAAAACGTTGACCTCTCTGTTTATTTTTTACTTACGGGGATAAAAATAAGCCATTCGGTGCCAATACTCTATATCGGGAGATCGGCTATATCCAAATATGGTCCGGTCTGGACGCTATTCAACAAAAAGGTTAAGAAGGGTATCGGAACTCGCTGTGCCATATTTCATTGAAATGGGATGAAAAATGCTCCTTTTATAGGCTCATTACACAATATCGGGAAATCGGTCTATATAGCAGCTATATCCAAATATGCTGCGATCTGTACCACATTTGACAGGAATGGGTAGGAGTCTACCAGAACACACTGTGCCAAATTTCATCGAATTCGGGTAATAAATGGATTTTTTATGGCCTCAATATCCTAGAATATATAGGGACATCGGGTGGTCGGTCTAAGGGCAGCTATATCCAAATAAAGTCCGATATGAACCGCACTTCACACAAGTGAATAGGGGTCAAATTTCATCGAAATCGGATGAAAAATTACCAATTTATTGCCTCAAGCCTTTAAGTCTGGAGATCGGTCTATATATCAGCTATATATAACTAAAATCCGGTAAATACCCGGGTATTTACCCAATTTACCGGGTAAACCTTTTGGGTATTTACCCATCGCCCATCTCTAGTTATGGAACGTACTTGGCACAGTTGTTGGAAGACATAACAGAACACAGCATGCAATATTTCAGCCAAATCGGACAAAAATTGCGGTTCCAAATCGGGGGATCGGTTTATATGGGAGCTATATAAGGTTATAGACCGTACTTATCACAGTTCTTGGAAGTCATAACAGAACACCAAAGGCAATATTTCAGCCAAATCGCACAAAAATTGCGGCTTGTAAGGGCTCAAGAAGTCAATTCGGGAGATCGGTTTATATGGTATGAAAATCTGAACTATGCTATGGATTAATGCATAAATAACTACATTTCTTAGAATTTTGTTTAAAATGAAACTGCATAACAAAACTGGCTTTAAAAGTTAGCTACTGAACTAGATGATGGTGTCAATTGGTTACTGGCTACACAACTAGGGAACCGCAGGTACTAAATTGGCTTTAAAAGTTAGCTACTGAACTAGATGATGGTGCCAACTGGTTACTGGCTAGACAACTGGGATTTGTCATCTCAAACAGAACAAAAATATGCCAAAACACTGCCAACTGCAACAAATGATGTTCGATGTGCTTGTTCCAATCAAACGATGATGATGACAATAGAAATTTTTGGCAGGCTATAAAAACCCTTAAGACTTTACGAATTTTTAGTTCAAACTTAAGATTCGTTGATTAAAGATAATCAATATTCAAATAAATCTTTGGAGTTTTTTTTTAATTTAATAAAATCAAAGAATATCAAAAAATGGCTGACTATACTTGCTTGACAGACACCGAAGCAGGGGAAATATGTAACCACAGAGATGCAGCTACCAAGGTAATACCACCAAGTGGAACAAGTGGATGTTCTGGATAGAATTTCAAAAAAAAAACCGAAACGTGCGTGAGCTGTTTAAACCAGTGTTGCCAAAAAGATAATAGCTAAAAAATCACCCTTTGGTATTTTGAAACAAAACATAAAAGTTGTGGGAGGAACAACCCTTAGCCAAATATGGATTCTGGATTCAGATCGTAAAGTTGATTCCAGTGGGGATCGAATTGTTAATCCCTTTTGTGAAATAATTTTTTTTATTGCAGGATTTTGTATTCATACATACCATGTACCGCATTAAGGATCCTCGCAAAACATTATCCTTCTACGGCAGAGTTTTGGGTATGACTTTATTACAAAAAGTGGACTTTCCCGACGGCAGATTTTCATTGTATTTTTTGGGGTAAGACCGAAATCATTGGATTTTTATTGCAATAAGTTAACTGTTAATCATTTCCTATGGCTTTTTAGATTTGAGGGCTCCTCGGATTTTAAAAGAGGTACTTTGGATCACATTAAATGGGTTATGAGTTGTCAGGCTACTTTGGAGTTGACACAGTAAGTTTGAAATTAATGATTGATTAAATTAGAAGCTTAGAAGTTTAAGCGGGAGAGTGGTTCTATTGGAAGCTATATAAGGCTATGGGCCGAATCGAACCATACTTGGTATAGCTGTTGGAGTTATTTAAAGTCGTATAAAAATTGCTCCCTCTAGAGCATACATGGGCAACAAAACACAACCGCTCATAAATACCTAAGCCCGCATATATAGAAAAAACGAACAGTACACTGAAAAAATCTTTGTTCTGATTTTAAAGAATCGAGCCAAAGATTAGCAAACTTAATTTAAAGATGTTAAATTTTCCAACTTTTTAAGGAAACATTCCCCTTGGTGAAAAACATTTTTCTTCATATTAAGGATTTTTTTATTTTAAATGGTAGGTTAATAAATCTTTAACTTCGCACCTTGTTATAAAAGACAAAAATCTAAAATGATGCTCAAAATATCGTTGAATGTTAGGAAATTGATCTTTAAGTCAAAACAACAGTAAAACATAGTTAAAGACCCAAAATAGCCGTACAAATAGGAGCATCTTTAAATGTTTGACTTTTATAGCCACCACCGAAGGATGGGGGTGTATTCATTTTATCATTCCTTTTGCAACACATCGAAATATCCATTTCCGACCGTATAAAGTATATATATTCTTGATCAGCGTAAAAATCGAAGACGATATAGCCATGTCCGTCCGCCTGCCTGTTGAAATCACGCTACAGTCTTTAAAAGTAGAGATATTGAGCTGAAACTTTGCACAGATTCTTTTTTTGTCCATAAGCAGGCTAAGTTCGAAGATGGGCTCTATCGGACTATATCTTGATATAGCCCCCATATAGACCGATCGACCGATTTAGGGTCTTAGGCCTATAAAACCCACATTTATTATCCGATTTTGCTGAAATTTGGGTCATTAAGTTGTGTTAGGCCATTCGAAATCTTTCTTCAATTTGGCTCAGATTGGACCAGATTTGGATATAGCTGCCATATAGACCGATCTCTCGATTTTAGGTCTTGGGCCCATAAAAGGCGCATTTATTGTCCGATTTCGTCGAAATTTGGGACAGTGAGTTGTGTTAGGCCCTTCGATATCCCTCATCATTTTGGCCCAGATCGGTCCAGATTTGGATATAGCTGCCATATAGACCGATCTCTCGATTTTAGGTCTTGGGCCCATAAAAGGCGCCATTATTGTCCGATTTCGTCGAAATTTGGGACAGGGAGTTAAGTTAGGTAGGTCACTCGACATCTTTCTGCAATTTGGCTCTGATCGGTCCAGATATGGATATAGCTGCCATATAGACCGATCTCTCGATGTAAGGTCTTGGGCCCATAATAGCGCATTTATTGTCCGATTTCGCCGAAATTTGGAACAGTGTGTTATGTTAGGCCCTTCGACGTCTTTCTGCAATATGGCCCAGATCGGTCCAGATTTAAATTTAGCTGCTATATAGACCGATCTCTCGATGTAAGGTCTTGGACCCATAAAAGCGCATTTATTGTCCGATTTCGTCGAAATTTGGGACAGAGTTATATTAGGCCCTTCCATATCCCACATCAACCGGTCCAGATTTGGATATAGCTGTCATATAAACCGATCCGCCGATTTAGGATCTTAGGCCCATAAAAGCCACATTTATTATCCGATTTTGCTGAAATTTGGGACAGTGAGTTATGTCCCTTTGACATCCTTCTTCAATTTGGCTTAGATGGGTGCAGATTTGGATATAGCTGCCATATACACCGATCACTCGATTTAGGGTTTTGGGCCCATAAAAGACGCATTTATTGTCTGATGTCGTCGATATTTGGGACCATGAGTTAGGTTAGGCCCCTCGACATCTTTCTCTAATATGGCCCAAATCGGTCCAGATTTGGATATAGTTGCCATATAGACGGATCTCTCGATTTTAGGTTTTGGGCCCATAAAAGACGCATTTATTGTCTGGTTTCTCTGAAATTTGGGACAGTGTGTTGTGTTAGACTCTTCAACATTTTTCTTCCATTTGACTCATATTGGTCCATATTTGGATATAGCTGCCATATAGACCGATCTCTCGATTTTAGGTTTTGGGTCCATAAAAGGCGCATTTATTGTCAGATGTCGCCGACATTTGGGACAGTGAGTTGTGTTAGGCCCTTCAATATTCTTCTTCAATTTGGCTCACATCGGTTCAGTTTTGGATATATCTGCCATATAGACCGATCTCTCGATTTAAGGTTTTGGGTCCATAAAAGGCGCATTTATTGTCCGATTTTGGCTTAATGTGTTAGGACCTTCTATATCCCTCATCAATTTGGCCCAGACCGGTTCAGATTCGGATATAGCTGCCATATAGACAGATCTCTCGATATTAAAGTCTTGGCCCCATAATCCGATTTCGCTGAAATTTGACGCAGTGATTTATTTAGGCTTTTCGACGTCCGTGTCGTATATGGTTCAGATCAGTCTATATTTGGATATGGCTACCAAAAATTCCAATATTTAATTCTACAAAATTGAACAATGACCTGTACTTAGCCCACTCAATGTCCGTGCTGAATTTGGCCCAAATTGGACCATATTTCGATATATTGTAGCTATGGTCGCATAAATTATGCATTTTTCACCGGATTATGACGAAAGGTGGTTTACATATATACCCGATGTGGTGGGTATCCAAAGTTGGCTTCGGCCGAACTTAACGATTTTTACTTGTTTTAGGTTAAAATTCGAAGTTTAAACAAGATAAAGCATGCTAAGTTCGTCCAGGCCGAATCTTGGGAACCCACCATCATGGATTCTGCTAAAAATTTGTACAAAAAAAATTATATTTAAGGGCATAATAATAATCTACATATCCAACTTCTGTCAAACCAGCAAAAATTAAAGCTTCTAGGAACCCAACAAGGATAATCGAGGGTCCGGTTCATGTGGGAGCTATTTAAGGGTTGGGACCGATCTTGGCACAGTTGTTGGAAGTCATAACAGAACACTACGTGCAATTTCAGCCAAATTGGACGAAAATTGCGGCTTGCAACGGCTCAAGAAGTCAAATGGGGAGATCGGTTTATGTAGGTGGTATATCAGGTTATAGACCGATTTGAAGCGTACTTGGTACAGTTGTTGGAAATCATAACAGAACACTAAATGCAAAATTTCAGTTAAATCGGACAAAAATTGCGGCTTGTTAGGGAAGAAGTCAAATCGGAAAATCGGTTTACATGGGAATTATATCAGGTTTTGGACTTTTTGGACCGTTTTTGGCACAAATATTGAAAGTCGTAACGAAACATCGTATGCCAAATTTCAGCCAAATCGTAGGAAATTTGTGGCTTCCATGTACTCAAAAAGTCAATTCGGAAAATCGGTTTATATGGGAGCTATATCTAAATCTGAACCGATATGGCCCATTTGCAGTTCCCAACGACATACATAAATACTAAGTATCTGTGCAAAAATTCTAGAGGCTAGCTTTACGCGTTGGACCGGTATCGTGATTTCGACAGACGGACGAACGTACGGACAGGGCTAGATCGACACATCGTGACGAAGGAGGATATATTGGGTTGCCCAAAAAGTAATTGCGGATTTTTTAAAAGAAAGTAAATGCATTTTTAATAAAACTTAGAATGGACTTTAATCAAATATACTTTTGTTACACTTTTTTTCTAAAGCAAGCTAAAAGTAACAGCTGATAACTGACGGAAGAAAGAATGCAATTACAGAGTCACAAGCTGTGAAAAAATTTGTCAACGCCGACTATAAGAAAAATCCGCAATTACTTTTTGGGCAACCCAATATATACTTTATGGGGTCTTAGCCGTCTATTTCGAGGTGTTACAAACGGAATGACTAGATTAGTATACCCCCATCCTATGGTGGTGGATATAATAAAAATCAGTCAGCTATCAAAATTTTAAAAGGATGGTCATGTCCGTTAGTAAGTAAAAAATTACATTTAAAGATGACATCTTTATTTTAAAGTTTGGGTTCTCGGCTCGTTTTCATTGACAAAATCCTAATCCTGATAAAAGCAAAAATCTTAAATTTTGACTCAATTTTTTTTCCAGTGTAGCAAACGTACAGTGTAAGCAACTTCGTGTGGCTTCGCTCAGTTGACTCATTGTTGTTATTCTACATGGTAACTTCCCTGTGTTGCCCTTTATCCCGGTTGATCCGATTTTTACTGGCCCTCATACAAACACATTTTAGTTTTTATGCCCTACACCACCACTGTGGTACAGAGTATTATAACTTGGTGCATTTGTTTGTAACACCCAGAAGGAAGAGAGATAGACCCATTGATAAGCATACCGATCGATTCAGAATCACTTCCTGGTTCGATTTAGCTATGTCCGTCTATCTGTCTGTCTGTCCACGATATTTTGTGTACAAACTATTGGGTTGCCCAAAAAGTAATTGCGGATTTTTTTAAAAGAAAGTAAATGCATTTTTAATAAAACTTAGAATGAACTTTAATCAAATATACTTTTTTACACTTTTTTTTCTAAAGCAAGCTAAAAGTAAAGCCCCGAGGTTATGGTCATATAGCTATCAAGGTGCCTGATGTCAATGTAGCCTGCAAAAGGTGGATTTTAAATTTTAAATAGTTTCATATTTGGACTCTCTTAACAACATTGACTTTGTCTTCCCACTTTAGATTCGAAGAATTAATTGTTGAATTTGCCAAAACACCCGATGGTGGCCGCATGAAAGGTTTTGCCTTCATTAAGGATCCTGATGGTTACTGGATTGAAATATTCGATGCTGACACAGTGACAAAATGAAATTTCGTATGAAAAATCCTATTTTATGATGTATGATATCCAATGTACTATATGTAATGCCATACACATAGTGATAAGTATTCTAAGACCGGTCTTTTACTTAAGAATCAAAAAATTATACCATTTATTAAGATTTGTAATTTTTTATATTTTTCCATACATTATATTAATTATATATTTATACCCTACACCACTACTGAGGTACATGGTTTTATAACTTAGTGCATTTGTTTGCAACACCCAGAAGGAAGAGAGATAAATCCATTGATAAGTATACCGATTGACTCAGAATCACTTTTTGCTTCGATTTAGCTATGTCAGTCTGTCTGTCAGTCTGTCAGTCTGTCTGTCTGTCAGTCTGTCAGTCTGTCTGTCAGTCAGTCTGTCTGTCAGTCTGTCAGTCTGTCTGTCAGTCAGTCTGTCTGTCAGTCTGTCGGCCTGTCTGTCTGTCAGTCCGACTGTCCATGTTTATTTGTGTATAAAGTACAGGTCGCAGTTTTCAACCGATCGTCTTAAAATTTGGTACAGACATGTTTTTCGTCCTAAAGAGGAAGCCTATTGAAATTGGAAAAAATCGGATCAGATTTGGATATAGCTCCCATATATATGTTCGTCCGATTGCAGTAATACAGCAATAAAATGGTAATTTGTTAACCGACTCTCTCGAAATTTGGCAGGTAGAGTTTTCTAATGACTCTCGACATTACTGGATAAAAAATTGGTTCAGATATATAGCTGTCATGTATGTATATCGCCCGATTTTAACTTCTAGAGCCACTGCATGCGCATTTTTTGACCAACCTTGCCAACATTTTGCACAACGCTTTTCTCGACGACTATCACATTATCTGAGAAGTTTGCTCGAAATCGATTCAGATTTAGGAATAGCTCTCATATATTTGTTCATCAGATTTTGAGAAGTATTACAATAAAATGGTAATTTGTTTACCGATTCTCTCGAAAATTGGTAGGCAGGATTTTCTCTTGACTCTCGACGTTACCGGTGAATTTCATAGAAATCCGTTCAGATTTGATATAGCTGTCGTATATGTATATCGCCCGATTCTCACTTCTAGATCCACTGAAAGCGCATTTTTTGACCAATCTTGCCAAAATTGTGCGTGTCACTTTCCTCGATGCCTACCACAATATCTAAGAAGTTTGGTCAAAATCGGTTCAAATTTAGATATAGCTTCAATATGGGCCATGATCGTCAGATTTTGGGTAATTTACAATAAAAAGTTGTCAACCGTATTTATTACAGTTTGAACATATTTGCTCGAAATTTGATACGAATTGTTTATTAACTCATCTGAAAACATCCGCCGAGATCCATCAAAATTGTTTCGGAATTATTTATAGCTCCCACTTTGTACTTATAGGGTGTAGGGTATTACTGGTTTTAAATAAAAAAATGGTTTTAGCCCTAATTTCTAATCGTAGCGATATTTGTGAATATTTCAGTCCTAACTTTTAAGATTACGGCCTTAAGTGCCGCCATTGTATCCACATAAATCCAACTCTGAATTAATCCGGCAGTCTTAACAACATACCCATAGCGAGTCTGTCGTTATGTACCCCCAATCTCGTCCCTGATCCAATTTTGTGTCAGTAAAAACCGAGGAATCATCTTCCTAAAACACAGCATCCTATTTCAAATGGGTCTTAATACCAGGTAGTCTGAGTCTACCCCCCGAATCTATTGTATACAGAAACGAACTGTAGCCGTACCCGTCCTACTTCAGCACGCCAAGCTCCCTCAGCCTGTGCATAATGTCGTCGCCATCGTTACGAATATAAACATTATGAACCCATCTTGACCATACTTGGTAATGTGATTTCAGCAAACATGGATAAGAATTACAGGAAATCGGTTTATATCAGGTTATAGACCTACTCGAATGATTCTTGACAAAGATGTTGGGGTTTATAAAAGAAGTCACGAGTGTAAAATTTTAGCCAAATCGTATAGAAATTGCTCCTTCTAGAAGCTCAAGAAGTATAATCGGGAAATCGCTTTATATGGAGGCTATATAGGGTTATGAACCGATATGAGCCATACTTGTAGGTTGATTATGGATTGCAACCCAACTTCAGTTGAGTTGCAAAAGGGTAATTTTTTTTATAGATATGTCCATATCTGCATTGTATTTCATACTTTTTTAAAATTGATTTAGTAGTTGAATATTCTAAACACTGATATCGAATGAAACTGATAAAAATTTTCAACTTAGTACTATTTTTTATTTCATGATTTTATTTTCTGACAACGCAACTATAATTGAGTTGCCATCCATAATCGACCCCTTGGTATAGCTGTCTGAGGTCAGAGGGGAAATCAAATACAAAATTGGCCATGAACATTCCTTTAAGGAACGGTGGAAAACTTCTCACATATGAATGAGTGCTGTCCTATTCAAGTTTTAAGCTCAATTATAAGGGTCCCCTTTTTTATAGCCGAGTCCGAACGGGGTGCTGCGACAGCACTTTGGGGAGAAGTTTTTATATGGCTTCTATGCATGGAATAGTAACTCACAAATGTCACCGGGATTTAAAGGGGACCACTGAAATATGTTTCTAATATTCTCGACAGGATTTGAACCCAGGTGTTCAGCGTCACAGGCGGACATGCTAATCTCTGCGCCACAATACCTCGTTAGTTTTTAAGCCCACCACCATAGAATAGATAGAATAGGGGGCATATCGAAACATATATTTCCGACCCTACAAAGTAAAGGGTGATGTTTTAGCTATTATCTCTTTGGCAACGCTGGTTTAAACAGCACATGCACGTTTCGTGTTTTGTTTCACTGTCAAACATCTTCAGTTTGGTCTATAATTTAACCATGAACCATGTCTTACAAACGAACAACTCTTGCAAATTATTGAATTTTACTATCAAAATGCATGCTCTGTTAAGAAAGTTCATCTCGCGCTTCTTCCATTTTATGGACGAAGCTCATTTTTGGCTCTATGGGTATATAAATAAGCAGAATTTTCGATTTTGGAGCGAAGATCAGCCAGAAGCATTGCAAGAGCTACCCAGAAAAAGTCACAGTTTGGTGCGGTTTATGGGCTGGTGGCATCATTGGACCGTACTTCTTCAAGGATGATGCGAATCGTAACCTAATTGTGAATGGTGAGCGCTATCGTGAGATGATATCCAACTTTGTTTTGCCCAAAATGCAAGAGCTTGACCTGCATGATATGTGGTTTCAACAAGCCGGTGCCACATGCCACATAGCACGCGTAACAATGGAATTATTGAGAGGCGAGTTCGGTGAACATTTTATTTCACATTCGAGACCGGTTAATTGGCCGCACAATCTAGGCTTGCGATCTAACGCCTTTAGACTATTTTTTATGGGGCTATGTTAAAATTCATGTCTATACAGACAAGCCCGCTTCTGATTGACGCATTGGAAGATAACATTGAAGCACTTATTCGTGAGATACCGGCCGAAATGTTGGAAAGAGTATGCCAAAATTGGTCTAAGCGGATGGACCATTTGAAGCGCAGTCACGGTCAATATTTGCATAAAATAAGCTTCAAACTTTAAATTATATGGACCGTACTATCAATGCAAGTAAAGATTTCATGCATTTTTCTGATTTTATGTGCTTTTTTTGAAAAACTTTCCTGTAGGTCGTATAAGAATTTTATATATAAAATTCTATGGAGATTTGAGGTGTCGGTGTGTCTGTCCATCCGTCTGTTGTAATCACTCTACAGCCTTCAAATATTGAGATATTGAGCTGAAATTCGGCACAGATATGTCTTTTTGTTGCCCGCAGGTTAACTTCTTGAACGGGTCAAATCGAACCATATTTGGATATAGCTGTTATATAGACCGATCTGCCTAATAAGGGCCTGAAACCCACAAAAACTGCATTTATTATCCGATTTCGCTGACATTTGAAACAGGAAATTGTACTAGGGGCCCAGATATTCAAACAGAATATGGCTCATATCGGACTATATTTTGATATAGCTGCCATATAGACTGATATCGCGATTAAGGGTCTTAAGCCCATATCATGCGCATTTATTATCCGATTTCGATGAAATTGGAAACAGTGAGTTGTTTAAGGCCTCCCGACATCCGTCTCTAATACGGTTCGGATCGGACTATATTAAGATGAAGCTGTCATATAGACCGATCTGCCGATTAAGGGTCTGAAACCCATAAAAGCTTTATTTATTACCCGATTTCGCTGAAATTTTAAACAGTGAGAGGTTTAAGGCCTCCCCACATCCAACTCAAATATGGTTGAGATCGGACTATATTAAGATATAGCTGCCATATAGACCGATCTGCCGATAAAGGGTCTGAAGCCCATAAAAGCTTTATTTATTAACCGATTTCGCTGAAATTTAAAACAATGAGTTGTTTTAAGCCTCCCCAAGCTTCCCGACAAATATGGTTCAGATCGGACTATATTTAGATATAGCTGCTACAAAGACCGGGACCTGAATAAAATATCCAGATCAGCCCCTATTTATATATAACTGTTTTTATATAACAGTGGGCTATAACGTTTTTAAGCCCACCACCATTGGATGGGGGTATACTAATCTAGTCATTGCATTTGTAACACCTCGAAATATTGATCTAGGACCCCATAAAGCATATATATTCTTCATCGTCTCGTCATTTTGGGTCGAACTAGCCATGTCCGTAAGTCCGTCTGTCGAAATCATGATATCGGTCGAACGCGTAGAGCTAGCCGCTTGAAATTTTGCACAGATACTTAATGTTGATATAGGTCATTGGGGATTGCAAAGGGGCCATATCGGTTCAGATTTGGATATAAACCGATCTCACGATTTGACGTCTTGAGCCCTTGGAAGCCGCAATTTTTGTCCGATTTGTCTGATATATCTGGAAGCCGCAATTTTTGTCCAACTCGGCTGAAATTTTGCACGTAGTGTTCCGTTATGACTTTCAACAACTGCGTCAAGCATGGTCCAAACCGGTCTATAACCTGATATAGCTCCCATATAAACCGATCTCCCGATATGACTTCTTGAGCCCCTAAAAGCCGCAATTTTCATCCGATTTGGCTGAAATTTTACTGTCTGTTATGACTTTCAACAACTGTGCCAAGTACGGTTTAAATCGGTCAAGAACCTGATATAGCTCCCATATAAACCGATCTCTCGAATTGATTTCTTGAGTACTGACAAGCTGCAATTTTTGTTTAATTTGGCTGAAATTATGGATGAGGTGTTTCGTTAAGACTTTCAACAGCTATACTAAGTACGGTTCAAATCGGTCTTTAACCTGATATAGCTCCCTTATAAACCGATCTCCCGATTTGATTTCTTGAGCCCTTGGAAGCCGCAATTTTTGTCCGATTTGTCTGAAATTGAGCATGTAGTGTTTTGTTATGACTTTCAACAACTGTGGCAAATACGGTCCAAATCGGTATATAACCTGATATATCTCCCATATTATCCGATCTCCCGATATGACTTCTTGAACCCTTACAAGCCGCATTTTTTTGTCCGATTTGGTTGATTTAATTTCTTGACCCCTTATAAGCCGCAATTTTCATCCGATTTAGCTGAAATTTTGCACATAGTATTCTGTTATGACTTCCAACAACTGTGCTAAGTACAGCCCAAATCGGCCAAGAACCTAATATATCTCCCATATAAACCGATCTGCCGATATGACTTTTTGAGCCCCTAAAAGCCGCAATTTTCATCCGATATGGCTGAAATTTTGCATGCGGTGATCTGTTATGACTTTCAACAACAGTGTCAAGTACGGTTATAATCAGTCAAGAACCTGATATAGCTCCGATGTAAACCTATCTCTCGATTTGACTTCTTGAGCCCTTAAAAGCCGCGATTTTTATCCGATTTGGTTGAAATTTTGCATATAGTGTTCTGTTGTGAGTCTCAACAACTGCGCCAAGTACGGTCTACAACCAGATATAGTTTCTATATTTTAGCAGAATCCCAAGATTTGGCCCGGCCGAACTTAACACGTTTTTACTTGTTATAATATCCATACCAACTGTTATATTCACCAAGTGACTCAACTTCCAATTTTTATCCACCCTTTTAAATAGCGGGGACATTTCACTTTAGCATTTATTTATTTTTAATTTGGCAATACTGGTCGCAAGACTACCACAACAGAAGTTTTCTTATCAATATGGGTGAGTCCGCCAAAGCATGTGAGAGACCACAAAAAGATAACGTAAAGTAAAATGCAAACTTACTTAAAAATATTTTTTCAAAATTTAAAGGTAATAATCAAAATACCTTAACAAAAGCTTCTAAATTTTATTGTTAACATAAACATAGGTCTTATTAAATTTTATTTTTAGCACTAAAACTTTTGTCTGTTACACCACTTGGCATTTGATCAAAATCAGCGATATGTAGTCACTCGCTCTCTATGACAAAGAGGAATAATAAATAAAATTATAGATAGCGTGAGAGTATTTTTAGTTGAAGCACATAGCGGCAAACGGTAAGACGTTCATTGCAAATCAACTCTAGATTGTTCTTATAACCAATTCGAAATCAAATATTTAAACAAATTTTTTTTAAAAGGACTTGCTACAAATAGAAAGCATCAAACATGGCCGAGTTAACTGGTTTAACCAACTCCGAAGCTGAGGAATTATGTAAACCTGTGGATGCCGCCACCAAGGTATTTTACTAAAAGGCTACCTAAATTTAATAATACTGATAAGAATGGTTTCCTTGTGTCTTGCTAGGATTTCTTATTTCAACAAACCATGTACCGCATTAAGGATCCACGCAAGTCCTTGCCTTTCTATACCGGCGTTTTGGGTATGACGTTATTGCAAAAATTGGATTTCCCTGCCGCTCAGTTCTCTTTATATTTCATGGGGTAAGTTGTTGTTGGTTTTTTTTGGGTTTTGGCATACAATAAGTTGTATTGTTGTGTGTGTGTGTGTTCAGCATGTGTGTAATTCTTTTTGTTATTGTCTTTCTTTTAGCTATGAAAATTCAACAGATGTGCCCAAAGATACTAAAGAACGCACCAAATGGGCTATGAGCCGTAAAGCCACTGTGGAATTGACACAGTAAGTCTGATTGATTAGCTACTTTACCATTGTTATAGAAATATAAATTGCTTATAACAGCGATCATCACGGAGATTGTAGCTAAAATCACCACAAAAAAGGTTTAAAAGCAAGGCATATTTATATTCACCATTATTAGAGATGGATTTCTACCGGGACGATATTCTACAAAAAGGTGTAGAGGGGTACCAAAACTCACTGTTTCAAATTTTATCAAAATTGGATGAAAAATGCTCATTTTATAGGCGATATAGTATATATATCGGGAGATAGGTCTGTATGGCAGCTATATCCAAATATGGTCCGACTTGGACCACATTTCACAGGAATAGGAAGGGGTCTATCAGAAATCACTGTGTCAACTTTCATTGGAATCGGGTAATAAATTGATGTTTAATGGCCTTAATACCCTGTATCGGGAGATCGGGCGGTCGGTCTATAGGGCGGCTATATACAAATATGGTCTGATCCGGAATACACTTCACAGAAATGAACAGGGGTCTACCAGAACTCACTGTGCCAAATTTCATCGAAATCGGACGAAATCGGAAAAATTACCAATTTATTGCCTCAAAACTTTAAGTCGGGAGATCGGTCTATATAGCACTTATATATAACTAAATTCCGATTTTATGAGATCAGAAAATCAGGTTTTTATACAAAAAAATAAATTTTTGATGATTTCCTAAATCATCAAAAATTTGTTGGAAAATGTTTTTATACCCAAGTTATCTGCAAAATTATAAATACTTAGCTTTTAGCTATACCCGGGTATTTACCCCGGTAATTCCCTTGCCCATCGCTCATCTCTAACCATTATAGAATAGGATGGGGGTATACTAGCTTAGTCATTTTGTTTGTATTATCTCGAAGTATTGGTGTAAGATTGCAAAGAGGATGTATATTCTTGATTCCATCAGTGAAAAATGCTCAAACTTTTTATACACACCTCCATAGGATGGGGTATACTAATATAGTCACTCCGTTTGTAACACCTCGAAATATTGATCTAGGACCCCATTAAGTATATATTTTCTTGATCGTCTCGAAATTTTGAATCATACTATCAATGTACGTCCGTCTGTCGAAATCTGGATAGCGGTCGAACGAGTAAAGTTAGCCGCTTGAAATTTTGCACAGATACTTACTATCAATGTAGGTCATTGGGGACTGCAAATGGGCCATATCGATTCAAATTTGGATATAGCTCCCATATAAACCGATCTCCTAATTTTAATTCTTGAGCCCCTGGAAGCATCATTCTTTTTCCGATTTGGCCGAAATTTTGCACATAGTGTTCTGTCAAGACTTCCAATAACTGCGCTAAGTACGGTCCATATAGGTCATTAACCTGATATAGTTCCCACATAAACCCATCTCCCGATTTGACTTCTTGAGCTCCTGGAAGCCTCAATTTTCATCCGATTTGGCTGAAATTTTGCATGTGGTGCTTTGTTATGGCTTTCAACAACTGTACAAAGTAAAGTCCAAATCGGTCCATAATTTGATATAGCTCCCATATAAGCCGATCGCCCGATTTGACTTATTGAGTCCTTAGAAGCCTCAATTTTTATCCGATTTGGCTGAAATCTTGCATGTAGTGTTCTGTTATGGCTTCCAACAACTGTGCTAAGTACAGTCCAAATTAGTCAAGAACCTAATATAGCTTCCATATAAACCGGTCTCCCGATTTGACTTCTTGAGCTCTTACAAGCCACAATTTTTGTCCGATTTGGCTGAAATTTTGCATGTTGTGTTCTGTTATGACTTTCAATAATTTTGCCAATTACGGTCCAAATCGGTCTACAACCGGATATAGCTCCCATATAAACCGATCTCCCGATTTGACTTCTTGAGCTCTTGAAAGCCTGAATTTTCATCCGATTTGGCCGCAATGCTTGTCCGATTTAGTTGAAATTTTGCATATAGTTTCCTGTTATCACTTTTAACAACTGTGTTAGGTACGGTTCGAATCGGTCAAGAACTTGATGTAGCTACCATATAAACCGATCTCCCGATTTGACTTCTTGAGCCCCTGGAAGCCGCAATTTTTGGCTGAAATTTTGTATGTAGTGTTCTGTTATGACTTCCAACAACTGTGCCAAGTACAGTCCAAATCGGCGTATAACCTTATATAGCTTCTATATAAACCGATCTCCCGATTTGACTTCTTGAGCCCTTGAGGTTGGTCTGGAAGGAATCATAGGCTATATAATTTTTTGATATCGGAAAGGGGAATCCAAAAATAAAAGGGTACCGATCGGAACAATATGAAATTCAAATGAAAGGTATTCGGAAGTAGAGTACGAATTTTTCATTAAAAATTAGGTCAGAGGACCTGGGGGACCGCCCCAACCCCAAAACCCCCTAAAATAGGTTTATTGGTTATTGGATCATGGCAATATGGGACTCAAATTAAATGTATTCGGGAGTAGATTGCTGATATGAGCAGGAGGGAGGAACAGGCTTTATGATTTGTTGATATCGGAAGGGGGCGGACTCTCCCCCGTTACCGTAAAAACACCAACCAAAATCAAAAGTAGACCGATATGATAATATGGGTATCCAATGAAAGGTATTGAAGAGTAGAATGCGAATGTGGTATTAAAAGTTGGGTCCAAGTACCCAGGAAGTCGTCATAACCCCAAAACTCCTCCAAGCAGAGAAATTGAACGTTTATATCAATGTGGGTCTCAAATGAAATGTATTCGGGAGTAGATTACGAATCTGGAATACAAAATCAGATTGAAGTATAGTTGTTCATACTAATCCCCCGAAAAGCCCCCAAATGGCCATATTAACCAATTATGAGTACATGGGACTGATTTTCTTAAAATTTCCCAGATTGTGTAGGTTGGTCTGTAAGGAAACATAGGCTATATAACTTTTTTGATATCAGATGGGGGCAGACCTTCCCCCATACACAAAAAACACCATCCAAAATCAAAAGATGGCCTATAGGCACAATATGGGTATCAAATGAAAGGTATTAGAGACTAGAAAAGGAACAGCAGACAAAAACTGCTGTTTTAGCAAACATTTTTGCTGTTTTGAATAACAAATTTGGTTGAGTGTAGAAAACTAATCTGATATCCCATTTTGCGGCCAAGTGTTTGGGGATACGCCCTAAAGCAGCCCCTAAACTGAACTTTATTTCCGACTATGGCAGTATGAAGCTCAAATAAAAAGAGTAGATAGCTGATATGGGCAGAAGGAAAGAACAGGCTTTATAATTTGTTGATATCGGAAGTGGGCGGACCCTCCCTCGTTACAAAGAACGAATTTGATATCTATTTTCAGGGTAAAGTGCCGGTGGGCATCCCAACCCCAAAACACCTTCCAAACGATACACGTGAACCCACCATGGCAATATGGAGCTCAAATTAAAGGGATTTGGAAGTGAAGCACAAACATCGATATTTGAGTCGAAATGTCTGAGGTGCCATCCCTCCCCTGAAAAATACTTCCCATTACCCTAATTTTCAAAAAAATCAGAACCCGGAGATTGGTAATGCGATTCATTCGAATGTTTTCGCACTCTTACTTAAAAAAATAACATGGTTTCTATTGTTGGGGTCGGGTTGGGGAGAATTTAAATTACCATGCATGGCTTGCTACCTCGCATATTAAGCAGGCATTAAGAGTGGATAACCACCGCTTATTTATATTTTTCGATGTTCTCGCCAGGATTCGAACGCAGGCGTTCAGCGTCATAGGCGGACATGGGCTATAGTGGCACGAATTCGATATCCACATTCAGAAAGGGCATAAGAGAGTTTAAGAAGGCGCAGCGAAGCGGGCCCGGTTCGGCTAGTTCCATATATCACAATGGTAATGTATACTTAGTTTACCAATTTCATGCTAAGACCTAAAATACTACACTAGGTTCCACAAAAAAAGCACTACATTCAACTTTGGACGTCATGGGTACGGATTATCGATAACCAATGGCCATAATATTTCGTATTATGTTTATAGGCATTATTTGCAAAAAAAATTCTCCTTAATAGCATGGTACGGTCTACTATACAGTTAAGACCCTCATTTACGCTATGTACGATCATGCACATTTTGCCCATGAACATTCCTCTGAGGAAAACTGGCAAACTTCTCGCATATGATTCAGTGCAGTCCGATTCAAGTTTAAGCTCAATTAAAAGGGGTTGTCCTTTTTATAGTTGCGTCCTAACGGCGCGCTGCAATGCGACACCTCTTAAAGGAGAAATTTTACGTGACATAGTACCTGACAAATGTTGCCAGCATAAGGAGGGGAAAACCACTGCTGAAATTTTTTTCTGATGGTCTCGCCAGGATTCGAACCCAGGCGTTCAGCGTCATAGGCGGACATGCTAACCTCTGCGCTACGGTGACATCCTCCTTCGATTATAGCTATAATTAAATATTCAAATGCTTACCTTAGCAATTTCATGGCAGCCGGTTGTACATACCGGATTGGGGGCTGCCTCCTCAGTGTACAACACGCTGCTACACCAACAACATTAAAATGCTTACCATTTTTTACATTTCCAGCAACTGGGGCACCGAAAATGATCCCGATCAAAGCTATCACAATGGTAATACAGATCCCCGAGGTTTTGGTCATATTGGTATAATGGTACCTGATGTTTATGCTGCCTGTAAAAGGTAAAATTTTCTTGTTCTGCTAAATTACTACGTTTTTCGTAAAATTTTTTAATAATATTTAAATTTAATGATTATTAAATATTTTAATATACTTTTTCATTCCTTTCTTCAGATTCGAAGAGATGGGAGTGGAATTCGTTAAGAAACCCGACGATGGTCGCATGAAGGGTTTGGCTTTCATCAAGGATCCCGACGGTTACTGGATTGAGATTTTCAATGCCAATACTGTATGCAACTAAAATGAATGAATGCCGGTTATCAAATACCGACTTTTTTGTATTGCTAACTTTGTATATTGAAAGTATTTTTGTAAACATGTTTATTTAATCCATATTAAAAGTAAACACATCATCTTATTTAAATTTAATTATACCTTGTCATGCCAAACGATGTTAAATACCTTTGGAAGAAGTTCTGCGTAGTAAATATTTTTTGTGACACCTTGGACTTGGCTTGAGGTAATGATTTATAAACATTGAGTAGCACATGTCCCTACACACACCACTATATTGGGGGACTAAAATCTTGATGTGCTAGTAACTGTCCTTTTCAATTACTATTTTCTATTTGAATGCATTTAATGATTATTTACATACAAGAACTTAATTTTTAGCTGTAATAGATGGCAACCAATTAACCCTTCAACGGATATGCACAAGCATGTTGTCATGGGGAAAATGGCAGCACATGTAGTCTGTATTTAAGCAATGAGTTTCAATATTTATGCAGCTGGGATTTGAAGGACATTGCTTAGCACGAGGTTCCAGAGAATATGGGGGAACTCACCTCCTTATGTCGTTCACCATGTCAATCATCTTCTTGTTAAACCTGCTACTAAGCATATTCATCACCCCATGTGGGCCATAGCCTATATTTGCTGTGTTTTATTTTAGCCCTACCCAGTGCAAGTCAGATACTCTGGATAAAATATTACGGCAAAGTAGTACTGGTAAGTTATCGATAACATGCAATAATAGATAATAAGAAACGATTAATCGGGATTTGCATTATATTGTACTAAAATAAAACACGGAAATTATTATTCAATCCCTCGGCAGCCGGTTATACGCACCGCATTGATCCGATGGAATCTTAATCGGCAAGGACTGCCGCCTCAGTGTACGTGTTCGCCCTTTTTTCGTCATGGGATAGGCTTATACCAGAGTGCCTTCTCCTCAAGCTTCTGGTCTGTGCCGGGACTGAAAAAAAACCCTGGCCCCTGGTTTTGTTCGGTTTGCCAGAACCACCTGCATCATCGGTCGGTGTCGGTCAGGGTGTAACCGGCGCATGGGGTAAAGCTGGCAAACTATCGATAATCGCAACATTTGAAATTTTCGATAGTTTTAATAATAAATATCGATAGCATCGATACTATCGTTAATTTCCCATCACCCATATTTCAAACGAAAATGAGAATTAGTAATCAGGAGATCGATATATAGAAGCAATATCAATTCACAGACCAAATAAAACCAAGTTTAATAATGCCATGAGAGAATTCATTGTACAATAAGTTAGCCTAATAGTATGAAAATTGCGCCCTCTATCGGCGCAATGTATTTTAAAGGATATATTCAGTATCGATTGCTTATTTTTGTTTAGTTTTGCAAAAAAATTAATTTTTCCGATAGTATCCATCGGAAAAATATCAATCGATATTCAGTCAAAAAATTAAATATCGATAGTGCCATCGATATTTTGTACATTTCCGATCTTACTCTGGCCTTACATCACTACGAGAGTATAGTCACACTGAATATGTTACAAGGTGTGAACATAAACAGCAGTGGGCCACAAGCGTCGTCATCGTCGTCGGACTATGTGACCCCCCCTCCCCCACCTCTCCCGTGCGGCAATATACACAACAGCAGCATCCCAGCCCCTATATTGCCAGCCCAGTGCCAGGAAGTGTATCATTTTTGCAATTGAATTGCAAAGGTCTACCAGGCAAGATCGACGAAATAGTGAACTTTATGAGTCGGAAGAATATATTGGTTGCAGCGATCCCGGAAACAAAGCTGACCAACACCTGCAGCTTGCCCAATTGTCACGAATACAATGTGCTACGTAAGGATCGCTTAAGGAATGGGGGTGGGGGATTTGGCTTCGGGAAACGCCATTTCGTGCAGTATAGACCCACCTCCCCTGCGTCTGGCGTTAGGGACCCATACATGGAGTGAATAGGGATAGAAGTCAGGTCTGGTACTGTCGAGATAGAGCTACACAACGTGTACATACCGCCGGTTGGTAGTTGTGTCCCATTTAATGGCCAGGCTTACAAGCCCGACATAATAAGTGGGCTACTATGTGGCCATAATCGTCTGGTTCTAGGAGACTTTAATGCCCATCACATTTCATGGCATTCTCCCCTAGGTAATGACCAGCGGGGCAATAGCTTTGGCAGAGCAGATTGAAGGCCCCACGTTTTGCACGGTGAATGAGGATGCTAGTGGCCGAGAGGAAATTCCAAGACATCATTAACGCAGCAGCCGCTCTCTTTATACCAGCTGGTCGAATACCCACAGGGACCCCACTAACCCCAGAATCAACGAGCCGAATCTGGAAATAAACAGGGTAGTCAACGAACATTAGCGGCATTTGTCGCTGAAACACTTGGAGTAAAGTAACTTAGCTACCTTAGGGAAGCTGAAGTCTACTGTTGAGTCACTCTCGAATCTTGGTAAAAGGCATGATCTGACCTCAGTCGCTTTTGGCGACTTAACTGTAACTGATCCGAAGAGATGCGCCTGGTCTCTGAACACACTTATATTTCCCGATGTCTGGAAAATGGGCAGAGTGATCCCGCTACTGAAGCCTGGAAAGGACCTGAGTTTGGGGGAGTCGTACAGACCGATGTCCCTTCTCTTACCAGTAGCAAAGACGCTTGAGGAATTACTTCTCCCGAGCCTCGTAGAAGAATTTCCATTCGCCGAGCATCAGCATGAATTTTGAAAACTGCGTAGCACAACAACTGCTTTGCATGCCATCACCGCACACATATGCCGTAGCTTCAATCAGCCCAGGCCATGTGATAGGAGGGTCGTCTTGGCCCTGAACCTATTGAAGGCATTCAACATGGTCTGCCATGCCAAACTATTTGGGGACATTGCCAACACGCTGGGTTACGAATTATTTGTGTGATCGCCAGTCATTTGTGGAATTTAGAGATAAGAAGTCGAAGCACCGTAGAGTGAAACAGGGAGTTCCCCAAGGTGGGGTGATATCTCTGGCACTGTTTAATCTCTACCTATCTTACATTCCCCACACCCCAGATTTGTCAGAAAGCCGCTCTTCGAACTGCGACGGGCTGTCTCCTCAGTTCTCATATGGGCCACCTCCATCAGGAGACAAAGAACCGTACGAAGACAACTACATGCTATCTAAGAAATTCCTTTTGGGCTGTTATCGCAGATACCATCTAAATCATCATCTTATGGATAGGCATCCACCGCTCAGAAGCCTTAAATGGCTCCCTTAGACTAAAACTTTATTGCTTCATCTAAGGTGTTTTCATTGCCCAATCAATAACCTTTTCAGGGTCACAGCTCTTAATGCCAACTTGTTTATCCACCATAAAGGGTATTAACTGCTTTGCTGTTCCCCTTTTGAGCTTTTGCAACACTAGACAAACATGCCAATTTAACTATTTTTCGCACGCCATTCAAAAATTTGCCATCGATATGTTGTTTACAAAACGGCCAATGCGTTTTCCATCCTTCCACAGAGAGCTTTAAAATTGGAAATCTTAATGGCCATACACTCAGAAGTAATTGAGATTTATTCGTGCATAGTTCGAATAGTGAAAATGGAAATATCTCCTGCTTCGAGAATAATTTATGTCGTTAGTAAAGTCTTGGGATTGGCACCATTTTCGGTGAAGAAAAATGATAAAGGAGTTTATGTGGTTCATAAGAGCATAACTTTTGTGGTATATGCTACAACATTGACATCGATTATGGGTATGGCAGCATAAGCTACTCAGAACTTTAAATTCACAATCAATATACTTTGGAGTGGTGAATTTATTTAAAATTCACAAGTTTAGTAAGGAGTGAAATACCAAAATGACTATCAAGATTTGATATGAAGTATTTTATTACCCATCTGGAAGCCTCTGCCAAATTTCAACAAAATCGGTTCAGATTTACATAAAACTCCCACATAAAGATAGTGGCCGAAGTTGAATTATTGGGCTGTAGTTTCTATAGATTGATAATTATATAGCCAAATCCAACACCGATTTTTATATTTAAGTTTAAGTTTAAGTTTATTAGAGGCTTTCAAATGAGTAATACATCATTCCATACCATATTTATTGCAAATCCGTTGAAAATGTAGCAACTACGCCCTTAAAAGTGTAAATCGGGCGAATTACATATATAGAAGCTATATAAATATCTGAACCGATTTTTACCAAAATTGATAGCGTTTGTCTATGGGCTAAACGTGATATCGTATATGCCAATTTTCGTGAAGATTGGATAACAAATGTGATCTCCACCTTAGATACAAACAAGTAAAAGCGTGCTAAGTTCGGCCGGACCGAATCTTATATACCCTCCACCATGGATCGCATTTGTCAAGTTTTTTTTAATTACTTTTTCAAATATATATGAGCTATATCAAGTTATTGACCGAAATTGACCGTACTTGTCATGTCGTACAAGTCATAGAAAAATATCACCACGAGAATTTCAGGCAAATTGAGTAATAATTGCGCCCTCAAAAGGCTCAGAAAATCAAAATGGAATATCGGTTTATATGGCAGCTATAACAGGTTATGAACAGATTTAGATCATACTTGGCACAGTTGTTAAAATTCATAACAAAAAACCTCATGCATAATTTCAACCAAATTGGAGTACAATTGCGCCCTCTAGAGGCTCAGACCTCTTGAGCCTCTAGAGGAGATCGGTTTATTTGGCAGCTATATCAGGATATGGACTGATTTAGACAATATTTAGCATAGTTGTTGGAAGTCATACCAAAACAAAATGTGTAAAATTTCAACCAGATTGGACTACAATTGCGCCCTCTATAGGCTCAAAAACTCTAATCGGGAGATCGGTTTTTATGGCGGCTATATCAGGTTACAGACAGATTGAGATGATACTTGGCACGATTGTTGGAAGTCATACCAAAACAAAATGTGTAAAATTTTAACCAGATTGGATTACAATTGCGCCCTCTATAGGCTCAAAAACTCTAATCGGGAGATCGGTTTATATGGCGGCGATATCAGGTTATAGACAGATTGAGATGATACTTGGCACAATTGTTGGAAGTCATACCAAAACGAAATATGCAAAATTTCAACCAGATCGGATTACAATTGCGCCCTCTATAGGCTCAAAAACTCTAATCGGGAGATCGGTTTATATGGCGGCTATATCAGGTTATAGACAGATTGAGATCATACTTGGTACAATTGTTGGAAGTCATACCAACACGTAATAAGCAAAATTTCAATCAAATTGGATGACAATCGCGCCCTCTAGAGGCTCAGAGAACTCTAATCGGGAGATCGGTTTATATGGCAGCTATATCAGGTTATAAAATGATTTAGACCATACTTAGCACAGTTGTTGGAAGTCATAAAACAACGACATATGCAAAATTTTAAACAAATTGAATAACAAATGCGCTCTCCAGAGGCTCAAGAAGTCTAATCGGGAGATCGGTTTATATGGCAGCTAAATCAGGATATGGACTGATTTAGACCAAACTTGACGCAGCTGGTGGAAGTCATACCAAAACGATATGTGCAAAATTTCAGCCAAATCGGATAAGAATTGCGCCCTCTAGAGGCTCAAGAAGTCAAGACCCAAGATCGGTTTATATGGCAGCTATCTCAAAACACGGACCTATGTGGCCCATTTACAATCCCAACCGACCTATACTAATATTTGTGCAAAATTTCAAGAGCACAGCTTTACTCTTTCGAAAGTTAGTGGGCCATGGCGACTTAAAATGTCATAACGATCAAGAATTTATATACTTTATGGGATCTTAGACGAATATTTCGAGGTGTTACAAACGGAATGACGAATTTAGTATACCCCCATCCCATGGTGGAGGGTATAGAAAACGACAGACTATCAGCACGATATGCGGACAGACGGACATGGCTAAGCCGAATCAGCAGGAATTTCTGAGTTCAACTACACATTTGATCACAGCCAAAGAAGGGGTGAAAGGTACAGTTTGTGCTTTTTGTAATAAATTATATATGAATTTATTCTTAGTTTACTCAATCATGTACTCAACTAAATTTCATAGAAAGCACTACATCCAAGTTTGGACGTTGTGGCGGCACGGGTTATTGTTAACCGATCGCCATAATATTTCGAATTTTGCTTATTGGTATCAAAAGGAAAAAAATAGAGGTCTTCCTTAACAAGAAAAAAAAAACTTTTTACTTGGGACACTCTAATGTATTGGGTTGCCCAAAAAGTAATTGCGGATTCTTTAAAAGAAAGTAAACGCATTTTTATTAAAACTTAGAATGAAAATTAATCAAATATACTTTTTTTACACTTTTTTTCTAAAGCAAGCTAAAAGTAACAGCTGATAACTGACAGAAGAAAGAATGCAATTACAGAGTCACAAGCTGTGAAAAAATTTGTCAACGCCGACTATATGAAAAATCCGCAATTACTTTTTGGGCAACCCAATATATACTTTACTGGGTCTAAGACCAAAATTGCAATGTGCTACAAATGGAATGATGAAATTATTACACCCCCATCCTATGGTGGAGGGTATTAAAATTATAAGGCATATTAGCAATAAACCGACCGAGAATAAGAATGCAGCCGGAGCTGATGGGTTGCCGCAGGCGACCAGGCATACATATCACCTTGTTCTAATAATCTGACTAGATTAACGCGTTTTGCGTACGTTATCAGCAAAAAAGTGTGGCAGATTGGCAAAATGAATGCTAAGTCTTCGGTCACCAAATGTTTGCTACCGAAATTTCTGCTTGAGGTGCATACTGGGCCTTGGCTTGAAAGGTTAAATCAAGCAGACACTGAATTTTGACATCTTTCACATGAGGTGTCAGCGACCTTCTTCAATATGCTATCCTCAAAATAAAAGGAACAACAGCAATTTAAAAATCATATTAAACATATTCTATACATATTTTATAAAATGTCTTAAACTTCCTTTTCAGTTTTTCTGACATATCGTGGTCTCCTATTCGATGCACATTCAAAAATCCCGCTAAGGTAGGTAGTTTTATCATATTTTATATTTATTTTTATTGCTTAAGCCTACAAGAACTCCTTTTTCTCTTATTTAATGTTTGAATCACCTTTAAAAAGACAATCCTTTCGCTCCAAATCTGTAACCTCAAAAGCCGTCACCACCTTAGATGTCTCCGTCATAGTAATGGCCGTTACCGCTGGTGTGCTCTGTGGAGTTATGGGCTATAATCCTACCAAGGAGTTAAATAATCGCCTGCAAAAGGTAAGCTTGCTTTAGAATTGTATCAATTGGAATCAAAATCTAGTTAAATCAATTCGATTTCTACTATAGGTGGATGCATCTGTAGAAGGATACAAAAAACGAGAAACATTGAAGTCTGTTATTCTACTTTGTCTGCCCATGATGGCCATAAGTATTTTGATGTGTAAGTACAAGAGAGGACTTGTAGAGGAGATTTATTATATGTAAATGTTGGTTACGGGAAAAGCTTTTGGCAAAAGATGCAATCCCAGTAGTGGAATTCGTCCACGCTACCAGAAAAGTTGCATATAAACATTCGTCTTTTGGGAGTCAGTACCCGAATAAAAGGTTAATCACTGCATAAATGGTTAATCACTGAAGCACTAAGGCTCCAAGTAAGGAAATGGAACATAGGTTAACAAAAATGTTTCAAACTAAGGTTTCTTTAGATGTTATAAGGGACACAATAAAGGAAGTAAACCAGGAGGCTGGGATTCTGGCTGGTATGTATGCTCACCACAATATGAGACAACAAGATGCACGATTCGAATGAGATTTACATTTGATATTGAAGAGTAGATAATGTGATGTGATTGATGTTCTCAAACGACCACAATCGGATCATATTTACATACAGCTGCCATATACCGATCTCCCGGTTTGAGGTCTTCAGTCAACAAAAGCCGCATTTATTATCCAACTAGCATCCCGGTGGTCTGCGTCGCTGTCCCCGTTTTTGATTGCCCTTTTTTTGTATAGGACTTTAAAAAACCTAGGTAGTCACTCGATTTAAAAGTTTATGAAGTTTTGTAATAATTGTGTATAAAATTTCAGTATTCTGTCCCGTTCCATTTTGTATGTTGTAGTACCTAAATGTACGATTTTGAAAACAAATCTTCTGTATAGTCAAGGTGTAGCTGTATCCCAATTTTGAGAGCTTAAGATCACTCTGTAAAGAAATTTTCATTGTGTAAATTTGAGTACCTAAACATACGAATTAAAAAATATCTTCTAGTCGCCCAATATGTTCCTTCCAGCTACCAATTACACAACAATTAGTAAGTTTTCTTCAACCTGACATGTTTTTGTCAAGACTGGGAAAATGTTTGTCAAATTGCTTAATTTTATCAGCCATTGTTCGCTGTAGACGAAGATAAGCTATTCCGTACTAGTTTGCACTTTTTGGTACAACAATGTACTAATTTTGAATGGATCATTTAATCCACCATTATATATTTCCTTCTTGTACCTACATGCCAAATTTCAGCTCCATCTGTAAAGAAAGTACCAAATGGTACCAAAATGTACGAGTGGTAAATAGAGTATTTAGTCATCCATCTTTTCTTGAATGCCAAATTTCAGACCTCTAGCTGCATCTGTAAAGAATGTACCAATTGGTACCGATTTTGGTACCAAAATTTATGAACTTTTAATTGATCTTTTAGTCGCTTACCATATATTTCATAGTTGTATCTACATGCCATATTTCAGACCTCTAGCTCCACCTGAACGGAATGTACCAAATGGTACATTTTGGTACTTTTGGTACTATTTGAACATAAAGTGCCAAATGGTACCAAAATGTACGAACTGGTAATAGAACATTTGGTCACCCATCATATTTTTCTTAGTTGAATCTACATGCCAAATTTCAGACCTCAAACTCCATCTGAACAGAATGTACAAAATGATAGCAATTTTGGTAACAAAATGTATGCATTTTGAATTCAGACCTCTGGCTCCATCTGCACAGAAAGTACCAAATGGTACCGATTTTGGTACCAAAATGTATGAATTTTTAATAGATCTTTTAGTCACCTATCATACATTTCGTAGTCGTACCTACATACCAAATTTCAGACCTCAAACACCATCTGAACAGAAAGTACCAAATGATTCCAATTTTGGTACCAAAATGTACGAATTTTGAACAGATCCATATTTTATTTCTTAGTTCAGCCTGCATGCCAAATTTCGGATCTCTAGCTTCATCTATAAAGAAAGTACCAAATTGTACCAATTTTGGTACCGAATTGTGAAAAAATTATTTAGTCACCCATCATATATTTCTAAGTTTTACCTACATGTCAAATTTCAGACCTCTGACTCCATCTGCGCAGAAAGTACCAAATGGTACCAATTTTGTTACCAAGTTTTTACGAATTTTGAATTTTTAGTCATTTAGTCATTCATCGTATATTTCCTAGTTGTACCTACATGCCAAATTTCAGACCTCTAGCTCCATCTCTATTTCTATTTTTTCTTTTCAGTTCTTTCTTTCTTTTCTAGTTCTATTTTTTCTTTTCACTCTCATCCTTTTGCAGGAGGTGTCTTTTAAGTCCAATTTCTAAATTCTACTCCTATCCATTAGCCTATTTTTAACTTTTTGGTACTTTTTTTAGCACCTAAATGTACACATTTCCAAAAAACTCTTATAGTCACCTAAATAAGGTTGCCGTAATGTACCTAAGATTCAAAATTCAGAGCTCTAGTTCAATTTACAAAGAAAGTACCAAATAGTACTAATTCCGTAAACGTACTATTTCTCCCACTTCCGGTGCGATTTTCCAAAATTTGTTTCACCAAACCTTATTTTTTCGAGACGCTCTTTAATTTTGAGCCCAAGAACATAATTTTAGCAAGTATGTACAATTTCGTACTTTTTAGTACTTAAACGTACGAATATCACCAAATCCAGCCAAATGAACCGATTCTCCCGAGGCAAACTTCGACACCTCTGTGGGGAGAAGCTTTCACATGGCATAGTAATTTACAAAGTCACCAGCATTTAGAGAAAATAACTTTAGCTGAAAACTTTTTATGATGTTCTCGCCAGGATTAGAACACAAGCTTTCATCTTCATAGACGGACATGCTAAGCTCAGCGTTACGGTGTCCTCCGAACGGGTATTTAATTGCCTGAAACTTCAACCCACATTTTCAAACAATAGTTCTTAATGGGAACTTAAGGGAATAAGACCCTCGGTAGCGGTGTTGTTGATGGCAGGGGTCATGGGTTCGATTCTCAAAGTTGCTAACTGTAATGGACTGCAACTAATATCCAAATGGAGGCACATATTAGCTCATTACATTTAAAAGATATTTAATATAACCCGCAGGTGGCATCACGGGCAGGTGAGACACCGCGGTTGAGAGTAAGTTGGGAAAAAAAGATGAGCCTGAATTATATTATTCATTACGCCATCCATATGTTCTACATACCAAAAGTATTTCTAAAGAATCATTAAGGTACAGAGGGGAACTTCTCTCATTTTGAGAGAGGGAGATGGTTCCCGATTCATTTTTAAATATTTAATAACATGTTCACCTTGTTTTGGTTTTTTTTTGTAGTTTTCGATGTTTGGACTTGGTTTAGTTTCGCTCAAAAGGAAAATCCAGCAGGTGAAAATACTGGTACGTATTAATTATCTTAATACCACTTCACCTGCCTAGTTCAGATCACTTCCACACCTCCGTATTCCAGATCTTAATGCTCTCTGGTATATACCCTTCTATGGCTTGTATTATATTCTAACCTGTCTACATGTCAGTTTTGCCAATACGGCCTTGGGCCTGGGACGACGATTTAAAAACTTAAATGTCACATTGAAAATGTCCTTTTTGAAGGAGACCAAAATACAAAATGTGGCCAGAATTACACCGGTTATACCCATTAAGAACAATGAGCCAGCATTACAAGTGAGTTTTACAAAATTGGCAACAGCAACCCAGGGCGCAACAGGTGAGTAAAGCAAATGAAATATTAACAAATTTATACAGGTTTAGTGATCTATCTGTCCTTTGGTTTTTTAGATAAGAATAAGTCTGGTTTATTAAAGCTTCTAGCAGAATGTCATGATTCTTTGGGCAAATGTGTTGAGCTAGTCTCCAGGTAGGTTTTATTATCCCTTATTGCAAAGCATGGCGGAACAATTAAAGGTGGTCTCATTTGTGCAACAACCACAAATCATGTGGTGCAATCCGCCATCTTGTCCTCAAGCTCATCGAGGCAAATGTCGTCACACACAAAGAAATTTGGGTGCGTGTGTGTATACATGTGTGTACATAGGCAGAGAATATGCGAGAAATGTTATAACAATAAAGAGAAGTCAAACAAAACTCTAACATCTTAATACCGTTAAACCTGGCCGGCTGTTAACAGCTGTTTGCGTGAGACCACCTTTTTCAAACCGACTTGATTGCAAAGATGGCAAATTGAAAAGTTTTCATTATATTCAGCTCCTATGGCATGGCTGTCTTGTTTATACTACTCTCCTGCTTTCTACATCTGGTGGCCACCTCATACTTCCTTTTCATGGAGCTGTTAAGCAAGAAAACCAGCGGTTTCATGTGGCTACAGATTCTATGGATAACATTTCATGCATCACGTTTGTTAATGGTAGTGGAACCCTGTCATCGTATAAGTGCAGAATCAAGTCGAACTATACACATAATTTGTGAAATTGAGAGATCTGTACATGATTCGATATTGGCTGAAGAGGTATGATATGGGGAATCAAATATTTAGTTAATCGTCATATTAAGGGGCTCTCTATAGAAGCTTATGTCCTTTGTCGACATCAAAAAGTGGAACGGCCCTAGCACATTAAGGATGTCAAAATGTTACGATTGTTACACAAATAAGAGCAAACATAAACAAAAAGAAAGAACTGTCAAAAAATTATAAAAATTGTATGTCGACTGATCGTTTTCCGCAAATTTAAGTCCTGGTTATACTCTCGTAAACATAACGTAAACGTAGGAAAACGTGTCAGCTGTTTTGGCTTTTTAATACACATACAAATGATTACCGAACGTCTGTCAATCGAAACCGGACAATAGAATTCAGTAAAAACAAAATTTTAAGTTTGAACAAATTTAAAAAACAAAAATTTACATTTAGAAAATCGCTTTTCTACTATTCTATGATTTTTCTGGGGAATTTATCATAATTTATTGTAAAAGTTTAGGTTTACGTGGAATGGCTAGCCCACCATGAAAAGGTGAGTTCACTCGGTGGTCAGTCTGACTTGTTATGACAAGAAAATGAAAAAATCAAAAATATGTGATAAAAAGAAATTCCAAGAAAAGAGTCGGGGTTAAGCCCCAATACGGAGCTGTTGTATGCGCTAATCCATGTTAGCACTATGTTGGAAGCTGGAGTCTATTCATGGATTCCACACACTCCGCCAAGAAATTCGACCTCACTGCCTTAGAACCCACGGCCTTCAGGGCCGCCATTTATGTATACTGATCTCGAAAACTTTGAATCCCTTCTCTTAATTCGCTTTGCGGCTATCGTTATGGCACAGAGCTCTGCCCTAAAGAACATACACGCAGTCTCACCGGCGTACCGATATTTTGTGTGTCGGAGTATGGACCAAATCCAGTCCTTGTCTCCATCTTGGAGCTATCTATAAAGACCGAGGTATCATTCTCTTCAAACACACAGGGTTCGCCTCTCATTCCTCCCACCCGGAAAAACGAATTCCGGTAATACCTCACCCTTGAGGCATTCCCTATATCGCCCGCCTTCTGCCTACATTATCTCCCAATCCCATGGCAGCCGGTTGTACGTACCGGATTGAACCGATGGATTCCTTCATCGGCAAAGGGCTGCCGCCTCAGTAAACAATCTACGTGGACTTCGGACCGCGTTAATAATCCTTTCACGTAGCATACATTCACACAGGGAGTAACTCAGTTGGACACCCGTGGGGTTCGGGGCGGTGATTGGCAATGTAAATGCCCTCTCAATATTTATGAAAGCCGCCATCGCGTACTCTAGTTGGAGAGACGTCTCGACTTCTCTCATCACTTCGTGGAGGGCCAACTCCTCCGACCTGCCCTTGAGGTATGCCTGAAGTTTTCCGACGTCAGATCCTCCCTCACCTTCAAATCTGCTTGTAACACCTCGAAATATGCGTCTAAGTCCCCGTAAAGTATGTATTCTTGATCGTCATAACATTTTAAGTCGATCTAGCCATGTCCGTCCGTCTGTCGAAACTTTCGAAGGAGTAAAGGTAAACGCTTAAAATTTTGCACAAATACTTTATATTAGTGTAGGTCGGTTGGGATTGTAAATGGGCGAAATCGGTCCATGTTTTGGTATAGCTGTCACATAAACCGATCTTGGGTTTTGACTTCTTGAGCCTCTAGGGGCGCAATACTCGTTCGATTTGACTGAAAATTAGCAAGAGGTGTTTTGGTATGGTCTAAATCAGTCCATAATCTGATACAGCCGCTATAAAAACCGATTTTGGATCTTGACTTCTTAAGCCACTAGCCACTATGACTTTCAACAACTGTGCTTAGTACGACGCAAATAGGTATATTACCTGATATAGCTGCCATATAAACCGATCTGGGATCTTGACTTCTTCGGCCGCTAGAGGGCGCAATTATCACCAGATTTGGCTGAAATTTTGCATGAGGTATTTTGTTATAACCTTCAACAACTGTTATTAGTACGACGCAAATCGGTATATAACCTGATATAGCTGCCATATAAACCGATCCGAGATCGGGACTTCTTGAGCGTCTAGAGGGCCCAATTCTCATCCGATTTGGCAGAAATTTTGTACAATGACTTCTCCCATAACCTTCAATATACTTGTCTAATATGTTCTGAATCAATCTATAGCTTGATACCGATTTTGCTTCTTGAGTCCCTACAAGGCGCATTTCTTTTCCGAATGCACTGAAATATTTCACAATAACTTCAACAATGTTCAGCATTAAATTCATTTATGGTCCGAATCGGACTATAACTTGATATGGCTCCAATAGCATAACAGTTCTTATTCATTATTCTTTGTTTGCCTAACAAGAGATACCGTGCAAAGAACTCGACAAATGCTATGCATGGTGGAGGGTATAAAAGATTCGGCCCGGCCGAACTTAACACGCTTTTACTTGTTTATTAAATAAATTGTGTTGTTTATAATGTCAAATGCTAGGTTTGGTAAGAAGCATAATTGCCTCTCTACATTTACGATACATTTATTCTAGATTTACGGTACATTTGCGAGAGCACAACCACGCCTTTATTGATCGAATCCTGGAGAGAACATTTTTTTTGATAATTTTCAAAATTGTCTACAATCTTATTGCAGGTAAAAAAATTCTGGCAACAACAACTGGTTTTTAAAGACCGATTTTCTGCCTGTGGGTTGGTTATGGTGGATCGTAGTCTCCTAACATCGGTAGGCTATTGTGGGCACAATTGAACTCATACAATAATATAAATATTTTATTTCAATTTTGTTTCTTCTTAAGATTTTTTCTGCTATAGCAACATATTTGGTCATTATTATACAATTCCAGAAAAGTGATGGATAAAGTTAAAAGGCAATGTGCAATTCAAACATTTTGTTAACCAGTTATTATAAAAATTGTGAATAAAAATGAATGTGTCTTCAAATGATGGATATCGTCTAACATTTCTGGATGCCTTTAACAAAGGATTAAGGATACAAATTGCCACGCTCTTAGAGCTATATCAGTCTATACACCGATTCGAACTAAACTTTGTTGGGATATTGGAGACCGTAGTAGATGTCATTGTATAAAATTTCAGCCAGATCGGATAAGAATTGAGCTCTCTGGAGGGTCAATAAGTAAAATCAGGAGATCGGTTTATATGGGAGCTATATCAGGTTATGAATCGATTTAGACTGTAGTTGGCATAGTTATTTTAGGTTAGGTTAGGTTGAAAAGAGGGTGCAGTTATTAATCCATCCCATGCCACTATGGACATACACCTAAGCCAGTAATGGGCTTGTTGTGCGCTCTATAAGCTATAAGGTAACCTCTAAAAAGAAAATTTTAAGTTATTGTAAGTCAACGCAAAACACTTCATACAAAATTTCAGCAAAATCGGATAATAAATGCAGCTCAAGAAGTCAAGATCCGAGATCGGTTTATATATCAGAAGCTATATCAGTTTATGAACTGATTTAGACCATGCTTAGCACATATGTTAAAGGTCCTAGGAGAAGTCGTTTTGCAAAATTTCAGCCAAATCGAATCAGAATTGCGCCCTCTAGGAGGCTCAAGAAGTCAAATGGTAGATCGGATTATATGGGAGCTATATCAGATTACAAACCGATGTATACCATACTTGAATCGTATGATAAAGGCCATAGGAGAAGACGTTGTACAAAATTTCAGCAAAATCGGATAATAAATGCTCCCTCTAGAAGCCCAAGAATCAAGATTCAAGATCGGTTTATATGGGAGCTATATCAGGTTCGATTGTTCTACATCAGTTCATAACTGCTTATCACATTTGTTAAAGGTCCTAGGAGAAGTCGTTTTACAAAATTTCAGCCAAATCGAGTCAGAAATTGAAATTGAAATCGGATAAGAATTGCGCACTCTAGAAGCTCAAGAAGTATTATCGGGAGATCGGTTTATATGGGAGCCATATCAGGTTATGAACCGATTCAAACCATATTTGGCAAGTATGTCGAAGGTCATAGGAAAAGTCGTTGTTCAAAATTTCAGTCAAATCGGATAAGAATTGCGCACTCTAGAAGCTCAAGAAGTATAATCGGGAGATCGGTTTATATGGGAGCTATATCAGGTTATGAACCGATTGGTCTACATCAGTTCATAACTGCTTATCACATTTGTTAAAGGTCCTAGGAGAAGTCGTTTTACAAAATTTCAACCAAATCGGATAAGAATTGCGCCCTCTAAAAGCTCAAGAAGCCAAACGGGAGATCGGTTTATATGGGAGCTATATCAGGTTATGAACCGATTCAAACCATATTTGGCAAGTATGTCGAAGGTAATAGGAAAAGTCGTTGTTCAAAATTTCAGCCAAATCGGATATGAATTGCGCACTCTAGAAGCTCAAGAAGTATAATCGGGAGATCGGTTTATATGGGAGCTATATCAGGTTATGAACCGATTCAAACCATATTTGGCAAGTATGTCGAAGGTCATAGGAAAAGTCGTTGTTCAAAATTTCAGCCAATTCGGATAAGAATTGCGTACTCTAGAAGCTCAAGAAATACAATAGGCAGATCGGTTTATATGGGAGCTATATCAGGTTATGAACCGATTCAGACCATATAAAGCATACTTGTTGCGAGTTAAAACGAAACACTCCATGCAAATTGTCAGCCTAAACTGATAATAAATTCGCCTTCCAGAGGCTCAGGAAGTCAATATCCAAGATTGGTTAATACGGCCATATCAGGTCAAATCATAACAAATCGGATAAAAATTGCGTCCTCTAAAGCCTCAAGAAGTCAAGACCCAAGAACAGTTTATATGGCAAATTTGCCCATGAACATTCCATATTCCAGAAACTAGACAAACTTCTCACAAATCATTGAGAGCTGTCCGATTCATTTTTAAGCTCAATGACAAGGGACCTCCATTTTATAGCCGAGTCCAAACGGCGCGTGCCACAGAGCGATACCTCTTTGGGGAGAAGTTTTTACATGACATAGTACCTCACAAATGTCGCCAGCATTGGGAGGAGATAACCACAGCTGAACATTTTTCTGATGTTGCTGCCAGGATTTGAACATAGACGTTCAGCTTCATAGGCGGACATGCTAACCTCTGCGCTGCGATGGCCTCCAGTATATATGGCAGCTATATCAAAACATAGACCAATATGGCCCATTTACAATCCCAACTGACCTACACTTATAGAAAGTTTTTGTGTATAGTTTCAAGCCCCTAGCTAAATTCCTTTGAAAGTTAGCGTGCTTTCGACGGACGGACGGACAAATGGGCGGACTTGACTAGATCGACTTAGAATGTCAAGACGATCAAGAATATCTATACTTTGTTGGGTCTCAGATCAATATTTCGATATGTTACAAAGTGAAGTAATTGCTATAGACCACCCCACATCCATCCTAGGGTGAAGGATATAAAATTAGGGAGTCTGTTTTTATGTGGACGATCCCTTCAAACTATTGGATTGCCCAAAAAGTAATTGCGGATTTTTCATATAGTCGGCGTTGAAAAATTTTTTCACAGCTTGTGACTCTGTAATTGTATTCTTTCTTCTGTAAGTTATCAGCTGTTACTTTTAGCTTGCTTTAGAAAAAAAGTGTAAAAAAAGTATATTTGATTAAAGTTCATTCTAAGTTTTATTAAAAATGCATTTACTTTATTTTAAAAAATCCGCAATGAGTTTTTGGGCAACCCGATATTTAGGACACATGATTTGCGCATCTCCAACTGGAATGTCTGGAGTGTATGCAGAGAAAGAGATATAAACATAGGCAGAAGTTCTACGAACAACCCCGTACAATATTGCATTATAGCTGATATGAGATAAGGCATGACTTAGACATTGGACTCGTTGTTGGTGGGGGACTAAAACACCTTGTCTCCAGATTTGCTTCAGTGACTGTGAGGATAGAGACAATTCACATAAGGGCCAAATTCTTTAACATCAGTCTTATATATGTTCATGCCCCAACAGCAGACAACTACGAATATACCAAGGATATATTCTACGAGCCCCTGAGAAGAAAATATGACTGATGGGAGATTATCTTTGGTTCAACTGGCCGAAAATTTAGCCCCCACAAGAAAAGGATCCATTAAACTGGTCAACACAACTTTTGTCTCCTTTGATTTTCGTTGTTGTTTCTACAGGAAATTGTCTCAATATTTACAAATCCGAAAACAGCTGTTCTCCATCATATTTTGTCTTTGAAATATGGGATTAGGTGATTTGCAAATATGAAATTAGTAACCAAGGTGGCGTATGATATATGGTATATAAGGGCAAAATTATCGAATGGTAATCATACGCACCCATATCCCATAAATTACGAGTATGTCAAATGGGCAGTGATGTGTCGGAGGTTTTCTACAAATCATGGGTATTATGATAGTAATTGCATCTTTTTATCAATTCCGTCATAACCGTTGACCAGCGTTGCCCATAGTATCGCCAGGAATGAAGCGATGCTACCAAGAATGTGGCATGCAGAGCAACTTTGCAGTCATTGGCAACGCGCCAAGTGCAGTATAAAGGGGGAAGAGAGATGAAAATTCTATTTTGCAAAAAGAATTAAGAAATTGAAAGCCATTAACGTATGAAATTCGGGAAGTAATGGAGTCAGAATGGAGTATGGAAATCCTACCAAAGAATTAAACATCAAACTAATGGCTTTGGGACAGGCATATATATTTGCAGAGACAATGAAGGAAATGTGGTAATATATAATGATAGTGTGCTTGGGGTATGCTTTTTTCTCAGCCTCTTGTATCCAATAGTAGCGACGATGAGGATACCAAAGAACCAATCCTTGATGACGGTATAAAATATATACAGCCTTATCAGAATGGGGTCAACGTAGCAGTAACCAAGCTGAAGGACAACAAGGCAGCAGGTACCAATGGGTTCTCAGCTGAATTATTTAAGACTGGAGGCGACACGTTGATGAGGTATTTGTATCAACTCTTCTGCACGATGTTATTAGAAGGACGAGGAACAAGTCCCCTAGCCATCGCATACCATATACTGTAATGAAAAGCTTAAATTTTAAATCAAAGAGAAATTTGTTTCTTATAGTGAAAAAAAAACCAACAGAAACAGATCGACACTTACAATCTTTTGTGTCGACTGAAGAACAACAAGGTAGCAAGATCCGATGGGTAAGGCTTATAAAGGGTGATTTTTTGAGGTTAGGATTTTCATGCATTAGTATTTGTCAGATCACGTGGGATTTCAGACATAGTGTTAAAGAGAAAGATGCTCAGTATGCTTTGACATTTCATCATGAATAGACTTACTAACGAGCAACGCTTGCAAATCATTGAATTTTATTACCAAAATCAGTGTTCGGTTCGAAATGTGTTCATTCACCGTAACGTTGCGTCCAACAGCATCTTTGAAAAAATACGGTCCAATGATTCCACCAGCGTACAAACCACACCAAACAGTGCATTTTTCGGGATGCATGGGCAGTTCTTGAACGGCTTCTGGTTGCTCTTCACTCCAAATGCGGCAATTTTGCTTATTTACGTAGCCATTCAACCAGAAGTGAGCCTCATCGCTGAACAAAATTTGTCAAAATTTCGAACCGAACACTGATTTTGGTAATAAAATTCAATGATTTGCAAGCGTTGCTCGTTAGTAAGTCTATTCATGATGAAATGTCAAAGCATACTGAGCATCTTTCTCTTTGACACCATGTCTGAAATCCCACGTGATCTGTCAAATACTAATGCATGAAAATCCTAACCTCAAAGAATCACCCTTTATATTAGTTCGTCTGCACAATCTGACTAAGAACAATTACCCAATGATTGGAACCTCAGCATACTACGTATGTGCAGTTCCCAAAAAGGAAGACCAGACGGAATGTACCAAATAAAGAGAAATTAGTCTCCTAACCATCGCATACAAGGTACTGTGAGAGAGCCTTAAATCATAGAGATAATTGAGCATTTTCACTTCGGTTTTGCAAAATTTAGCAAATTTGTCCATGAACATTTCCTTAAAAAACTGCGGAATTACTTTTTCATATCAATGAGTGCTATCTGATTTCATATTAGTCGGACATGCTTACCTCTGTGCCACGGTGGCCTCCAATGCTGATTTAGACTTGATAAATCCACCATAGACCAGATATTCAATTGCTGGAAAGACCCAAATCCTGGAAGAGAGAAACAGATCGACAGTTACAATCTTCATTGTGGGCGACGAACGGCCATGTAGCACTGTGCGACAGTGAAACAGTCGGTATGATAACGAAAAGCTTAAAGGGAGATGCGGATCGGATAATAATTGCTCAAGAAGTCAAATCGGAAGATTGGTTTATATGGTTATATAGACCGAGTTGGGCCACATAGAAAATATTCCACTCAAATATACATCTGTGCAAAATTGTAGAGCTCCATGTTAACTCTAACTATTTTTGTTCAACAAATGTATGAAGAAGCAACACTATGCGGCGTGCCACTGTGCGATGCCTCTTTGGAAGTTTTACATTGCATAGTACCTCACGAATGGCGCCACCTTTAGAAAGAGACAAAATCACTGACCCATAATTGAAAGTCGAGTGATACCTACATTAGGATGAGTTAATAGCGTTCACAAAGCGTTTAGTAGAATCGTAACCTATGAAAAATGCTAAGAGTTTTTGCCAAAGAGACCGTGGGTCTTAAATCCAAATCGCGTTTCCCGTTTTTAATGACAAATTTCTGTTTTGGGTCTAAAAGGTTGAGGTTTCTTGGACAAAACTCTTAAAGTTTGCCGTGGAATACGATTTTAACAAACTTTTAAGATTTTATCAAGGTAGTATTAATTTCTCCTTTTTTGTTGTTTGAATTATAAACAACAACCTCCACCCCCTTAACTAGGCAACATAAATTACAACGCCCCCTGGAGGTATGCTAGCATTTGTAACAAAACTCTAATTTGAATTTAATTGAATTTGAAAATGATTAAAGGTTGTCAAGTGTTGTTCGTGTAGATATTTTGAAGGCAAATCAGAATATGTGATGTGTAAATGAATAAAACAGGTCAAGAATAGCACATTCATTTAGCAAGAGAGTTGCTGGTAACGCCACATTCCATTTAGGACAATGGGACATGCTGAATTACAGCCAGAGGATATTGATGAATCCATTTCAGCGCTACGAGGAGCTCTTCAAAGGACTTGGTGGGCGTTTTGTGCTACGACCAGCATTCATGGGCTGAAATATGCCAGAGATGAGGATACCAACAAATACATAAGGTAGAGTTTACACCGGTATTCAAAAAACTTAAAACTGTGTTATAGGGCTTTTATTTGACAGTTCTACATAGGAAATCTGACAAATAAGCCTACTTTAATGCTACTTTAAGTTTGTAAATATGGGCATTAGAAATTAGTTCAACTTTTAAGTTTTTTCCTCTCTCCCTTTAGATTTCTATGGTACATCATTACATTGGTTATGTTTGCCTGTGCCATTACCATGGTTTTCACTTTCTATGTGGACTACCAAAGTAGTCCCACCCGCATGAATGTGGAAAATGATCATGCACCCACAGCCAGTGTTTTATTTCCGGCCACTACCATTTGCCCTGAAGTTATGAATAATATGGAAAAGTCTAAGGCTTATTTGGAAACACTGTAAGTTGGCTTTCAAAAATATTCTTGAAAATTCGGATAGTATTTTTTCTATTTTTTTTTCAGTATTATGCCCAATGACACCACCGTCTCAGATCTGTTGCCTCACTTGGGTCTTGACTATGGGTTCATGTATGACGATCAGCGCTATAACATGAGCATTTTGGAAATGTTTGATGAACTTTTGGAGATAAATAATTTGCCTATTATCGAATTTGCCAAGAAAACCGCTTGGAACTGCAACGATTTGATATACAAATGTCGTTTTAAGGATACCATTGTTCCCTGTGATCAACTATTTCAATTGGCTTCAACTTTCAATGGTTACTGTTGCTCCTTTAATCTTAATCAGACATAGTAAGTAGGTTTTTCCCCCGCCTGATAAGCTTAATATATGTAGACTTAGTATTTAGAGCTCACAACAAGCCGTTTACTGGCTTAGGTGAATGTTCATAGTAGCATGGGGCGGATTAATGTCTACATCCTCTTTTCAACCTAACCTAACCTGATTTTTCATGTTAGGTTAGGTTAGGTTGCGTTATTTGACCACCAAAGGTGGGTTTACTCGGAGGCCAGTTTGGACTTTGTGGTACCCTAGAAAAAAAGGGAAGAGATACAAGTTGTGAGACCTCAGACTAGAGGTGCAACACGAATAAAACAGCAGGAATGGAGAACCCGTGTGGGGGGTGAAGAAACATCCATCCCCACGCAAGCACAGATGTACCTACGCCGGAGCTTATGGCACCCCCCGTCGGAACCATCCTGTTTCTTCAACAAATCTCAGGAGACCTACCCGAGGTACATTCGCAAGTTCACCCAGATCACAGAAGAAACGGCTCTCCAGAAAAGAGAGCTAACATCTCTGCAAACCCGGATATGAACACTGCAAAGGGCTCAATAGTCTCCTCTTCATCTTCATCGAGGCAACTCCTGCAGAAGTCATTGAGAGGTTTTCCATGCGGCCAATAGCACAGTGCCCGGTTAAGGTACTCATCGACCTCTTATCGAACTCCAGCAACTCTTTTGTCCTCCTTCGGTCGATGAAAGCCAGAGCGTCCTTGCAGTCCGGCAACCATCCACCGAGTCCCATCTCGCCACCGACGCCGCCCTGGCCGTCCCCATTACTGTGGTCAGTAGCTCGACAAATGGCACGTAGGCAAGAACGGTGGCTGATCCGTCCCTCGCAGACAAATCCCTCGTGGCGCACTCGTCCGCCCTCTCATTTCCTGGAATCCCCTCATGTCCAGGAACCGATGTCAGCGTCCATTGTGGATCCGCAGCCTATCCAGGGACTCCAAACAATCCGCCACGCTTCTCGACCTCACCATCCTCAACCCCAAGACCTTGAGCGCAGCCATACTGTTCACATAAATCCCTTGCCAGAATTTCTCTTGAGGCTACAGCAATGGTACAGACCTCTGCCTGAAAGACCGTATTCTCGTCCGGTAGCCTCAGAGACACATCGATATTTAGTGCGTCATAGTAAACCCCCAATCCAGTCCCTGACTCCATCTTGGAGCCATCGGTGTAGATCGAGGTCTCATCCTTCTCAAGTACACCATTCGCTCTCCATTCATCCCTCCCAGGAAAACGTATCGCGAAAGCCCTCACCCCAGTTGGCACTGGTGCCAGGTAGTCGAAAATCCTTCTCCGTCTACCTTTGCATCCATCACACCCAGAATCGAACTGTGGTCGCAACCATCCTCCTTCAGCATAGCGAGCCCCCTCAGCCTAGGCGCGACCTTGGCGGCGCAGTTCCGAATATATGCCTCAATGCACTGCATATCAAGCATCGCCTTCAGGCCTGCATGCGGTGCGGATCTCAGTAACGCCGACGCAGGCCAATCTCTGGAACTTTTCGAATTCCCTCACACGCGTCCTCTTCTCTACGGCCTTCCACCATGCCAGTGCTCCATAGGTTAGTAATGGTCTCAATATGGCCCTATACATTGTATAAATCATCTTGGGGGTTACCTCAAACTTTTTACCGAACATCCTACTGCAGGATTAAAAAGCGCACAGTGCCTTACGGCTTCTTTCCTCGGTGCTCCTCTTCCAGGACAGTTTCGAAACGAGGACTATGTCTAGGTACTTCGCCTCCTTCGACAGCCGAAGGGTGAACCCGTCCAAGGACTGGTATCTTATGATTCCAAGGACGGGTAAAGAGCACCAGCTCCGTCTTCCTCGATTATCCTCGTACCATCCACAACGAGATCCATCAGGATTTCATTAACCACGAGATTCCATAGAATCGGCGAAAACACTCATCCTAGGGGTGTACATCTGGTCACCCGCCTTCTGACCGCACTATCTCCCAGGTTTGCATTAATAATCTTGCCATAAAGTACCAATAATAGTCCACTGGGAGATTGCAGGGTGAATCCCCTTGCAGTCCAGTGCGGCGACTATCGATCCTATCTCCACATTATTGAAGGCCCCCTCAATATCCAAGAAGGCCGCAAAGTGTACTCCTTCTGTCGGAGAGACGTCCCGACCTCCTGTGTTACCTCGTGAAGGGCCGTCTCCACTGTCCTGCCTTTGAAGTATGCATGTTGTGCCCCACCGAAGTTTTCCGTCGTCAGTCCTTCTCTCACCTTTAGGTCAACCAGTCTTTCCAATGTTTTCAGCTAGCAGATGCTGTTGTCTCCGATAGCAGATGCTTATTCTGCCCTTTAAGTGATTTTCATGTTAATTATTTTCTTTAAATTTATTTTTAAAGATTTTTTTTAAACTTCTTTTTCTTTGCAAAATACTCTTAAATTTCCCTAATAATTTCTTTCAGCAATCTAAAGTTCACCAATCAACTTGCCTATGCGGGATTTCGTAATGGTCTCTCCTTGATTCTCTACTACAACGATACGTTGTACAAGAATCTACGCTCCTATTCGTTAGGATTTAAAATACTTATGCAAGAAGCAAATGCCTTTCCCAGTGCTCATTCGACCAATAAATTCATACCTCTAAATGAAGAAGTCTTTATCTCCATAAAACCCACAGAGACTTTCTGCTCACAGGCTGTAAAGGATTTGTCCTTTGAAGAGCGACAGTGTACGTTTCCCTATGAATACAAGTTGAGATACTTTTCCAGTTATGTGGCTGCAAATTGTGAGCTGAATTGCCGGGTTACCATGATGGTGAAATTTTGTGGTTGCCACACTTATTTCTTTTATTCCAATAGGACAAGCGAAAGGATATGCACTTACAGGGATATACCATGTTTGGTGGAGAATTTTGGTAAGTTAGGTGATATTTACAGTGCTTAAGTTTAGTTTCACACAGTACAAGTCAAATTTAATAGACCGAATTCTAGTATAGTTGGCAATTTCTTATGACAAGAGATAATAATAACGATTAATCACTATTTGAAATGTACAGTTGTAACGTGGTTTTATCTTCAGCTGAGGTTGGCTAGCAGTCATCCAGGGTTACCTTTAAGGACTCACAAACTTTAAATAATAACACACTTAAATATTCCTTTCGGATACGCAATATAGTTTTTATTGATAATATATTGTACTTCAGTTATTACACATAACGATGGTGTTTTGAGCTCTGAAGTGCTGGGTGTTGATTGGTGTCGGTCAGTGAGGCGCTTCGGCCGGTAGTTGCCGGTTTCGGGATTTAAGGAGATTGAGATAATTGGGCTCTCATGTCGGTCGGGGTTTCGGTTGGTACTCGGTTATCTTCTGGTCGTGGGCTAACTCGGGGCTCTTATTCGGCTAAGGCGTGTATCTCCGTAAGTACCACTACTTAAATTAAAAGATAAGAGCAGAGTTAGAGTGCGAACGAGTCAGCGTTAGGGTGCTAACAAGTCGGAACGACTAGCGTTAGGGTGCGAACAAGTCGGGATAAGTCGTGTTAGTTTGCGAATTTACCAGCGTTAGGGTGCGAACAAGTTGAAAAGAGTCGCGTTAGAGTGCGAACATGTCGAAACGAATCGGGGTAGTGTGAGAACAAGTCGCAATAGTGTGCGAACGAATCTGCGTTAGGGTCCTAACACGAAGACGCGAGTCGCGTTAGTGTGCAAACAAGACGAAACGAGTCGCGTTAGTGTGCGAATTAATCAGCGATAGGTGCGAACTAGCCTAAACGAGTCGCGTTTGGGTGCCAACAAGTCGCGTTAGGGTGCGAACGAATCAGCGTTAAGGCGCGAGCAAGTCGGAACGAGTTGTGAACAAGTCGCGTTAGTGTGCGAACGAATCAGCGTTAAGTTGCGAACACGACGGGACAAGTCGCTACAGTGTGTGAATTAATCAGCGTTAGAGTGTGGACATGTCGGAACAAGTCGCGTTAGCTTGCGAACGAATCAGCATAAGGGTGCGAACAAGTCGGAACAATTCGCGTTAGAGGGCAAACAAATCAGCGTTAAAGTGCGAACAAGTCGAAACGATTCGCGATAAAGCCCGAACGAGTCGAAACAAGTAGCGTTAGTGTGCGAACCAGTGGCGTTAGGGTGCGAAGGAGTCAAAACAAGTTGCGTTAGTGTCCGAATTAATCAGTGTTAGAGTGCGAACAAGTTAAAACGAGTCGCTTTAGTGTGCCAATTAATCAGCGTTAACGTGCGAACAAGTTGAAACGAATCAGCGTTAGGGTGCGAACAAGTTGCATTAGTGTGCAAACGAATCAGCGTTAGGGTGCCAACAAGCTGAAACGAGTCGCGTTAGTAGTGTGCGAACGAATCAGCGTTAAGGTGCGAACAAGTCGGGGCGTGTGCGAACGAGTCAGCGTTAGGGTGCGAACAAGTCGAGTTAGAGTACGAAAGAATCAGCGTTAAGGTGCGATCAAGTCGGAACGAATCGCACTAGGGTGCAAATATGTCTCGTTAGGGTGCGAACGAGTCGAAACATGACGATCTTGAATCGGTCTTCTAGGCGTTCTGACTGTGGACCATGCCGAACTACATTTCTGTCTATTGCCTTTGTATTGGTGTGTGTGGATGTTCATTGCTCGCGTTGACAACCACGGGCAGCGTAGGTTCATGTAGACATGTTTAAATGGTTGTGTGGCTGGCCTATGAGTATTTGTATACATAAATGCGGCGGATACCCGGGCACAGTGGATAGGGAGATGAAAAAAAGCACAGTGGCTACGGTTGTGTTAATATGTAATCCAAGTTGACCCAAGATGTATTAATGCATACAATATTCGGGGTAGCCACTTAATCACAGTGGGCGGAAAAACGAAAAGTTATCGTTTCACAGCTCTAAAGTTAAGCACATCAATTATACCACCTTGTATAACAAATACATCACAAAATGCACTTTGCCATTTAGCTTTCTCACTCTTTCTTTGAAGCCATGCAAAGCTTATAAAAAAATGTCATTTACTTTCTTTCTCATCCGCTCTCGCTCTCTCTCTCACTCTCTCTTTTGTAGCCAATATCATAGGACGTTTGAGAAAATATCAATGCCCCTGTGTAAACAGCTGTGAGAAGGTCGAATACAGTGCACAGGCCACAAGTTCGGCTTTGGACTTAAGTATACAAACAGCTGATGCCTTTTAGTGAGTTCAAATTAACGTTTGTTTCAAAATTTTGTAAATATATTCATTGATTTTACTTTTAAGTGATGGTCTTCAAAGGGACTATTCTGTAGTACATTTGTATATGAATTCGGAAGTCTATCGTCGAGTGCGTCATGATCTTTTATCGAATATGGTAACATTGGTCTGTAAGTCTTGGTTAATTAATCAGAGATCATATATTGCTGTGTTGCATTTTAGTACTTGCAAATCACGATTTGTCGATTGTTGTTATCTGTTACCGCTTGATTGATGCTGTTTTATTTTACTACTATATAGTGTGGATCCTGATTTATCGGTTCTTATTTTCTGTTATTGCATGATATCGATAACTTACCAGTGATCGGTTCTTATTATCTGTTCTTGCATGATATCGATAATTAACCAGTGGAACTTTGCACGAATAATTTATCCATATTATGGCTGACTTCCACTGGATAGTACTAAAATAAAACACAGCAGATGTCGATATCGATAACTTACCAGTGATCGTTTCTTATTATCTGTTCTTGCATGATATCGATAATTAACCAGTGGAACTTTGCACGAATAATTTATCCATAATATGACTGACTTGCACTGGATAGTACTAAAATAAAACACAGCAGATGTCGATATCGATAACTTTGCACTGGAATTCAATCCTCTACAACTGACAGCATGTTTTATTTTTCTAGCAAATTTGGGGAGTGCGTTCAGTTTGTTTGTGGGCATGAGCATGGTCTCGGCAGTGGAAATATTTTATTATTTTACGGTTATTTTAAGAAAATTCTACCGTCAAGAGAAAAATGCCCGAGAGAAACTTTTGCAAAGGAAACACAAAGAGCAAGAGAAGCAGAAAGAGAAAGACGAAAAAGATTCTGATTAATTGCTACATATCTAATTAAATAATAATAAATTATGATATATTTCTTGTTTTTTGAGTTATATTGGGTTGCCCAAAAAGTAATTGCGGATTTTTCATATAGTCGGCGTTGACAAATTTTTTCACAGTTTGTGACTATGTAATTGCATTCTTTCTTCCGTCTTTAGCTTGCTTTAGAAAAAAGTGTAAAAAAAGTATATTTGATTAAAGTTCATTCTAAGTTTTATTAAAAATGCATTTACTTTCTTTTAAAAAATCCGCAATTAATTTTTGGGCAACCCAATAGTTGAATTTAGTGCAGAACATTACTTCTTTTATTGGTGAGATCTGGCCAGGTGCAGCACTAGACTTAGTCAAGAAGGAAGATATTCCTTCTCGACCAATGGCGAATGCTTGGATATTAATGATTCCCCTAGATCTTGAATCGATTCTCGGAAGACTAAGAGAATGTAATCCCAATCTTTCAACCAACGACTGGAAGACTGGTAGATTGCATGAGGCTGATGGTGACCGTAGACATGCAGTATTCGTACTAAACTCCGTCTGTATCGCAGACCTCGACAAGTCTGAAGGGGTTGTATCCTACGGATTCAACAAGTTGAAACTGAAGATCTATAGAAGCGCTGGGGTTGGGGTATCAGGAGACGACTCAGCAGTTGTTGCTGAGCACTTGCCTGAGGAACTATCGACCACATCGCTAAAGTCTGGCGGATTGCAGGAGACTGAAAATCCCCCTGCTACAATCGAGACAGCAGGGGATGGCCTCGAAACGGGACCCGATAAGCCCTGTGTGGGTGGGTCATCCAGTTGGACTGGGCTCAAGGTGTGCGCCTACGGGAAAGTACGGAACTCAGAAAGTACTTCGACAGCAGCAGCTAGTGAAGTATCTAAGGAGGAATCGTCCACACCGCAAGTGTCCAGTGTCCCGAGGACGAGTGGTTCCGCAGCTTTCTCACCCGCCCCTGGATGCGTAGGTAAGCTCATCATGACAAGTTCTAACGAATCTTTTGAGGATGAACTCCTGGTGGAATCAACAGACGAGGCCAACACAACAGTAATGGAAGATCTGAATCCTGACTACGGTCCGGTTTCTACAGATAAATCTCCACCAATGTAAGACCGCTTCGGCGGCACTAAAGATCCTCCTTATGGCAGGGGGATTTGATGTGGTTCTTATCCAGGAACCATGGGAGCGTGGAGGAATGGTTCGTGGACAAAGAATGCCGGGATTTAAACTTCTCAAGGGATGCATTTTAAGTTAAGCTTGACCATATACTTCGAAATATGCAATTTTTTTTAAATTCGAAAAACCCCTCGACTTCTCCAAATGCAAAATCCAGATCCCTCATTCGGGCTTATGTGGTTTATACTTCATATGTCCCCTAAACATATGAAAAATTTTTTTTGCATCAATCTTACTTAGAAAATAGGGAAGCTCACCATGACAAGTTCTAACGAATCTTGTGAGGATGAACTCCTGGTGGAATCAAGAGACGAGGCCAACACAACAGTGGTGGAAGTTCTGAATCCTGACTATGGTCTGGTTTCTATAGAGAAATCTCCACCATTGTAAGGCCGGCACTAAAGATCCTCCCGATGGCAGGGGGATTTGATGTGGTTCTTATCCAGAAATCAAGGGGACAAAGAATTCCGGGATTTAAACTTCTCAAGGGATGCATTTTAAGTTAAGCTTGACCATATACTTCGAAATACTTATTTATTTTAATTGGAAGAACCCCTCGACTTCTCCATTCCAGATCCCTCATTCGGGCTTATGTGGTTTATACTTCATATGTCCCCTAAACACAAAGGAAAAATTTTTTGCATCAATCAACAGAAAATTTACTAAAAAATGCCGATTGGGAAACTAATTTTGCCGAAATGGGTATTTTGGGGATTTTTGTAAAAAAATCGAGAAAAATTATTCCCGAGTTTTTAAAGATTCTTTAAAGACACTATTAGAGGCCACCGTACTGCAGAGATTAGCATGTCCACCTATGACGCTGAACGCCTGGCGAGACAAAAATAAAATTTTCATCTGTTGTTATCCCCTCCCAATGCTGGCGACATCTCGACATTTATAGGGTATTGTGCCATGTAAAAACTCCTCAAAAAAGGTGTCGCACTGCGGCACGCCGTTCGGACTCGGCTATAAAATGGAGGCCACTTATCATTGAGCTTAAAACTTGATTTGAACTGCACTCATTGATATGTGAGAAGTTTGCCCCTGTTCCCTAATTGAATGTTCATGGGCAAATTTGCAATTGGGGAGAAGTTTTTACATGACATGGTATCTGTAGGGGATAACCACCGCAGACAATTTTTTCGGATGTTTTCGCCACGTCATAGGCCGACATGATAACCCAAGTGCTACGCTGGCCTCCAATTCTGTAAGTAGCACGGAATGTCTGCCATATATTTCTTCCGGATTAGTTTTCGAGGACCCTTTGGACCAGGTCCATGTGCTAAGGAATAGCTGGACAAAATAGTGGGTCTCATGACATAAAGAAAGGGGCAAAGGGGAAACAATAGGAGGCATTTTATCACCACTCCTATTGGTGACCACGATAAACAACCTATTATGAAGGTTGATTAAGAAGTGATTTGAAACCGTGTGCTACGCAGACTATGTTATAATACCTATAAGGGGAAGGGAACTGAGCTGAGATCTTCCAATATTAACCCAGAGAAGACTGAAATCTCACCTGTTCACAAGGAAGGCGAATTTAGGCATAGGAACGACTTCAATATCTAACAAGCCCAAATACTGAACTGGTAATGTCACACTCGGGAGCCTCCCGAGAAGACTCAGAGATGCCTCCCAGATGCCCAGATGCAGGGGCGTACCCTATTAGGGTACGCCCCTGGGAGGCATTCAATCGCAACTGCTGTAGGTGACTACAATAATAAATCTGTTATGGATGCCGACTGATGAGGGCTATTCAGCTATTCAGAAGGACGGGAAGGGTCTCGCAGATGGCATACGACTGAGCTATACCTAGGGATCTCCATGTTAATGCAGAGAAGAATGAAATCTGTCTATTCTAGAGGAAGACGAAGGTGGGCCAATTTGAAGCAATAGAACCATTTCGATAACTGACAAGGTTAAATGCCTAGGAGTGATCTTGGACAGGAAACTGAACTAGAACTGTCACACTCGCGGTAGGGTCATGTGGAGCCAGCAGCAGCTGAATTCGTGGGTAGTCTACTGGCTCTACAGGAGCTAGTGAATAGACCAATACTAACTAACGTCTCAGTAGTTTTGTGGACTGCGATGGAGAGAAACCGCAACATAAGCGTAAAACAGCAAACATGTCTCAGCATAGGCGGAGCGATGAGTACCACGCCCACAAAAGCACTGGAGACTATACCAGATATGCGACTCATAGATTAGATTAAATGTAAGGCAACCACTGTGTCTTTGAGACTTAAGGCGATGGGGAAATGAATAGAGGATGGCAGCAGGTCATACCATTGCAGTATAATCGAGGCGACGATAAGAAGCCTAGAAGATGCTCCCGATCAGATACCTTAGACAACTTTTGAGATAGAGTGCGAGGTACTGCTGGCAGTTCCTCGCACTCTATAGTTTGGATTGACGAAACTCTGGTATTGCCATCTGGAATTTCATGCTTCAAGGATGGATTAAAGCTGAAGGTCAGTGGTTCTTCAGATACAGATCGGGGCTTTCACAGAATGTGAGATGCAGATCGGGGCTTTCACAGAATGTGTGAGGTGGTGTGGTATTAATGCGAGGATGTCGAGTTTGAACATCTTTTGCGGACAGTAAACTGTCCATCAGGGCAATAACAACCAGGATGGTAGGTTCACGAACAGTTTTAGGGTGTAAGAAGGAGATTAACACCTTCTCTGAGAATGGTACGATTCGCATTATCTGGGTGCCAGGCCATATCTGATAAAGGGGGAATACAAAAACTGACAAATTGACCGTAAAGGCCCGAAGATTGCCATCAATAAACTTGCTTAATCCAAAGCCTATCGGGTCGACGCAGTCCGAATTAAGGCCGTGGGCGCAGAGCACGCATATGACACTGTGGAGCTGCCAAACTGTTGGTAAGGCGATAAAAAACCTTAAGGGAGATCCGGACTACGATTATGATGATGAGGCATTGGAACATTTACTATGTCATTGTTTAGTTTTCGCGGCTAATAGACACCGGTACTTAGGTGGGCACAAAATACTACACATGAACCGATTTAAGGGCATGATATGATGAACAATGAGGGATTTGGTTATCAGTGCGGTATTCCTGACTAAGATTTTTATACCCACCACCATCGAAATAATCTAGCCATTCCATTTGTAACACCTGGAAATATTGACCGGAAACCCTATAAAGTTTATATATTCATGATCGTCTTGATATTTTGAGTCGATCTAGCAATGTCCGTGCGTCCTTGCGTCTGTCGAAATCACAATAGCGTTCGCAATAATAAAAATATCAGCTGGAAATTTTGCATAGATTCTTTTAATCGATGTTGGTCGTTGGGAATTTTAGATGGACCATAACGGTTCAGGTTTGGATATAACCGCCATGTAAACCGATCTCCAATTTTGACTTCTTGAGCCCATTTTCATCCGATTTGGCTCAAATTTGGCAATATCAGTACTGAGTATGATCCAAATCTGTCTATAAACTGATATAGCCCCCACACAAACTGAACCCCGGATTTGATTTTTTGAGCCCCTAGAAGCCTCAGTTTTCATTCAATTTAGATGAAATGCAGAACATAGACTTCTGTTGTGACTTTCAACATAATTGACTATTATGATCTGGATCGGTCTATAAACTGATATAGCCTCCATATAAACCGATCCCCGGATTTTACTTCTCAGTTTTCATCCGATTTGGCTGATATTCGGTACAAAGACTTTCGTAATGAATTCCAACATCAGTGCCGGATATGATCCAACTGGTATAGCCCCCATATAAACCGATCCTTGGATTTCAGGTTTGGTCCGCTCGATTTTGATGTTGGACCGATTTAGCTTAAATTTGACACAAGGGCTTCTGTTCATGTTTTCCAATATCAGTACTGAGTATGATCCAAATCGGTCTATGAAATGATATAGCCCCCACCCAAACCGATCCCCGGATTTGATTATTTGAGCCCCTAGAAGCCTCAGTTTTCATCCAATTTAGCTGAAATGCAGACCTGGATCGGTCTATATGATGACCTGGATCGTTCTATAAACTGATATAGCCTCCATATAAATCGATCTCCGGATTTGACTTCTCAGTTTTCATCCGATTTGGCTGAAATTCGGTACAAAGACTTTCGTATTGAGTTCCAACATCAGTGCCGGATATGATCCAACTGGTATAGCCCCCATATAAACCGATCCTCGGATTTCAGGTTTGGTCCGCTCGATTTTTCTTTGCTCAAACTTTTTAGATTTTGTCGAAGATTACGTTGTTGACAACCGCTTATTGAATATTTTTTTGGTCCTTGCAAATTGACCCATTCTTTTGCATTCTTTAGAAAAAGGGACCAAAAATAACCCTCCAAAGAGTCGCTGGTGGTTTAGAATGTTTCTCAAAAATATTCCTAGCCCTATAATAAGTATCATTTCCAAGAACTCCATATACCTAAAATATTGGGTAGCCCAAAAAGTAATTGCGGATTTTTTAAAAGAAAGTAAATTCATTTTTAATAAAACTTAGAATGAACTTTAATCAAATATACTTTTTTACACTTTTTTTTCTAAAGCAAGCTAAAATTAACAGCTGATAACTGACAGAAGAAAGAATGCAATGACAGAGTCACAAGCTGTGAAAAAATTTGTCAACGCCGACTATATGAAAAATCCGCAATTACTTTTTGGGCAACCCAATAAAAGGATAACGAGCAATCTTAGCCCGAATATTTCCAAACATTTTGAAAAGGGAAAATTTTTTCCCTTTTCTTTAGGTTACTTCACTGTGTAACTTTCAAAACGGCCCTTCTTTCATACTCGTTACCTATTAATTTTTTTCTTTTATGTTTCCAAAAAATTTAACTTTGTTCAACTTTTTTTCCATTAAATCGCATGGTCGAGATATGTTTCCTTGCTGCGCAACTTGAATGTTGTTTTCCCTATGAGCTCTTACTATCTACAAGAGGCTGCTATGTAGTATACAATTTTCACCTGATTTAATTAATGCCTATGGCCATTGTAAACAAACAAATCAAATTCGTTATTATATGTGAAGTGAAACATTAAATACTGTATTTGAGTCTGTTCGATAATTGCTTTAAAAATGACTGGCATTTAAAATGAAATAAAATAGATACATAATTAAAAACTAAAACGCAAATGATGGGAAAAAGGGAAAATTGAGAGACACGAGAGACTCATGAAAAATATGAACTGAGCGAACAGTGAGTAAAGACTTAAAGGGGTCAATTTGTTAGAGCCAACAAAAAACTTGCCAAGCTGTTTTCAAAAATCATAATCTTCGAGAAATTATAAGAAGTGGATCTAATATCAAAATAGAGTTTTCGTTTTTCTACATAAAATTTCAGTTCTTGGTCTTTTATAAATCGAACTTATGATTTTGTTGTTAAAAATCAGTAGCTCGGGATTCTTTTTATGCCTTACACCATCATTGTGGTTCAGGGCATTATAACTGTAACACAGTGGTGGAGAGATAACACTCCATGTTAATTTGTGTACAAAATACAGGTCCCAATGTTCATCGTCTTCAAATTTGGCACATACATTTTTTTTGGCGTAGAAATGAAGCCTATTGAAATAGGAAAAAACGGTTCACATTTGGATATAGCTTTCATATATATGTTCGTCCTATTTTAAGAAATATTGCAATAAAGTGCTCATTAAGTAACGGATTCTCTCGAAATTTGGCAGGAAAGATTGTCTTATAACTCTCGACATTACGGCCGAATTTCATATCAGTTCAGATTTTGATATAGCTGCCATATATGTATATCGGCCGATTTTCACTTCTAGAGCCACTGTAATCCAATTTTTTTTTACCAATCTTTCCAAAATTTGACACAACGATTTCCTTGACTAAGAAGTGACTCTAAGAAGTTTGGTCGATATCGGTTCAGATTAAGACATAGCACCCATATATATATTCGACAGATTTTGTATAATTTGCCATAATGTTGTCATTTGTCAACTTCATAAATGCACTAGACGCATAAGAGATATTTGTATGTATTAGTCGTGTAAGTGTATTGAAAATATTGATTTCGGGGAACCATCGAAAGACGCCGGCAGAACCGATCATTTAGTATACATTCGATGGCATTCCTTCAAAGAGACATTCGATAAAGCAATGCCATCAGGCACATATCTGCCTGCCCCAAGCCTAAATAGAATAGTCTTTATTTATTAACTACAATACATACTTATAGGGTATAATACAGTCGACACCGCCAGACTTTTGCTTTTTCTTACTGGTTAACGATTGACCCACTCTAATGTCTACGATTATGGCTAGGTTGAAAAAGAGAAGCCAACTAGTAAAAGCATGCTAAGTTCGGCCGGGCCGAATCTTGGGAAACCACCACCATGGATACTGGTAAAAATTGGTACAAAATAAATTTAGTTGAAGGGCATAATTTTATTCTACATACTAAACTTCTGTCAAAGCAGCAAAACTCTCTAATGTCTTTTAAGGGTGGAGACACTTTGCTCTGAATGTGCACTGCGTCACGTCGTTCGGACTTGGCTATAAAAAAAGGTCTCTTATCATTGAGTTTAAATTTGAATCGAATTGCACTCATTGATGTGTAAGAAGTTTGCCCCTGCTCGGTTTATGGGAAATTTTACTCTACTCCCCAAATACCTTTCTTTCTGTTTACGGGGTATTTCGGGGGTGGGATGGCCTGCCAGACAATTGGACAGATTCGACAGATTTTGTGTAATTTCCAATAATGTCGTCATTTATCAACTTCATAAATGCACTAGACGCATATTTTGTTCAAAGACTTAGATGTAAGAGATATTTGTATATATTAGTCGTATAAGTGTATTGAAAATATTGATTGCGGGGAACCATCGAAAGACGCCTGCACAACCGATCATTTAGTATACATTCGATGGCATTCCTTCAAAGAGACATTCGATAAAGCAATGCCATCAGGCACATATCTGCCTGCCCCAAGCCTAAATAGAAAAGTCTTTATTTATTTACTACATACTTACAGGGTATAATACAGTCGACACCGCCAGACTTTTGCTTTTTCTTACTGGTTAACGATTGACCCACTCTAGTGTCTACGATCGCGGCTAGGTTAAAAGAGAGAAGCCAACAAGTGAAAGCATGCTAAGTTCGGCCGGGCTGAATCTTGGGAAACCACCACTATGGATACTGGTAAAAATTGGTACAGAATAAATGTAGTTGAAGGGCATCATTTTATTCTACATACCAAACTTCTGTCAAAGCAGCAAAACTCTCTAATGTCTTTTTAGGGTGGAGACACTTTGCTCTAAATGTACACTGCGGCACGTCGTTCGGACTTGACTATAAAAAAGGTCTCTTATCATTGAGTTTAAATTTGAATCGAATTGCACTCATTGATGTGTAAGAAGTTTGCCCCTGCTCGGTTCATGGGAAATTTTACTCTAATCACAAATACCTTTCTTTCTGTTTACGGGGTATTTCGGGGGTGGGATGGCCTGCCAGACAATTGGACAGATTCGACAGATTTTGTGTAATTTGCAATAATGTTGTCATTTGTCAACTTCATAAATGCACTAGACGCATATTTTGTTCAAAACCTTAGATGTAAGAGATATTTGTATGTATTAGTCGTGTAAGTGTATTGAAAATATTGATTTCGGGGAACCATCGAAAGACGCCGGCAGAACCGATCATTTAGTATACATTCGATGGCATTCCTTCAAAGAGACATTCGATAAAGCAATGCCACCAGGCACATATCTGCCTGCCCCAAGCCTAAATAGAAAAGTCTTTATTTATTTACTACATACTTATAGGGTATAATACAGTCGACACCGCCAGACTTTTGCTTTTTCTTACTGGTTAACGATTGACCCACTCTAATGTCTACGATCGCGGCTAGGTTGAAAAAGAGAAGCCAACAAGTAAAAGCATGCTAAGTTCGGCCGGGCCGAATCTTGAGAAACCACCACCATGGATACTGGTAAAAATTGGTATAAAACAAATTTAGTTGAAGGGCATAATTTTATTCTACATACTAAACTTCTGTCAAGCTTCTAAGAACCTAACATGTATAATGGAGAGACTGGTTTACATAGGAGCAATATCAGGTTATAGAGAGATTTGGACTGTATTTGGCACAGTTGTTGGAAGTCGTAACAGAACACCGCATGCAAAATTTCAGCCAATTCGGACAAAAATTTCGGCTTATAAGGACTAAAGAAGTCAAATCGGGAGATCGGTTTGCATGGGAGCTATATCAAGTTATAGACCGATTCGGACAGTACTTTACACAATTCTTGGAAGTCATAACAGAACACTATGTGCAAAATTTCAGCCAAATCGGACAAAAATTGCGGCTTGTAAGGACTAAAGAAGTCAAATCGGGAGATCGGTTTATATAGAAGCTATATCAGGTTATAGTCCGTTTTGGGCCATACTAAGCACAGTTGTTGAAAGACATAACAAAACACTACATACTTAATTTCAGCCATATCGGACAAAATTTGTGGCTTCCAGCGGCTCAAGAAGTCAAATCGGGAGATCGGTTTATATGGGAGCTACATCAGGTTGTAGACCGATTCGGACCGTAATTGCCACAGTTATCGGAAATCATAACAAAACACTATGTGCAAAATTTCAGCCAAATCGGACAAAAATTGCGGCTTGTAAGGACTAAAGATGTCAAATCGGGAGATCGGCTTATATGGGAGCTATATCAGGTTAAAGAGCGATTCGGACCGTACTTGCCACAGCTATCGGAAATCATTACAGAACAGTACATGCAAAATTTCAGCCAAATCGGACAAAATTTGTTGCTTCCAGGGAGATCGAAAAGTCAAATCGGGAGATCGGTTTATATGGGAGCTACATCAGGTTATAGAGCCATTCCGACCGTACTTGGCACAGTTGTTAAATGTCATAACGGAATACTACATGCAAAATTTCAGCCAAATCGGACAAAATTTTTGCTTCCAGGGGCTCAAAAAGTCAAATCGGGAGATCGGTTTCTATGGGAGCTATATCTAAATCTGAACCGATATGGTCCATTTGCAATCCCCAATGACCTACATCAATATTAAGTATCTGTGCAAAATTTCAAACAGCTAGCTTTACGCGTTCGATTGCTATCGTGATTTCGACAGACGGACGGACGGACATGGCTAGATCGACTCAGAACGTCTAGACGATCAAGAATATATATACTTTATAGGGTCTTAGACCACTATATCGTGGTGTTCCAAACGGCATTACTAGATTGCTATGCCCCCATTTTATGGTGGTGGGTATAAAAAAGGTGATAATACTCATAAATTAGCGATTTGATTTGCATATGCAACCATGAGTGACCTAGGTGGCGTATGATTGTGGATATAATTATCGATGGTAATCATACGCACGCTGGGTCAATAAATTTATTAAAGAAATTATTTTAAAAGGATGGAGATAAGGGAGGCCACCGTAGCGCAGAGTTTAGCATGTCTGCCTTTGACGCTGAACGCCTGGGTTCGAATCCTGGCGAGACAATCAGAAAAAAAATTTCAGCGGTGATTTTCCCCTCCTAATGCTGGCAACATTTGTGAGGTACTATGCCATGTAAAACTTCTCTCCATAGAGGTGTCACACTGCGGCACGCCGTTCGGATTCGGCTATAAAAAGGAGGCCCCTTATCATTGAGCTTATAAAAAACTTGAATCGGACTGCACTCATTGATATGTGAGAAGTTTGCCCCTGTTCCTTAGTGGAATGTTCATGGGCAAAAATTGCATTGGATGGAGACAAGCAACGATTTCGAATACAACCCACTGTTCCTAGTTTGAGCAAAATCGGATGAAGATGATCGGCGTAAATGGGGGCTAAAGGAAAGTAGATGTCATTTAAATGAAATGAATATACCCTCATCATATGGTGGAGTGTAAAAAACAAATATGTTGCAATTTCACATCTTTGACTTTAAGAACTCAAGGAAGCCATTTACCTGATTTTATTCAACTTTAACTTAATTTGACAATAATAGTATTCTCCTATACTTTACTACCATACATTTCCATAGTTACTCACAACACTGTGCTCCAACATTTCATTTAAAGGACTTTTTAGCACAATACGCAAAATAATTTGTTTTTAAAATTGGCAACAACATGCCCACATGTCACGCAGAAGTAATTGTGCTCTTGAAGTGAACAGTTTAAGCAAAACGAAAAAAATACAGTTAAACAAATAATAACACCTGGGGACAATGGAAATATCTAAATCATCTGCTTGTATATTTTTTCTCAGCAAAATATTTACTTTGGCACCATATTCATTGCAAAAGAATGCTAAAGGTTTTTATGCAATAGAGAAAAGTGTTACCTCTGTAGCCTATTCAGCTATGATAAGCTTGACATTAGGTAGTTATCAAGGATGACCAGAGGAGAATTTGGAGAAAAAAAACAAATCCTCAAACTATTGGGTTGCCCAAAAAGTAATTGCGGATTTTTTAAAAGAAAGTAAATGCATTTTAAATAAGACTTACAATGAACTTTAATCAAATATACTTTTTTAACACTTTTTTCTAAAGCTAAAAGTAACAGCTGATAACTGACAGAAGAAAGAATGCAATTACAGAGTCACAAGCTGTGAAAAAATTTGTCAACGCCGACTATATGAAAAATCCGCAATTACTTTTTGGGCAACCCAATACAATGTTTGTGGTTAATTTCTGGTTTCTTATGTGGCCATTTTTAATAGCCTTTATTTATTTTTTTTATATGTTTGTAGTATTTCTTACCTATCATGGCCTGTTGAATGATGCAAATTCCAAAATACCTATTAGGTGAAAATAATTGTTTTGAATGTTCTATTTTAGCTATAAAAATATAACTTTAAAATTTTTACAAAAAATAATTTTTATTAATTTTAAAATTAAGGCTTCATGGTAATTTGTTTTTAATTTCAGGATGAAATCCGCTACCTCAAAAATAGTTACTGCTTTAGATGTCTCAGTTGTGGTATTCGCCACTGCCGCCGGTGCTGCTAGCGGAATATTTGGATTAAATAAGACACGCGAACTAAATACTCGTTTGCGGAAAGTAAGTTTAAATGCTTAATACAATGTCATAAAACCCCAAAAAGGTAGTTAAGGCTGACAAAATCCATAAATGCAAAATTCAAGCCAAATATATAACAAATCCATCAGGATTTCTTATGATGACCTGACCCTGGCCACTAAAGAAAGTGTGAACTTAACAAATGCAATCCATGGTAAATAAGCCCCAACTCTGCAATGTTTATTTGTTTTTATGGTTTACTAGCCGAAATAAGTTCGCTCCGCTGCGCCTTTTTAACTCTCTAATGTCTTTTTAGGGTGGGGACACTACGCCCTAAATACGCACTGCGGCACGTCGTTCGGACTTGGCTATAAAAAAGGGTCCCTTATCATTAAGTTTAAATTTGAATCAAAAAGCACTCATTGATGTGTGAGAAGCTTGCCCCTGCTCGGTTCTTGGGAAATTTTACTATTCTCCCAAATGGCTTTATATTGAGTCCTATATTACCACTTTCGTAAATATTTCCGGTTGACGGGGTATTTTTGAGGTGGAATGGGGACACTTCGCCCTAAATACGCACTGCGGCACGTCGTTCGGACTTGGCTATAAAAAAGGTCCCTTATCATTGAGTTTAATTTTGAATCGGAAAGCACTCATTGATGTGTGAGAAGCTTGCCCCTGCTCGGTTCTTGGGAAATTTTACTATTCTCCCAAATGGCTTTATATTGAGTCCTATATTAAAACTTTCGTAAATATTTCCGGTTGACGGGGTATTTTTGAGGTGGAATGGGGACACTTCGCACTAAATTCGCACTGCGGCACGCCGATTGGACTTGGCTATAAAAAGGTCCCTTATCATTGAGTTTAATTTTGAATCGGAAAGCACTCATTGATATGTGAGAAGCTTGCCCCTGCTCGGTTCATGGGAAATTTTACTCTTCTCCCAAATGCCTTTTTTTTGAGTCCTACATTACCACTTTGGTAAATATTTCCTGTTGACGGGGTATTTTTGGGGTGGAATGGGGACACTTCGCCCTAAATTCTCACCGCGGCACGCTGATAGGACTTGGCTATAAAAAAGGTCCCCTATCATTGAGTTTAAATTTGAATCGAATTGCACTCATTGATGTGTGTTTGCTCCTGCTCGGTTCATGGGAAATTTTACTCTACTCCCAAATACCTTTCTTTCTGTTTAATGGGTATTTTGGGGGTGAGATGGCCTGCCAGACAATTGGCCCTTAAATTAAATATAAGCTTCGTGCTGCACTTTCCAATACATTTTATATGAGCCCCATATTGCCATGATCGGTAAATAAGTTCTTTTGGGAGGGTGGAGTGGACCCCAGGGTCTTTGTCCCAAAAATGAGTATCAATTTCGTACTCTACTCCCAAATAGATTTTATATAAGCTATTTGAGAGCCAAACACATGGCTATTCAATTGAATATCAAATTCGTTTTTTTCTTTCTCAAGTACCTTTCGTTTGAGCCCTATATTGGTCTATGTATCAATTTGCCGGGTTTTGGGTGGCCCCCGAGGTACCCAACCTCAACAATAGAAGTTTTGTTTTAAGTTACTGTATGAGTTCAAAAAAATTTCGAACGATTCGCATTACCAATCTACGAGATCTGTTTTTTTTTTAAGTTAAGGTAATGAGAAATGCTTCGTAGGAGAGGGATGGCATATTAAATTCGTGCTTCACTCCCAAATCCCTTTAATTTGAGCTCCATATTGCCATGGTCGCTGAATTTGAACCGTTTGGAGGGTGTTTTGGGGATGGGTCGCCCACCGCCACTTTGCTCTAAAAATAGATATCAAATTCGTTATTTATTCCAAATTACCGTCGATTTGAGCTCCATATTGCCAAAGTTGGAAATGAAGTTCAGTTTAGGGGGTGCTTTAGAGCGTATCTCCCCATATTGCCATGGTCGCTGAATTTGAACCGTTTGAACACTCTGTCCTGAAAATAGATATCAAATTCGTTATTTATTCCAAAATACCGTCGATTTGAGCTCCATATTGCCAAAGTTGGAAATGAAATTCAGTTTGGGGGGATCCAAAATTGGATATCAGATTTGCTTTTTACTCTCAAATACATATTATAAGTAGGTTGGGATTGTAAATGGGACATATCGGTTCAGGTTTGGATATAGCTGCCATATAAACCGATCTTGGATCTTCACATCTTGAGCCACTAGAGTGCGCAATTCTAATGCGATTTGACTGAAATTTAGCATGACGTTTTTTTTTATATGACTTTTACCAGCTGTGCTAAGTATGATTTAAATCTGTCCATAACCTGATTTAGCTGCCATATAAATCGATTTGGGGTCTTGACTTCTTGAGCCACTAGAGGGCGCGATTCTTATCCAATTTGTCTAAAATATGGCATGAGGTGTTTTCTTATGACTTTTAACAACTGTGCTAAGTATGGTTGAAATCGGTCCATAACCTGATATAGCTGCCATATAAACCGATCTGGGGTCTTGACTTCTTGAGCCACTAGAGGGCGCAATTCCTATTCGATTTGGCTGAAATTTGGCCTGAGGTATTTTCATATGACTTTTAACAACTGTGCTTAGTATGGCTAAAATCGGTCCATAATCTAATATAGCTGCCATATAAACCAATCTGGGGTCTTGACTTCTTGAGCCACTAGAGGGCGCAATTCCTATCCGAGTAGGCTGAAATTTGGCATTAGGTGTTTGCTTATGACTTTTAACAACTGGAGGAGGCCACCGTAGCTCAAGGGTTAGCATGTCCGCCTATGACGCTGAAAGCCTGGGTTCGAATCCAGGCGAGACCATCAGAAAAAATTTTCAGCGGTGGCTTTCCCCTCCTAATGCTGGCAACATTTGTGAGGCAATATGCCATGTAAAACTTCTCTCCAAAGAGGTGTCGCACTACGGCACGCCGTTCGGACTTGGCTATAAAAAGGAGTCCCCTTATCATTGAGCTTAGACTTGAATTGGACTGGTCTCATTGATAGGTGAGAAGTTTGCCCCTGTTCCTTAGTGGAATGTTCATGGACAAAATTTGCAAAAATTTGCTAAGTATGGATCAAATCGGTCCATGACCTGATATAGCTGCCATATAAACCGATCTGGTGTCTTGACTTTTTGAGCCTCTAGAGGGCGCAATTATTATCCGATTTGGCTGAAATTTGGCCTGAGGTATTTTCATATGACTTTTAACAACTGTGCTAAGTATGGTTTAAATCGGTTCATAACCTGATTTAGCTGCCATATAAACCGATCTGGGGTCTTGACTTCTTGAGCCTCTAGAGGGCGCAATTCTTATCCGAGTAGGCTGAAAATTGGCATTAGGTGTTTGCTTATGACTTTTAACAACTGTGCTTAGTATGGCTAAAATCGGTCCATAATCTAATATAGCTGCCATATAAACCGATCTGGGGTCTTCACTTCTTGAGCCACTAAAGGGCGCAATTCTTATCCAATTTATCTAAAATTTGGCATGAGATGTTTTCTTATGACTTTTAACAACTGTGCTAAGTATGGTTTAAATCGGTTCATAACCTGATATAGCTGCCATATAAACCGATCTGGGGTCTTCACTTCTTGAGCCACTAAAGGGCGCAATTCTTATCCAATTTGTCTAAAATTTGGCATGAGGTGTTTTCTTATGACTTTTAACAACTGTGCTAAGTATGGTTGAAATCGGTCCATAACCTGATATAGCCTCTAGAGGGCGCAATTTTTATCCGAGTAGGCTGAAATTTGGCGTTAAGTGTTTGCTTATGACTTTTAACAACTGTGCTAAGTATGGTTTAAATCGGTTCATAACCTGATATAGCTGCCATACAACCGATATGGGGTCTTGACTTCTTGAACCAATGGAGATCCCAATTCCTAACCGATTTGGCTGAATTTTGCATGACGTGTTTCGTTATAACTACCAAAAACTATGCCAAATATGGTTAAAATCGGTCCATAACCTCATATAGCTGCCATATAAACCGATCTGGGGTCTTGACTTCTTAACCTCCAGAGGACGCAATTATTATCCGATTCGGCTGAAGTTTCTCCCATACGTGTCAAATATGGTCTGAATAGGTCTATAGCCTGATACAGCTCCCATATAAACCAAACTCCCTATTTTACTTTTTGAGCCCCTAAAGGGCGCAATTCTTATTCGAATTGGTAGAAATTTTACACAATAACTTCTACTATGGTCTCCAATATTCAATTTAATTATGGTCCGAATCGGACTATAATTTAATATATCTTCAATGGCATAGCAATTCTTTTCTTTTATTCTTTATTTGCCAAAAAAAAAGAGATACAGGGAAAAGAACTCGACAAATGCAATCTATGGTGGAGGATATATAAGATTCGGCCCGTCCGAACTTAGCACGGTTTTACATGTCATCATTGCATCCGTACTCCACTCCTGTACCTTTCATTGAGTCTCATAATTTTATAATCGGTAAACTTTTGATTTTGGGCGGTACTTTTGGAGTAGTTTCGGGCTTGGGATGGCCCCCTAGGTATTCTCATCCAATTTTTATTATCATATTCGTGCTCTACTTTCTAATACCTTTCATTTAAGTTCCATATGGCCCCGCTCGATCCACATTTAATTTTTGGCGGTGCTATGGGGGTAAGGGGGAGGGTCCGCCCCATTTCTGATATCAAAAACTTGCATAGCCTATTGCTCTTTCCATATCAAGCTACACAATCTTTGGAAATTTCAACCAAATCAATTCAGCCACTTTCGGGTCCATACAGAACAAACATATAAAAAAAAAAAACAAACACAAATCATTTTTATATACGAGTACATAGATTTATTTTTGTAGTGGTGTAGTTGTAGCAGTAAACCAACTCCTGCTTGAAAACATAACAATTGTTTGTAAAAGCTTTTTTTTTTTGTTTGTTTTTAATGTTTTTGAAGGTTGATGAGATTATTGATGGGTTCAAGAACCACAAACAAGAATATTTAAAGGCCATTATATTGTTATCGTTGCCAATGTTATTTATAACAATTCTTTTGGGTAAGTATTTATTCTATTTATAATACAAAATAAAAAAAATCAATTTTTAGCTTTAAAAAAATTTATACTTAAAATTTTTCTTAAAATGTTGTTTTACAAAAAATTTACGCAAATTTTACAAAATTTTTCTTTGAAAAAAGTGTTTTTGATATTCTTCTTTAAAAATTATGTTTTAGTAAAATTTTACTAAAATTTAGTCTTGCAAGCAAATTTTACTAAAAATTTTAGTTTTTGTCATTAGAGAAAATTTTACAAAACTTTTTGCTCAAGAGAAATTTTTGCTAAAATTTTGTCCCAATTTTGTCTTTAGAGAAAATTTTTTTTTAAATTACTAAAATTTTTTTGTTAGAGACAAAGTTTGAGTAAAATTGTCCCCAAAGTTGGATTAAATTTTACTCTAGTTTTGTAGTTAGAGAAACTTTAACAAAAATTTTGTCGTTTGAGAAAATTTTACTGGAATACTGAAAATGTTTATTAGAAAAAATATATCTTTAGAGACAATTTTGCTAAAATTTTGTCTTTAGAGAAAATTTTATTTAAATTTTGTCGTTGGAGAAAATGTAACTAAAGTTTTGTCGTTTGAGAAAATTTTACACAAATTTTGTTGGTAGAGAAAATTTTACTAAAATTTGTCGTTTGAGAAAATTTTACCATTAGAAAAATTTTATCTTTAGAGAATATTTTAGCGAATTTTAGTCTTTTTAGAAAAAAATTTGTCTTTGAAGACAATTTTACTAAAGTCTTGACTTTAGAGACAATTTTGGCTATAATTTGGCCGTTAGAGAAAATATTGAGATTTCATTGCAGGATATTGTCCGGCTTTAGACCATTGTTTAATGCTTTCTATTCAAAAAATAGTATAGCAAAAGTAATAAAATTTCGTCTTTAACAAAAATTTTACTCACTTACTTTTAGAAAATATTTAACATAAATTTTTTCTCAGAAAAAAATTGAACAAAATTTTGTTTTTAGAAAAAATTTTACATATATTTTGTAGTTAAAAAAAATTTTTTAAATTAAGTCAAAATATTGTCTTTAGAGAAAATTTTACTAAAATTTTGTCTTTAGAAAAAATTTTACTAAAATTTTGTCATTAGAAAAAATTTTACTAAAATTTGTCGTAAGAGAAAATTTTACTAAAATTTGTCGTAAGAGAAAATTTTACTAAAATTATGTCGATAGAGAACATTTTACTAAAATTTTTGTTTGTTTCTCTTTCGAGACGAACTCAATGATCGGAGATTGCAAATGGAAGAGAAAAGCCAAAGATAGCAACACACACCAACCGCTATGGGACGCGTTTCGTCTTTCGTTAGAAGACTTTTCAACCATATTAAGTGTGATGGCTTCAAGGCCCGTTGGTATGTTGTATTTGAATCGTATTAATTGCGAAAACGCATCTTTGACACAATTACCACATTAACCACGCTCGACAACTATGTCTATAAGCTGTACTTTTTCCCAATGCATGTGTTTTTTGTGTAATGACAGACTTTTTTTTATGTGGGAATTGAACTACTTCCGTGGTACACATGATTCTGTGCGTCTGTTGGAAGTTGGGGCCGGGATTCGTAAACGGGCCATAGACTCGAAATGGGGCCTGAATCCGAGGATAGTCCATTGCCTCTATATGAGCGTGAAAGACCAGTACTGGATTCGTAGACGGGCCATAGACTCGAAATGGGGCCTGAATCCGAGGATAATCCATTGGCTCTATATGAGCGTGATTGGAACAGTACTTACTTACGCCTCAGTAGTTTGGTGGGCTGTTATGGAGAAAAAGTGTAACGTTAGCACCACACAACAAGTTCAGAGAATCTATTGTCTTGGCATAGGCGGAGCGATGGGGATCACGCCCACTTGGGCACTGCAAACTTTTCTAGATACCCGATCCATTGACATACAAATTAAGTGTGAGGCAGCCACTAATGCTATGAGACTTAAGGCGATGGGAGAATGGATTGAGGATGGGAGCAGCTCATATGATCGCGCAATAATCGAGGCGACGATAGGAAAACTGCAAGGAAGGGAAGAGGAATGTGCCAGAGGCACATTCTTGTACTGACGGAATCCAAGTATTTCCATCTGAAAGATCATGTTACACGGATGGATCAAAGCTAGAGGACAGAGCGGGCCTGGGGGTCTACATTGAGAACCCAGGGACAGAGATCTATTTTAGACTGCCTAACCATAATACGGTCCTGCAGACAGAGATCCGGGCGATCACGGAATGCTTAAGCTGGTGTGGTTTTAACGAGAGGACGTCGAGTGTAAACATCTTTACGGACAGTAAAAAGGCCATAAGGGCAATAACAACCAGGAGGGTAAGGTCACGAACAGTCTTGCAGTGTAAGAAGGAGATTAACGCCTTCTCTGAGGATGGCACAATCCGCATCGTTTGGGTGCCGGTCCATAACGGAGTAGAGGAATAAAACGGCAGACGATTTGGCGGTGAAGGCCATAGGACTGCCGTCCATATACTTGGTTAAACCGAAACTTATCGGATCGACATAGTCCGATTTGGAACGGCGAAACAGTCGGCAGGAGGATGAAAATCCTATGGGGTGATCCGCATCGTGAAAAGACGAAACTATTACTGGAAGGAAGTAAGAAGGAGGTCTGTATAGCCTTTGATATGAGAGAAACTTCTCTCATATCAATGAGTAAAGTCTGATAAAAGTTATAGGCCACTGACCAGGGACCCCTTTTTGCCGAGTATGAATGGCGTGCTGCTTAACCACACCTCTCCGTAGAAAGTCTTAAATGACTGATAACGCCACTAATGTCGCCAGCATTAACGAGAGGAAAACCACCACTGAACATTTTTTCTGATATTCTACCCGGGATTTGAACTTGGGCGTTCTGATGAGTTAACCAAATCAACACCTGAACTATCAAAGGGAAAACATTCGATGGCGACGCCCCATCAGTTTGCGTCAATTCGAATATCCGTTGTGATTTTTTGGTTGTTTAATGTATTTCAGGAAAAATCCTAATTTTCCAAAAATCAAAGCTTTCCATACCCTCCACTATAGGATGGGGGTATACTAATTTCGTCATTCTGTTTGTAACACCTCGAAATATGCGTCTGAGACCCCATAAAGTACATATATTCTTGATCGTCATGTCATTTTAAGTCGATCTAGCCATGTCCGTCCGTCTGTCTGTCGAAAGCACGCTAACTTTCGAAGGAGTAAAGCTAGCGGCTTAAAATTTTGCACAAATACTTTTCTTTAGTGTAGGTCGGTTGGTATTGTAAATGGGCCAAGTCGGTCCATGATTTGATATAGCTGCACACAAAGGACTGCGAGCTCACTTATGCAAAATCGGTGTGGCAAGTGATGACATGTGTAGGGCATGTGGGGAAGATAATGAGACATTGGAACATATCCTAAGTCATTACCCAACTTTCGCGGCTAACGGACACTGGTACTTAGGTGGGGACACGATACCCGACATGAACCAACTTAGGGAAGTGGTTGGAAAACAATTAAGGATTTTGTAAGTAGCACGGAATTCCTAACTGAACATTTTCTTTTTTGAGGTTAGTTTTTAGACCGCACAACAAGCCGATTACTAGCTTAGGTGTTAGTCCATGTTGGCATGGGGCGGATTAATATCTACACCCTCTTTTCAACCTTACCTAACCTAACCTAGTGCCTAGAGTAATTGGTTCAATATTGTGACAAATTCTAAATAATGTTTTCTATTCTTAGCTTTAGATATTGGAACTTGGCTTAGAATGGCAGAAAGTATGAAAATCTCACCGGATGATGATACGGGTAATGATTGGACTTAACTTACAGAATATATCCTTACAATTCCTCATTTATTATTACAGACGCCAACATTCGATGGTACTTACCCTTCTATGGCTTGTATTTGGTTCTCACTGTATTGCACATAAGTTTTGCCAACACAATTTTAGGTCTACGCACACGTTTTAAAGGGCTGAATTTATTGCTGCAAACTTCTTTTCTGCCCAGTAACCAGAGGAGAGACTCTCAAGTTATGGTAAAAGGTGTGCCAGTTAGAGAAGTAAAGAGTACAACTACAAACATACTTGCGACTTCGTTGGCCTCGGAATGTTATAAAATGAATGGTAAATATTATTCTTAAAGAAACGGGTTTTTCAGACGTGTGGTTTCAATCTGGCCACACTACTTTTGGAGTTGGGTTTTTTTGACAGCTGTCACTTTATTTATGCTTAAGCCAAAGACTGATTTCATTCGAAACTGCCTGTTAATTATGGTGAAATCTGACGGACTCTATTCTTTGCCAGAACACTAAAGTCATACAAAAACATGCCAGAAAGACAACAGCATTGAACCAGAGTTGATTGGTGCCCATTTCGAAATTTATCTGACGCAGCGACATGTCGCTTCTATTTTGCTCATAGAACTCAGTACCACTTGTACGGAATGTGGATGCATTTTTTTCGTCAACATATTTATACCCAACACCATAGGATAGGGGGTATATTCATTTAATCATTCCGTTTGCAACGCATCGAAATATCAATTTCCGACCCTACAAATATATATATTTCGGATCGTCGTATAATTTTAAGACGATTTAACGATGTCCGTGTGTCTGTCCGTCCCTCTGTTGTAATCACTCTACAGGCTTCAAAACATGAGATATTGAGCTGAAATTTTGCACAGATATATCTTTTTGATGCAAACTGGTTAAGTTCTTGAACGGGCCAAATCGGACCATATTTGGATATGGCTGCTATATAGACCGGTCTTCCGATAAAGTGTCTTATGGCAATAAATGCTTTATTTTCTATCCGATTTAGCTGAAATTTCAAACAGTGAGTAGTTTTAGGCCTCCCGACATCTGATCCAAATATGGCTTAGATCGCACTGTATTTAGATATAGCTACCATATAGACCGATCTGGCGATAAAGGGTCTGAATCCCATAAAAGCTTTATTTATTACCCGATTTCGCTGAAATTTAAAACAGCGAGTTATTTTAAGCCTTCCAACACTTGACCTTAATATGGTTTAGATCGGAATATATTTGGATATAGCTGCCATATAGAACGATCTGCCGATAAAGGGTCTGAAGCCCATAAGTGCTTTATTTTCTATCCGATTTTGCTCAAATTTGAAACAGTGAGTTATTTTAAGCCTCCCGGCACACGACCTGAATATGGTTCAGATCGGACTATATTTGTATATAGCTGCCATATATTTTGAACTGCCGATAAAGGGTCTGAAGCCCATAAAAGCTTTATTTATTACCCAATTTCGCTGAAATTTATAACAGTGAGTTATTTTAAGCCTTCCGGCATCCGACTTTAATATGGTTAAAATCGGACTTTATTTGGATATAGCTGCCATATAGACCGATCTCCCGATAAAGGGTTTAAAGCCCATAAAAGCTTTATTTATTGTCCGATTTCGCTGAAATTTGAAACAGTGAGTAGTTTTAGGCCACCCGCCGTCTGACCCGAATATGGTTTAGATCGGACTATATTTAAATATAGCTGCCATACAGACCGATATGCCAATTAAGGGTCTCAAGCTCATAAAAGCCTTATTTATTACCCGATTTCGTTGAAATTTGAAATACAAAATTCAACGGTGACATATTTATTAGACCACTCAATGTCCGTGCCAAATTTGGGTGCATAAGTTTTCCAATTATCACCGGATTGTGAAGACAGGGGGTTTACATATATACTCTAGGTGATGGGTATCCAAAGTTCGGCTTCGGCCGAACTTAATGCTTTTTTACTTCTTTTATATTGCGTTTTGACAGTTGTTCGGGCGAATAGTCGAAGTCAGTACTAGGTTTCCTAATTAATAGAGTTAAGGTGCTATTACACGACATGTACGTAACATATTTGCTATCACTTTCTGCATCCACAAAACTTTCCTTATGTACGTCAAATACGCTCAAAGCGGCATGTATTCTTATATGTATTGGGTTGCCCAAAAAGTAATTGCGGATTTTTCATATAGTCGGCGTTGACAAATTTTTTCACAGCTTGTGACTCTGTAATTCCATTCTTTCTTCTGTCAGTTATCAGCTGTTACTTTTAGCTTGCTTTAGAAAAAAAGTGTAAAAAAAGTATATTTGATTAAAGTTCTTTCTAAGTTTTATTAAATATGCATTTACTTTCTTTTAAAAAATCCGCAATTACTTGTTGGGCAACCCAATATTATACTTTTTTTATAGACAAATGTTTAAATGCGCGTTCGATGAAATAAGAGCTAACTTTAATCGAAATAATTGTATATGTATTCCAAAATCGATTTTTTATTAAATTTTTCGTTAGCATCACCCAATGTGTACAACTTTCAGAGTTGCCACATTTGAAAAATAACACATGAGAACGCATATCGTGTAATACCACCTTGATTTCAAATGAGAGTTGGAAAATGGTTCCTTTAAGGTTTCACTTTACGCAAATTACTTTGAAAACATAATCGCAAACCATTATCATTGTATTAAAAATAAATTCTTGGCAATATCATTAATTTTTATGCGTTTTATTTCTTCTAGAAAACCTCATGTCTGTAAAAATACCCTACATTAATAGTTTTTTTTTTTTCACTATAACTTTTAGGCAAAACCAGAGCTTTGCTTTTAAAACTTATGGCCGAATGTCATGAATCTCTGGGTAAATGTGTTAGGCTATCTGCAAGGTATGCTTGTATGCTTAATCATTCAGCTCCATTGTTTAACATTATGTTCCTTCTTCACAGCTATTATGGTTTGACAATTCTGTTTGTTCTCGTGTCCTGTTTTCTTCATCTATTGGCAACAGCGTACTTTCTATTAATCGAACTTTTTACCAAAAATGATGATGGCTTTGTTTGGCTTCAAATTCTGTGGATTGTTTTTCATGCATCCCGTTTGTGGGCGGTGGTTGAACCTTGTCATCGTTTAAAAATGGAATCTAGCAAAACTATTCATATAATATGTGAAATTGAACGTTCTATACATGATTCTATACTGGCAGAAGAGGTAAAAAAATAATTAAAAAGAAAATACGATCACAAAGTTTACTTTTTAATAAGAAAAGAAAAATTGCCATATATCATTGGTTAATGAACCTTTTTGTTAACCTGTAGTCACTTACTTAATCAATCGCGTGCGTTATTAACCTATCGTAGACAATAGCTCGTTCCTTTATCTGATGTTTTTAACTGGATATTAAAAAATTGGTCCTTAATAGTTTTTTTTTTCTTACAGGTTAAGAAATTCTGGCAACAACTTCTGGTTTTTGAGCCCAGATTTTCAGCGTGCGGTATGTGCATGGTCGACCGCAATATTCTTGCTGCGGTAACAAATTTTCTACCTACCTTAGTGGAAAATCTAATTTCTTTTCCTATTATTTTTCAGATGTTTTCAGGCATAGCAACTTACTTGGTAATTTTAATACAATTCCAAAAAACCAACGGCTAGATATTGCACAAAACTTTTTTCCCTTTTTTTATTAAAAAATAAATTATATTAAATCACTTCCCTTGGTGCAAATACGGATTTTGGTGTTACAATTCCTATGGCACTCATCTGAGTGGTGTTCATTTGCAAACAACACACGATGTCCGTCGACCAAATTGTCAATTATATCCACTTAACCATTTCTAAAACGTTGACGCATCTCTCACTCTTTTGTATATGAGTGTGTGTGTGTGTTTCTAGCTAACTTTGTTTTTAGGTGGCATGCGATACAGACTATTGCTTTGGCCAAAGTGGATATTGATTGACAAATTTTGGGTCTCATGCAGTTTTCTGGTCTAAACTCAACGACTTCCTAGAATTCACATAAAGAAGCTTCCCGTCCTAGGTGTGTAGCAGAAATAATACTCTCGGAGAAAAGAGGTATTTTCTGTAACAATGGCTATATACATCCTTCCTTATAGACATAAGGTTTCCGATACAGCTTAGGTCTCCTAATGGCAATATTGTTTACTGGTACAATATCCATGGCGTTTGAAAACCCCAAGTTTTAATGGAGTTTTTTCTCTCGAATAACTTAAGCACAACTTCTTTCTTCCGTAAGTACTCATTTTTCTGCCCCATAAAAAAGAACTAGCAGTGTCCGATACAGCTTAGGTCTCCTAATGACAATATTGTTTGCTGGTACAATATCCATGGCGTTTGAAAACCCCAAGTTTTAATGGAGTTTTTTCCCCCGAATAACTTAAGCACAACTTCTTTATTCCGTAAGTACTCATTTTTCTGCCCCATAAAAAAGCACTAGCAGTGTCAGTGTATGTCATGAGCGTCACAAGCAAATTTGTCTGGGGGGGGGCAAAAATTTTTGAGAAGTAAAAAATGAGCTAATTTTGTCAACCTCAACGTAGTATTTAAAATCCTGGGGGGTTAAAACTTTTCTGGGGGTTGCTTACCCCATCCCCCAGAGGACTATCTACGCTTATGGTGCATGTAATTCTTACTTCAAAATATAGAAGTAGAGGAGATCATTAACTCCATTCCCAAACAACGAAGATATATAGAAAAATCATGGTGTATTTAAAAAAGTATATATAAATATTTAATAACAAATAATACATTTTATCCAGTAACAAGAGCGGAGTATACATATATATATTTGTGAAAGTATATAAAGTTGATATACATAAGGGATTATAAAAAGTTTTAATATTTCATAAAATGCAAAGCAATGCAATGTGAGTTCCATTGCTTAGTTTTTTAAAAATAAAATTAGATTTTAAAATCAGTCAACATATCATTTTTTATTATAACTCCACTCCATGCTGGATGTAACAGCCATTGCCATATTTGGAGCAATGGTCTGGTTAGCAGCAGCAGCTGATCTATAAGGGAATAGACAAATATTGAAATTTAATCAATGAGGAAGTTCATTGGAAGGCAGGAAAGGATCAATGCACTTACTTCTGCTGCTGCTGATTATAGCTATTATTTTGGGAAGCGATTTCATTGCTTTTTATGTTATGGGGAGAATAGCGATTATATAAGCCCCAGATAGAGTTCATTAGCTTTTCATTATACTTAACAGGGCTGTATTCCATTACTATAATGAAAAAAATAAAAAATTTTTGTAATTAATATAAGGCTTATAGAAGGTAATAAAATCACAAACTTACGCTTTTTATTTCCGCTAAAAAATTTGGCATCATTCTTTTCACCTCCAGATTTGACACGTGATACTATAAGGTCACGATCTCTATATTGCTCACGTAGCTTGCATGCAAAAAATGCACCCTGTGGTAAAGCTGCCATCTTTGTACAGTCTAAAAACAAAGGAAAAATAGGGTAAAAGTAAGTTAAGGCTCAAATGAGGGCTATATTTGCAATACACTTAAAAAAAATTATTGTATTATACATTCGTTTCTCATTTAAAGCTACACATAGAAGAACATTGAACTATAGACTAGAATATGTAAGTGATCAGAAAGCCTTCTCGGTATACCAAGTTCCAGTTATTCAGAGTACACCTTGAAGCCCGCATAGTTATCCACACGCAAAAAATAAAACATTTGGAATATCTTTCTAATAACTTAATCTGTTGTATTGGGTAAGTTCTTTTTGTATAGTACTATGAAAGATTTCCATCTAACATTGGACATTGGTCATGAATTTGCAGCATTTTGATGTGACTTTAACAGTTATGCTAAATCTTTTATGAGCTTCATCTGTGGCAATGGATGGCTATTTTGCCCCAAAACTCAAAACGTTTTTTTTTAAGCCAAAAACGTTTGGTTTACAGCTAAAACTAATTTTATACACGAAAAGATGATATGTTTGTTTATTCATATATCTTGCATCATCTTCCATTTGAGTGCAGCTCAAAAAAAAGACTAATTTTAGCTTTTTTCATTAAGTAACACTCAGTCAGCCAGCAATCTGTATTGGTAGGATCGCGACCTTGTCTAAATGTAAACTCGGAAAGTGACAATTTTCAAACATTTCACTTTCGGTCCAAAAAATGCTTGTGTTCATAATTCCACAAACATTACTGTATACTGCAGTTTTCAGGTCTATAATGCTATATGGTGTTGTAGTCTGGTGGACGGCGTTCCAAAAATCCCCCCTAGAGTTCCATATTCAGTTGTGGCTTGGTTGTGCATCACAGCCTCATGGTGGGCGAAACCATCCGATGCACTCAATTTAAGGCTACAAAAATCGCTGGGACCACTGCCGTGAGGATAAATAAGCTTTCGCTATGGTCTAGCAGCAGCTATCGGCATTGTGTTATCTTTGACACAGTGAACGAATGTGAATTGCATACGCACTGAGGACGACACTATATGATGTACTAAATTTAATGCTACATCTTATGCTTCTGGACATTGTAGCTACCCAAAATTGAAGCGACCACTGCCGTGAGGTTAAGGGAGCTTTTTCATTGGTCATATGGCGCCTATGGACACTTTGTTATCCTTGATACAATATCCGATGTTCCAGGCAGTGTGGATTATACCCTACCTGAGCCGCTTTTTGATAAAAATAAAGCAAAAAAATCGAAGAAGAAGAGACTATAGCAGTCAGAAGGAGTTCCACTTTAGGTTCTCATTTCTGTCTGATTTAGCGGATGTGAATATTCACAAGTTATTGGGCTTTTAAATGCAATCTGGATGGTTCAACGGTATGAACTAGAAGGCATATTTCTTCTTTTATTCCTGTGGTATCACAATGGACGAAAACGTCTAAGTGTGTCCACTTGAACCTAACCTAACCCAATAGGTCGGATATCTAGTTGAATAGTCGCCAGTGCCCCAGTGGGTGTGGTCCTCATCGCTCCGCCTATGGCAAGACAACATGTTCTCTGAACCTATTGTATTATCCTAACGTTGCAATTTTTCTCCATCGCACTCCACCAAACTACTGAGGCGTAAGTAAGTATCGGTCTAATCACGCTCCTGTAAGCCAGTAGACTCTACAGTAGAAGTATTAATAATCTTAGGAGCCATATCTCTTTTATTTTTCCAACTCTTCGAGGGCTCTATGTTTTGTTTTACCAGAAAAGCCTATGACCGTTTAGGTCATGGAAAAACGATATTATATCAGTCTTGTCCTCAGGGCGCGAACCAGGTGTCTTCGCCAGAAGCCTTTACAGACCAATCGCTTGTGGGCTATTGAAGCCTGCCGCAGACATTCAACTAAATGAGGTTTTAGCAGCAGACCACATATTTGCTCTATGCCAACATCACAGGTGTTTGTTCTGTGGAGTCCATTCTAAACCTACTCGCGGTCTTTAGATCCACGGCTTCACAGTAAACAGACGCAAGCCACCAATAGCTTGGTGGATAATACCGTTGTACATAGATAAGGAGCTGCAAAATTTCCATTTACCTGTTGTTGAGTTGCTGTTGTTGTTGTTGTAGCAGTGTGTTGTACACTGAAGAGGCAGCCCTTGCCGATGGAAAACTTCGTCGGGTCAATCCGGTACGTAAAGCCGGCTGCCATGGGACTGCAGAGCGAATTAAAAACACTTTCGACCCACCCAATGTTTGAAACAAGAATCGATAAGGTCCTTATACCAACAATATTAATATTCATTACTGTCATTGGAATGACAATGACTATGTCGCTTCTGAAGTCAAATCGGAGCTTTTGAAGTGAAATGACATATTGATTCCTTCACTTTGTTAATGAGAAGAGATGGATTTGTGTTTGAATGCCAAGGAAAGGCGATGGCCTATAGGCAAGTTGAGTTGGATTTAGTCTTGCCGTTTTGTTACAGAAAACTTTCATTACCGTAGATGTCATATTGAAGAAATTTGCAGTATCCTATGGTATGAGAAATTTTGGATTCAAATTCATTTTTCATGAGTCAAATACAATTTTTGAAAATGTGTTTCTCATTTATTAGCTAAGATATATTTGTATCATAACAAAAATGGTTTGGCATAGGCAAGATTAGGTTTCAGCAGCAGTCTATAAACAGACTCCGACAATGCTGTTGATTTTGGTGGCATAAACCTAAGCCTCTGATAGACGAAGCTTGCTACCAACTCAGCTACCAAGCCGCTTAGGGTTTTGCAGTTCTACTGCAAAATACATATCAGCACATAAAATGAACAAAATTTACCGGCCCCATTTCTCTACGCATTCATGTTTATTGCATTTTCTTTTCTTTGGAACAGTGATAACAAACAGAAGTCATAGTTTTCATCATATTTGTCTGGCTTTGCTCTATCATGTATACTCTCTATCACCTCACTCTCACCAGATTGGCTTTGCTTCGCTTTGTATATTCAAAATAAAACCAAAGGTCAGCATTGCTGAACTCTCTGAGCACTGATAAGGAACGACAAGACAGACGGACAAAAAATCGTAGGTCAGAATTTGTATTTAATCAAACAAACGAGCATCCCCGATTTGCACAAGCACAACGACAGACGATGAAGGTTAAAACGAAGCCACAATAAACGCCTATGTATGTGTAGATTTTTTTTTTTTATACAAAATTTTTTTTTTGTTTTATTCTAGGGAAAATGCTGAACGCTGATCGATAATTTACCTTGACAAATTTCCAGAATATTGAGAATCACTTGTTTTTTATAGAAAATCAACTCGGTTTTATTGATTTCTAGGCAAGAGTCATTGAACTGCAACAATTGATGTTGCACAGTTTTGAGATTTTGAAAATGTTCACTCAGATTTGCTCCTTGTAAAGTCACCATTCAATATGATTTTGTGAGTTTCAATGTAATTTTTTTTTAGTTCAATTACTTTTCATTTTATTTGCACTCTTTTTTATTGTCTTTTTAATATTTGTAGGATATTTTTCTTTTTTTTTTGATAGTTTTAAACTCTTATTTTGAATATGAACACATTGACTATTATTTTCTTCTTGTTTTGTTTTTTTTTATTTTATTTTCTTTTTGATGGGAGAGAACCGATTTCACTACTCTTCTACAGCTTCGGACTATTGAAGCGACTGTGAGATGTCGGCTTTGTAGACAACGTCTATTTATACTAAATCCCTATCGACAGACTCTTTTGTTATTGTTTGCAATTTGAAACACAGAGATAAGTTGGCGATTATTTTCTTCTACATACACGCATACTACGAGAGTATATTGTCGATGTATGAGTACAGATCAAGAACAGTGTCATTCGTAAACAGTTTGAGTGTGAGTAAATTACAATTTTGTGGGTAATTTCATTTTGGGAGTCTTCATAAGGCCTAGAAGGGTTGAATGTGTATACATGTGTAGGTAGGTAGATTTGTTATACAATTTTTCAGAATTTACCTATTGTTTGAATATATAAGATTCTAAAAATAACAATTGCTATCCGCTTGTTACAAATTTGCTCTTCTCACGTGTCAAAAAACATGCAGCTTTACATCGAAATTTTACTCGTTGCAATTTTACTGTTAAAAAAACTACATGTGCTTTTGCGTTGCCATATGGCAACACCAGAACATGTCTGGGTATTAAAACAAAAAAAAAAAAAATAAATAAAAAGAAAATAGAAAAATGGCGATAAAAAACACTGGGTAGTTGATACAAAGTATTACCAAGTTCACGCTGGTACACATATTCCACCCAGAGCCCCTCCCTTTGGGGGACTATGGGAAGCCGCAGTAAAGTCCGCCAAACATTTGTTATTACGCAGCGTTTCCACTGAATCCTTAACACACGAAGAATTAGAGCCAGTTATTGCAGACTTCCAACAATGGTGGGTATTAAAACAAAATAAAAGAAATTAAAACTGGTTTATAAAAATGGCGATAAAAAACACTGGGTAGTTGATACGATAGGTTAGGTAAGGTTGTAAAGAGGGTGCAGATATTAATCCGCCCTATGCCACTATGGACATACCCCTAAGCCAATAATCGGCTTGTTGTGCGCTAAAAAAAAAACTTTAAAGTAACTTTAAAGTAAAAAGAAAATTTTAAGTTAGGAATTCCGTGCTATTGGGTTGCCCAAAAAGTAGTTACGGATTTTTTAAAAGAAAGTAAATGCATTTTTAATAAAACTTAAAATGAACTTTAATCAAATATACTTATTTTACACTTTTTTTCTAAAGCAAGCTAAAAGTAACAGCTGATAACTGACAGAAGAAAGAATGCAATTACAGAGTCACAAGCTGTGAAAAAAATTGTCAAAGCCGACTATATGAAAAATCCGCAATTACTTTTTGGGCAACCCAATACTTACAAAATCCTTAATTGTTTTCAATACCCTACACATGCTAACAGTTGCCGCACCGATTTTATATAAGTGAGCTCGTAGTCCTATGTGTCCCGTTATGATACCAATAGCTATGCTGACCTCCTTCTTGCTTCCTTTCAATAACAGCCTCACGATCTGGATCCCCCCATAGGATTTTCGCCGGACTGCGTTGACCGGAAAGGTTTCGGGTTAACCAAGTTTATTGACTGCAGTCCTCTGGCCTTCACCGCCAAATCGTCTGCCCTTCCATTTACCCTTACTACATTATGGACCGGCAACCAAACGTTGCGGATTTTGCCATCCTCAGAGAAGGCGTTAATGTCCTTCTTATGATACCAATAGCTATGCTGACCTCCTTCTTGCTTCCTTTCAGTAATATCCTCGTCTTCTCACGATCTGGATCCCCCCATAGGATTTTCGCCGGACTGCGTTGACCCGAAAGGCCTCGGGTTAACCAAGTTTATTGACTGCAGTCCTCTGGCCTTCACCGCCAAATCGTCTGCACTTTCATTTCTCCTTACCTCGTTATAGGCCGGCACCCAAACGATGCGGATTTTGCCATCCTCTGAGGAGGCGTTAATCTCCTTCTTACATTGCAAGACTGTTCGTGACCTTACCGTCCTGGTTGTTATTGTCCTTATGGCAATTTTACTGTCGGTAAAGATGTTTACACTCGACGTCCTCGCGTTAGCAGCACACTACTTCACGCATTCCGTTATCGCCCGGATCAGAAATACATTCTCCAGAGATTTAGTGACTATCTAGAAGGAAATGTATGCCAATCGTCGTTATGGTATTATATATATTATAACCATTGCTCTACACATTATAACGATCAGGTTGCATTCGAGGTATACCGAGTCGTAGTTCTATGAAGTATACCCCAAAGTCCACATCGTCACCAATCATAGGCACGTCCTCATTGCGCCTGTGATGCACAAACAAACTATCCTATATTGCCAGGGGACTAAGTGGGCCTGGGAGTCTTTATTGAGAACCCAAGGACTGAGATCTATTTTAGACTGCCTGACCATAATACTGTCCTGCAGGCGGAGATTCGGGTGATCATGAAATGCATGAGCTGGTGTGGTGTTCACTCGAGAACGTCGATTGCGGACATCTTTACGAACAGTAAACTGACCACCAGGACAACAACAACCATTTATGTTGGAAGATCATGGAATACGATCGTAATTTGTCAAAAAGTTACCGATTTCGGGAAAGAAAAAATATATCTTGCTTATAAATCGATATGGCAATTCGATTACTGAAGAGCGCTAAGAATCATTTACAGCCGGCACTCAAATGCCGACTACTGGAAAATCCATTCTTTATGGCCCCTAAAGGCGGCATCAAATAAAAATATATAAAAATTATGTTCTTAAATAAATTTTAATTACTAATATGTTCGTTATCACAACAAACTATTGAGTTGCCCAAAAAGTAATTGCGGATTTTTCATATAGTCGGCGTTGACAAATTTTTTCACAGCTTGTGACCCTGTAATTGCATTCTTTCTTCTGTCAGTTATCAGCTGTTACTTTTAGCTTGCTTTAGAAATAAAGTGTAAAAAAAGTATATTTGATTAAAGTTCATTGTAAGTTTTATTAAAAATGCATTTGCCTTCTTTTAAAAAATCCGCAATTACTTTTTGGGCAACCCAATATTTTTGATTAAAATTTAAAATTTTTCTAACCTTTGTCAATTTAAAAAATTGATTCTTCCACTTCCACTATTTTTTCTTAAGAACAGCCACTTTCTAACTTATTGATGGACATCCTCTCACTAAAAGCGAAATTCTGACGTAATCTATAAACTCAGTTCAAATATTTTTGCTTAAAAGTAAAACCGAGAATATTATTGACGTTTATTGACCATTATTTTAATATAAAGTTTTATATATTTAGTAATAGTAATTTGAGTTAAAAAAACAAAAGTCCCGGCTACTAATACATTCCGAACTTAGGAGCATTTACCCTATGTATATATGTATTTTTGAATGATCCCAGTCTTCGAAAAAAAAAGAAAAAAAATTATCGTTTCACAATATTATCTTGATCTATAGACAATTTATACTATTAAATAACAAGTTGATAAGTACAATTAAAATTGTGTTCAATGTATGCCTTGTTTACCAATCACTTGCCGTGATACAAAAGAGTATTTATTAAGTTGTTATTTTATATTATATAAGTTGTATATTTTATAAGTTGTTACCACTTTTAAACGGTCAAATTTAGGCCCATATTTTTTCTGTATATGAGTGCTTAGCAGTAATTATGTACTCAGGTGTAGTTCCTGTGTTTCCTCGCTAGGTATATGTGTCCATACATTCTCTTACCTAAGAATGTACCCTTACATAAAAATTGTGAAGGCTAGAATCTTAGGCCTATTAGTCGCATAGATATGTATCTTCCACGTAGTTGCAGAAGCCCATTCAGGATATTACTAAGCCCTATTCAAATCTTCTTAACATAAAATTATTGGGTTGCCCAAAAAGTAATTGCGGATTTTTTAAAAGAATGTAAATGCATTTTTAATAAAACTTAGAATGAACTTTAATCAAATATACTTTTTTTACACTTTATTTCTAAAGCAAGCTAAAAGTAACAGCTGATAACTGACAGAAGAAAGAATGCAATTACAGAGTCACAAGCTGTGAAAAAATCCTCAATCCGCGACTATATGAAAAATCCGCAATTACTTTTTGGGCAACCCAATATATTTGTCCCAGCGCTATGGTGTCCCAGAGACTTTACTCCTTTTTCTGCAATCCTTACTTAGATTAACCAATTACTTAAGCAAGTCGTTTAGAGCATTCGTAACATAATCATCCAGCCAATCATGAGATCCGGTCTGAAGTTCCCCTATACCTCAATGGAATGTCCGCATAAAATATGTATGTAAAGTGATTTTGAGACATCACAAGGTTATCTGCTCCAGCCCATTAAATTGCCTCTGATTTAAGCTCGAAACTTTTTTTAAGTATTTGCCTTCCAAGCGGTCATAAAAGAACAATTAACTAGAAACATTAGGGGCCTGGCTCTGGCTGTGGCATTCGAACTTTAATTCAAAAATTTTTTCAAGGCTATTCTAAACCCCAACATGTTTCCCATTTTCCAATAGTGATTGAAATTAATTCGCAATACAAAATTACAATTTTATAGATTAAATTTTTTTAAAAAGCAATCACCGCATGTTTGATTGGAAATGACGTTTCGATGGATTTCGTTGTGAAAATAGTAATCTAATGAAAGGGCCGCCAGACTTGAGTAGGAGACAAAGCGAATTACCAACATATGTATACTAGACTATATCTACGAGTTCATATACATATATGTTGCTTTGAGTAGTGTTAAATCATTCAATTTGAGATTACAAGATTATTAACCTAGCATAATGAAGAAAAACAAAAACAACGCAATATAAAGTTGGCCCCCCATTCGAGCAGGTTATCAATCTATAGCGCCAATAAAAAGGCCAACATCATTAAAAGAATCTTGTTTACAAGAAGTTGGCTTTACACCACAATCATATGTATTGTATATATACTCGCATACTTTCACATGTATATGGAGGACAATACAATCGGACTATAAATCCAATTTTAAACCATGCTTCACATACCGCATATAGCCTTTTCATGTAACTATAATGAAAAAAAAAGTATGAAAATATGGCAGCTTATCATGCATCGTTAATCATGTCGCAGTTGCATTGAATCGATCATTACAGTTGTTGCTAAGGCCTGCAATGGCTTCAAAACTAAAAATAAACATACATCTGAAGAACTTTTATGGGGATCATCAACTAAAGTACTGTGGTCCATAGAGGATTAATTACAGAAAGGAGAATTTCTCCTTTTGCGATGTTTTCAATGCAATTGTCTAGGAGCTATTCCTAAGTCTTAGAAAAGGAACTAAGCTCTTAAGTTGCTATTAGTAACTAGAAAGATTAAATCAAAATTAAGAAGAAATTTTCGCTCATACTTCAAGCTCGAAAGTGTTTATCGTGGACAATATAAAACTGAAGATTCAAAACGTCACAAGCGCTAAATTGATTAAAACATAAGCTTGAGGCCATTAAACTTACATCTATAGTAGGGTACGATTTATCCACATTGCTGTATCTTCCCATTAAAACAAACGTTAAGAATTCGGTCAGAAGTCTGTACGAAAATCGACAAATATTTATATACAAATATATGGAGTGGATGATGTATTCTTTGACCGTTCAGACATCTTTCAGAGTTCTTGGGGAATTCTGTGGGAACAAAAATGTCAAATAGAAATCGAAACGAACTCAGTAAGATCTTGTCGGAAAACTTCAGAATTTGTTCAGACTTATCTGACATCAGACATTTGGTTCCCTGATTTCTTCAGCATGGTTCCAAGAGTATACCTATTGTTTGTTCATTAGTTCATAGGGGCATGTAACCAACCGGTGATTAATATGTGAATTAGTTGATTGCTAATTTTACTTTTTTGTTTGAACACAATTTTCTACATATATTCAAAAAAAAAAAAGATGAGACGATTGAAATTGCAACTGAGATAAGCGAGATGAAAACTTTCCATTGTCGCCTTATTAGTTGCAACTGCAAGGTCGACAAACAAGAGCAACACCCATGGTTGGCGTGCGATTTAATTCTATTAATTACAGTCGGACCTCGATTAGCCGGGATGCTCGCCATTACTCCATTATCTGGGAAAATCGATTATTACCAGCGCCATTACGGATAATCGATTTTCCCGGATAATGGAGTACCATTTTTTTCCATCTTTACCACATATTTTTAAGAAAGATTATGTATGAGTTTACACTTTATGAAATAATAACAACCTGTGGTGTTTTTTTAATATTTATGATCATTTTTAATAGAAAAAAGTTAAATTTAATCAAAAATTCAAGGATTTAATGCTAAATTAAAAAAAAAAATGAATTCCGAGCACAACTCTCCAAAAGATCTCTATCTCTCTCTCTCTCATGTTAAAGCTTCTCCCCAAAGAGGTGTGCCACTTCGTCATGCCGTTCGGACTCGGCTTAAAAAGGAGGTCCCTTTTCATTGAGCATAAACTTGAATTGTACAGCACTCATTGATACATGAGAAGTTTGCCCCTATTCGTGGGAAATTTTTCAATCGTAAAATGTGCATCTACTTCTGGATAATAGAGGTTATCACAGATAATCGAGTTGATCGAAAAAAGACAAAAATATATTTTCTATCCCGGATAATGGAGGTTTCCGAATAATCGATTTCTGGATAATCGAGGTCCAACTGTATTACAATATATTGATAGGTTTTGTCTCTGTTTATAAAGCATCGTCATCAATGGTGAGTAATCCTTGATTTAGGACATTTAAAATTGAGAGAAATCTAATGGGTATATGTAATTTGGAAATTCTAAGTATGTATGTATGTGATTATTAAAGATGTTCAACATTTGGCCAACGTATGCCTAGATTTCTTACATAGGCATGAATCATAATTAGACGTTATAGGACACATTCCCAATGACTTTGAACTGGATTGGCTACAATATTGTTTTTGATCACCTCTTCGGCACTGACAAAGTACATTGTGATATATCAGAATGAAGGGAAGGAAGTATACTTTCTAGCACTCGACCCAGAATCTGTCAAGATGCACTTTTAACACAGCATTGACCAAAGTGCCAATTTACAGCCGATTTGATTGAAAATTTTGACAAAGCGCTTCTAAAAAGTTGGGCTGCGCCATATGGCTTCGTACGATTTATTTCAAGCTTTCTCAGAGATTGCACTATTCGAATCGTTATAGATGGGTTCACATCCAATGAGCATAAATTGACCGCAGGTGTAACCCAGGGCTCTGTTCTCTCTCCTTCTCAACGATCTGTTGGGTCAGACATCGAATCCGATCTACTCATTTGCGGATGACAATAATCTTTGTCATTCGTACTTAATCGATCATAGGCCGAATCTTCGAAAGATTAAGGACATGAGGCGCCTAATGGATGATACACTCTGCCAGGATTTGCTGGCCATTTTTGAGTGGGGTCAAATGAATCGAGTAGATTTTAATGCACGGAAGACTCAGTGCTGCTTGTTGTCACACAAACGATTCGCTGACCCATTACGATCATCTTTGTCTATTAACGGTATAGATGTTGAGCAATCAGAAGCTCTTGATGTTCTGGGTATGAAAATACAAAGTAATGTCCGTTGGGCTAAACTTGTATTTGAAGTGTCGAAAGCATTCAAGCTCCCTTAAACGTTGTAAGAATTACTTCACTGATCTTCTTAACATCTACACCACTTTCATAAGTCCGAAAATGGAGAACAACTCACATGTATGGACTGGAGCTTCAAGATCATACCTGGAGCTACTGGACCGTGTACAGAGGAGAGCGATGGCGTTAATTGGGGACAATAGGGTATTCAACCTCTCTTGAACACCGTGGGTTGTTTGGCGCTGTTCTATCGGTACTTTCATGGTGTGTGTTCGTCTGATATTCGTCTTCTTATTCCTGATGTGAGGGTGTTTGTCAGTGGTACTAGACATTCGTGGAAGTCACACCCGTTAGTAATTGATTGGCCACCGGACCGCACAATGCATTATAGAGAGAATTCTTATTTCGCCCGAACCGTTCGTTTGTGGAATCGACTTCCAGCTAATGTTTTTCCCACCTACTTTGACATCCAGAGATTTAAGACAAACGCCAATAAACACTACAACCTTCTCCCTTCTAAATACGCTCTATATAAAGGGTGATTTTTTTGAGGTTAGGATTTTCATGCATTAGTATTTGACAGATTACGTGGGATTTCAGACATGGTGTCAAAGAGAAAGATGCTCAGTATGCTTTGACATTTCATCATGAATAGACTTACTAACGAGCAACGCTTGCAAATCATTGAATTTTATTACCAAAATCAGTGTTCGGTTCGAAATGTGTTCAAATTTTGACAAATTTTGTTCAGCGATGAGGCTCATTTCTGGTTGAATGGCTACGTAAATAAGCAAAATTGCCGCATTTGGAGTGAAGAGCAACCAGAAGCCGTTCAAGAACTGCCCATGCATCCCGAAAAATGCACTGTTTGGTGTGGTTTGTACGCTGGTGGAATCATTGGACCGTATTTTTTCAAAGATGCTGTTGGACGCAACGTTACGGTGAATGAACACATTTCGAACCGAACACTGATTTTGGTAATAAAATTCAATGATTTGCAAGCGTTGCTCGTTAGTAAGTCTATTCATGATGAAATGTCAAAGCATACTGAGCATCTTTCTCTTTGACACCATGTCTGAAATCCCACGTGATCTGTCAAATACTAATGCATGACAATCCTAACCTCAAAAAAATCACCCTTTATAGGCCCAAAACTTTAAATCGAGATATTGGTCTATATGGCAGCTATATCAAAATCTGGACCGATCTGTGCCATATTCCAGGAAGATGTCGAGGGGCCTAACTTAACTCCCTGCCACAAATTTCGGCGACTTCGGACAATAAATGCACCTTTTATGGGCCCAAAACCTTAAATCGAGAGATCGGTCTATATGGCAGCTATATCCAAATCTGGACCGATCTGGGCCAATTTGAAGAAGGATATCGAAGGGCCTAACACAACATACTGTCCCAAATTTCAGCAAAATCGGATGATAAATGTGGCTTTTATCGGCCTAAAACCGTAAATCGGCGGATCGGTCTACATGGGGGCTATATCAAGATATAGTCCGATACAGCTCATCTTCGAACTTAACCTGCTTATGGACAAACAAGTAAGAGCGTGCTAAGTTCGGCCGGGCCGAATCTTATATACCCTCCACCATGGATAGCATTTGTCGAGTTCTTTGCGCGGTATATCTTTTTAGGCAAACAAAAAAAATTAAAAAGAGCTGTTATGCTATTGGAGCTATATCAAGTTGTAGTCCGATTCGGACCATAAATGAATTGAATGCTGAACATTGTAGAAGCCATTCTGTAATATTTCATTCCATTTGGATAAGAATTGCGACTTGTAGAGGGTCAAGAATCGGAAGATCGGATTATATGGGAGCTGTATCAAGCTATAGATTAATTCAGACCATATTGGACTCGTAGATTGAAGGTCATAGGAGAAGCCGTTGTAATAAATTTCTGCCAAATCGGATGAGAATTGGGCCCTCAAGCGGCTCAAGAAGTCAAGATCCAAGATCGGTTTATATGGCAGCTATACCAGGTTATGAACCGATTTGAACCATACTTAGCACAGTTGTTGGAAGTGTTAGCAAAACACCAGGTGCAAAATTAAGCCAAATCGGACAGGAACTGCGCCCTCTAGTGGCTCAAGAAGTCAAGACCCAAGATCGGTTTATATGGCAGCTATAACAGGGTATGAACTGATTTGTACCATATTCAGCACAGTTGTTGAAAGTGATACCAAAACACCACGTGCAAAATTTCAGTAAAATCGGACGAGTACTGCGCCCACTAGAGTCTCAAGATGTCAAAATCCAAGATGGGTTATATGGCAGTTATATCAGGTTATGTACCGATTTACGCCATACCAAGCATAGTTGTTGGAAGTCATAATAAAACATCTCATGCAAAATTTTAGCAAAATCCGATAAGAATTGCACCCTCTAGAGGCTCAAGAAGTCAAGACCCAAGATCGGTTTATATGGCAGCTATATGAAAACATGAACCGATTTGGCCCATTTACAATCCCAACCGATCTTCACTAATAAAAAGCGTTTGTGCAAAATTTCAAGCGCCAAGCTTTACTCCTTCAAAAGTTAGCGTGCCTTCGACAGACAGACGGACGGGCATGACTAGATCGACTTAAAATGTCATGACGATTAAAAATATATATACTTTAAGGGGTCTCAGACTCATATTTCGAGATGTTACAAACAGAATGACGAAATTAGTATACTTCCATCCTACGGTGGAGGGTATAAAAAAGAATCTGTGCAAATTTTCAGCTCAATATCTCTATTTTTAAAGACTGTAGCCTGATTTCAACAAACAGACTGACAGACATGCCTAGATCGTCTAAGATTTTTACGCTGATCAAGAATATATATACTTTATAGGGTCGGAAATGGATATTTCGATGTGTTACAAACGGAATGACAATATGAATATACCCCCATCCTTCACTGGTGGGTATAAAAATAGTAAAAAAATCGAGGTGAGTTGCTTTAACATCTTTAGTTTTGCGTCTCTATGTCATTTCCTTCGGAATGAATACTGCCATTTGAAATCCTACTGTCCAGCAGAATGGCAATAAATCGTTAAACGTATGGCATTACTCCGAGTCCCCTTACCAGGCAAGAAAATCGCTCAAGAGAGTCTTTTAAATTGGGAAAGTAAGCGAAATTATTTTGAACTTGTCGGACCTCTATTAGATTTTTGTCAATCTGGATTGAACTTGGTATTGGCCTCCAACATGGAAGAGGTGGCAGCCACAGCGGTCCACACAACCACATACAGCTATCGGCTCTTTGGGATAAGCACCCCGAGAGGCAATGTCTGCAGAATTGTATTTAGATAGCACATGGCACCAATTGTCCTCACTGATTATCTCACAAATTTTGGAAAGCCGATTTGCTATAAACGTCTTCCAAAGGAATGCGATCATTGAATCCGTTCAGATAAAAATGTTTGTATTCGGAATTGGAAAAACCTGCCTCAATAAAATTTAATTACAAACATTTTTCTGGAGTCACTGAATACAAGGTTGCCCAAAAAGTAATTGCGGATTTTTCATATAGTCAGCGTTGACAAATTTGTTCACAGCTTGTGACTCTGTAATTGCATTCTTTCTTCTGTCGGTTATCAGCTGTTACTTTTAGCTTGCTTTAGAAAAAAAGTGTAAAAAAAGTATATTTATTAAAGTTCATTCTAAGTTTTATTAAAAATGCATTTACTTTCTTTTAAAAAATCCGCAATTACTTTTTGGGCAACCCAATAGAATGGGAAATGACAGATATTTACATCATTTCTATTGCGATTGGTTTCATGTACCAGAACGATCCAGCATTCCCAGAGGCTATTCAGGAATGGCTACGCTCCCTCCACACACATGAGTGTGGCTACAACAACAACAAATATGTTCAGACCTATTTACGCATATGTGTGTACATACTTTGTACATACGAAGTAGTATACCATCTCTTATCTAGAAATTCACACATGCCAATATTATCACTCAAAATCTGCTTTAAGGCAGATTTTCACATATTCCAATTGAGGAAGAACTCTACAGATCAAATATATTATTTCGAAAAGAGATTGGCTAAAAATAAATACACCCAGAGAAAAGAAGATCACCTCTTTTGATCACTGTCTTGCCTCCTATCTTGTACATGGGGTATAGTACATAATATGACGAGTTTACAACCATCGCGTATGTATTATTATACCCACCACCGAAGGATGGGGGTATATTCATTTTGTCATTCCGTTTGCAACACATCGAAATATCTATTTCCGACCCTATAAAGTATATATATTCTTGATCAGGGTAAAAATATAGTCATGTCCGTCCGTCTGTCCGTTTGTCTGTTGAAATCACGCTATAGTTTTTAAAAATAGAGATATTGAACTGAAACTTTACACAGATACTTTTCTTGTCCGTAAGCAGGTTAAATTCGAAGATAGGCTTTATCGGACTATATCTTGATATAGCCCCATATAGACCGATACGCTGAAGGGTCTTAGGCCCATAAAAGCCACATTTATTATCCGATTTTGCTGAAATTTGGGACAGTGAGTTGTGCTAGGCCAGTCGACATCCTTCTTCAATTTGGCTCAGATCGGTTCAGATTTGGATATAGCTGCCATATAGATCGATCTCTCCATTTAAGGTCTTGGGCCAGTGAAAGGTGCATTTATTATCCGATGTCGCCAAAATTTGGTACAGAGAGTTAAGTTAGGCCCCCTCGACATCTTCCTGGAATATGGCACAGATCAGTCCAGATATGGATATAGCTGTCATGTGCCCATAAAAGACCTATTTATTGTCCGATTTGGCAAAATTTGGGACAGTGAGTTAACTTAGGCCCCTCGACATCTTCCAAATTGGGATATAGCTGCCATATAGACCGATCTCTTGATTTAAGGTCTTGGGGCCATAAAAGGCGCATTTATTGTCCGATTTTTCCGAAATTTGGAACAGTGAGTTGTGTAAGGCCCTTCAACATTCTTTTTAAATTTGGCTTAGTTCGGTCTAGACTTGGAGATAGCTGCCATATAGACCGATCTCTCGATTTGAAGTTTTGGGCCCATAAAAGACGCATTTATTGTCCCATGTCGCCGAAATTTGGGACAGAGAGTTAAGTTAGGCCCGTCGACATATTCCTGAAATATGACACAGATCGGTCCAAATTTTGATATATCTGCCATATAGACCGATCTCTCGATTTAAGGTCTTGGGCTCATAAAAGGCGCATTTATTGTCCGATTTTGCACAAATTTGGGACAGTGAGTTGTGTTAGGCCATTCGAGATCCTTCTTCAAATTGGCGCCGATCGTCTACATTTGGATGTAGCTGCCATGTAGACCGATATCTTAATTTAAGTTTTTGGGCCCATAAAAGTCGTATTTATTGTCCGATGGCGCCGAAATTTGGGACAGTGAGTTGCGTGAGACTCTTCAACAACTTTCTGCAAGTTGGCCCAGATCGGTCCAGATTTGGATATAGCTGCTATATAGACCGATCTCTCGATTTAAGGTTTTAAACCCATAAAAGGCGCATTTATTATCTGATTTCGCCGAAATTTGAGATCCTGAGTTATGTTAGGCCCTTCAACATCCTTCTGTGGCAGTGAGTTGTATTAGGCCAGTCGATATTTTTCTTCAATTTGGCCCACATCAGTTCAGATTTGCATTTAGCTGCCATATTCTACAAAATTGAACAATGACGTGTACTTATTAGACCTCTCAATATCCATGTCGAATTTGGTCCAAATAGGACCATATTTCGATAAAGCTGCTATGGGGTCATAAATTATCAATTTTTCACCGGATTATGACGAAAGGTGGTTTATATACAATATATCCGAGGCGGTGGTTATTCAAAGTTCAGCCCGTCCGAACTGAATGCCTTTTTACTTGTTTTAGTATTATTTTAGGCAGATTCCGCATACGAGCTGGTGCCTACAGCTCATCAGATGATTGTGATTGTAATCCATCGGTTCCTGCTGCCGTGTTGTTCTTCACCCTGTTTACTGCTACGATAACCTTATTCTGACTTAAATGTTAACCTTCATCAGAGACTGGTTCTATGTTATCCACAACGCGACAAATATTGGATAACAAGAGCTGGGAATTTGTATACCCTACACCATAGGATGGGTGATATACTAATTTCGTCATTCCATTTGTAACACCTTGAAATATGCATCTAGGCCCTATAAAGTATATATATTCTTGATCGTCATGACATTTTAAGTCGATCTAGCCATGTCCGTACGTCTGTCCATCTGTCCGTCTGTCGAAAGCGCGCTAAATTTGGAAGGAGTAAAGCTAGACACTTGAAATTTTGCACAAATACTTTTCATTAGTGTAGGTCGGTTGGGATTTTAAATGGGCCAAATCGGTCCATGTTTTGATATAGCTGCCATATAAACCGATCTTGGGTCTTGAATTCTTGAGCTTCTAGAGGGCTCAATTCTTATCCGATTTGGCTGAAATTTTGCGTGAAGTATTCTGGTATGACTCCCAACAACTGTGTCAAATATAGTCTAAATCAGTCTATAACCCGATATAGCCATCATATAAACCGATCCCCCAATTAGACTTCTTGAGCCTCTAGAGGGAGCAATTCTTATCCGATTTGGCTGAAATTTTGCATGATGTGTTATGGTATAACTCCCAACAACTGTGCCAAGAACAGTCCAAATCAGTCCATAACCTGATATAACCGCCATATAAACCGATCTCCCAATAAGACTTCTTGACCCTTTTGAGGGCACAATTCCTATCGGATTTGGCTGAAATTTTGCATGACGTTTTTCGTTATGACTTTCAACAACTGTGCTAAGTATGGTTGAAATCGGTTGATAACCTGAAATAGCTGCCATATAAACCGATCTTGGGTCTTGGCTTCTTGAGCTTCTATAGGGCTTAATTCTTACCCGATTTGTCCGAAATTTTGCATGACGTATTTTATTTTGATTTCCAACAACTTTGCCAAGTATGGTCTAAATCAGTTCATATCCTGATATAGCCGCCATATAAACCGATCTTCCGATTAGACTTCATGGGCTTCTAGAGGGCGCAATTCTTATCCAATATGATTGAAATTTTGCATATGCCGTTTTCGTATGACTTCCAAAAACTATTCCAAGTATGGTCTAAATCGGTATACAACCTGATATAGGTGTCATATTAACTTGACTTTTTGAGCCTCTGGGGGGCAATTATAGGGTGATTTTTTTGAGGTTAGGATTTTCATGCATTAGTATTTGACAGATCACGTGGGATTTCAGACATGGTGTCAAAGAGAAAGATGCTCAGTATGCTTTGACATTTCATCATGAATAGACTTACTAACGAGCAACGCTTGCAAATCATTGAATTTTATTACCAAAATCAGTGTTCGGTTCGAAATGTGTTCATTCACCGTTCAGCGATGAGGCTCAATTCTGGTTGAATGGCTACGTAAATAAGCAAAATTGCCGCATTTGGAGTGAAGAGCACCCGAAAGCCGTTCAAGAACTGCCCATGCATCCCAAAAAATGCACTGTTTGGTGTGGTTTGTACGCTGGTGGAATCATTGGACCGTATTTTTTCAAAGATGCTGTTGGACGCAACGTTACGGTGAATGAACACATTTCGAACCGAACACTGATTTTGGTAATAAAATTCAATGATTTGCAAGCGTTGCTCGTTAGTAAGTCTATTCATGATGAAATGTCAAAGCATACTGAGCATCTTTCTCTTTGACACCATGTCTGAAATCCCACGCGATCTGTCAAATACTAATGCATGAAAATCCTAACCTCAAAAAAAATCACCCTTTATAACTCGTTTTGCTTGAATTTTGGAGGTGACTTGACAAATGCGATCCATGGAGGAGGGTATATAGATTCGGCCAGCTGAACTTAGCACGCTTTTACTTGTTTCTTTTCATATCTTAAGCAGACTATCTGTATTTGTTATCAGATTTCCTTCTTTATTTCTGCAGGAGTGGGTGCTCGTTCCAAAACCATTGGTTTGATGTTTAATTTTTTGGTACAATTGTCGGACTTCATTCTCACTCCTGGCCAACTGAACATTCACACTCACATCTTTCCATTAATCACATCTTTCTGCTGGATATACCAAAAGGCCTTTTCAATATCCCGATATTGAAATCTGGTCCATACAACTGACATGTTTTTGATGCACATCTTCGCCATATCGTTCTAGAAATTAAAGTCCCATATACCTATATGGATGCAAAGAACGGCGATAAGAGCCATGATGCAAATAACAGGATTCAAGTATTAAATCACCAATGGCACAACATGGTACTTCCCAGATAATTCCACAAACAAAGTTCTTAAATTTATTACTTTGACTGGGCACATCAACATTTCTCTCTAATAACATTATATGAATTCGAATCTTTAACGTAAACTCCAGCCTCTTGGAATTTCGTGCAAGTGAAAATATTTCCAATGTAGACAGACAAAGATAATAAACAAATATGATGTCCAGCACGCCTGAATAAGTGCTCAAGTATTGGTCAGCGTTTACTTTAAACTGTTCTACCACAGTAGTCGTTTTTCTTGTCACGTAGACATGCTGATAACTCGATTATATTTTTCGGAATTTTGTTTCGGCAATAAACAAAGTTGTTTATACAAGTAAATACAATAAATAAATATGCTACATTGTTTCTGTATGAGAATCCAAATGGGATCGCAAAGATCAACGCTGCCTAATTGCATTGCATAAATATGAAAAAATCGAGTTCGATTTTTCGATCGTGGGCTAAAATTCAAAATTGTAAACGCCAGCTAATATTGGTAAGGTGTATCTGATCCAAAATCCAAAACAGACGGTGGATACAGTGTATGAGGATGAAGGCTTTATTGAGACTACCGGGTGACAGTACTATCTTTCGGGCAGAGATCATTGCCATAACGACAGCTACACTCAAAGACCTAGTGAGTGATCTATATGCTCTGCTTGATAAGCCCGGAATACGACAAAGGTGACATTTATAGAATTCATGAATAAACTTCAAGATCATAACATAAAGTACACGTGAGTTCCCAGTCCGTACGATAATCCCGGAAATGATATTCCGGAGGAATATGCTGGGATCGCTCGTCCTCAACGAACGAATCAGTTGTCAGTTTTACCCACACACCATTTGTAGAACAACTGCATCTAGTAGAAGACCAGCACTTAGCGATAGAGTGCAGGCTGAGCACCAGGGCTGTGGAGTCGGAGTCGAAGACTTGGAGTCAGAGTCGAGCAATTTTCCCTTGAGTCGGAATCTAAAAAAATTACCTCGACTCCGACTCCGGAAAAAATAGAAAAATATTTTCAACAAAAAAAAATTATATTGAAAACAAGTAAAAAAGCGTTAAGTTTGGCCGGTCCTAACTTTGGATACCCACCACCTTGGGTATATATGTAAACCACATTCCGCCATAATCTGGCGAAAAATGCATAATGTATGCCCCCATAGCAGCTGTATCGAAATATGGTCCAATTTGTACCAAATTCGGCACGGACATTGAATGGTCTAATAACTACAAGCCTTGTACAATTTTGTAGAACAAAATATTGGTCTTTTTGGTATATACAACACGGATGTCGAAAAGCCTAACATAAGTCACTGTGTCAAATTTCAGCGAAGTCGGATTATAAATGTATCTTTATGGACCCAAAACCTTAAATCGAGAGATCCGTCTATATGGCATCTGTATCCAAATCTGAACCGATCTGAGCCAAATTGAAGAGGGATGTCGAAGGCCCTACCACAACTCACTGTCCCAAATTTCGGCAAAAGCGGACAATAAATGCACCTTTTATGGGTGCGGTACCTTAAATCGAGAGATCGGTATATATGGTAGGTATATTTAAATCTGGACCGACTTGGGCCAAATTGCAGAAAAATGTCGAGGGGCCTAACACAATTCACTGTCCCAAATTTTGGCGAAATCGGACTATAAATGCGTCTTTTATGTGTCCAAGACCTTAAATCGAGGCCTAACACAACTCACTAAACCGAATTTCGGCGACATCGGACAATAAATGCGCTTTTTGTGGGCCCAAGACCTTAAATCGAGAGATCGGTGTACATGGCAGCTATATCCGAATGTGGACCGATCTAAACCAAATTGCAGAAAGATATCGAGGGGTCTAACACAACTCACTGTCCCAAATTTTGGCAAAATCGGACAATAAATGCGCCTTTTATGGGCCCAAAACCTTAAATAAAGAGATCTCTCTATATGGCAGCCATATCCAAATCTGGACCGATTTAGGCCATATTCCAGGAAGATGTCGAAGAGCCTAACACAACTCACTGTCCCAGATTTCGACGAAATCGGACTATAAATGCGCCTTTTATGGGCCCAAAATCTTAAATCGAGAGATAGGTCTATATGGCAGCCATATTCAAACCTGGAACGATCTGGACCAAATTGCAGAAAGACGTCGAAAAGCCTAACACAACTCGCCGTCCCAAATTAAGGCGAAATCGGGCAATAAATGCACTTTTTTTTGGGCCCAGACTTTAAATCGAGAGATCGGTCCATATGGCAGCTATATTCAAATCTGGAACGATCTGGGCCAAATTGAAGAAGGATGTCAAAGGCCCTAGCTCAACTCACTGTCTCCAGTTTCGGTGACATGGGACAATAAATGCGCCTTTTATGGGCCCAAAACCTTAAATCGAGAAATCGGTCTATATGGCAGCTATATCCAAATCTGAAACGATCTGGGCCAAATTGAAGAAGTATGTCGAAGGTCCAAGCACAACTCATTGTCCCAAATTTCGGCGAATCGGACCATAAATGCGTCTTTTATGGACCCAAAACCTTAAATCAAGAGATCGGTCTATATGCCAGCTATATCCACAACCAGACCGATCTGGGCCAAATTAAAGAACGATTTCGAGGGGTCTTATACAACTCACTGGCAACTATATCCAAATCTGGACCGTTCTGGTCTAAATTGAAGAGGGATGCCGAAGGCCCTAACAACTCAATGTCCCAAATTTCGGCGAAATCGGACAATAAATGCCCCTTTTAAGGGCCCAAGACCTTAAATCGAGATATTGGTCTATATGGCAGCTATAACCACATCTGGACCGACCTAGGCCAGATTGAAGAAAGATATCCAGTGGCCTAACAAACTCACTGTCCCAAATTTCAACAAAATCGAATAATAAATGTGGCTTTTATGGGTCAAGGACCTTAAATCGGCGGATCGGTCTATATGGGGGCAATATTAAGATATAGTCCGATATAGCCCATCTTCGAACCTAACCTGCCTATGGACAAAAAAAAAGAATCTGTGCAAAGTTTCAGCTCAATATCTCTATTTTTAAAGACTGTAGCGTGATTTCAACAGACAGACGGACAGACGAATCAAAATTGCTCAACTCCGCAGCCCTGCTAAGCACTAAAACACACTCATAACTGGACACTGCAAGATAGGCCCTATGCATGAAGAAGCTGAGACGGTTGAGGAAATACTATGCAATATCCTGCAATGGAATCTCAATGAAATACTATATATTTATTTCCGGGACTGCAGGTACACAGGCTCTCCATGATAGCCAGCATGGAGAGCCTGTGTACCTAAGTTATTCTCCATTCTAGGAGATCTTACAAACCTGTCATAACGGGTTCTCTTCAAATATGTCGGTAGAACGAAAGGATACCGGCATGGAACACGCAATCATTCCGTCCAATCGATGCTGCCTGTCATTTGTGAGGAGGCCCATTATAAACTTTAAGAAAAGAATCACAGCTGCTTTAACAAGTATTTGACATTTAAGTTTCTAACAAATGAAAAACTTGTAATCAGCTGTAAGCAATTCCGATCTGTAATGGTCGGCCTGTGTATTAACTGAACATGGGCAATCCAGCTTCTATAGTTTGAGAAACTCTTAAATAAGTGATCAAAGTGATTGATGTAGCCGAATTCAGTGTGGAAAATATTTTTTTTCCAACAAGTTACGTCCATATTGTTTATTCATATCAGTACCATGGAAACAACTAGTGATTTTCTTTTCAAAGTCCAGATAATTGATTAGACAAAACAAAAGTGTGCCTTTTAATTAATTGAAATGGGTTTGGTGTAATTGAATTATTTAATCCTTACCTAATGTGCCCTTGGGTCTTTTAATATCACCTTTTATATTAGTTATTGAAAGCAAAGCCTTATTTATAGGAACTACAGTTGAACCTCGATTATCCGGTTCGCTCGGGACCGAGCTTAGCACAGGAAATCAATAACACGGTTAATAGAGATTTTTTTCAAATTTCATTTTTTATGTAAGTACCTGGGCTACATATGGCTCTGACCTGTCATTACCTGCCATTTTTCAATTACAGACTGACGGATAGAACTTTAACTCAAAATAAAAAGGGAATCCCAGAATTTTACATCAATCATGTGTGTGGTGCTCGGATAATAAATGTAAGCACGGTTAAAAGAGGTCCAAAACCAAAAGAACAGAATGCCGGTTAACAGGGGTAACAGGTTTATAGAGACCCTGATAATCGAGGTTCAACTGTACAACAAATATAACATGGAGTCTAAACGAATGTTTATAAATACACGTGGAAATGTTTTTAGATTTCAAGCAGATTAGTAAACATCCCTCGGTGATACAGGCCTAATTGTTTTGTAACCCAATTTTTGTTTGTCTCATTGGACTTGAGTCAATTATCAGTCAATGCAGCACTACCAGCCTATGCAGCACAGGTCTATGAAGCGTTCATTTGAAAACAATTAGGCAAAATGTTCAAGGCTTTTGTTGGAAAACATTCTAAGGGGATTACTTCGATGCAAAAACACATTGACAGCGAGCATTGGCATTGAGGAGGGATTAATGGGGTGCCCAGCATACTTTTCTTATTCTTAAGCTATTAACAGGCAAATTAGAAACCGCCATATCCATGTAAGGGATACCCAGCAGCACACGTCACGAAGCTGATCAACGTTTTGCCACCACACGCAAAGAAATTTGTGTGCGTGTGTGTCTATACGTGTGCATACATGAGCAGAATATATTCGAGAAAGAAGATAACAACAAAGAATGCAAACAAAAATCTGTCATCTTAATACCGTCAAACCCGGCCAGCTGTTTGCGTGAGACCGCCTTTTTAAATCCGCCTTGGCAAAGCTTAAATATGGAGAGTAACATCCTTTTCGTCAACACCAGGATTCACTAATAGAAGGTTAGGTCACATGCAAAAACACAAAGTGGATAGGCCCCATAAACATCATTAAGGATGTCAAATCTGACCATTGAAAATGTCATCATATAGGAGAAAACGTAAACAAAGAATGAATGTAAAAAGAGAACAAGTTGACATCCTCAATGCCAAGTACTGCCAAATATTAAAAAAAAAAGTACAGGGTGGCTGATGAAAGCCGCTACCAAAAAAAAATGTAATAACTTTTTTTCTATTTAATAATAATAATTTAATAATTAATTTAATTAATTAATTAATTTAATTAATAATAATTTAATAATTAATTTAATAATTTAATTTAACATGAATAAAAGAAAAATGTATTCCATACACCGAAAAAAAAATGTAGCAATATTCATCATTGTAGCAATATTCATCAGCCACCCTGTATATCGGCTGATCGCTTGGCTTAACCTTATTCAGTGAATCCTGCGTCAACACCAACGAGAATTACATCCTCGACCATATTGAGAGTACCTTCCTTTCTGCTATTCTCGAATATAACCTCCTCGGCATTTCCAACATCTTCTGGCGCTAGTGTATTATAGCCAACTTGAAGCACATTTGCTGTGTTTTTTTACCAGTCTATCGGATTCGTTAGCTTATAGATAAATAAAACGCCCTTCCCGCTAAATGACTTATGCTTTAAAGTTGGCAGCACTGACATTACATCTGAAATAATGAAATATCAACAAAACAAACAAAAACAAGTAAAAGCGTGCTAAGTTCGGCCGGACCGAATCTTATATACCCTCTACCATGGATGAAATTTGTCGAGTACTGTTCCCGGTATCTCTGTTGTGCTGTCTCAGGCTATAGACCGATTCAGACCATATTTGACGGTCAGAAACCGGGAGAAACCGTTGTACAAAATTTCAGCCAAATCGGATAATAATTGCGCCCTCTAGAGGCTCAAGAAGTCAAGATCCCAGATCTGTTTATATGACAGCTATATCAGGTTATGAACCGATTTGAATCATACTTAGTACAGTTGTTGGAAATCATAACAAAACACGTCATGCCAAATTTCAGCCAAATCGGATAGGAATAATGCCCTCTAGAGGCGCAAGAAGGGGAGGTTATGGGAAAAGCCGTTGTACAAAATTTTAGCCGAATAGAATAATAATTACGCCTTCTAGAGGCTCAAGAAGTCAAGATCCCAGATCGGTTTATATGACAGCTATATCAGGTTATGAACCGATTTAAACCATACTTAGCACAGTTGTTGAAAGTCACAACAAAACACGTCATGAAAAATTTCAGCCAAATCGGATAGGAATTGCGCCCTCTAGAGGCTCAAGAAGTCAAGGCCCCAGATCGGTTTATATGACAGCAATATCAGGTTATGAACAGATTTAAACCATATCAAGAGGTCAAAATCTAAGATCGGTTTATATGGCAGCTATATCAAAACATGGATCGATTTGGCCCATTTATAATCCCAACCGACCTACACTAATAAGAAGTATTTGTGCAAACTTTCAAGTGGCTAGCTTTACGCCTTCGAAAGTTAGCGTGCTTTCGACAGACCGACGGACGGACATGGCTAGATCGACTTAAAATGTCATGTCTATCAAGAAGATATATACTTTATGGGGTTTTAGACGAATATTTTGAGGAGTTACAAACAGAATGACGAAATTAGTATATCCCCTTCCTATGGTGGAGGGTATAAAAAAGTCATTTTAATTTGAAATAAATGTTTCTCGGAGTTCATAATTATATAATGGCAGTTTCCCAACAATAAAATATTGAGGGCACTATCTGTCAAAATCAGTGATTAGTGCAACTCTGGTTTTGAGTCTGTGACGAGTTTGCGCCATTTTTCTTTGTTTGTATGTGTTAAGGCTCTTAACTATAAAACGCACACAACCAAAACTCGTTTACAGATAGTTCACTTTGTGAGAAAAAATTTTACTTAACTGTTTACGGTACACTACCTGGTAATGAAATGAACGACATCTACTTATAAGCTTGATATTAGCTGTCAAATTTTGAGAGAAATTATATACCTCTTTTGTTTCTACACTCTTTAGTTTCGCCGCATTTATTCTATTTACTCATCTGGCAATGCCATTGTTTATGAAAACATATGCCGCAAATTCGCCTTAATGTCGCTGCTGCAAACTTAAACTTTCAATTTCGTTGGATTTATATTGTGGTTTTGCGTCGCAACTTTAAAAACATAACACATCGAGCATATTTACAGGTAGGCAAAAACAAAAGAAGTGTGGTGTTTGCAAAATAAACTTTAACAAATTGCTGAAGAATTTCACAATTATATTAAATTATACATATAAAAGCATGACCATCTATCTTCACATAAAGACCAATCACTGAGTAGCAAATCATGGCTTTGCAAGTGCCCTCAGTAGCTAATAGATAAACAATAAATGGTATGTTCGTTTTACAGATATCGAAGAGAATTAGAATTTCTCACAATGAGTTCCTATTCACACGCGGATCCTATCGCTTTGAGTTTCAATGAGACTTGCCTAAGGACTTCGGACGTTCAGCTATTGTGCGGGCCTTATTGGCTTAACGATCAGATCATATCCTTCTACTATGAATATCTGGAAAGGGTGAAATATAAACACAATGCAGATTTACTATTTATACCGCCGGAAGTTACACAATGCATGAAATTCTCAGATGATGGCGAATTGGAAACCCTGTTGAATCAGTTGGAGGCCCCGAAAAAACCCTTCATTTTCTTTGTGGTCAACGATAATGAGACAACACATGCCGGTGGCACTCACTGGTCCTTGTTGGTATTCTCTCGGCCGGAAAAGACATTCTTCCATTTTGACTCGTGGGGCAACAACAACTCGAATTGCTCACAACAGTTTGTGCAAAGAATCAAGGATGCCTTGAATTGCCGAAATTGCCATATGAAGCCCATACGATGCCTGCAACAGGCTAACGGCTATGACTGTGGCATCCATGTGATTTGTATGACCGACAACATAGCCGACTATGTGAATCGTTATGAGTGTGTGGAGGGTGTGGGACCTCTGCATCAGGACACGATATCCGCCAAACGATCCGACCTCTTGAAACTGATACAGTCACTGGGTGGCAAAATCTAATCTAAGTGATTTTTGTTTTGATTTTATGAAAAACTTTTGTGTATCTCTTAATATTATTACTATTGGTTTTTATAATGATTCCCTTCAATTTTGTATTTTAGATAGTATGTAGTACTTCCCCAACTAAGTTATGTATGTCGGTACGATGGCTCGATGATCGATGATTTTCCTTCCAAATAAACATTGGACTTGGTTGTTCTTTGGTTTTAAATCGTAGAAGCGCCACGCGCCTTCTCCGGATATTAAGTGAAGACTGCTTGAGTCTTAAATATGAATAACTTATTTATTGATGAAATGAATATTTCTATGAATTTCTGGCATTTGATTTTCACTTATTTTTATTTATGAATATTTCTAAACACCAGCATTTATTCGTTTGCATTCGTCAAAAGAATATGAATTTGATTTTATAATGTCTCTGAGAAGAATTTGTTGTATTTACCTAAAAAAAAATAATTTTATTCTATACCTAAGTGACAACTATATGCGTTCGTCCACACTCGTTAATTGATATTTTTTTTTTTACTTGGAAAATAATTTCCTAAAAAAATTGTAAATGGTTACAACTACAGCCCGGCCAAGCGCCCTATTATTTGTATTCATTATATTGATTTGTATTAGCTGTTTGGATTGCACCAATCTTTTTTTTTAATTAAAAAGCAAGAACTTTGTTCTTTTTTGTTTGTCAAAATTTCACATAGAATTTAATCTGAAACTCAAAACTTAAATATATACAAGAATAACTATTTACATTTATACCATAACAAACATATATACATATATTTAAATTACAAATACAGTAAAATTATCTACCTTACAGCTTCATTTAAAATGAAATAAAAACATAAAAAGAAAAATGATTTTGTCTTGTAAAAGTCGGAACGGCATTATTTCTTGTGGAACGAACCCAAAGTATCCACAACTATGGATATTAAACTTCCCCAAAGGCCGTCCTTTTGTGAACGTTGTAAATTTGTCCATGAATATTCTATATTCCAAACAAGGGCAAACTTCTCATATATAACTGAAAGCGGTCCGCTTCCTCTTTACAGCCCAGTTCGAATGGCGTGCCACAGAGCGACAACTCCTTGAGAAGTTTTTACATGGCATGGTACCTCCCAAATTTCGCTAGCATTAGGAGGAGATAACCACCGCTGTACATTTTTTCTAATGTTCTTGCCAGGATTCGAACCCTAGCATTCAGCGTCATAGGCAAACATACTTACCTCTGCACTATGGTGGCCAGTGATGCCACTCAAGAAAATTATTTGCTACCAAAACGCATACAAAATCCTACCAAAAACCAACCTTAACCTACCAAATATCCTAGGAAATGGCTTTCCTTTACCCTTCATATAGACCATTCATCTGATAAGACTTTTAAAGCTCATAAATGGGTTGCCCAAAAAGTAATTGCGGATTTTTTAAGAGAAAGTAAATGCATTTTTAATAAAACTTAGAATGAGCTTTAATCAAATATACTTTTTTACACTTTTTTTCTAAAGCAAGCTAAAAGTAACAGCTGATAACTGACAGAATAAAGAATGCAATTACAGAGTCGCAAGCCGTTGAAAAAATTTCTTAACGCCGACTATATGAAAAATCCGCAATTACTTTTTGGGCAACCCAATAATAGGAAATGGCTTTCCTTTACCCCTCATATAGACCATTCACCTGATAAGACTTTTTAAGCTCATAAAAGTAATATTTTTGAATCGTATTAGATCCGTTAGAGCGATTCCAAGATTTAAGGTAGTCGCATTAACTGAAGTTCGATTTCGATGGAATTTGGAACCGGGAATTACATTGGCTCCTCAACATTCGAGAATGGACAATATTTGATTGTAGATGTCATACAAGCCGATGTCCCGATTTAAGATACTTAACACAGTCTTGGATTGACGGAACCCTAGTATTGCCATCTGGAAGATCAAGTTACACGGATGGATCAAAGCTAGAGGACAGAGGTGGCCTGGTGGTTTACATTGAGAACCCAAGGACTGAGATCTGTTTTAGACTGTCTGGCCAGAATACGGTCCTGCAGGCGGAGAAGCGGGCAATGAAGTGGTGTGGTGCTAACACGAGGACGTCGGCCATTTAAGTGGAAATCGGGCGATGCATATATTGGGTTGCCCAAAAAGTAATTGCGGATTTTTCATATAGTCGGCGTTGACAAATTTTTTCACAGCTTGTGACTCTGTAATTGCATTCTTTCTTCTGTCAGTTATCAGCTGTTACTTTTGGCTTGCTTTAGAAAAAAAGTGTAAAAAAGTATATTTGATTAAAGTTCATTCTAAGTTTTATTAAAAATGCATTTACTTTCTTTTGAAAAATCCGCAATTACTTTTTGGGCAACCCAATATATGAGAGCTATATCCAAACCTGAACCGATTTTGATTAAATTTTCCAGATATGTTAAGGTCAATAACAAAACATTCCGTGCCAAATTTTGTGCAGATCGGTTGAAAATTGTAGCTAATAGAGTCATTTACGTGCAAATCGGGTGATACATATAAATGGGAGCTATATCTTTATCTGAACCGATTTTAATAAAATTTTGCAGTTATGTTAAAATCAGCAAAAAAACAATCCGTGCCAAATTTTGCGCAGATCGTTTAAAAATTGCAGTTACTACGGGCATTAAAGTGCAAATTGGACGATACATATATATGGGACCTATATCTAAATCTGAACCGATTTTGATAACATTTAATAGTTATGTTAAAATCAGCAAGTAAACAATCCGCACCAAATTTTGTGCAGATTATTTGAAAATTGTATTTAATACGGCCATTTATGTGCAAATCGGGCGATACATATATATGGGAGCTATAACTAAATCTGAACCGATTTTTACCAAAATCAATAGCGTTCGTCTCTTTGCCAAAAAAGTGATATGTGCAGAAGTTAGTGATGATTGGATAACGACCTGCACTTTGATTACAAGAATACATGGACTCAAAGACGGAGAGACGGACGGACGGACAGACAGACATGGCTTAATCGAATCAGAAAGTGATTCTGAGTCGATCGGTATACTTATCAAATGCACAAAACTTATAATACCCTGTACCACAGTGGTGGTGTAGGGTATGGTAAAAGTAGTATGTAGGGTAGGGTAAAAATAGTATTCATTTGTTCGCATGACCTTACCTTATAAGTGCATCCTGATACTTTTATACCTTTTTCGAATAAAAATCACATACATACATGTAAATACATATGAAAATATGTACATTTTTATTTTTTGATATAATTTGTTCTTGTACATACATATAAAACACTTAACTATAATTTGATTCAAACAGTTTTTTCTTTGTAGTATAACTTGTTCACAGACAGATGAAATAAATTAAGAGAAAAATGGGATAAGATCAAATCACACATAATTCTTATTAGTGTCAGTTAAGACGTACATACATACATACATCAAAATTAGAAACTAAAGTAATAAAGAAAATGGGCCATGTTTCTAATACTACATATGCATGGGGATATTTAAAAAAAAAAACCAATTACAACTACAGCCCACAACTCAGAATATATTTTTAGGTAGTATTTAATACACATCAATTCAATTACTGTGCTGGTATATGGAAATAAATGGTTAGTATGCATAGTGCCATCATAAATCAATCAAATGAGGGTTATACGTTCATTTCAATTCATTCACGTTAAAAAACATCATATATGCTTTGATGGAAACTAAAATTCTAAACTAAATACGTATTTCTGGTCTTGCCCAACCACCAAATGCCTTCTCTAGCTCCTCGGCAACAGCTAAACACAAACGATCTTGATTGAAATTGGCAATAACTTGAACGCCAAGAGGCAAACCCTCAGAGCCCAGTTTTCCCAAGGGTATTGTGGTTGCCGGAAATCCCAGCACATTAATGATGGCGGTATATGAGAAGTTTAGCGGTCTCACTATGGGCTCATTGTGATAAGGGGCTACGGTGGGATGTGTGGGATAAATGAGCACACCATTCTCGCCCAGCAATTGCTGTAGTTCTTCGCGTAAGGCATCACGTTTCTTAACCAAGTGATAATATTTTGAGGAACCATGTTGAGGTTGTGATTTATCCAGCAAAGCAGTAAATAGACCAATCAATGTATGTTTCGATGATCTGAATAGCCATTTGACCAACTCAAGTTTGGTGTTAATGGTGCGTTTACAATTTCCCAGTTGATAGTCAAAGCCATGGCCAGAATCATCTTTCATATTGGCAAACCATATGGTAGCAGATTGTTTGAACAATGGTAGCTGAACCTGCTCCACTGGCACCTTCAACTTCATTTGCAAATGATCAACTATGCGATGTATGCCATCAATAATATCTTCATCGACCGGCGATACTAAACGGCTACCACCATCGGTTTCTTGATAAAAGAATTTTAGCTTTTGCACATCTACGGTTTCGTCCAATTTCAAAAGGGGTGCTTTTTCGCCGGCAATTATTTTCAATACAGGCTTCAAATCTTCGGCATGACGCACCATTGGGCCAACTCCCAAAAATGAGTTTTGCTCTTCGCTAACCGGCAATGGAAATTGACCCATATTGGAGACCACAAATTTTGAAGGTTTATGACCAAAGATGCCATTGAAATAGGCAGGCATACGTATGGAACCACCAATGTCGGAACCCAAGCCAAATGGTGATGCCGCTGCGCCTTGTATACAACCCTCACCACCACTGGAACCACCCACAATACGATTGGTATCGTAGGGATTGCGTGTGCGACCATGTACAGTGTTATTGCTCTCCCACCACATGCAAACTTCGGAGACATTGGTTAAAGCAAATGGAATGGCGCCAGCTTTACGCATCAAAGCAATGGTGTCGGCATCTTCGGAAGCTCTATGATTACGGCGCTCATAAAGACCAGATGTGTGAAGCATACCTGAGGAGAAAGATGAAATTTAATTGTGAGAAACTATGATATTTTAGATAAGGATAAGAGTAATCGAAAAATTGGGGTTAGGTTAGGTTAAAGAGAACGTAACTAACAACCTCGCTCCAATCGTAGACAAAAAATTTAACCAACGCTATAGGTATGGAACCAGGTGAGAATAGTTAAATTTAGGCTCTCTTCTGTCGACAATGACAAGAGGCCTTAGTGTCTGGAATAGTTAAATTTAGGTCTCTCTTCTGTCGACAATGACAAGAGGACTTAGTGTCTAGAAGAAAGAACGATTCTCACTTTATATTGTGTTTGACACAAAAAATTCTTGACCGTCTCCAACTCCTCCTCGTTATGGCACACCCTGCAGAAGTCTGCCTCTTCCTGCTTCCAACGCGACCTCAAAGACTTGACGTTGCTGTGACTAATCAGGACTCCTATCAGCAAATTGCAGTCATGCATTCTCAGTCCCAGGCTAAGCGAAATCCTGTTCCGCAAAATATTTGGTCATAGGGCCTTTGCCAACCTACAAACTACAGCACCAGCGTACGACTCAATCGCGTGGTAAACATAGAAACGTCCACTTTATCAACTTCGCATAAGAGAGGGTTCAATTAATTCGTTCATTCCTGAGCTGCACGTCCCCCACCGCCCTTGATACAACCATGACAGCCGGTTGTACGTACCGGATTGACCCGATGGAGTTCTTGATCGGCAAGGGCTGCTGCCTCAGTGTATAACACACTGCCCCGTAACCCCGAGGGCGTGAGTACTTACGCAGATCTCTCATAACATCCGTGTCTACGCTTATCGTGACCGCTCCCAATACCGCGGAGTGCTTAGGTGGACCACCTACATGATCGTGGATCACGACGACTCGGCCATATCGTTAAATACCGCGGTGTACTTACATAGACCATCCGAGTTCGTGGCCTGGTCGTTACGTGCAACTCGTGTTTCCGCGGTATGCTTACGCAGGTCATCTATGTGATTGTGACTCTGTCAATTCTTGTAACGTTTTAAATTCGTGTTCATGCCGTAACATGACCAAGCCGTTACACGAATTTCCTAATCCTGCGGTGTGCTTAGTATAGGTTTCTTAGCGTGGCAAGAGCTACGTTTTCAGTAGCTTAGTGTTGCTCTCTAACCTGTCGCCTTGTGGACCTACAGTTCATAGCATGTCGTTGCAGTCGTTGGATTAATATCTCTTCATGTGTCAACATCGCTTCTATTTTTTATACCCACCACAATAGGATGGGGGTATACTAATCTATTCATTCCGTAACACCTTGAAAAGTTGTTCTAGGACCCCATAAAGTATATATATTCTTGATCGTCTCGAAATTTTAAGTCGATCTTGCCCTGTCCGTTCGTCCGTCTGTCGAAATCACGATAGCGGTCGGCGGCGTAAAGATAGCCGCTTGAAATTTTGCACATATACATCTTATTGACGTAGGTCTTTGAGAATTGCAAATGGGCCATATCGGTTCAGATTTGGATATAGCTCCCATATAAACGGATCTCACGATTTGAATTCTTGAGCCCTAGTAGGCCGCAATTGTTGTCCGATTTGGCTGAAATTTTGCACGTGGTGTTCTGTTATGACTTCCAACAACCACGGTCCAAATCGGTCTATAACCTGATATAGCTTCCATATAAACGGTCCTCCCGATTTGACTTCTTGGACCCCAAGAATCCGCAATTGTTCACCGATTTGGCTGAAATTTTGCCCGTAGTGTTTTTTTATTAAGACCCTCAACAACCGTGCCCAATACGGTCCAAATCGGTCTATAACCTAATATAGCACCCATATAAACCAATTTACCAATTAAATTCTACGACCCATAGTAGTTTCAAATTTCAACTGATCTAACAGAAATTCGGTACGCAAAGTACACATGTGCTCATCAACTAAGTTCTAAGTTCGTATGTGCAAAATTTTAGCAGAATCCATGGTAGTGGGTTCTCAAGATACGGCCCGTCCGAACGTTTTTACTTGTTTTCAAGTGATTTAATTTGTTTTAAATTCGCTGCCTTTCTTTCTGGTTGACAAACATCAAAGATGTGATGAGTTCCAAACCTATTGCTGTTGTTCTTGTTTTTCTAATGTTTGGAGTTTGCATTAACAATTTCTGAGACTCTGTGCAGCCTTTCTATTTCCTATCTTTGCCTGTTATGGCATTTTTACTTACCCTTAACTGCTATACAATCTTTAGTTGAAATAGGAACGCCTAAAAAGGGTAATTTTTCTGCTAATTCTTCTTCAGTGAATTTGCCCGATTTGATTAACTCATCCGCCTCCTTGGCTTCCTTCATGGCATCGTCAAATCGTTCATCTACCATACAATTCAATAATGGGTTTACTTCTTTTGCTCGTCTAAAGAAGGACTCTAACACCTGAACACTAGTCAGCTGTAATGGTCAAAATAAAAAGGTAGATCATATGAAAACAATGCTAGATGTAATAAAATGACCTAAGTACATACCTCTTGTCTACGTATCTTTTTGGCAAGTGATGTAGCCGATTCTAATAGAATCGGATCTGTAATGGCGGGCATCGATTGACCCTTTACACCATACACTAATTTAAATATGAATCTGGCAAACATGGTATACAAACGAAAGAATACATCTTCCATTATTCTAAGAAATGAGGAACCTCCTTTTCGGCGACTTGGTGTGCGATGACTGCGACTCGTTGAAGATCTGCGAGATGAGGATCGTTTCCTCCTCTCATTATTTGTGGTAAATGCATTGTTTTCTGTCATTGTGTCGGAGAGGGATGTGTGTTACCAACAACAATATTTAAAGTTGTTTAGTATTGGAATGTTCTCACAATAAACGGAAGTGTGACGATGAAATGGTTTTAGCGCAATGGTTTATTCGAGCTTGGAGGCATTGGATTTTCTTTTAAAATAGAAACTGAAAAGAAAAAATTGGAGAACCGAGTTAGTATTTCGAATTCAAAAGTCTATTGTAGTCTAAAAAATCAAAACAGGATATACTTTTTAAATGGGAAGTATACCAGAGTGCATAGGCATGGTAAGTTCCAAAATGGACAATCATTTGCATGCCTATAAGCAGAAACCAAACAACAGTTATAGTAGAAATCAGACTCCCATGAAGCAATTCTTGTTCATAGGGAAGATAAGACATTTTTGTCACGACAGACAAAGCCTCCGATAGTTATTGAATCCATACTTGATTAACAGTTCAAATACAACAAACAAAATTACCTGTGATAATAAATGTTTCCATTTGTAATAAAACCCTAATCTTTAATAGTAGTTATTGTACAGCTTCAATACTTTTCACCTGTTCAAGCAAAACCTATTGAATATTGAAATTATTTAACCAATAGCTTACTGTCCTTATACGAGTAGAAGCTCACATTGTTTTATCATTTGTAAAGATATACTACGTATCTTAAAGACATCTTTTTTTTATATTAGCAATTAATAACGCAATTTGCAATTACTTCACAGATGAAAAAATGTAAATAAAAACAAAGAGCTTTGCTGATGAAATGATTATTGCCAATTTCTTTCTAGTCAACACACACATTTGCAATAATCACACGCGCCAACTCTTCATCCATCTACAGATGAAATTGTTGCAATTAATTGACGCAATTGTTGTTGTTGTGAAATTTTACGCGCCTTGTAAAGAAATTCTCATTCAATGAACTATGACGTAAAGGCGTAATGTATGAGAGCAGATAGACTCGCATTCAAAAGACACAACAACAATTTATATCAAAAATCATAAACACACACTTGGTGTTCGGCTAAGTAGAGAGAGGATTGCTCACGTTAGTTTTTACACCTTGCTTATGGAACCGAATGACAACAGTGACTGAATAAAGAGTCAGATACAAGTTTAGAGTATACCACGAAAAACGATGAAATGCTTATAACAGTGTTGCCAACAGCATAAATATGTTGAAATAAAAATGATTAAAAGAGATAAACTTTTTTATAGATGCGGTTTCCAGGAATTGTTATAATTTGTTTTATATGGAATTCGTTGAGAATATCGTTTTTTATACCCACCACCAAAGGATGGGGGTATATTCATTTTGTCATTCCGTTTGCAACACATCGAAATATCCATTTCCGACCCTATAAAGTATATATATTCTTGATCAGCGTAAAAATCTAAGACGATCTAGCCATGGCCGTCCGTCTGTCTGTTGAAATCACGCTACAGGCTTTAAAAATAGAGATATTGAACTGAAACTTTGCACAGATTCTTTTTTCGTCCATAAGCATGTTAAGTTCGAAGATGGGCTATATCGGAATATATCTTGATATAGCCCCTATATAGACCGATCCGCCGATGTAGGCCCATAAAAGCCACATTTGTTATCCGATTTTGCTGAAATTTGGGACAGTGAGTTGTGTTAAGCCCTTCGACATACTTCTGCAATATGGCACAAAACGGTCCAGATTTGGATACAGCTGCCATATAGACCAATCCGCCGATTTAGGGTCTTAGGCCCATAAAAAGCGCATTTATTGTCCAATGTCGCCGAAATTTGGGACAGTGAGTTAAGTTAAACCCCTCGACATACTTCTGCAATATGGCACATATCGGTCCAGATTTGGATATAGCTGCCATATAAACCGATCTCTCGATTTAAGGTTTTGGGCCTATCAAAGGCGCATTTATTATCCGATTTCGCCGAAATTTGGGACAGTGAGTTAAGTTAAGCCCCTCGACATATTTCTGCAATATGACACAGATCGGTCCAGATTTGGATATAGCTCCCATATAGACCGATCTCTCGATTTAAGGTTTTGGGCCCATCAAAGGTGCATTTATTATTCGGTTTCGCCGAAATTTAGGACGGTGAGTTAAGTTAAGCCCCTCGACATATTTCTGCAATACAACACAGACCGGTCCAGATTTGGATATAGATGCCATATAGACCGATCACTCGATTTAAGGTTTTGGGTCCATCAAAGGCGCATTTATTATCCGATTTCGGCGAAATTTGGGACGGTGAGTTAAGTTAAGCCCCTCGACATATTTCTGCAATATAACACAGATCGGTCCAGATTTGGATATAGCTGCCATATAAACCGATCTTTCGATTTAAGGTTTTGGGCCCATCAAAGGCGCATTTATTATCCGATCCGAAAATTTGGGACAATGCTTTATGTTAGGCTCCCCGACATTTTTCTGTAACTTGGTCCAAATCAGTTCAGATTTAGATAAAGCTGCCATATAGACCGATATCTCGATTTTTTAGTCTTGGCCCCATAAAAGGCGCATTTATAATCGGAGTTCACTGAAATTTGACACAGTGACTTATGTTAGGCTTTTCGACATCCGTGTCGTTTATGGTTCAGATCGTTTTATTGTTAGATATAGCTACTAAAAAGACCAATATTTTGTTATACACAATTGAAAAATGACTTGTACATATTAGTATTTGGTCCTAATCGGAACATATCTCGATATAGCTGCTATGGGGCATAATGTATGCATTTTTCACCGGATTTTGACGAAAGGTGGTTTACATATATACCCGAGGTGGTGGGAATGAATTGCAACCCAACTTCAGTTGAGTTGCCAACGCGGAAATTTGTTATAGAAATTTCCATTTCTGTATTGAATTGCGCAACTTTCTACATTTTACGTAGTAGCTGAACGTTCAAAACACTGATATTGAATGAAACTGACAAAAATTTCCTTTATACTAATTTTTATTTCATGATTTTATCTTCTAGCAACGCAACCATAGTTGAGTTGCCATTCATAATCGACCCCTTAGTCGCAGAGTTCCTGGGTCTGGATACTTAACAAAATTAAGGCGAAAGATAGAAAACAACAAACTGATACAACAACAACAACTATGGTTTTCAACATCCAAGCCAGGTATGACCCGAATCAGTCTATGTCCCCATATAACTCCAATAGCATATAAATTCGTATGCATTATCCTTTGTTTGCCTATAGAGAGATACCGGGAAAAGAACACGACTAAAACGATCCATGGTGGAGGATACATAAGATTCGGCCCGGCCGAACTTAACACGCTTTTGCTTGTTTTATTTTATTTTCTGAAATTTCTAATTTTAGAGCCCTATAAGAGTCCATTCAATAAAATTACAATATATACTTTCAAGGTCAATCCCATGGCAGCCGGTTGTATGTACCGGATTGACTTCCAAGGTTAGATTTGTGAGGTATTATGCCATTTGAAAAAATGGTATTGCAGCCATATAAAAACTTCTCCTCAAAGAGGTATCGCACTGCGGCACGCCATTCGATCTCGGCTATAAAAGGGAGGCCCCTTATAATTGAGCTTAAATATGAATCGGACGAGAGATCGGATCGGCTATATGGGTATTTTATGATTTCGCAAATCAATATTTCGATGTGTAACGAATGACTAGACTAGTATACCCCTCCATCCAATCGTGGTAGATATATGTGAAAAGTAAGCTCGAAAAAGCATTATGTGCGCCATATAATTACTTATCGTTTTTATTGTATGGCCATAAAATGGTTAAAGTCTGATATCGTATCTACAAATAAAAGTCATAATCTCCAAAGTCTCGCCGCCTGCCTCACATACTACTACTGACCTCTTTAAATCGGCCTAAGTGTGCTCGTATTCCCATGTGTTCCTTAATGATAGATGTGACGATGAGCCTTCGATCAAACTCATTGTACCCTAGTTCCGATGTCTTCGTTTGTCCCGTTGTATCCCGATGAAAATGCATATTCATTAATAGCCTCAACATGCCTTCTACCTTTACTTCGTAAAATTATTGTTGCAATTGTAAAAATACTTGTTTTATGATAAACTTTACCCCAATGAAAATGAAAACAAGTAAAATGTTTGGACTTCCTTTTCAGAACCACATTCTGGCCTCAATAAACAGGTCTTGCCCAAGTTGTTACTTAATTTCTTATTTGTTTTGCATTAAAAAACAAGAAAGTAAATTCCCTTATGAATAATTTAATAAGTTAAGTATTGTTTTTAATGGTTTTTGCTTAATTGTAGCGCGACTTTCTGAATTGAGTTTAGAAAATTACAAGTTTGAAGTTCTTTGAACTGTCGCCTCCTACAATCAGGTATAAATGTTAAATTAATGTGGGTCATTAACTTTTAATTACAAGTGTATATAAGCACATAAAATACTTATATGTAAGCGACATTTACTTAGTTTCATTTGTTTAATGTATTGAACATTATTTAAAAAGATACACTCATAAAAAAGTCCACTAATAATAGCAAACACTGTCTGCTGAATATTCAAAGTTTCCAAATATCAGAATGTACTACAAATTCATATATTTACGAGTATGTACCTACATATGTGTAGGCTGTGAACTTGAAATAAGCGACATTTTTTACTATCTCACCCCTTTTTAACTTTTAGTAGGAAGGTAAAGTTCAGAAAGAACATTTTGTTTGTTATTTTAGCAAAAATATGCCGGTTTTTGATGTTGTTGTAGTAGTGCGTTGTAAAACAGATCCCTCTGGTGTGCGTCCAGAGGGTCTGAGTCGATTGGGTCTGGCTGGGCAGTTAAACAGGTGACGTGAGGTCCTCCTCACAATCGAGACATACATCACGCACGTCTGCATCAATCCTCCCTCTGTAGCAGTTGAGGCTGCATATGCCAGACCGCCATTGAGCCAGAATTACTCTGGTTTGCCGGGGGAGGTCAATTTTTTCAGATGCAATGGGAGTTGGTCATTCTCCAAGGTCTACTTTCACATGGTAACTATTTACCGCATCTGCTACTGTGCGCAAAACAAGCCGATTACTGTTTAGATATATGTCCATAGTGGCATGGGGCGAATTAATATCTGCACCCTCTTTTCAACCTAACCTAACCTACCGAGTCTGCATGAACGTTGTCTAAACACGCTTGATATTCGTTTAAACGTCAGAAATATCTGTTATCCCCTTTTCAGCGGACAAAAAACTGTTGGATAGAAAACTATTTATGCTATTCCTTTCATTTATGTTCCCACTTGGCAGCAAAAACTTAGCCTAAATCGATGCCTTTAGCACTGTCTTAAAATGTTTTTTTTTTATTCTCACCACCATCGAAATATTTATACGCTGTCCTATTTATTAAATCTTATCCAGTAAGGAAGGGCAAAAGTCGAGCGGTGCCGACTGTATAATACCCTACACCTACCCTATAAGTACAATGTGGTGGCTATATCCAATTCTGAACCATTTTTGATGAACCTCGGCGAGCAAAAATATGTTCAAACTGTTATAACTACGGTTGACAAATGACAACATTATTGCAAATTACCCAAAATCTGACGAACATATATTTGGGAGCTACAACTAATACTGAACCGATTTCTATGTAATGTCGGGAGTCATAAGAAAATCCTTCTTGCCAAATTTCCAGAAAATCGGTTAACAGATAACCATTTTATTACAGTATTACTGCAAATCGGACGAACATATATATGGGAGCTATGTCCAAATCTGGACCGATTTTTTCCAATTTCAATAAGCTTCGTCTCTAGGCCGAAAAACACGTCCATACCAAATTTGAAGACAATCGGATGAAAACCTGTAGTTTGTACACAAATTAACATGGACAGACAGACAGACGGACATAGCTAAATCGAATCAGAAAGTGATTCTGAGTCGATCGGTATACTTATCAATGGGTCTATCTCTCTTCCTTTTGGGTGTTACAAACTAATTCGCTAAGCTATAATACCCTGTACCACCAGCAATCCCAAGGCAGACGGTTGTACGTACCAATATATATTGATGAAGGCGGTTCTGGCAAACTGAACAGAACCAGGGTCCGGGGTTCTTTTCAATCCCGGCACGGACCAGAAGCGTGCGGAGAAGGCACTCCGGGATGTGCCTCTCCCATGACGAAAAAAGACGAACACGTACACTGAGGCGGCAGCCCTTGCCGATGAGGATTCCATCGGGTCAATCCGGTCCGTACAACCGGCTGCCATGGGATTGATTGTTGTTGTGATTGTGCTGTTGTTGTAGCAGTGTGTTGTACACTGAGGTGGCATCCCTTGCCGATAAAGGACTTCATCGGGTCAATCCGGCACGTACAATCGGCTGCCATGGGATTGATGCCGATTATGGAAATATGGGGCTCAAATCAAAGGTATTTGGGAATAGACCACGAATCTGATTTCAACATTCGGGACCAACTGTCCAGGGAACGTCCCACCACCATGACAACCCCCAAAAAGGACGTATTTGCTCGCCAAGATAATTTGGGTCTTCAAGATAGTGGAGCTCGATATTGATAGTTTTTTGGGCCCATACCCCAAACCAAACATATTTGCTGACTTTTGCATTAAGTATTTGAGATTAGAAAAATAATTTGGTATCCAATTTCGAAGCCAATGGCAATAAGGGGTGCATATAAATGATATATAGATATATGAAAATAGAGTCGATGCAGACATATTTTCAGGGTTAAGTATTTGGGGTACCTCCCCACTCCCCAAAACATCCCTAAATACGGCATGTTTACCGACCATGTCAATGTGAGGCTCAAAAGAAAGGCATCCCTTTCCCAAAATACCTCACAAACAGCAATTATTTTCTAACCATCGCAATATGGAGCTCAAATAATGGGATTTTTGGAATTAGAATACGAATATCCAAATGCGGGACCATGTATGATTTCTTGAGGCCCTAGAAGCCCAAATCATAGCCCGTTTAGATTTCAAACACAATTTTAGTTATAACTGTGTTGTTTTTCGACAGTATCTATAGTGGTTGGTAACCAAGATTCGAACCGGCGAACCATAGCACGTTTTTACTTGTTTTATGTTCTGCTCATAATCTCTTTTCCTTTGCTTTATAAATAAATGTCACTGCTTCTATATCAGTTCCAAGTGAAATCTACTCAAGTTACTGGTAAAAAAGCATGTACTAAGTACAAACACGTAATTGAATTTTGCAAACATAACACTTTGGAATTGGGGTATGAAGATTTTTGGCTTTCTGTATAGTGTTATCAGTCTAATTCAAAATGTGTGATACGGTGTTTTTTAAATAGTTCTGTCCGATACGAGAGAGCAAAGTGTTTGTTTATATGAAACATAGATAACAGCCAAATGGCTACATTTGAAGAATATGAAATATATGTATATATTGGGTTGCCCAAAAAGTAATTGCGGATTTTTCATATAGTCGGCGTTGACAAATTTTTTCACAGCTTGTGACTCTGTAATTGCATTCTTTCTTCTGTCAGTTATCAGCTGTTACTTTTAGCTTGCTTTAGAAAAAAAGTGTAAAAAAAGTATATTTGATTAAAGTTCATTCTAAGTTTTATTAAAAATGCATTTACTTTCTTTTAAAAAATCCGCAATAACTTTTTGGGCAACCCAATATATGAAAAAAATATAATCGGCAAATTATGAATTTGTTCAATAGATTATAAGGTATATTATGTACAGAACATACAGATTTTCTGCAACTAATGACCAGCAGTAGTACCCCACCTATCTACATGATAGGCGTTTGGAATATTTATACAACACAGATGCACAAAAAACGTGCGTCAGTCCATTTGAAAGAGTGAAAAATAGAAGTACATATAAAATGGGATAAATATACAGCGGATGTTGTTTAGAGGGGAAAACATTTTTTTCGTACAAAAAGAAAATTATGAATGTTAATTGAATTGCCCTTGGGAAGATTAATGGTTTTTAATTAAATTATATGGACTATTACTGACACTGCCCATATTAAAGGTTGCAAGGTGGTAGCTTTTAATAGGTTTGAGGATGTTTTACTTGGTGTCATCTCAGGCCTTTTTTTAACATCGATGGAATTATGAAATAAGAAAACTATCTTCACATTTTACAAGACAATCTTCCGGATATTGTAGTTTACGTTATAGCAGTGTATTGTACACTGAGGCGGAGGACTTGCCGATTAATTACTTCATCGGGTCAATCCGGTACGTACAACCGGCTGTCATGGGATTGATTTGTTAATAATACTGAAGTAGTATTTATCTAGTAAATATTGGGTTGCTCAAAAAGTAATTGCGGATTTTTTAAAAGAAAGTAAATGCATTTTTAATAAAACTTAGAATGAACTTTAATCAAATATACTTTTTTTACACTTTTTTTCTAAAGCAAGCTAAAAGTTACAGCTGATAACTGACAGAAGAAAGAATGCAATTACAGAGTCACAAGCTGTGAAAAAATTTGTCAACGCCGACTATATGAAAAATCCGCAATTACTTTTTAGGCAACCCAATACTTTATGGGGTCTTCTTGGGGAAAATTTCGAGAGTTACAAACAGAATGACGAAATTAGCCACCGTAGCGCAAAGGTTAGCATAGCATCACCTCCTAATGCCGGCAACATTTGTGAGGTGCTATGACATGTAAAACTTTTTTCCAAAGAGGTGTCGCGCAATGCCACGCCGTTCGGACTCGGCTATAAAAAGGAGGCCCCTTATCATTAAGCTTAAACTTGAATCGGATTGCACTCATTGATATGTAAGTAGTTTGCCCCAGTTCTTTAGTGGAAGGTTCATGGGCAAAAATTTGCATTTTGCATCCTATGGTGGAGGGTATAAAAATCAGGATATATAGTAGGATCAATGCAAGGATTAAAAAAATTAATAAAGGCAGTTGGAAGTCATGAGAGAAATCATTGTACAAAATTTTAGCCGAACGGGATGAAATTTTGCAACCTCTATAAGCGCAATATATTTTAAGGGATACATTCAGCGTCGGAATGTGGTAGTTGCAAAAAATGTTACTGCCGAAATTATCAATTGAAACATGTAAAAACGTGTTTAGTTCTGCTGTGCCAAACTTTGGAGACCCACCACCATGGATATATTAATCATACTAATTTATTATAACTCCACTAACATATCCATATTTATATATATATAGAGTCTAGAACCGAGAACCGAGAACAAGTCACAGTTTCAACGAAATCAGGCAATAAATCTGCTTTTTTATGGGATTATGACCCTAAATTGGAAGATTGGTTGGTATGGCAGCTATATCTAAATACAGTTTGATCTGGATCATATTCTGGTAGGATAACGGGAGGCTTAATACAAGTCACTGTGTTAAATTACAGCGAAATCGGACAACTGCACCTTTAATGGGATTTACACTAGAGCTGGTAAACTATCGATAATCGCAACATTCGATATTTTCTATAGTTTTAATTATAAATATCGATAGTATCGCTACTATCCTTAATTTCCCATCACCTTTGTTTCAAACAAAAATGAGAAGTAAAAATCAGTAGATCGATTTGTGTAGAAGCAAAATCAATCTACAGGCAAAATAAAATCGACGTCAAAAAAGTCAGTTAGAAGTAATGAGAGAAATTATTGCACAAAATGGTTGACTAATCGGATGAAAATTGCGCCCTCTATAGGCGCAAGGTATTTTAAAGTATACATTCACTTTCGGATTGCTTATTTTTGCAAAAAAAATAAATTTTTGGAATAGTATCCATCGGAAAAATATCGATCGATATTTAGTCAAAAAATTAAATATCGATAGTGTCATCGATATTTTGCCATCTCTACAGTATACGCATCCGCATACAAATTACTTTTCTCGCGGCGTAGGAAAAACGTATAGAAGCGCAAGCACTCGAACAGTATAAACCACTTCATGTGGTTGCCCTTTACTGCTTTACATCATTAACCATACATTCCTCCTTATTCCGGTGGACAATGGCGTAGTCGAATGCCGAAATTTTTCAAAATGGTGTTATGGTTGTCGAAGACGAAAATTCGTTTACATTTCTGGTATCACATAAGTCGAATTCGACTGTCAAATTTGTCGAAAACGATTAATATATAAGTTAATTGCATTCTTAATTACATCGGGCCTGTTTGTCGAAAGAGTATGGAACCTACTTTTATATAATTTTTTTTATTTACCACAATATTTTTGTATTATCAAACTGGCGAAGGCGAATAAGTTACGGAATAGCACGGAATGTGATATTCTCCTTCGACTACGACTGCTGTCGATTTTCGCCTTCGACAACGGGAATAAGGATGAATATCTATAGCCTAATAATAATAAATAAAAAAAGTCTGGCATTTTTTCCAAGACAAAGCTTCTAGTATTTTTGTACTTTTTTCCATAAATTCTAGTATTATAAAATTATTCATTACATTCATGTTGTTGGGTATTCAAAATTTGGCCTAGTCGACCCCAACACCTTTGTACCTGTGTATATATCTAGAATTGTTTATAAAAACATAAAATGTTTGATTTCATTAATGATTTTATTAATCAATTTCCATGACTTCACACGTTGTTGTTGTACGTTAAATTATCATACATAGAAAGTTATTTAATATTCGTTTTTTTATCTTTTGTACATGTCTGGTTCGCTAATATTTGAAAAACTTATTTATTTTTGTTTGCATTCGCATGTAGACAATGGTTATGAGTAATGTATACATACACTGAAAGCAATGATTCTAATTTTGAAATATAATTTAGGAAACACAAAGCGTGGTTCCACTTGATATTGTTGTTAATATGGTATGGTATGGTTAATATGGGTGGGTTCATTTTTAGGGGCAAAAAAATTATAATTTACGAAGAAGTCATGGCTATGAAATCAAAATTGGGCTTGCGATTTTTAACAACAAACCTTATTTTTTGGTCCCGTATTAATCAGTCTTTCGATTTTGTACTTAACAATGCGGAATCTTGATTTATAATGCAAATATGGAATATTTACTACACCAGTCGCAGCTTCAAAGTTGTTTTACAATAATGACTTACTTGTAAGTGGACGCGAAATTTTACGTTTCCCCATAAAAAAAGTCGCTCTCAAATAGCCCCAACTTGTATTTGAAAGTGATCAAAACAAGTTACTGTAGTGCCACCAACAACTATCACAGCCAATGGCAATGATATACACAACAGCCACATTCAACGACTCGACGTTGGCTGGCCACCCAGCCGCAGCAGCGAACATACGCATTTTTGCAAGCGGCTGCAGGAGAGAATATTTTGTTTTGCACTAGCGCTGCCGTGGTGAATTGAAAGTATGTTGCGATGAGTATGAACATATAAAAGGCAAGGACAGGCAAGGGGGTGGGAAGTCAATTGTCGGAGTACAGGCAGACATCGGGAAGCAGGAAAAATATCGATGAGTAGAGTGAAAAAGTGACATATACAGAGTGCGAGGACAAAAGTGACAGTGTGCGCCAGTGTATTTTCGTGGCCACCAAAACCCCGTGCAACATCCGATTTTCGGCCGGTTATCAGTGTACCTTCGTGGTCACTGCATCATAAAGATCCAGACAAGTAACGCGGTTAACAGTGTACTTTCGTGGTCACTGCGCCATAGTTCTGTTGTTGGGCCTCCGCTAAACAGTGTAAAAGTTTAGAAAATTCGCATCGTCTACGCTTAGTAAATCCACATTGCAAAAGCTTCGTTAAACTTTGCCGATTCTCAGCGTTAACAGTGTACTTTCGAGGTCACTGCACCATAGTTACGCCGTTATGTCTCGCTAAACAGTGTATTTTTGGTGGTCACTTCACTGGAATAGCTTCGTAAGATCCGCGCCAGTTTGAACCTCGGTCAACAATGTACTTTCGAGGTTACTGCATCGTATATCCGCCTCTGTGCCTTCGAAAAACAGTGTACTTTCGTGGTCACTGCATCGTACAAGCTGCGTGCAAACTGATTCTCGCCGATGTGTCATCGTAAACAGTGTACTTTCATGCTCACTGCACCATAGAACTTTATATAAACCCCGCCGCGTATTCCCCGTCAACAGCGTACTTTCGAGGTCGCTGCACCGTACTATCGCCGATTTACCTTCGCCAACCGGTGAACTTTCGTGGTCACTGCATCGTAAAACCCTCGCCGAGTGAACCCCAGTGAACTGTGCGAACACGTGAGGCTAATTTCACTTCTCAACAGGTTCTTGATATCGTGTGCGATGTGGCACCTTTTTGTTTATCTCAACTAATTCCTACATTTGGACTAAAAATAGCCAGTAATGAACGCACAGTTCAATGAAGATCATATAAAACCGAGACATGTATGTACTTTGATCGTAGAAATGCTAAAGGGCATAAATGAGATTATCTGTAGCTTCTGTTCTCCATTAAGGTGTTATAAAACATTTAACAAAGTTGTAATAGTCTACATAACAGATGTGGTTAGCATGTATGCTTGCACATCCATAGTGAACCTAAGGCAAACCTTAGAAAACATTTTTGCTATTGCCTCATTATGCTAAAAATACATATTGACTTCCTTTCGCAAAAAAATTTCATCAGGCAACCTCTTTTAATCAATGCTAAATGTACCAATAATCAAGAATATACTTCATGGATCAATGTATGAAGATTTTATTAACGGAATGACGAGATTGGTATATTTAACCCACGGTTGTGGGAATTCAAATATGCTTAAACACTTCATGTAGATGAGTATCTATCCACTGATAGCATTTGCCAAGAATAGATTGCAATAGCTAATCACCATGCCTATAAATTTTGTATAAATAAGCAGTTGAAATGATAAACAAACATCTATGTACTTGGTTGGTGCTTTCAATATAAATTCCTATAGCTGTGGTATCATTTCCGAGCAATTCGAATCGTTCAAAGGTCAATTTACAAAAAAGTAAACTCCAATTACATTACAGCGATACAATGGATGATATGCGTTTTCTGCAGTTTAGTTCTGTTCTTTTTGTAGAACAACGATTGTAGAACAACGATATAATTGTTGTTTTGTTATTGTAATCTCTTTTTTTAATGACAATGACAAAGCCAACAAAGGGTGAAATATTTATTTTTTATTAACGTCTTCTTTGGCTTTATTGAAAATCCTCTTTGTTGTCCATACAAACTGGTCATGAGTAAGTAATGCGAAACCACAAAACAAAATAATCATTTCGTTGTTAATTGGAGTCATTGAACTACATTTTGGGGCCTATTGAAGAAAGAAAAGGTATTTATTGAAGTTTCCACTTAAGACTTTGAAAATAGCCGAAATTAATTCAAAACTCCTTTAGTTGTGTATGTAATAGACTTCAGTTTACAATATGATATATACATAAATAGATCAGATATCTTTCTCACTTCTCTGTATACACTATACATAGACAGTTTCTTATCATTACTCTTGTAAGATGGTAATTGATGGTCTTTGATCTTTTGAATCTATTATCATGACTTTGAAAGTACTCTGAAAAAATGTTGCCAACTTTTTGACACGACTCACTTCCGTAAATTAAAATGAAGTGTGCGTGCTATTTCGCCAGAATCAAACTTGTACCTTTCAGAAATAAATTCTATATTGAACTTTGACTTCAATTAGATTACATTCAATGTTAACTAGCAACTGGTACACAGACATAAGTTAAGCCGGTACTAATCGTATACAAGGTTTGGCCTCAATTTCACTACAAATCAAATCAGAATTATGTGTTTTACATCCGAAAACACTTGAACCATAGGTATTTGAACAAAAAAATCCACTAAAATGGTCTAGGAAAATATACTCCGCATTCCCCCGAACCGGAAAAAATGCACTTTATAGGGCGCACCTCCCGATTTCATAGAAAATTGGTATGTAGATTTGGGTTGATCCCAGGAACACAAATTTGATGTCCTTTTTGGGACAAAGGGCCCTGGACCCCCTAGGGGCCAAAAACCCTGCCCTTTGGGGGAAGTGGTCTGACCTAGACAATATGTGTATCAAATGAAAGGTATTGTCAAGTAGATTACGAATATGCAAAAACATGTTCAAAATTGGTCCCGGGAAGGAACTACGGGGTCTTGAAAATTTTGAACGCTATTAAGCTCAAAAAGATCTGTAAAGAAAAGATTTTTGCCTGCGGTGCTTCTAAAAACTTTTCATAAAAATTGCGCGTTTTTCCTTAATTTTGCAAAAAAACCTATGTAGAAAAATTAAGAATTTTCGTGCGATGTTTTTTTTGCCAAGTGCGCTTTTTTTAGGAGCAATAAACAAGTACCAAATTTTTATTTTTTTAATACCTTTACGTTTTGTACATTATAACATTACCATATTCATGAAACTATTACATTAACTGACATACTACACGCACCGTTCATTCAATTCTCATTTCTGATTTTGTTTTAGATCAATACGAACGTAATTTTGTAAGCAAGAATGACAACCATTGTTCTTGAAGTGACGTGGTGGTTGGGCGATAATGGTGAAGAATTGGTAGATAAACTGATGGAATTCGGTGTACTTCCTAAAAGAGATACCAGGGAGGGTGTAAAAAATAAAAAAAAAATCGGGGGAGCCCTATAAAGTGCATGTCACGTTTGCGTTCGACGTTAGGGACACTTACTTGTAATGTCTGGAATCCTGGCAAGAACCCCAGAAAAAAATTTTATGCTGTATTTATCCCATCTGTAGTCCGCATCTATTTGCATCAGCAAGAATTTCGCAAATTGCGAAATTCATTCTGCTTTGCAAGCTATCCTTATGTGTAGTGATAACACATAAGGATAGGGCCTAACATAAAAATCGAACTTCCGGGTTTAAGGGCTAAACCTCGACACGGGATGACTACACGGGTTGGAACTCTCAGTACCCATTTGTGTGGGTACTGAGATCATCGTCATTATGAGAAGCTCAGCTGAGAGCTACCGGGCGAGTACACTGGTTGCGGGTAGTGGGACGCTGCATATGCGGTGTAGCTGTAGCTGCAGTAGTGGACAATCAATGGTATAGAGTGGTGAATCTCAGTGAGAGGCTGCCCGTCAACGGCTCTTGCTTAAATACTGAGTGCCTATGATGCTCGATACGACAAGGCGAGTTATTGGCGCCTTTAAATAACCAATGGCCATAACGTTCTCTGAACAAGCTTGCTCACATATGGAGCTTGACGAGAATCGCCACCTCCACATACAAATTTGGTTACAACAACAACAACGAAAAATAGGAAGTTTTATTAATACGACACCAACACCGAATTCAAAACCTGAAGGCCAATTTTGATTTTAGATCTTTTGGTTCTTGGGTAAAACTTCTTAGAATTTGGCGTAGATTACAATGTTGACAACCGTTTGATGTTTAACAATTTACCCACCCTACTGCACATATAAGCCGAGGTCTCAACCAACTCAAGCTTTGCCATAATACGGTCCCCGTAGGCATTGACTTATCGAAGAAGGATTATGATACCGTCAACCATGCCATGTTTTGTGGAACATCGTTACCACTTTCCCACTGATAAGACCCAAACATTGGATCGCAATTATCAGGCGGCCGGGTTTAGCTAGTCTAAATTATTAGCAAACTATATCAATGTTAGCGAACGATTAAATTTTATGCTTATATTAACGGAATTTTGCTAAATATTCATTCTACGCTACTCCGCCAATTCCAATGAAATTCTGTCACTTTATTCCTTGCTAGATGTCTCCCATCTCTGCGATGACTGTTTTTTTGTACTGTTGTTATATACGTGTAACAGGAAATTGGAACTATACATTTTATACAATTTAGGAATTAAGTTATAATCAATTTTCTTACGTAATACATTTATAAAATTTTTTAAACCTTTTATAATTGAGAAAATTACACTTAATTATTAAAAGACATGTGTCGTATATCAACTCATACACTTATCGCTCTAGATGGCACTCATTGATTGTTGCAACAGTACAAAGAGAATTGTATTTCCTTTTTTTAGGTGTTGTTGGTTCGAAAACGGGTTGACGGCTCCACTCCACTGGGAACCCAAGCTAAATAAATATCCTCTGCTCTTTTGTTTGAAACCAGTTCTGGTTTTACAATTTTCTTTCATATTATACACATATATTCCATACAAGCTTTCCTTTCTGAGCAAGATGAATGGCCATCTTTTACTATGACTTCATTACGATCAACTTGGGTTTCTCTTTGTTAATTATTTACACAAACACTACAATTCTATGTATGTATGCAATTTTGGGTTTTTTTTTTATTTTTTATCACGTAAATCGCAGAATTTTAACAATTTGACTTATTCATTTATTATAGGTAACCACAAGCAAAGGGTTCACTCGTCATCATCATTACCATGTATTTATATACTTTATTATTGTTATTTACTTGTTTTCACAAAAACTACCTATATAGCATTCACCGCAAAATAACACTTACTTTCCACCCGGCCTAAAACTGTATGATATGAACAAATACACCAATATACAATTAAAAAGTACTGGCGAAGCTTTTGACAAAAAAAATGCTGCTGCTTGAGCAAAGGCAAAGCTAATAACAAAATAAAATTCCAATTCTCAATTTTTTTACATAAACTAAACATCTGACTTTGACATCAATCAATGCCTCTCTCATTTTCTTGTTGTTGTTAAGAGCAAGGGAGAATTAAAAGACCAGGGATGGAAAAGTATGTGTCAAAGTATATATATGTGCCTATTTTTACAGGCGAATAGTTTTCATTTCACCACGAGAAAAAAAGGTTATTCAAACCACGATAAAATATGGTTATTCAGAGGACATGGCTTTTAATCATATATTTTCTGCTGCAAGTCACATTTTGGCTTATCTGTATTTCAATTTAGTCAAATTGTGATGATCGATTGGCAATATGTGAACGGCGATTTACTTCTCAACAAATAGAAAAATATCGAAGGACCAAGCGAAAGGTGAGTGCATTCTACAATATTTCGAAATAGTCATATCCTTTGTAGTGGACATTTGTAGCTAACGGTGGTAAAATCACTAGGCGGATTTAGAAAGGTTATTTCAGGCGAACAGATGAAAATGCCCGTCCAGTTTGACGGTGTCTATAACAGTAGTATTCGGGCTATTTTCCCATTGTAAAATCAGCTATTTCCAATGAATTGACGAAATGTGATAAAAAGGAAAAGTTATTGTACTTTACTTCCTAGCACTCCCGCTAACTAGTTGCGAAGAGATAATAATTTTTGTGATTGTTACTTTTAATTCGGTAGCTAAATGGTAATGGTAGGCAAATTTATACAAGGTAAACTCTTTAGTCCAACAACAACGAAATCAACAATACAGCCCTGTGGAGATGGTGGCGCATATTCCCAAAAGACTGTAAAATTTCTGGACACTTTCTTTTCCACTGTCAAATTTCTGGACACTTCCTTCCTGATCGACCTTTTGCCAATAGATATAAAATATAAAGAAATTTGTGTGCGCGTGTAAATACGTGTGGGTACATGAGCAGAGAATATGCGAGAAAGAAGATAAAGAGAATGCAAACAAAAATCTGACATCTTAATACCGCCAAAGCTGGCCGGCTGCTAACAGCTGTTCGCGTGAGAGCACCTTATTAAATCCGCCTCGAATTAAAACGAGGGATTGAACTTCAGCGGAAATTACAAACCTCCGCCATCTCTGATTTTTTAATAAAAAAAAGTGTGTTCGGGCCAGGGATGGAAAATGCAAATAAAAAAAATGCAATTAAAATAGTACTGAAAAAGTACTTTTTGAACAGAAAGAGTACTTTTTGTTTTGCATAAAAGTTTTAAAAATATTTGAGTGCAGAAATCAAAAATTTGTCTCTGGAAAAATACTGCCTTAAGGCCCCATATTTTGCGAAATATACATCAGCTATGGGGAAACAGGTTTATTTGAATTTTTGATTGTACATTGATAATAATCCAAAAACTGTAAAAAAAATAAAAGCTCGAAAACATCCGAATACTTAAAAAAACTTCTTAATACATGAAAAAGTACTAAATCGTCGCGGGGTACTACGGTACTATTTGGGTGCAAAAAGTACTAAATTACTGACTTTCCACCCCTGGTTTGGGAAAGAAAAACCTTTACTATCTTTCATGTTTAAAAAAAAAAACAGCTGATTTTCACTAAAGATTTGTTCGAAGCTGTTAATTACTGCTGTGAAAAAAAAAATTCAAAATGTTCAGGATCTCGATTATCAAACTCTCAAAAATTGCTCACTCTCACGCATTCTCACGCTCTCTTCTACTGGCAAATAAAGTACTTGAACGACTTTCAGTAAAAATTTATTCTAATTTGCACATATTTTTTAGTACAATAACACACTTTTAATTTGCACAAATTTTTTGGCGCATAAAATTTTCCCGGCCTAGACGTAAAAACAAACTGCAGTGGAATCCCTAAAAGCAGATGTTTACAACAATAACAGTACATTCGTAAATTGCTCATCTGAGGGCATAGAATTTAATATTATAGAAGTTCAGATTTCTTAACCATAAATCGCATTCCAAAGATTGATTCCACCAAGAACCGTATACAACAGGGCTATACATTTTTTGATTTCACATGTTTACATAACCTAGGGTATGCCCTAATGCGCGATGAATTAGGACAGCATAACCCAAAGACTGAGATGCAGGCAAACATTTTTAGCGGAAACGATACAACTGCAATAGTGTCAGGAGCCCTCCAAGTAAGTTCATTTGTTATAACTAATAAAATTTCTAATTTACTCAAGCAAAAAATTCCCTTTTATGGAAAAAACGTTTTTCAATATGTTTTGTTTCAAATTATCAAAGCTTTAAACATTTCCCTACTACGAAAGTACAACAATAAAAACAATGACTGATTCCCCCAAGAAGAACTTATTGGCTCCGCCTCCCCCAACATCTTTAAAATTGCCCCTACAGAATTTGAAAACCAACACCGGCTCGGCAACGGGTAATCCTCGAAATAAATGTGCTCTAAAGCCGGGACATTCGCTGATGGATTGGATACGACTAGGCAACTCGGGTGCTGATCTGTCGGGTACCAAAGGACGTATTATCCCTGTGACACCAGAAGAGTTGGCAAAACACAATACTAGAAATGATGCTTGGATGGCTATACGTGGTGTTGTATATAATGTAACACGTTATATGGACTTTCATCCTGGAGGTATGTTACTAGGTACAAACTAACAAAATTTCCCATGAACATTCCATTAAGGAACAGGGGATATTTCTCTCATATCAATGAGTGAAGTCCGATTAAAGTTTTATCTCAATGAAAAGGGCCTCCTTTTATGTACCGACTCCGAATAGCGCGCTGTTGGTGTCGCTATGCGGCACGCTGCAGTTGAGAACTTTTAACATGGCAGATTACCTTACAAATGTAGCCAACATTAGTAAAAAAAGGGAGGGTGATTGCCGGTTGTACGCAATGGATTGACCCCATGAAATACTTCATGGGCAAGGGCTACCGCCTCTGTGCAACACACTGGCACAACAACCACAACATTAATAACCACCGGTGAAATAATATTCTGATGTTTACTTTGAACACAGGCGCTCGGGTTCAAATTCCGTCATAGGCGGACATGCTAAACTCTAACTAGTTACTAACATATAAATATTTTTCACGCTTTTTTATATTTTGTGTAGGTATTGAAGAACTTATGCGTGGCGTGGGTAAAGATGCAACTAAACTCTTTAACGAAGTCCATGCTTGGGTGAACTACCAACAATTACTTAACAAATGCCTAATTGGACCCTTGAAGAAATCTTCGAGAATAGATAGGGTTCTAGAAGAAAATGACACTAACAAATTATCAACCTTTGCCAAACCGCCTATACCACCCCAAGACATTGCACCCCGTTTGGATTGGATTCAGAATCGCAGTAGCCTAACCTTATGCTTTTATACAAAACAATTTTGCAATCCTGGCTGTTTAATACAAAATTTAGCCTGCGAAGATAGCAATCATATTGAAATTTGGATAATCATTGGTAATCACTTGCATAAATACAAATTCAAATTAATGGGCATGATATTGTGGCCACCAAAAGAAATCAAAGTTGCCTCCGAAAGTGGTAAAATAGAAGTGTGCTTACAAAAACCCAATGATAAACAGGACTTATGGTCGGGTTTGGGAGAACATCATGTGGAGAAATTGCTAAAAACTTCCATAGAAGAAGATTTGTATTTGGACTATAGCGCTTTTCTATATAAGGAATATAATCATGATTCTTTTATATTAAGGCTTAAGAATGAAAATATCATATGCTATTTGCCTGTTGGCTATCACGTTTCCATGGAAGGCTTAATAAATGCAACAAAAATTAGCAAATGTTATACTCCCATTCCTAGTAAATATATGACCAACCAGGCCAAAGAAGACAATCAACTACACTTCCTTATAAAGAAATATCAGCATCCCAACAGTTTTTCAATGTATTTAAGTCAAGTGCCAGATGAAACAAACCTAAAGATTTCTTTGCCAAAAGGTAACTTCAAGCTAGCATCGCTCGCTGGCCATAGGTCAATTTGTTTGCTAGCCGCCGGCAGTGGTTTAACGCCATTCTTGTCTTTAATTGATCACTTGCTAAAAAGAAGCACCAACCGAATGTAAGAAACACTCATGGTAATTGCAATACTTTATATGTTAATTTTTTTAAATATTTTTACAGAGAACTTTTAAAGCTGATCTACTTTAATAAAACATGTGAAGATATTTGGTGCCAAGACAGTCTATCTAACATTGCTAAGCAGGATGAAAGGCAAGTAATATAAAGGGTGATTTTTTTGAGGTTAGGATTTTCATGCATTAGTATTTGACAGATCACGTGGGATTTCAGACATGGTGTCAAAGAGAAAGATGCTCAGTATGCTTTGACATTTCATCATGAATAGACTTACTAACGAGCAACGCTTGCAAATCATTGAATTTTATTACCAAAATCAGTGTTCGGTTCGAAATGTGTTCATTCACCGTAACGTTGCGTCCAACAGCATCTTTGAAAAAATACGGTCCAATGATTCCACCAGCGTACAAACCACACCAAACAGTGCATTTTTCGGGATGCATGGGCAGTTCTTGAACGGCTTCTGGTTGCTCTTCACTCCAAATGCGGCAATTTTGCTTATTTACGTAGCCATTCAACCAGAAATAAGCCTCATCGCTGGACAAAATTTGAACACATTTCGAACCGAACACTGATTTTGGTAATAAAATTCAATGATTTGCAAGCGTTGCTCGTTAGTAAGTCTATTCATGATGAAATGTCAAAGCATACTGAGCATCTTTCTCTTTGACACCATGTCTGAAATCCCACGTGATCTGTCAAATACTAATGCATGAAAATCCTAACCTCAAAAAAATCACCCTTTATATGTAGAGTTTAAGCTTAATGATTTCTATGGGTTGGACTGGATTGCTATACTTAAATTCAGAAATGAGACTTGTGTTTCTTTGTGATGTTTTTATGATGATATAAATGCGAAATATTATCAGGCAGAAGTCCAGCCTTATATCCTTATGTTATGAGGCTAGGAGACAAGGGAGAGAGAGAGCTGTAAAAACGTATCGCAGTATCTACAGAAAAGTATCTATCAGTTTAAGTAAGTGCCGTTATTTTCCACGGAAAACTAGCCCACAGCATCAGCCCATGACCTATTTCGCATGGGCATAAAATAGAGGCGAAGTTACCAACGCAACATTGTAATTAAAATGTACCATCAAGATTTTGTCGGAGTTGTACCTATCATCCCGGCAAGAGATGACTATAATCACCTAATTGTATAGTGCTCCGATGTGTATAGTGTCCATCGTCATCACGAGAAGCTTAGCTGAGAGTTACCGAGCCCAGCCACAGGTTGTGAAATGCTTCGTATACGGAGTAGCTGCAATTACGACAATCATAAAGAGAAGGCACCGGCTTTTGTTTAAATACTGAGTGCCTATAACGTGAAAAGACGAGTTATTGGCATCATTAATAACCAATGGACATAACGTTCCCGCTGCGATCGGTCAAATGGAACGGAGCATGCTCACCTATGGAGCTCACCTATGGAGGTTTGCACGTGAGTAGACGTGTCGCGCGTGATTCACGGCTCACGAAAAAATCACGAACAACATGATATCCCAATCAGTGTTGCCACTCAAGAAAATTATTTCCTACCAAAATTTAAGAAAAATCTTACCAAACCCCACCAAAACCTACCAAATATTCTACAGGCCAAAAATGCCATCCACCACCGAAGATTTTGGCCATTCCAATTGCAACATATCAAATAATACATTATCAACCCTACAAAGTATGCATGACAGAGATCGTTGTATTCACGGTGTAGACATATCCGTCTGTCTATATCTTGATATAGTTCCCTTTATGCCGATCTCCCGATAAGAAATCTTGAGTTAATTAAATTCGTACTTATGCCCCGATTTCAATAAGCAACCGTGCCGAGTTTGGATAAAGCGACCTCCCGATTTAAGGGTTTTAGCCCAGAAATGGGCTTTGCTACCCATTTTCGCCGTTGCAGTGAGTATGGATAGCTGTGAGCACCACCCTGCTGGAACATTGAGCTCCGATCTGTGTGGTGTTCATTGCTGTCACGGGAAGCTTAGCTGCGAGATACCGGACGCGCCCTTGGTTGCGGACAGTGGATTGCTCCATACGGAGTAGCTGCAACGGCAGCTACGGAGAGTCTCAGTGCTCGTTATGACAAGGCGAGTTATTGGCGCCTTTAAATAATCAATAGCCACCTTGTCCCCGCTGAGAAGAGAATAAAAACCTACCAATTATGGTAGGGACCTACCAACAACGGCAACACTTAACACGATTCATAAGAAAATCACGACTTAGGGTTGCTATTCTATTCTGCTTTGGGAAAAGATGTTTGTGAAACAAAACGATTCGGACAATTGTATCAAGTGTCTTGAGATCAGGTTTCAGCAGTCAATAGCGGATTTGGCATATAAAGGTTTCTTTCGAGATAGAAGCGATGATAACTTAACATACTGCGAATTGAGGAACCGCGCTAAAAGAGTGAAAAGAAGGATTAAGAAAAATGGGCATCGTGCTCTGTTTGATAGTTATAGGACTTCTAAGGATTTGTGGAAAGTCATTAGAGATAATGGAGTTCTCAAGACCGGTTCCTCAGTTACTACTGGCAACTCTCCTATAGTACTCAATGAGACGAACCGTTCATTTGTAGACAACTAATCTGATGTACAAGACGATGTGTCGGAATTTCTGCGTTCCCTGCTAAAAACGGCTTTTATTTTAGCAGCATTACTCCCGATGAATAGTTTGATGCTTTTATGTCAGTTAAATCTAATGTCGTTGGGTATGACGGGTTGCCGATGAAGTTTTTTAAGATCATTTTTCCATTTATTTCCGATTTTCTTCTTTTTTGGTTAATAACATAACTATGACCTTCACATTTCCAAACAGCTGGAAGATTGCTAGGATTACCCCTATAAGGAAATAAGGAGTACTGGTAATGTATCGGAATATAGACCTATAGCATTACTGCCGGTGCTTTCGAAGGTAGTGGAACATGTTTTGAAGAAACAGCTTGTGACCTACATTGACCGCAGTTCGCTTTTACATGATTGCCAATGCGGATTCAGGAAGGGTAGATACGCGTCCATGTTGCTTTTAGGTCTTACCGCCCAAATTCGGAATTACGTGGCAGGTCATAATATCTGTATTTTTCTCTCTTTGATCTAAAGAAGGCCTTCGATCGGGTGGATTACTTCGTCCTGATTAAGAAGCTGTCCACAGTTTACGGTCTTGGTAAAATTTTGTTTTTGGACGACTTATTTAAGTCCATAGAGAATTGGTGTACCCCATATGCGTATGCGTGTGTCGTGCGTGAGTAAAATTTTTGTCTCATTATAGTGCGTGATTGAAAAATCACTCATGTGCACATCTCTAATCGTTACCTACACATACAAATATGGCTACAACAACAATATTACAAAACCTTCCACGGGGCAACCCTACGGCTTCGACTACTTTTGTCTCTTTTGATAACACTGTAGCGACAGATTTAAAACTATGATGGGAATCGAAATCACGTCTCATGCACTGATAAACCGAGCTTCTTACCAATTATACGTCCAGAGCCCTCAGAACGCACCCCAACTTAGATGCAAAGTTCCTCGATCTAGGATAACAATAACAATAACTTTCAGAGTGCTTCCTTGGTTTAGTCCTTCAGTCTTAGACTTTAGACCAATAACATACCCATTTTTAATCATTTAATGCTTCTAAAGCTTTCTTTTTCTATGTTTTTTCAGATTTGAATTCACCCCAGTGCTATCAAATCCAAATAACTCTTGGACTGGCGTTCAAGGTCATGTGTCTTTGGAATTATTGTCTCCTTTGGTGGAAAAATCGAATGCCAGCAAAATTACCTACATTTGTGTATGTGGGCCCTCAGGATTCAACCAAAAAGTTGAGGAGATTCTTCAAGATCTAGAATTTCCCACAGGAAACTTATTTATATTTTAAAAAATTCAATTGTGTATGTGTTTGTAAATTTTGTGTATTAGCTGCATATGTATATAAATTTTCATACTTTAATAAGAAAGATGAAAAGAAAATTTATAAATATTTTATTTATTAATATAAATTATATAATTTTAGATAATACTACAAATTAGATTTCTAGTAGTTAGCATTAAATTATAAACTATATATGTATGTTTTAAAAGTCTGTGATTTAGGTTTCTCTAGTCCAAAGATTACCCATTGAGTTTCCATTTCCCAAAAGTTGAACAAAAGGAATGATTCTTTTATGGATTAAAAACAAACGTAAATAATTTAATTCAATGCGATTAAGTATTCCCATTTGGTATTCAGTTAAAAACTATTTTAATATGCCCGATATAGGGCTTATGATTCCAGTGGACTTTCCTTATAACTATGATAGCCACCACATACATTTTTAGCTTAATGTTTCTTCCTTCAACCGCCGTAGCTTACGATTCCAGTTGACTTTCCTTATGACTATGATAGCCACCATATACAATTTTAGCTTAATGTTCCTTCCTTCAAGCGCCTTAATTCATGACACTTTGAATATAAAATTTAGTCCAATACTAGCTTCAGAGGAAACATTTTTCGTATATGTTCTTACCATCATCCATATGGGATGCGGCAATTAATCCTTCCATCTGATGGACATTTTGCTAGATCCTCCTATAGCTTTGTATTTAACATTTAGTCCAATACAATCACATCATCCATATTATCAGCTTCTGCGGCAACATTTTTCTTTAATTTTTCAGCAGCAGCTGCTATGGTGGATGCAGCGGCCAATTCTTTCATCTGATTGATATACTGACGTTCTGCTAAGCTCTGCTGTTGCAGAGTGTTGGTTACTGAACTCATGTCAACATTGCTTTGAAATATGTTGGAGACCAGTGAATTGAGTACACTGGATGATTTAGTCATAGCTTCGTCTTTTTTCATCAAATTACTCTCAACTAATGAACTGGCATGCATGGCCAAATTTTTGATTAATTCAAACTCAGTTCGCATATAATTGTGTTGTGGCGAAGGTATGGACGAGGTATGGGCTTTATGTATAGATAAATCTTGTTCAAATTTGCCATAACTACCAGGATACAATTGAAATGGTTCATTTGTGGGCTTTTGTGTGTCCTGACGGGCATAGGGTCTATAGTCCATTTTTTTATTTTTCATAGAACTTTTTGATTTAGAGGACAATTGCAGATCAGCAGTTTGTAAGAACTGTTGCATGTTGGTAGTCGCCTTCTCCATGGACTCTTGATATGATGGCAGCAACATGGAGGTGCTAGGAACTGGGGCTACCTCTAATGTTTCTACACTAGTTGAGCGAATTTCTTGTTCTGGTACTCTGTTTGAAGAGTAGCCATGTTGTAGATGTTCAGCAGTTATTAGCGCTGACATGAATTGAGGAAATAAGGGTTTATCCAAATAATTGACAGCATCTGAAACATCAGACCTATATGGCAGCGTATTGTTAATTGTTTCCATTTTAGCAGCAGTTGGGCGATTCTTGCAGCTCACACCAAAACCTGGTATAGCCTTTGAAACCAAGGCTTGCGATACACTGGTAGTAGTCTCTGTGGAACTTTTCCCCTCTTCTTTTTCCATAGCTTTTCGTGCTGTAATTTCCTGCACACACAGCTTTATGGCCAAATCCAAAAAGTTGAGATTTTCAGGAATACGCTCTACCTTATCCTTTATGAATAGCTTATAAACCTCCACCAGCAGTTTGGTGAATGTATGCTCCTTTTGATTCATGTATTTTATGCATTTTTTATGTATCTTATAAATGTCCAGCATTAGGTCAATCAGTTCCATATCATCTCTTTGATTTTGATTTTTGGCCAGAATATTACGCAAAATTTGCAGGGTATTGCTAATGCATTCCTGATAGAGATCTTTGCGGGCAGCATCTGCTATATAGCGTTTATCCACATCGGGAGTTTTATACAAATTCAAGGCAATGTCTATTAATATCTTATGGTTGTTGGTTTCAGACAGCAGAGATGTGAATATTTTGACGCATTTCACTAGGTGGGCCGAAAAACTGCCCGGCCTATCAATCTCTGAAGAGGGTATGCGCCATATGCCATTAAACAAATTATTATTTTTCCTTTCATAGAAGATGCCGTTTACCACATTTCCCAGAGTGGTTTTGTATTGTCCTATCAACAGCTTTTCACAAGCCTCCAAATTACGGTGTCCTGGGGGAGCATACATAAAATGATGCACCAGACGGTATATGGATTTGTAATGTTCGGGAAAACGGGTCACACACTCCTCTATGTTTTGTACCACCATTCTGTATATGGTTTTCAATTCCTCCAGCGAGTAGGTGGATTCATTTCTGGCATGAGATTTTAGATTTAAATCCATTTCAGATTCACTGTGAACACTGGACGATTCTGTGGATGCAATGGTGGAAGTCGAGCTGCTTCTGGATGATGATCTTGAGCTTTCTTGAGATATTCTGCGAGCGGGCGTCTCCAGGGGAGTTGCATTCTCAGCAGGTTTTTCATTTTCATTGGCATCAATTGCCATGGGCACCGCTCCACCAACGGGCAAATTTGGTGCCTTTTCTGCCATTTTGTTTTTTAACATTGTCAAAGAGTTTCCATCAATTTTGGCTTTATTAAAAGCAAAAGGGCTATTCGAAAGATTTATTAGAACCTTGGTAAATAGTTCGCCGTTGTATCTAGACACAGATCCCTCGCGTGCTATATACTTGATGATAGCAGCATTTATGCGATAGAATACCTCAAGTGCTTCCACTGAAAGCGGTGTGGGATTACTGTGATTTATTTTAATCGGATAGGAGGCATTGCTCTCATATAAGTAGTTTGCTGCCGATAGATAGTGAGTTAAATAAATCTTAGGCTCCTGCTTGCGTTTTTCGGCAATTTTTCCCAGCATATATTGGCATAGCCATTTCTCATCATTGCTATCACTGCCATCGTCCATTTGACTTAATGTAGAATTTTGTATGGAGTTGGTCAGGGTAAAGCAATTCTGGGCTATATTCAACATATGCTCTTTACGCTGCTCCACATCATCTCCTGGGGGTTCTAGCATATTTTTTGGACTATATTTTAGGTATCGCGAGAGATACGAGTGTATGGTATAGCAGAAGGAACCATATTCAATCCACAAGAGGGTTTGGTATTTATTCAAAGCAGTGCATCTCTCAAAACAACGCATTACTTGGTCACATTCCTTCCATAAAGAATCTATGCTGATTTGCTCCAGACCATTAAGTTTGGTCTCGATTTGGCTTGCCTTGGATAAGGCTATGCCGGCCCAAGAATCGAACCTGGTGGGGTTAATGACCAAGTCCAAAGTGTAGAATTTGGTGGCTTTCTGAAAATCGCGATTTTTAAAATAAAAATCGCCCAATAGATAATACAAATCTATGATTTTGTAAGGTATGGTACATTCATGAATTTCATCTATGTTGGTATCACTTTCACCCTCTATGTAACTTATCACCCTTTGGGCAAATTGTGAAGGATCAAGTTCTTTGGGCAGCAAAGACATGATTTTTATAAGCATTTGCTCCATATCAGAACTTATGGATTCCAGTTTGTAGGAGTTGAACTCAGGCAAATGTTCCGGCTTATATAAATCGAATATTTGCAGTGACCTCTCCCAGGTCAGCTTTAGAGGATATGCCTCATGGTCTTCCAAATGTTTTGAGCGAGCCTTTTTCTGAGGGTACTTGAACAGGCAATAGGTAAGCTGTTCTATATTTTCATAGATTATGTCGCGACACATATCATAAATGGGGGCCTTAAAATTGAACACCACCGCATCCAGGGCATATTGTAGAAATTCTCCATTCTCCACAGAGCACCACTGTCGTTTGCCCAAATAATCGTGTGCGGTAAATAACAACAGGAAAGAATTTGGCACCACTTCGCTTGATACTCCCGAACTTTCGGACATCTCTTCTCTCAACAGCAACTGATGCAGTATGGTCCACGATCGCTTGAAGTTCAAATCCGATCCATGGCTGCTGTTCCTTTCGGCGTTTCCTTCAAATTGATAGACTAAAATTCGCGTAATGTTGTCCACCATACGAGAAAGTTCATCCTCACTCAAATGCATAAGGATTTGGTGGCCTTCTTTTAAAATTATTGCTTCCATATAAGAAGTGCTAAAATTAATTAAATCTGCCAGCATTTTCTGGCGTTCATACGATTTGTTATCCTCTAAGTAATGGCAAACGGCGTAGTGATAGCATTTCTCGGCCCAGCTTATACAATCTTCGTATGAGGACATTTTCCAAAGAGATTGCAATAGGATTTCCAGCATCGTTACAAAATCTCTTAGCCAATTTTCATCTTCATAGTTATTGTTGCTGGTTTCTACATTACGTGTAACAATATCTGCCAGCTGAGGCCATAGTTCGGCTTCATATAGCTTGGGAATATTGCAAACATCTATTTGACTTAAATATTGTCTCTCCATCAGTTGCATGAATTCCACATTTAAACAAACATTTCCAGAGTTAGGTAAATGAAGAACAAAAGTAGGATTTCTATCAGCCAGTATCGAAGATACTTGCTTAAGACATCTTAGACAATCGTTGAACTGGCATTTGGCTGCACATAGCAAATATTTTATATAGAGTAGTCTAAGTTCAAAGTCGTAGTTTTTGTGTTGTATCACAATTTTGCAATTGCCCAAGTTAAAGCACAAATGATGGAACACCTTGTCCCAAATTCTATTTTGAAAATTCCCGCTATTCAGGGTTAGCTCCAGAAACAACATGCAAATGCGATAGGAAGACTCGTAAATGGTGGAAGAGAGCTGATTCCAGCTACCCAGATCATAATGGTCTATATACAGCTCGAAAATATCTATGTACTGCTGCTTTATCTCTTGCGGTAAAGGAACGTTCCAGCACTGCGATATATATTCCAGCCATTTAAAAATAACCATCATTATGTCAATTTGTTGCTCTTGTAGTTTTTGTAAAAACATTTCAAATTGGCTTTGGGTATTACTTTGGAATGATGTGCCATCCTCGCTAGAGTTCTTGCAATCCAAGCACTTGAAGTCTGCATCATGTTTCATATTGTTTTTGCTGGATTGCGAACTAAATGGCCAAGTATCATCCGCAGATTTGCGTGAATATTTTGCAAATGTTCTTTGCAGGAAGGCCTTAAGAGTATCTTCAGTTTCTTCTTTGTCTGTCTTTTTTCGCGAAGAATACCTTCGATTCTTATGCCAACCCCATTGCTCTAGAAAGTGTAAATCGCTGCAGCGCCTTCTAGCTTTACTTCTGCTACCTTCGCCGCCCTCCAATTTATTATTGGAATCCGAGTCTTCGTTATTGGAGTCCACAGTTTGCATGTCCGAGACTTCTAGAGCAGTACATTTGTTTTGTTCCAAGTTAGAAGTATCTGTGGTATTATTAATAGTTGATTCCTGGGCATTTTCATTGTCCTGGGGCTGGGGATTTTCGTCTTTCATCTCCTCGCCACCATTAAGTGTGCTCTGCCCACTTTTTACAACATCATTAAATTTAAACACATGGAAGAAATCAGCTCCATTATCCTTCAAAAAAGCGCAATAACTTAAAATAAATTGTCCAACAGTTTGCCAAGACAAATCTTCCAGAGTTATCTGCTGCAGGTATTCATCGATTTTTATAGAATCATTTTCATCTTTTACATCGTTTTGTGTTAGGCCAGATAAAAAAGTCAAACTCTTTTTGCTGCTGAATGTTGTGGGCTCAAAGGAGGATCGTCCACACATAACCAGGATTTTTGGAGCAAACCTAAACCAAGTCGCAATATCATCTATTATACCAACAGCTTCCAGGTTTTTGGGATTACGGTGTTGTATCTTTTTGGCAAAGACATATGACCCAAGAAGATTTCTGGCATTATACAAAGTACTCAACATTCCATCAGCTGCTCTCCAATGTGAGGCATTGTTTCTTAGACAATTATCGAAAGCATATTCGGCCAATTCTATGCAGCGCATTTCTAAAGCCCTTTGACCAAATTTATGCGAAGTATACACATCCGCGCTGTCTATCAACAAGGCAGAAACGTAGTTTTGCAGGGCCATGCCATATTCGCTCCTGCCCTCAAATATGAAAGCAATATTTTTGTAACAATTGTATTTGATGAACCTCAGTTTGTCGTCTTTATTGCCCTCAATAAGTACTTGCGTTTCCAACAGATCATTTAGGATGGTTAAGGCCAATTCATCATTGCCTTCAGCCTTAAATTTAATGGCACGTACATATTCATTCTCTGCTATTGCTTCCTGGGCCTCCTTAATGACGGTTACTTCATCCTGCTCGGAAGTATCTCCATGCTCATCTTCATTGAGTGCAGTTATTTTCATCATTTTTGCATTTCTTAACATACGTTCGCTTTTTTTATTTATTGTCTTTAATCGCGTAAACAAAGCAAATTAGCAATTTAATTAAATTTTATTTTTATGTCAATTTCACCGGTATGTGACTGTCGCAAAATTGAGTTAACCAGCTGATAAGGCAGGGTAAGAATTTTTTTCAAGGCACGATAGATTTATTGTAACAAGGTAAAGACTGCTGTCGATGTACACATCTTGTAAATTTTGTAACGTTGTTGCCAACACACAAAATCTGTGGGCGTTTTTGTGTATGTTGGCAGGAGATTTGCGAGAAAGAAGAAAACATAAACAAACTTCCGACATCTTAATACCGTTAAATTTGAGATGAGATCTTAAACCCCGTTTACACTGCCCTTTAAATCCGGATTTAAGGGCTCGGTCATGTGTTTTCCGTTTATAAAATCAGCTGACGAGAGCCTTAAATCCAGATTTAATGAGCAGTTTAAGCGGGGTTTAATATGAATCTAAGATTAATAAGAAAATTATGATATTTTGTAAGTTTTTCGCAACTATACGCAAAAATAAAGATATTTTGTTAAAGTATTTCACAACTGTTCCGAAAGCTATTTAAGCCGTGGTAGATGATATACGAAAGTAATAAAATAAATAGAGAGCATGCAGTCCCCTTTTGACACTTTCCCTGACGTTACTACTCCAACTTAGTTTCGGATCATGAATCACGCCCAAGTACCTGGGCGCCGCAGCTCCAACCTATTCAGGATAGGTCTCTTGAAAACACCCTTCTATCTCTTCCTAGTGAAAAGTATTATTCTCATTCTGTTTGGCGTTTAGTCCGTTAGTCCTCGCCCATCCAGATAGGGTCCTCAACGCCCTCTGAACGAGATCCGTGTAGTCGTTGGACCGATCGACACGGGAACATTGTGAACAGCTACTTCGTATAGAGCATTCCATTATCCGCAACCTGTGGACGCTCCCGGTGGCTCGCAGCTAAGCTTCTCGTAATGAACACCACACAGATCTCGTGCCGGGACGAGGTCCAAAATATCAGAGCGAAATTTAACTTTTTCACACTACAACACTTTGAGATTGGTCTATACGATTCTCCCTTACTCGAATCCTATCAAAGCTTTAGTCCATACATCAGGAACTAGGAGTCTACCGAGACCGATCGATGGATCGAAGTTTTGCCAACAAACGCAAAAATATTTGTGTGCGTACATGAGCAGAGAATATACGAGAAAGAAGAAGCAACAAAGAGAATGTAAACAAAAATCTGAACAAACAATACTGTCAAACCTGGCCGGCTGTTAACAGCTGTTTGCGTGAGACCACCTTGGATCACAGCTTTCTAATAACGGTATTTACGTTTCAAGTGTCATACCCATAAGCTGTGCTTATGTTCGTTGACCACCCTATCGATTTCCAATTTCCGTTTCCATCACATAAGATGGGACCCAGGTAATTAAATTTTGGTCGCCATCCAAATTCGACCTCATATGTTTAATCATAAACAAAACAAAACAAATTTATTTTATAGATTTCATTTATTTCTTTTAAAAATTTACAACTACAACTTTATTTCGCGTCAAAATACAATAAAAAGGAGAAAAATCAAGGAGGTAGCAGAAAAATATTTAAATAAATAAGAACAAAAAAACGAAAACGAATAACAAAATAACATTCTAGCAAGAGGAAATTCGGAAGAAGTCAGAAGCTAGCAAAGACTTTGTTATTTTTTGTTTTCTATTTCAAAAAAAAAACGAACTCATTTATAGTTGGTAGTAGACGTTTGTGTGTGTTGCTTGTCGTAGTTTAATTGATTATTTAATTTAACTTATACAAAAGATTGATGGGCAGGGAAGTTAAGGAATTTTTAAAACCGAAAAATATGGGAGAGGAGCAGCTAGGATACATAATTTAATACGAGCGAATTGCTGGTGGCACAGTTTGTACAGTATCGTCCAAAGTGTGGTCGATGACAGGTCTGTATTTGATTTCAACAGTGCCCTTATCATCGCTAACCCATAGGAGAGTATGTTTGCGCCAATGTTGCTCCAGGGGTACCTTTTGTTGGCCTTCCAAAGGCTTGCTAAAGTCATACTCATCAATGCGTGTCTTGTAATCTTCACGGGCATGAGCACCACGGGATTCCTTGCGGTTTTCGGCAGCCACAATAGTCATCTTGGCGTTTGCTAACAGATTTTGCAATTCCAAGGTTTCTACCAAATCAGAGTTCCAAACCATAGATCTAAAAAAGTGAAAGGAAATTCATCTAAAGTCACCTGCATTCCCACTAAATAGAAAAGCTGGTAAACTTACTTATCTACAACCTTAATATCCTTGAATTCTTGGTAGATGGAGGTCATCTTTTCAACACCTTGCTTAAGTACTGGGCCATCACGGAAGACAGCAGCATGTTGCTGCATTGTCTTTTGCATTTTTAAGCGTAAATCGGCGGTGGTAATGCTGCCATTAGCGTGACGCAGCTTGTCCAAGTTAGCAACAGACATTTCACCAGCATTCTAAAATAAAAAACAATGAAAACCATTTTCTGTATAACTTGTATAATCTCACTTACATCCTTGAGAGATGGGGGAGTAGCACCTGGTTTGTTTTCTTCGGCAATGGTCTTGGCGCAAGCGCGTCCAAAAACTACCAAATCCAACAAAGAGTTAGCACCCAAACGATTAGCACCATGTACCGAAGAACAAGCGGCCTCACCAGCAGCATACAAGCCAGGAACAATCTTATCATTACCATTCTGATCGATGGTCAAAACTTGACCTCTGTAGTTTGTAGGAATACCACCCATATTGTAGTGCACTGTAGGCAACACAGGGATGGGTTCGCGAGTTACATCGACACCAGCAAAGATCATGGCAGTCTCTGAAATACCGGGCAAACGTTGAGCCAATTGCTCTGGGGGCAAATGGTGCAATTGCAAGTAGACATGATCCTTTTCGGGACCAACACCACGGCCTTCCATAATCTCAACAGTCATGGAGCGGGAAACAACGTCACGAGAGGCCAAATCCTTAGCAACTGGAGCATAACGTTCCATGAAACGTTCGCCCTTGGCATTTACCAAATAACCGCCTTCACCGCGGCAACCTTCGGTAATAAGGCAACCAGCACCATAAATGCCAGTGGGATGGAATTGTACGAACTCCAAATCCTCAGAGGGCAAACCTTGGCGAGCCACCATAGCGGTGCCATCACCTGTGCAAGTGTGAGCTGAGGTGCAGGAGAAGTAAGCGCGTCCATAACCACCAGTTGCCATGACTGTATTGCGAGCACGGAAACGATGTAGGGTGCCATCTTCCAAATTCAAGGCAATAACACCGCGGCATTCTCCATTTTCCATCAATAAATCTAAGGCGAAATACTCCACAAAATAGTTGCAATCATAGCTCAATGATTGACCATAAAGGGTGTGCAACAAAGAGTGACCAGTTCTAAAACACACAAACAAAGTTATAAAATATAAATCATGCTCTTCATTTTGTGCCTCACTTACCTATCAGCTACAGCGCAGCATCTGTGAGCCTGGCCTCCCTTGCCGAATTTCAAACTTTGACCACCAAAGGCACGTTGATAGATTTTACCATCGGGTGTACGAGAGAAGGGCATACCATAATTTTCCAATTCAATGACAGCCTTGGGTGCTTCACGTGTCATATAATGAATGGCATCTTGATCGCCCAACCAATCAGAGCCCTTAACTGTATCATACATGTGCCATTTCCAGTCATCTTCTTCCATGTTTCCTAAGGCAGCATTAATGCCTCCCTGGGCGGCGATTGTGTGCGAACGTGTTGGGAACAATTTTGTGATGACAGCTGTTTTGAAACCTTCAGCCACTAAACCAAAAGCAGCACGCAAACCTGCACCGCCAGCACCCACAACAATGGCATCATAGGCATGGTCCACAATAGGATATTCCTTGGAGATGGCATCTGGCTTTGACGAGGCATCACGTTTGCCATGAGTTATCGATAATTCACGTTGTGGCACAACAGATGAGGCACGCAGCTGTAATAAGTGCAATAAAAAAATGCAAACAATTTAAAAAATCGTTGGAAAATATAATTGTGCAAAAAAAAGTCGTGTCTAGTCCAATTGTTTGTACATTAAAAGGGGTCGAAAATGTATTTACATTTCTCACCAATATTGAGAAAATATGTGTTTTGGGTGCTAGGGGATGAGAGATACCTTATAACTATTCTTAGTTGCCTTAGCGATCTTTGTACCTCCCCATGCTAACACCTGGGGTGGCTGCCTTTATGTTAGGTTGGTTTGAAAAGAGAGTGCAGATATTAATCCGCCTCATGCCGCTATGGACATAAACCTAAGCCTGTAATCGGCTTGTTAAGCGCTCTAAAAAATATAAAGTAACCTCTAAAAAGAAAATTTTAAGTTAGGAATTCCGTGCTACGTACAAAATCCTTAATTGTTTTCAATACCACTCCCCTAAGTTGGTTCATGTCTGGTATTGTGTCTCCACCTAAGAGCCGGTATCTGTTAGACGCAAAGCCGGGCAATGACAAAGGAAATGCTCCAACGTCTTATTATCTTCCCCGCATGCCCTACACATGCTATCACTTGCCGCACCGATTTTACATAAATGAGCTCGTAGTCCTAAGTGCCCCGTTATGATATAAATAGCTATACTGACCTCCTTCTTATTTCCTTTCAGTAATAGCCTTGTCTTCTCACGATCTGGACCCCCCCCCCCACCCATTGGATTTTCGCCGTCCTACCGACCGTTTCGCTGTTACACAATGTTGCACGCGCATTCGTCGCCTACTCTCTTAACTCGGACTGCGTCGACCCGAAAGTCCTTGGGTCAACAAAGTTTATTGACTGACCTCCTTCTTATTTCCTTTCAGTGATAGCCTTGTCTTCTCACGATCCGTAATGATAAACCTTCGATCAACGTCATTATTCCAAGATTCTGCTGACTCCCTGAGTCCCTTCGTATCCTGTGGAAAATGGATTTTCATCATAAGCCTCAAATTGTTCTCCGTTGTCTCTGCTCTCGCTCCCATGTCGTCTACTAAAGTTTTCCGTCTGGACCTGGGTTTTTGAGAGAAATTTTTGTATCTTGGCGGCGTCATTAACGCTATCGACCTGCTCCCAGGAAAGCTTCCAGGAGGTACATTTTGCCGTTAAGGGTAATCTTATTGTATTCATTGAGCCGTGTGTAGTGCACATCCCAATAAACTTCCGATTTTTTACGACGTGCTCTGTTAAAAAGTCTGCGGACCTCTTTCCCAATATTGCGAATCTCCCCGGTCATCCAGTGTTTTTCTTGGGTTGATTTCGTTTCCCGAAGAGGACAATTATCTTCGAAGGACCCCACCAGTGCATTCGTAATCCTGTTGACATTTTCGTCAATGTCTTCTATGCTTGGACATTCTAAATTATCTTACCAAAGTCTTCTTCTGAGTAGCTTTCCGAATTTTGTCCCGTTGGTTTTCAACTTATTGCGGAAGTTTATCGGATTCGGCGCTGGCGGTGCTATTCTAAACCTAATGTAGCGATAGTCAGATAAAGGGTGTTCCATGGAGACCTTCCAATCCTGAACCTTATCGATTAGATTTTCCGAACCTATCGTCACATGTAATACTTCCTCCCTAATCCTATTAACAAAGGTAGCGGTGTTACCAATATTAAGTGTATTCAAGAACTTTGGCAGGGCTTGGCCCTAACGACCTAATAACACTTAATATTGGTAATGTGTAAGATATCCAGTCATGGCAAAATTCTCTATAAAGAGGTTGTGTTTGTTGTTGTAGCAGTGTGTTATACACTGATGAGGCAGCCCTTGCTGATGAAGAACTCCATCGGGTCAATCCGGTACGTACAAACGGCTGCCATGGGATTGTCTACCAAAAGGTGTCGCTAAGCGGCATGACGTTCAGATTCGGTATAAAAATAGATCCCCTATCAGAATAGGTCCCCTTAATAGAATGTTCTTGGCAAAAGTTATTTATTATTATATAGGTTCTGCTATATGTCTTAAAATTTGTTATCTTTTATGAAACCTCTAACATTAACATTTATTTTTAAACCCTCCAAAAATGCATGACCCACACTAATGTATATGCACCTACATTTTTGTCTAACTCAAATCCACCAGGTATGTGTGGCGTGAATCAACAGTTGTCTTATCGCATTAAACTCCATGTGTTTATTTATATATGGAACTAATTGACATGCTAGAGCTACGTTTATGTAAGAGAGTTATTATTTAAATATAAAAACTTTAAACTGTTTTTAATACACAATTCATTTTAGTATTAATTGAGAAATTACTCAGCAGCAGGGAACAGTAGATAAAAAAATTTTTAACAAAAAAAAAAACATTCATATAATTTATTAGATTACTCTTTTAGGAAATCAGTGGAATTATAATTGAATGTTAAAAAAACAACAACATTTAGATAAAATTTAATATGAGATACGAAAATATGTTTTAATGCAATGTTTTTTTCTTGCTAAACACTGTTGTATAATAAATTGCAACTTAGCACTGTCAACAGCGACATTCGGGCAATTATTTTACAGATTGTAAAATGCTATATCTAGATAAAAAAAATACTAACAACTCAAAGCAAAACCAACAAATTGTATTGCAATTTTAGTTTAGTGTATGTTTTTCCCACGTATATCTCATTGACAAGAGGGAATCCACTTTTATTAAACAGTAAGGGGACTTTTTCACGTTTTAACAGTGAGTTAAGGGGCTAAGTTTTTAAAGACGAGCCAAAGGGCAATGGAATGTAAGCAAATGTATCCAACGAAAATTCATTAAGGAACCGCGAGTAAACTTCTCACACATCCATAACTTCTGTGCTATTCCAATTTAAGCTCAATGATAAGGCACCTCCTTCTTATAGCCGAGTTCGAAAGGTGAAATGTATGGAGTCTACACTACAGACATCTAAACGCTCAAAAAGACTGTAACACGGGGGAGGGCGAGATAACAAATTCTTAAACGTTTATATGTGAGTAAGTAAATAACGCAAGCGATATGAAACGGAAAATTTTGTGTTTCGAAGTCTATGTAGTCCTTTGGTACAGCCAAGGTTTAAAAGCATGAAACAAAAACTATTTTAACATTGATTATACTAATTTCGTCATTCTGTTTGTAACACCTCGAAATACGCGTCTGAGATCCCATAAAGTGTATATATTCTTGATCGTCATGTAATTTTAAGTCGATCTAGGCATGTCCGTCCGTCTGTCTGTCGAAAGCACGCGAACTTTCAAATGAGTTAAGGTACCCGCTTGAAATTTTGCACAAACACTTTTTATTAGTTTAGGTCGGTTGTGATTGTAAATAGGCCAAATCGGTCAATGCTTTGATATAGCTGCCATATAAACCGGTCTTGGGTCTTGACTTCTTGAGCCTCTAGAGGGCGCGTTTTCTCGTTCGATTTGACTGAAATTTTGCACGAGGTGTTTTGGCATCACTTCCAATAATTGCGCTAAGTATGATTCAAATCGGTTCATGTTTTGACATAGCTGCCATATAAACCGGTCTTGGGTCTTGACTTCTTGAGCCTCTAGAGGGCGCAATTCTCGTCCGATTTTACTGAAATTTTCCACGTAGTGTTTTAGTATCAATTCCAACAACTGTATAAAAAATGATTCAAATCGGTTCATAATCTGATATAGCTGTCATATAAACCGATCTTGGATCTTGAATTCTTGAGCCAATAGAGCGCGCAATTCTAATCCGATTTGGCTGAAATTTTGCATTTGGTGTTTTGTTATGACTTCCAATAAGTGTGCCAAGTATGACGCAAATCGGTGCATAACCTGATAAAGCTGCCATATAAACCGATGTGGAATCTTGACTTATTGGGCCTTTAGAGGGAGCAATTGTCATCCGATTTGGCAGAAATTTTGTACAACGGCTTCTCTCATGACCTTCAACATACGTGTCTATTATCCGAATGAACTGAAATATTAAGCAATGACTTCTACAATGTTCAGCATTCATTTATGGTCCGAATCCAAAAATAACTTAATATAGCTCCAATAGCATAACAGTTCTTATTCAATATTCTTTGTTTGCCTAAAAACAGATATGACACATAGAATTCGTTCATAATAAAAAAAAAAACTTTGAATTAATTAACATGACAAACTAATTTCCTCAGGATTTCAGGACACAATGAAGCATCGTTTACAATATTTCAGGCAGTTTTAAGTTTTACCTTAATCAAATTGTTATTCATTCTACGTTGCATTCTGTTTGGTCTATTATCGCCGCGGCAATTGTAATTCAATTAAAAACAATACCTAATTGGCAATAAATAATTTAACGTCATCACGCCACATTATATGAAACACACATTTGTGCATTTATATGAAATAGTTCTAATGAATTTTCCCGTGTGGTAAATCGATTTTTAATCTATTGAATATCAATTTAGAGTCTATTCAAGCAGTAGAAATCATAAAAATGAATAAAAATAAATAAACTCATAAATAATATCTTGTATATAAGTTGAAGTGCTTGCCGCCTGGATTAGATATGATAAAATCTATTTAAAATTCTATAAAAGGAGGTAAATTTATATTTAAAAAATGCTTAGAATTGAATCCGCTTCTATTGCACTAAGATCATAAGGTTTGAAAGGATATACCTGTTCAGACAACTCTGTATAAGTGCCTCATTTTAGTTCAAACATTTAGTTGCAGTGATGTCCATAAAAGCCTCTGGTCTATGTAGTCTTTTTCTATTGTTGTGTTGTTGTAGCGTACACCGAGTCGGCAGCCCTTGCCGATGAAAAATTCCATCGGGTCAATCCGGCACGTACAACCGGCTGCCATGGGATTGTCTTTTTCTATTAACGCCTCACTGCTAACTTAGGAAATTATTGCTCGCAAAGTTTAAGGTTCTTCATTCTTCTTCTAATACAACTTTTTTATTTAAATGTGTCTCTATTTCTCGCATATCGAGTTCCCGTCCACGACAGGTTATTGCCAAGCCAGGTTGTTTATTTTATTAATTTACTTATAATAGTAATACAAAAGCCTTTGCGGCCAAAAACGTATTACTAAGAACACATTCCCAAATAGAAAAACTTATACCTACATGTATATACAAACTTTATACATAATCCAATTCATATAAGAAAATTCCTTCCTCTAGTAGATCTTCCTGGGATTTTTGTCCTCTTTTAATATATAGTATTTAGAGTTTATCATAATATGTCCCAAGCAATGTTACCACCCGGCACGGGATAGCTGTCAACACCACACAGGCTGGAACATTGAGAAACGATCTGTGTGGTGTTCATAGCTGTAACGAGAAGCTTAGCTGAGAGCTACCGGGCGCCTCCACAGGTTGAGGATAGTGAAATGCTCCATACGGAATAGCTGCAACGGCAGTCGCGGACAATCAGCGATATTGAGAGGAGAGTTGGGCGTTACCGGCTCTTGCACAAATACTGAGTGCTTATGATGTTCGATATGGCAAGACGAGTTATTGGCGCCTTTAAATAACTAAATGGCCACCTTGTTCTCACGGCGATCGGCCGTTTAACGAGGATAGCCAGTTCCAATTGAAGATGTGGCTACAAAACAATGTTACCACCTAAAAAATTATTTCCTAAGAAAAAATTTGAGATAAATCTTACCAAACCCGACGAAACAAATTATACTCATAGTTCAAAGATGGCCTCTATCACGATCTCCCGATAACAAATCTTGAGTTCACAAAAGTCGTATTTTTGCCCCGATTACAATGAACAACCGTGCTGATACAGGGAAACAGGGATCTTGTGAGTTGCATGAACCCCTCCAAGTGCGAACCAGATCCGAAGATATGTATGTGTAGCTGCCATATAGCGATCTGATTTTCCGATTGAAGACATTAAAAGCACAAAAGCCATATTTCTCACCCAGAAATCATGAAATATGATTCAGATCGCTTAACACTCGTAATCTCCAGTCGATATGAAAACCATTGCAATATTATTAGAAACCTCGACTTCCATGATTTTATTCTGCACTTTTAACGAATAGTTTTCATAATCCACCTTTTTTTTGGAACCTCTGCGTTGGATACAAAGTCAGCCCATCATATTTTGAATACCCCTCTGTAGATACAGACGTAGACAACTTCAACTTTTGTACGTCATGATATGTCCCAGATGCGATGACTTCCTTCTCTTTATGGTAGTTAGCAGCTTTCTTTCACAATCGAACTTTTGTAGAACCTCTGCATTGGATACAACGCCAGCCCATCATATTTTTAATAGCCGTCCGTAGGTAGAGCTAGAACCTTCTTTATATCAGCTGATTATATGAGTATTTACGGAACAACAGGCACCCGATAGCGTTTTTCAAATTTAATCTTGTATCCTTAGTAGCTCATAAAATTTGTCTCCGCCCTTTGGGTCTAGCCTTGAGGAAGCAGTTTACAACTTCTCCTAGAATATAATATGTCTTCTAACTTTGAAACTTCATAAGCTCTTCTTATATACGAAACGTTCTCAGAAAACATCCCACTAAGGAATAGGGAAGGAGGCCTTACTCACATCATTGCCTAATACAAGTTTCGTTCAAGGAGCCTCTTATGACTTTCTCGCCAAGCTTCGAAACCAAGCATTGTGGGCCATAGGCACATATTCTAACCAATGCACAACACTAGTTCCACCTACTACTGGAAGCAATCCCATGGCAGCCGGTTGTACGTACCGGATTGACCGGATGGAAACTTCCATCGGCAAGGTCTGCCGCCTCAGTGTACAACGACGACGACGACTGAAGCTATACTGACCGCCTTCTATTTCAGTAATACCCTCGCCTTCTCCCCATAGGATCCGGATCTCCCCATTGGATGGTGTGGGTAACAAAATTTGTATCGCTCGTCCTTAGTCGACAACATCCCAGTCCATGGGGTACCATGTCTTATACACTGAGGCGGCAGCCCTTGCCGATGAAAAACTCCATCGGGTCAAACCGGTACGTACAACCGGCTGCCATGGGATTGCTTCCAGTAGTAGGTGGAACTAGTGTTGTGCATTGGTTAGATGCTGCCATGAGAATGGTTCCGTAGTGTTCATGGGCATAATTTGCAATTTGCAAAGTGTGTTATTGGAACAAACAATAGCAGTGCGTTATGCACTGAGGCGGCAGCCCTTGCCGATCAGGCTTTCATCGGGTCAATCCGGTACGTACAACCCGCTGCCATGGAATTGCATCACTTGGATTTTCTCTTTGTACATACTACAAAGAGCGAGGGACAGCTCCTCAAATTTTCATGATTGACTAAATAAAACCTTGTCAATTTCAATGCAGATTGACGATCTCGGGAAAATTTGAAAACACACAAAAAAGAGCATGAGCCATCTATTTGGAAAATTACATTATATGATGCTACTCAAATATGATAACATCAGCAGCAACAACAACAACAACAGCAACAAACATAGATAGCACCGCATCACTTTGTAGATAAGTTGCAGTTAGATGCACCAGCATGTCATTTAAGAGTTTTCAAAATAATGAAGGGTAAGGAGGGCAATGGAAATGAAAAACAAATACGGCAATCTAAACAAATTTTTAGATTACCTAACAGAAAAATGTGAATGAGCTACAATAACAAAATTACAAACCTAAAGGGTTATTACAGTTGAATCCATCTCCAAACGATAAAGCATGCAAATGACACGCCTCCATGCCTCAAATATATGAGACATTGAAAGAAATTTCTAAAAAAGTTTAACAACCCCTACATAACCTTAATAATCCACAAAGAGACAGACGAAAGATATTCGACACAAGAATTCTTGTTTTGGATAAACTTTTGACATAGTGGAAAATTTATTTAACGTGGCCAACAGAATAGTACAGGGCACAGGTATTACCTAACATGTACAATTAACATGCACTTTTGATTCTACATCATTTATAAAATGTAAAATAGAAACTTTTTATCCAAACATTAAATTTTATGTCTTTTTCAAAATCAAATAATTACATAATAGCAAATTTTTTGTTGGGAGTTTCGCAAACAAAAACAGAAATAACCAACAAGTCTTTTATATATATTATTAATACATATATACATTATATGGAGAGGGTGGTAGATGCTAGCATGACAATCCACCGAGTGTTCCCGGTGAGGCAATAACGAAATTCCAATCCTGCATACATTATTTTTTCAACTTTGCAAAATTTGATTGTGTAAGTTCTTGTGCTTTTGCTTTGATAATTTTCTTTGGCTGGCAAGAAATCAAAACAATGTTTTATCGCACTTTTATATCACACACGGAGTCCGAATGTCTTTTTTTATTACTTTAAACGTACCATTGCAGCCGCATTTTTGGCCAAAATCGATGGCACCCTCATTAAACTGGCCATTGTTTTGTATTTATAAATTAAGCGATCGTTACTTTTGTTTGTGATTTAATTCAAAACTACCAAAATCGTTGGGCGACTCGTGTCAATTGGTGTTAGTCGCCTCTTTTCGAAAATTTTTGAAATCGCACCGCAGGTAATTTTATTTTCCGCACCAATTTTCCCCAACTACTTCGAGGGATGTAAAAGTGGTAGCCTTTGACTTATCGAGTAATTGGCTACTAAGAAGTTAATCGATTATAACTTTTCGTTTGCCATTATCGAATAATCGATTTGGAAATAAAAATCGATAAGTGTTCTAGAAACACTCGACCAAGGCGTATTTAATAAGGTGGCCGCATTGGCAAATTGCTACAACAAAGAATCTTTTTTGGGAATGTCAAAATTTGTAAACAGGGCGAAGAAAATTCAATTCGCCCTGACATTTAAAATTTTTGGCAAAATTGTTTCGACCAATCAGAACAAGAAGAAAGAAGTTTATTAATTTTTGGGTGTCAAGAAAACACATATTTTAAAATGTTCAAAATACCAATTAGCTCCAGAGGTTTAACCCACAAAACTAGCTGGAACATTGTGGTCCGATCTTTGTGGTGTTGATTTCTATCACGAGAAGCTGAGCTGCGAGCTACCGGACTACTGGTTGCGGATAATGCAACGCTTCATACAGAGTAGCGGACAATCAGTCGCGGACAATCAGCGATATCGAGCGGAGAGTCCCAGAGAGAGGCCGGGCGGCACCGACTCTTGCATAAATACTGAGTATCTATGATACTTGATATGACAAGGCGGCGATCGGTCCTTTGGACTGGAACGAGCTTGCTCACCTACAGGAACCTGACAAGGATCTCTACATGAAAATGTGGCTACCACAACAACAAGAAGCCACAAAACCATCAAGGTTAAAATAGTTTTCATGAGGTTATTGTAGCCGTAGATAGCTGCCAAGTGAATGCTAACAAATGGACCAAATAGGAAGATTGTGATTCGAGCTCAATCACCACAAGGAGGGGTTGTATACCCCTTTTTGACTCTTGGATATCTGTCGGATTTTCAGGTCATTTGAAAAGGACAGTTAAAATTCATTGGCTACGATGATGGCGTTGTCATCATCGTTGCTGCCAAAATACTAAGTAACTTGGTATGTTCAGGAGACCTCTGCTAGATGTGATGGAACTGCCGCTCTCACTACTGAATGTCCTGGAAAATCATTGCAATTTCAGGACTTTGACCTTGAGCTGGTCACATGGCGGACTTAAGCTTGATTTGTTGGGATGAGGTGTCATAGACTGTTGCGCACCTATTGTGAGACTGCTCTGATATTGCGAGAGTAGGTGCAGGATAATGGCTACACAAAATCTATTTTTCTATTTAAATTATCTTCATGCAAAAGTCCTTTCGGACCTAAGTTCCCTGAGTGAAACTGATAGTGAATGAGGTTGCTAGACGCTGCCAACACAACTTATAAATTATTTATTTTGAAGTTTATATTTTTGTATGGCGAATTAAAAAATGAGTTGACATCAAATTCTCTCAGCTGGGTTGATGCAGCCAACCGATAAATACGCCTTGCCCTCGACAAAGTAATTGAAGTCACAAAGAAGAAATGAATAATAAATGTGTCAAGTGACTGTTTATAGAGATGCCAAGTGCAAATATTAGAAATAAACCATGGCGAAACTATTAAAGGTGGTCTCATTTGTACAACAACCACAAATCATATGGTGCAATCTGCCATCTTGTCATCAAGCTGATCGTACTTTTGCGTACATGAGCAGAGAATATACGAGAAAGAAGATAACAACAAAGAGAATGCAAACAAAAATCTGTCATCTTAATTCCGTCAAACCTAGCAGGCTGTTAACAGCTATTCGCGTGAGACCACTTTTTTAAATCCGCCTTGAATGGATTTGTTTTTGGATTTAGCTAAAACCAGATTATTAAAATTTTCAATGTAAACGTACTACTACTCAGTGCAAGTCCAATGTTCTGAATAAAATATCAGTGCACTGTGCACGTTGTACTATACTTATAGCTAGCATGCGAAAGCACAAAATAATAGCATATCAATCGTGATTTGCAGTATATAGTGCTAAGATAAAACAAAACAATTGAAACCAATAAAACAAAAAAAATGTGTAAAGTAGCTATAATGAGGACGTTAAGCTTTGTTTTTGAGCGTTGCGTTGAAAAATGCGACTTTGCAAACAAATCCTCCAAAAAAAAAACACGCAAAGTTAAAAGAATTTTCAAACTTAGCGACTGAAATCAAGCGTCATTCTATGTTGCCATACGTGAAGTATAGTTTTTGGCCGTGAAAGTTAAAAATTGGTAATTTTTGCGCTATGCTTCTTTTACTTTTTTTTGCAGTGTTGCATTCTTTTATTTTCAGACCAAAGCTGTTTTGAGCAAACGACTCGTTTTCCCTTTTTAATGCTCTCAAAACGACACGGTTTCCTTTACAATTAACAAAAGCTTTCATTTGTTTTTAAAATTTTTCACTTCCAACTTTTTTATATGGAGTTTGACAGCTGTTCACGTAAAAGGTCGAATAGAGTACCAACCCTCATGGACTAAAATTCCATTAAAAATGAAAAAAGTTTAATATATCACGTCTGAAAAAAAACTAATCTTTAAATACACATGAACAATCCTATTATTCGTGAAGCGTAAATAAGGAACCCCTCCAAAGATACAACTCTGCTGTCAGACAAAGTGACAGCTTCTTCATTTCACAACAGTAAAATTCGAGAGAGTCACAAAATCGTGTTTTATTGAAGTGGGCAAAGAAATTCGCTAAATTTGCAGTAATAAGCTAAGAAAAACTATACAATTCATAGTGCAACACATGAATGCATCTACTCGCAAGCATTGCAGTGTTTATTTTATATTTATTTTTGCATGTGTACATTGTTAAGCATACAAAACTGAAGTACAGATCATAAACTACGTCATTTGTCGGCAGAAGACGAACCAACGGAGAGACTAGAAAGAAACCTCTACGTACTCCAAGTGGCAAGAGTTCAAGTTTTCTGTGGTTTCTTAAAGTTGCATCAACAAATTGATTACCGGGTTTCATATTGTTAAAAGTAGTTTAAACGTAATCTTACACGCAAAACGAAACGTGATAATTCAAGCAACAGTGTCTAGTGTAAAATGTCCTTCATTAAATTGTTTGAAGAATTTGTGCAGAAAAAAGAAGCTGAACCCAGCCGCTCAAACTTGGGCAACGATGAAGTGGATGAGGAGGACGATGATGGAGGTGTAAGTACATTAAAAAGTATAATATTACAATAGGATTAAAATAATATGTAGGTTTTTTTGGTAAAGTTCGAGATTCTTGCGAACGCACGCCATTTGACATATGTTTGTTTATTGGTGAAAGAGAGTAAAAAGAGATGTTTGGGCCAGCCAAGGTTGTATTCGTGGAATTTATGTACAGTGTGGCAGCACTGGTTTATGACGCTACTTTTCCCAAAGAGAACCCCAAATGTTGAGTGAAAATAAGTAAATGTGCAGTTTATAATTGGAAAATAACTAGTTTAGCTAAAATTAATGTTGAAATTACGAAATAAGCTAAACATTTTTTGAACTGCACTTACTCTCAGTGTTAATATATTTGCATTGGCCGAAAAACATTAGGCAATTGATTGAAAGAAAAAAAAACTACACAATCACCTCAACAACACGGAATAGTAGAAATATTGAATATATCCTACCTAGCTGCATACGATACTGCCTGCATTGGCATACTTGTATATTATAGTGAATTGTACATAACTCAAATTGAAACTTTCTGTGATATGCAATACAAAAAATGCAGTCCAATCTAGACAGTATTGAGAAAAAATTAGAGATTTTAAAGTCCATTACACCGCCAAAGATTGCCATTACAAAAACCACTTTCCTGACTCCCATTGAAAAGCCTGAATTACAAAAACAACATCAAAAAACTAAACCTCATTTGTATACTACCGTAACGGCGAAAATAACAGAGACCACCAGGAATAGCACATCAGCAGTAAACACAATTTCATTGCCGTTACAAGGAACCAAAACAAAAGAGATTGGCAAAGTTGCTTTAAGAGATTTAAAGGATATAATTAAACCATTTGGAAAATCCATAGCTTCTCCTGCAGTCAGCACCTCACCTAAAGCATCGGGCTCATCGAAGGAAGCTGTAAATTATAACATGGCTATTGTGGCAGCTAAAAGGCCCCATTTGACCATTGTGGCCAGCAAAACAGTTGTCGATAGCAGTACCGCGACCCCAGCCTCCTCAACCGCAGGGGTGATGTATTTATCTACAACCACAGAGAGTGTAATGCTTTTTTTTTATTTGTTTTAACACATTTTTATGAATAGTTTTTCTTTTAATATGGGAGAAAACTGGACAAACAGATACCATATTCCGGAGATGGCAAAACGCAAACAGTTATTATGAAGATGCCATTGTAGTTTACATTTTCGGTATAGCTTGCATTTCATTGCATCTAAGCAATTAAAGTCTAATTCAAAATTTAACCCAATAATAAGCATTCTGCTATTTCATACTGCAAACAGTGCACCTGAGAGAGACTTCTCTGTTTAGAAAAGAGGTACATGGCAGATCTAAGGGCAGTTTACTGCAAACAGTGCACCTAAGAGAGACTCCTCTGTTTAGAAAATATGTACATGACAGAGCTTAGGGCAGTTTACAGAGTACATAAATAGAAAATAAAATTGTATTCATTGAAGCCGAAGCTTTGCTCCAGCCAATGATTTGTTCCAGTTTTAATTTCAGAGGGGGGTTTATTCTTTTGTTTCTTTTTGAAGATTTCCCATACACTATCCACTAAATAGATTTTTTTTTAATTTTTTCATGCAATTTTAATGTCTCTAATCTTCCTTTTCAGAGCACCACTGCAACTGCAGAAACATCAACAGAAAGTGGAAAGATGGAGCATAGTTATATACGCGAGCATAATCCCAAGCCAATTGGAATAGAGATTAAAAATGGCCTTACACCCGCTAGAAATATTCTCTTGCGTCGTCCACCACAATGTCAGTCATGTCACTCACATCCATCGGATGAACAAGATTTGAATGATATGAATCAAGCACCCATACCTTCATATAATGAAATATCTGCCAAAGAAGCCATGAACGAATGTGCGCGCATAGCGAAATATGTGAAAAATAATAATGCAGATGATGAAGACTGGGAAATGAAAATCAATCAGTGAGATTTAATTGGATTTATGTTGTGTTACAGAACTAAATATCAATTTCTTTTTTTTTCTAGAATGGGTTGGTCGAATATGCAAAAGACTTTGTTCAGCAAAGTAGTTCGCATACTGGACAATGACCAATTGGGTCGTTTGGCTCATTGCAGCCGACCCAATGAAGCAATGCAGCGTCGCGTTATTGTGGACAAATCTGCGGCTCGCATGCGCAAAGCTTTGGCATCCGTGGCCTGGGAATCTCGTTTAACACAATGGCTGCATAGTCTTCTCATGGATTGTTTGCCTGCTACATATATGGCTTCTTATTTAGACATACTGCAAACTTTGAAATCCAAACTACCCACTCTTATGGACAAAATGCTTTTCGGTCGCCCACTTAATATAAGTCAAGAACTTTTGGCACCAGTTCTAAAAAAGAAATGGGAACCTCAAATTGCCATAAAATCACGAAATCTATCTCAAAATGCAGTTATTGTGGCGCTGCCCTCAATGCCTACGGGTGGGCCAGTACCCAATCGCTTGCAAAAATGGTATCAACATTTGGCAACCATAACGCAAATAGTACAGGTGACCTTACCCATGACAAGTAGGTATTCACTTATAAATCTAAAAAGGTGGAAATAATGTTTGTTTTTTTTATTTTAAGGTGGCCATATCTCACGCCAACCTTTGGAACAAGTGGCGGAGCAAATAGTCTCCTTGACACGAGTAAAAATTCATGAACTGCGTAGCGAAAACTCCCAACGAAGCATTATTTTAATTGGTTTCAATGCTGGTGCTTCATTGGCCTTACAAGTGGGTATGTCAGAGAATGTGGCCTGTGTTGTATGTATGGGTTTTGCCTACAACACCTATAATGGTATTCGGGGTACCCCGGATGATAGGATTTTGGATATAAAAGTGCCCATACTCTTTGTTATAGGGCAAAATTCTGCGAGATCAAGGTAATTTAGCTACAGAATTGTGCTTCTTGTGGTATGGCTATTGGAAGTAAAACATAAAACTTTTTAAAAATTGGTCTAAATTTGCAAAATACTTAAATTTGCAATTATTTACCAATGCCTTTCCATTTGCTTTATTTGCAGTCCTGAGGAAATTGAATGCTTAAGAGAAAAAATGCAATCCGAGTCATCCTTGGTGGTTGTAGGCAGTGCGGATGATGCTCTTAGGGTACCCAAATCCAGACGAAAGATTGAGAATGTAACACAGTCAATGGTAGACACAATGGTGGTCGATGAGGTTTATGATTTTATCAAGAAAATATTGGCGAATCCTCCAGGGCCACGCATACCTACGTCAGTAAGTAACAATATTTACAACAAGTTGAGCAAAGCATCGTCGGGAGAAAAGACCCCCACTGGACCACAGCGTAAACGAAAGCAAGAAGTCACTGATGCAGAGGGAACACCAGCAAAAACAAAACCTTTGGGTAAGTTGGAAGCAAAGAAGATGAAATATGTTTTAGCATAAAAAAATGTGTTTGTTTTTTACAAGAAGTGAAGAAATCCATGCACGAATCAAACCCCATTACACAAGATCCATTTATAGTTAAGCGAAAGGGTAACACTTTTATTTGCTTTTTGCTTTAATAAAAAATGTTTTTTTATACGCTTTCTTAAATGATCTCTCTTTTTATTATAGTTGGCAGACCACGTACTCGCCCTATGCCAAATGCTGCAACGGCTACCCCAACAGGCAAACTCTCTCAAATTCATACTTCAACGCCTGTTATTATTGGCAAAGGTCAGGTCAAGGTCAATAAGATGACAACAAATGATGATCTAAACATGGCCATGCAATCCATTATGTCCGATACAAATGATGGGGATTCCAGTTTGAATACCAGCACTACCAGTACCGATTCCAATTCTCAAAAACTTGTATCCAATTTCGAATTAATAGCTCAATCGGGAAAAACAACACCCTTAAAGACGACCCTTATGAATGCTCCACAAAAGCCATTAATAATAGGTGGTTCCAGCTCCACGGCAGTGGGTACCAAAATCAAAATGATACCCTCCAATCAATTTGTGCAAATAAAACCCACTACCTTGCAATCGCAATCGAAAATCTATACCATCAAACCGGGCTCAGTATTGGGCCAAAATCAAGGAGAAATTTTAGGTGGCCCTCGCATAGGAAGTATAGTAACTACAAGTCCAAGCAGTACAACGGGTCAACATATTTTCACTTTAAAGACACCAAATGGCCAGACAACCCAATTTGCTACTGCTGTGGGAAATCAACCGAAATATACGGTTTTAAAAAATTCTACGGGGAAACCTACTTTGCAGTTGTCGGCTACAGCAAAAACTCTGCATCCCATAGCCTCAACGTCTGGAGCTGCAACATCCTCCTCTTCTGCATCGAGTAACTTGGATCTATCCAACATAATTGATATGCCCATTATATTTGCTGACAATGAGGGTAATCTTTCGGAAGGGATGGATAGCAACAAGGCGACAAGTGCTGGAGCCTCAACATCAGGCATTAAAACAGGTAATTTTGTGAAAGCCTAAAATTATACTGTGCAACTATATATCTTTATTATTAATTTTCAGCATCCAAAGGCGTTGGACAGCTTATAATAAGCCAGAAAATCATCAAAGAGGCAAATACACCACCCACCATTACCAGCGGCACAAGTGGCACCTATGTCATCAACAAACCCGGAACTATCATACAATCACCGCAATTGGGAAATAAACCCAATAAAGTTGTTTTTATCAATCGCAATTCAATGAAACCCTGCCCAAATATCATATCAAGAACCAGCTTGACACCTCAATTGCCAAAATATACCAAAGTTGTGGTGACAAATTCAAAATTGTCTTCATCGCCAACTATTATACCGCGTGTGGGCAGCAGCATAACTACCACTTCACCCCAGGCTTCTACGGTGAAGAAAATCAACATTCAACCCTTTAGTTCGAGTTCGGCCTCGTCTATAACAACACGTACAGCGGGGGGCATTCTCAATGTACCCACAAAAAATTTGCCCCAAATACAGATTATAAACAACCCCAATGCTTCCCTAATAGCTTCAGACAAACCGCAAATACGTAACATTGTTGTCAAACCAGGTGGTCTAAAACAAATACCATCGCATTTGACAAGTCAGTTGCTGAATCGTAATCTAACCGTGCGCAAATTGGTTAACTTAGTGCCGGCTACTAAGTCTTCACCAACTGCAATAGGTGGAGGAGTTAGTGTAGCCACAGCAAGCACAACATCTGATGGAGTGATACCTAACAGTGATACCTCCCCCTCAGCTACCATACAGTCCTCACCCAAAATCATCACCCTAAATCCTCTCAATCGTACCACAACTATTCCCACCTCAACTACAACAACAAAAAGTGAATAAGAGTTTAGAATTTAGTATTAAAAAGTTTCCCATGACAAAAAATTAAATTTTTTTCATGTTGTTCTTTTATAATTTTATTCTTTCATCAGTTTCTCTTTACAAAAGATCATGTCGCATTATGAAATGAAATTCATATTGAATATGTTTTGTTTTACAACATTTATGTAGATTAGAAGTATAGGCAATTGACATTTGTGAGCATTGTGCGCTGTCAACTTGCCGAATCTTTACCGTAGTTTGTAGAATCTTTGTATTTTGTCATTTACAATTATCCTAGTTTTTAGATTAAAAGCTAATAAAAAGTGATTGAAATTTAAATAAATTATTTCAAATGAGAGAGAGAGAGATCATCTCTGTGATGGGGGCTTTTCGCAAATGCACCACGGATCATGTATGCATTAACACTACGGCATGTCTTGGAAGAGATAAAGAGTAACAGATCGACCCATTTCATCTATTTTTCCGCATCAAAAGAGCCTCGAAAGTCTTATATTCAGACCTATGTCTGACTTTGAAATCTCTGCAAAAGGGAACGATCTTTGCCCTCCACTATTAGTGAAATTATGGAAAAACCACACCGATCTATAAAATATCAACCAAGGGTTTCTGCTACAAAAGGTTTGAGAAATACAGATTCGTGTAAAAAAAGCTCAACATTCACTACTCTTCTACACCAATGATGCAGATGGAAATCATGGATCGACTTAAACTAGAGAGAGAGAAAATGAGAGATTGATAAAGAAAGAGTGAGAAAGAGAGAGCCAGAAAGAGAGAGCCAGAAAGAGAGAGCCAGAAAGAGAGTGAAAGAGAGAGGGTGAGAAAGAGAGAGAGTGAGAAAGAGAGAGAGTGAGAAAGACAGAGGGTGATAAAGAGAGAGGGTGAGAAAGACAGAGGGTGATAAAGAGAGAGGGTGAGAAAGAGAGAGTGAGAGTGGGAAAGAGATAGAGTGAGAGTGAGAAAGAGAGAAAGAGTGATAAAGAGAGAGGGTGATAAAGAGAGAGTGAGAAAGAGATAGAGTGGGAAAGGGATAGAGTGAGAGTGAGGTAGAGAGATAAAGAGAGAGAGAGATAGAGGGGGAGAGAGAGTTAGAAAAGAAGAGTGAGAGTGCGAAAGAGAAAGAGATTATCACAGTGCAAACAAACTGCTTTCCCTATCATAAAAACATCCCTATAATGTCAAGGTGTTATGCGTTATTGACATTCTAAAATTTTTGAAGTTATATAAAAATCCAGCGCCTTGTTGGTAGCGTGATCGCATAGCCAGAGAGAGAATCGTGGGTTCAATTCCCACTTAAGGCCGTGGTCTATCCCCAATGTGGTTTCACAATGGACTTAAAATTGTCTTAGTGATTCTACAAACAAAAGGACTGACAGTTTTTACCTAACCTAGATAAAATTGCGATGGCCATAAGGGTTTCACCTCTGCTAATGAAATGGTCTCAGGATTCCACCTCAATGCTTAAAAGCACAATTATCAATGAAGAGCTAAACAGAAGACACGGCAGAAAAATGCAAACCAACACACAAGACAAAAAAGACCTTTGAGAAAAATGCCGATTGGATCGGCTTCAGAGAGTACACCAATCGCCGCTTCAGTGAACCGACACAGTAAGAGGGCTAAGAGTAGAGCCATTCGTCGTATCCGTGATCACTGAGCCGATGGACAGCCATCACAATTTAATGTGGATGAAGTTACGGATGCCATCCGTGGCGCCAAGTCACCCTGATGGTGAAGAATCTGGATCAACCTGGAGTTGAGCACCTTACGACTGTCCTCAACCTGTCTTTGAACACTCTTATAGTACCCGATGTCGGGAAGATGGGCAGAGTGATCCCGCTCCTGAAGCCTGTAAAGAACCCGATTAAAAGGGAGTTGTACAGACCGATCTTCTATCTCTCACCAGTAACAAAGACGCTTGAGGACTACTCCTTCTGAGCCTCGTTCTGAGAATTTCCGTTCGCCGAGCATCAGCTTGGATTTCGAATACTGCATAGCATAACAACTGCTTTGCATGCCATTACCGCACACGTTTGCCGTGGCTTCTATCAGTCCAGGCCATGTGATGCCCAACTATTTGAGGACATCGCTAATACCTACCTCCAGTCAGGCCTGAAATGCTGGGTCGCGAATTATCTACGAGGTCGACAGTCATTTGTGAAATTTGTGTACTCAAGTGCGTCGCAAGGGAGCATGCATCGTATTCAGGTCGCTTTTAACAATATGATTCGTTTTGTTTACGGTGTAGGTCGTCGTGTTCATATAACTCCCTATGTGTGTCGTTTTCTCGGTTGTGATTTCCCGTCGTATGTTAATTATCGTTTGCTTTTGTTTCTCTTTAAGTTATTGAAATGTCGGTCTCCAATTTTTCTTGTTAATGAATTTAATTTTTGTCATTCTACCAGAACTAATCATTTGGTTCTTCCGAGGGTAGATAATTTTTTGAGTAGTACTTTTTTTGTAAGGGTTGCACGTTTGTACAACTCCTTGCCTACGGATTTAAAGAATTTCAGTTTGTCAACAAGATCTTTATCAAATCGTCTTCGTCTACACTTTCAGCGCTTTTAATTTTTGTGTCAAATTGCCAACAACTTTAACGGAATGTTTTTATCGTGCGTATTATTGGTAATTTATTTATTTTTTGATTTTAGTATTACTTATTTTTTTCCATTTTGTTTAAATCTTTTTTTTTTTTTGTTAAGTGATATTTTTTAATTATTTTTTTTTCAAGCCCTTTTATTTATAATTCTTGATAATTTGTTTTCAAAGCCAAAAGTATTATTGTGATTTTTTTTTTTTTTTGTATATTTTGGTTTAAGTATTACTATTTTTATTATGCTTTAATCATTTTTTTTAATTTATTACGTTGATCTTTTTTGAGTAGGATTTTTTTTAATCAGTTGCTGCTTATAATTTTTAGTAATTTGTTTTTTATTTGTTATTTAGTTTTATCTAGATTCAGAAAGTGTTAAATAGGTTAAATATTTTTTTCCATTTTCTAAGTTTTTGAGTTTTTTATTTTTAATTGAGTAGTTTTTTTAACTTATGTTAGAAAAAGTACGTCTTATGCATAGTGTGATTATTTATAGGCCTGATGGCTTCGCATTGCATGAAATGAAATAAATAAATAAAATAAATAAATAAATTTAGGGATAAGAACTTGAAACACCGTAGAGTGAAACATGGAGTTCCCCAAGGCGGGGTGAAAACTCCGGGACTGTTTAACTTCTGCCAATCTTCCATGGAGAAAATTTCCATGACTTATGATTTGTGATGCAAAACAGAGAAGGGAGCTGAAATCATAGTGATCGCCAACAACAACAACAACAACATATTGAAACCCAGATCAATGTCTAAAAAGTTCAAATTATTCATCGTGCCTATTGAAACACTTCTCACTGAGTTCGATATATATCTTATAGTTCTCCATCGTTATATTGCGCGGTGTTCTCTCTGTTCAGCGTCGGAAGTTTCTCCAGGATAAGTGACTCCGCCAGTAGTGTACTTACCTAGAGAGCAAGAACCCTCCAATTTTAGTGTATTATGGGTTGTGAGCTTCCGACTCGGAGACTCTGATCGCTCGGCAACCCTCAGGTCCTAAGTGACTTATTTATTGTGGAATCGAGAGGAGCCGGGTTTAATGTTTCAAGCGAACGGACTGCGGATAGGGTAGGGATTGAATGTTAATATATGGGTCGATTATGGATTGTAACCCAACTTCAGTAGTCAAGGGTCAAATTTGTTATAGAATTTTCCATTAATGTATTAAATTGCATATGGTTTTACAATTTACTTAGAAGCTGTAAATACTAATATAGAATAAAATTGAGAACAATTTCCAAATTTTCATTAATTTTTATTTCATGGATTTATCTCCTGGCAATGCAACTATAGTTGCACAACCATCCATAATCGACCCATAAGTCCTTCAGAATAAGTGACTTCGTCACATATTGACTCACTTATTGTGACACCAAGAGAAACTTGGCTTGCTCTTACAAACGGACGGGAAGATGGGGATTAAACATTTAGATTGTCTTCTTTCGGACGGACAGGTGAAACTATGTGCTTTCTCCCCATTCCCTGGTTTCTTAAAGTTGTGTAGGGAAAAAGGGTTCACCGCATCATAGCTCCTTCTAATGCGGCAAGAACTCGGCTAATTCGCCTATTACACGCTAAAGCGTAAAGGTTCAGTGAGGCTCCGTTCGAATATAGACGTATACCCCTGACTACATACCTTAAAATGTCAAGGAACGCGAACGCTCAACACCCTGACATGAGAGAAACACATTTTTGGCAGATAGTCACTACCAACTCTAGCTGGAGAGTTTTCGAGATAGTCCCATGTCGCCCTGAGTTTATTGTCAGTGAGTGGAAGAGTTCAATTAATGCGCACAACTCCTTCAGTTAAAAATCCAAGCTGTCCGTTCAGGGTTTCTGCATCTCAACAAGACTGTCACCCTTGGTTAACATCAACATAAAGTTGGTAGAAGATTCATGGAGATGGATAAACAAAAGTTTACAGTTCGGCGGTACGCCGCTCGGACTCGGCTATAAAAAGGAGGCTCCCTTATCATTGAGCTTAAACTTGAATCGGACTGCACTCATTGATATGTGAGAAGTTTGTCCCTGTTCCTTAGTCGAATGTTTATGGGCAAAATTTGCATTTGCATATAGTCAACAAGAGTTTGACTCCAACAATTAGAGGCGTTTATTGTTAAAATAAAAACAAATTCAGCAAATCATTATAAGAAAATCCATTTTGAAAACCAGTTAATTAATCTTCTATGAGCTCACTTCTGCTGTAGACATTCTGAGCAAACATAGAAACCTTTGATTTTTTATTTCAAAAAGAAAACTACAAAAGATTTAGCAATCATTACTTCAACTAAAGCTGTTCAGAATTGGCATTGGCGAAATCAACTCTAACAAAAACAAAAAATGGAACATAGCTATTTTCACGATAGCAATCGAGTGGAGATATCAAATGGACTGCAACCAGCTCGAATGATTTTAGTACGTCGGCCACCACAATGTCCCTTGTGCCATACGCAGCCGTCGGAGGAAGAGGAGGATATAAATGATAGAAATCAAGCAGCCATACCTTTCTACAATGAAAAATCAACTAATGAGACCATGAACGAAAGTGAGCGTGTGGCGAAATTTGTGGAAAATAATAATGCAGATAATGAAGACTGGGAAATGAAAATCGAACAGTAAGTTTCGAAAGGAGAACAATTTAATTTTCAAAAATAATATCAATTTCTTTTCGTTTTCCTAGAATTGGATGGTCTACCAAACAAAAGTCTTTGTTTGCTAAAGTAGCTCGCCTGTTGGACAATGATCAGTTGTCTCGTTTGGCTAATTGCAGTCGACCTGATGAAGCCATGCAGCGTCGCGCTATAGTTGATAAGTCTGCGGTTCGAATGCGTCGAGCTTTGGCCTCAGTGGCCTGGGAAACTAGCTTAACGCAATGGCTGCACAGTCTACTTATGAATTATTTGCCTGCTTCTTACATGGCTTCCTATATAGACATACTGCAGACATTGAAATCCAAACTACCTACTCTAATGGGCAAGATGCTATTTGGTCGCCCATTAAATGTGAATCAAGAAATTTTGATGGGACCAGTTGTAAAAAAGAAATGGGAACCTCAAATTGACGTAAAATCGCGTGAACTTCTCCATAATGCTGTTATATTAGCTCTGCCCTCAATGCCAATGGGTGGGCCAGTGCCTAACCGTTTGCAGAAATGGTATCAACATTTGGCCACCATAACGCAAATAGTTCAGGTGACATTACCCAATACAGGTAGGGTCTAATGGCTACTTATAGTCAATAAACAACAAAATGTCCATAAACAGAGATGGCATTCATCTATGCTACACATAAACAAATATGTATTGGTTCTCGAGATCTATGTTCCCCCTGAGGCCACCATGGCGCAGAGGTGAGCATGTCCGCCTATGACGACGAACGTTTGAAAAAATTTCAGCGGTGGTTAATTGAGTTGGTAGCGTGCTTTGATTACTAGTGCATGGGTAGTGGGTTCGATTCCCGCCAGAAGCCTTGGTCTGTCGCTTCTGTGGTATCACAGTGGACTTAAAATTATCTAAGTGAGTCTGTAAAGGACTGCCACCCTTGCCTAACCCTAACCTAACCCATACCCTTACTAATGCTACATTTGTGAGGTATCCTGTCATGTTAAACCTTCTCCACCAAATGGTGTCGCTATGCGGCACGCCGTTTAGACTCTTTAAACTTTATTCAGATTGCAGTCATTGATATAAGAGAAGTATTCTCTGTTCCTTGATGGAATGTTCATGGCAAATTTAGTTGTAGTATTTATTAGATCAACGTTTCTCTTCATTAATACTTAAAATCCATTCCTTTTTGTAGGTGGTTATATCTCTCGCCAACCCTGGGAGCAAGTAGCTGAAGAAATAGTCTCCTTGACACGAGTAAAAATTAACGAATTACGCAGTGAAGATCCCCAACGCAACATAATTTTAATTGGTTTCAATGCAGGTGCTTCAATGGCCTTACAAGTGGGCAGGTCGGAGAAAGTGGCATGCATTGTGTGCATGGGGTTTGCCTATAATACCTACAATGGAGTTCGCGGTACCTCGGACGATCAAATTTTATATATTAAAGTACCAATACTATTTGTGATAGGACAAAATTCGGAAAAATCAAGGTAAGTAAGAGGAGGTTTATACCAAACATAATGGTGTCGGGGCAATGACAAGCCCATCGCCGACTTTCTCAATATTGGGAAGCCTTCGCAATATTGAATTGCCACTCGAATTTATTTTTTCGACACAAACTGCTTGAGTCTATACTCAACTCAAAAATTTTTTGGGGCTACATACATTTTAAGTCAAACTGAAAATTTTAAGAAAAGCTGCATATTTTATGACTCCTTTTGAAATTTCAAACTCAGGAATGCTTCTGGCCTTTTTTAATTCGAAAATATGAAGGCGTTACAACATTGTGGGCCATGACCTTGGACTTTATTTGAGTACCAATTTCATTGAATTTCACTTACAGCCCAGAAGAAATTGAATGCTTACGAGAAAATATGCGTAGCCAATCGTCTTTAGTTATAGTGGGTAGTGCCGATGATTCTTTAAGGGTGCCCACATCAAAACGGAAGATAGAGAACGTGACACAGTCAATGGTAGACACAATGGTGGTTGATGAGATCTATGATTTCATAAAGAATACCTTGGCCAACCCTCCGGGACATCGCAGACCAACGAAAGTAAACAGAGATATTTGCAAAAAACTAAATAAATTGGCCTCGTCTGAAGAATATGATTGCAGTGGAGGACAGCATAAACGCAAACAAGAAGATTCGGAGGACACAACAACAGTAACTAAAGATATGGGTAAGTTAGCTAAGAATTAAAAGCCTAAAAAGCGAGATATTTTTAAACAACAAATTTGATTTTTTTTTTGTATTTACCAGAAGACATAAAATCCAAGCAAGATACAAAGGTTGTCAAGAAACCCAAAATTCAAGATCCCTTGCAACCCAAGCGAAAAGGTAATTTATTTTTGTTTCTTTTTCATATATGAATATCTCTTTAACTCAAGCATTATTTTTATTTCTTTGTAGTTGGCAGACCACGAACTCGTCCTTTGCCTAATACTACTAAAGAATGCAAGCGACTAACGGGCAAGCATTCTCAAATTTATACATCTAAACCGGTTTTAAAGGGTAAAGCAAGTTCAATGACCGGCATAATGACAATACCAAGAGCCTCTCCAAATAGCAAACAAACCACGAGTCGTCTACCGCCTATATCGGATATTTTTACATCCACATCGGTTTTAAAAGATAGAGCGCATTCAATGAACAGAATGATGACAACAACAGGAGCCTTAGCAATAGGCAAACAAACTACGAATCGTCTACCCCTCATGTCAGAAATACATAATCCTGATGCCACTGTGATAACCAGCATTGACTACAAATCTCAAAATTTTGAATCCAACTGCCATACTTTTCCCCAGTGTGAAGAAATGGTGAAGATGATCCCAAGAAATTTTCCACCAAACCTGGGTGGATCATCAGCAGCAGTTGTTACAAACATGACAATCATAACTTCCAATCAATTTGAGCCTTATAAACCAAACTTAATGCCACCGTCATCTGCGACAGTTGGTACAAATTTCAATCTATGTTTGCCATTAAAACCAGTTATCTTGCCATCGCCATCAAAATCCTGCACACTTAAACCGCGCCCACTACTGGACCAAACCCATAATGATAGACTGGGTGTGCCACAAATTGGAAGTATGGTAACTACGATCCCTAGTACTGCAACAGCTCAACATTGTCTCTCATTTGACACACCAAATGGTCAATTTGCCACTGCTCTGGATAATATACCCACATTTACCATCATTAAAAAATCTACAGCCCCACAAAAACCATTGTTGCCAATAACCTCTACCACTACAGCATCGTCTTTGACAACCAATAATTTGAATGTATCTAACATTATGGACATGCCTGTAATATTTGCCGACAATGGGTGTATCATTTCGGAAGACATCGATACCTATCAAACATCTAATCTGGACATAGGTATGAAAGCAGATTTGTATGAACCCTCCAAGATTTTTTTGTTAATCATTAAACTTTTTCTCTGTATCGACTTTAGCATCTTCGGGCATTGATCATCAGCACTTAACAGGCCAGCCTATTGAAAAGAAAACCAATTCCCCAACCATTATCACTTGCAGCAAAAGTGGCTGCAATTATCTTAGTTTGTAAACCGAATTATTATTTAAATAAAGGATAAATAAAGAAAAAATCTATTTAAAATGATGTTTCTATAGTCACTCACAAAAAGATAGGGGTAGACTAATACAATAACTCTTTGTAATATTTGCACTTTAACTTTTCGGACCGGAAGAATAATTCTCTGATGCCAAAAAGCAATGCATCACAGTTTTTCTAAAAAATTATGTTGGGTATAAGAATTCAAGGTAATATTCAAGGTTTAACAGCTATAACTTCTCCACTTTTTCGAATTTCGACAAACCAAAAGCATCCCTCGATTCGACATTCGAAGAGGAAACGTAAAATAAACAGAAATACCTTACATTTCACATATTATTTTTTTGCATTTTTTAGCAAAGGGGTTAGCATTAGGTTAAATTTTGATGCGAAAAAAATTGTCGAGTTGAGTATACAGTATTGAAGCTTGTATCAAAAAAAGAGGTTTGCGCAAATCCTATGTTTTTTCTTAAGAAAAAAAGCTCAAAAATTATTTTGGGCGAAAATATTCAAGGTCTAAAACACTGTAACTTTTTCACTTTTTCGAATTTCAACAATCAAAAAGCATTCCGCGATTCTATATTCGAAGAGGAATCGTAATATAAACAGAAATTCTTAAAATTTCACATTTAATTTTTTTGGTATTTTTTTAGCAAAGGGGTTAGCCTTACAAAAATTTTAAATTTTGATGTGAAAAAATTTTTGGAGTTGAGTATACAGTATTGAAGCTTGTATCAAAAAATGAGGTTTGGCGCAACTCCTGCGTTTTTTCTTAACAAAGCAAGCTCAAAATCGCCCTAAGCAATTTATTTCTGTCGAAAATATTCAAGGTCGAAAACGCTGTAACTTCCTCACTTTTTCGAATTTCAACAATCAAAAAGCATTCCGCGATTCTATATTCGAAGAGGAATCGTAATATAAACAGAAATTCTTAAAATTTCACATTTAATTTTTTTGGTATTTTTTAGCAAAGGGGTTAGCCTTACAAAAATTTTAAATTTTGATGCGAAAAAATTTTTCGAGTTGAGTATACAGTATTGAAGCTTGTATCAAAAAATGAGGTTGGCGCAACTCCTGCGTTTTTTCTTAACAAAGCAAGCTCAAAATCGCTCTAATCAATTTATTTCTGGCGAAAATATTTAGGGTCGAAAACGCTGTAACTTCCTCACTTTTTCGAATTTCAACAATCAAAAAGCATTCCGCGATTCTATATTCGAAGAGGAATCGTAATATAAACAGAAATTCTTAAAATTTCACATTTACTTTTTTTTGGTATTTTTTTAGCAAAGGGGTTAGCCTTACAAAAATTTTAAATTTTGATGCGAAAAAATTTTTCGATTTGAGTATACAGTATTGAAGCTTGTATCAAAAAATGATGTTTGGCGCAACTCCTGCGTTTTTTCTTAACAAAGCAAGCTCAAAATCGCCCTAATCAATTTATTTCTGGCGAAAATATTCAAGGTCGAAAACGCTGTAACTTCCTCACTTTTTCGAATTTCAACAATCAAAAAGCATTCCGCGATTCTATATTCGAAGAGGAATCATAATATAAACAGAAATTCTTAAAATTTCACATTTATTTTTTTTGGTATTTTTTTTACAAAAATTTTAAATTTTGATGGGAAAAAATTTTTCGAGTTGAGTATACAGTATTGAAGCTTGTATCAAAAAATGAGGTTTGGCGCAACTCCTGCGATTTTTCTTAACAAAGCAAGCTCAAAATCGCTCTAATCAATTTATTTCTGGCGAAAATATTTAGGGTCGAAAACGCTGTAACTTCCTCACTTTTTCGAATTTCAACAATCAAAAAGCATTCCGCGATTCTATATTCGAAGAGGAATCGTAATAAAAACAGAAATTCTTAAAATTTCACATTTAATTTTTTTGGTATTTTTTTTAGCAAAGGGGTTAGCCTTACAAAAATTTTAAATTTTGATGCGAAAAAATTTTTCGAGTTGAGTATACAGTATTGAAGCTTGTATCAAAAAATGAGGTTTGGCGCAACTCCTGCGTTTTTTCTTAACAAAGCAAGCTCAAAATCGCTCTAATCAATTTATTTCTGGCGAAAATATTTAGGGTCGAAAACGCTGTAACTTCCTCACTTTTTCGAATTTCCACAATCAAAAAGCATTCCGCGATTCTATATTCGAAGAGGAATCGTAATATAAACAGAAATTCTTAAAATTTCACATTTACTTTTTTTTGGTATTTTTTTAGCAAAGGGGTTAGCCTTACAAAAATTTTAAATTCTGATGCGAAAAAATTTTTCGAGTTGAGTATACAGTATTGAAGCTTGTATCAAAAAAAGAGGTTTGGCGCAACTCCTGCGTTTTTTCTTAACAAAGCAAGCTCAAAATCGCTCTAATCAATTTATTTCTGGCGAAAATATTTAGGGTCGGAAACGCTGTAACTTCCTCACTTTTTCGAATTTCAACAATCAAAAAGCATTCCGCGATTCTATATTCGAAGAGGAATCGTAATATAAACAGAAATTCTTAAAATTTCACATTTAATTTTTTTGGTATTTTTTTAGCAAAGGGGTTAGCCTTACAAAAATTTTAAATTTTGATGCGAAAAAATTTTTCGAGTTGAGTATACAGTATTGAAGCTTGTATCAAAAAATGAGGTTTAGCGCAACTCCTGCGTTTTTTCTTAACAAAGCAAGCTCAAAATCGCTCTAATCAATTTATTTCCGGCGAAAATATTTTGGGTCGAAAACGCTGTAACTTCCTCACTTTTTCGAATTTCAACAATCAAAAAGCATTCCGCGATTCTATATTCGAAGAGGAATCGTAATAAAAACAGAAATTCTAAAAATTTCACATTTAATTTTTTTGGTATTTTTTTAGCAAAGGGGTTAGCCTTAGAAAAATTTTAAATTTTGATGCGAAAAAATTTTTCGAGTTGAGTATACAGTATTGAAGCTTGTATCAAAAAATGAGGTTTGGCGCAACTCCTGCGTTTTTTCTTAACAAAGCAAGCTCAAAATCGCTCTAATCAATTTATTTCTGGCGAAAATATTTAGGGTCAAAAACGCTGTAACTTCCTCACTTTTTCGAATTTCAACAATCAAAAAGCATTCCGCGATTCTATATTCGAAGAGGAATCGTAATATAAACAGAAATTCTTAAAATTTCACATTTAATTTTTTTGGTATTTTTTTAGCAAAGGGGTTAGCCTTACAAAAATTTTAAATTTTGATGCGAAAAAATTTTTCGAGTTGAGTATACAGTATTGAAGCTTGTATCAAAAAATGAGGTTTGGCGCAACTCCTGCGTTTTTTCTTAACAAAGCAAGCTCAAAATCGCCCTAAGCAATTTATTTCTGTCGAAAATATTCAAGGTCGAAAACGCTGTAACTTCCTCACTTTTTCGAATTTCAACAATCAAAAAGCATTCCGCGATTCTATATTCGAAGAGGAATCGTAATATAAACAGAAATTCTTAAAATTTCACATTTACTTTTTTTGGTATTTTTTTAGCAAAGGGGTTAGCCTTACAAAAATTTTAAATTTTGATGCGAAAAAATTTTTCGAGTTGAGTATACAGTATTGAAGCTTGTATCAAAAAATGATGTTTGGCGCAACTCCTGCGTTTTTTCTTAACAAAGCAAGCTCAAAATCGCCCTAATCAATTTATTTCTGGCGAAAATATTCAAGGTCGAAAACGCTGTAACTTCCTCACTTTTTCGAATTTCAACAATCAAAAAGCATTCCGCGATTCTATATTCGAAGAGGAATCATAATATAAACAGAAATTCTTAAAATTTCACATTTACTTTTTTTTGGTATTTTTTTAGCAAAGGGGTTAGCCTTACAAAAATTTTAAATTTTGATGCGAAAAAATTTTTCGAGTTGAGTATACAGTATTGAAGCTTGTATCAAAAAATGAGGTTTGGCGCAACTCCTGCGTTTTTTCTTAACAAAGCAAGCTCAAAATCGCTCTAATCAATTTATTTCTGGCGAAAATATTTAGGGTCGAAAACGCTGTAACTTCCTCACTTTTTCGAATTTCAACAATCAAAAAGCATTCCGCGATTCTATATTCGAAGAGGAATCGTAATATAAACAGAAATTCTTAAAATTTCACATTTACTTTTTTTTGGTATTTTTTTAGCAAAGGGGTTAGCCTTACAAAAATTTTAAATTCTGATGCGAAAAAATTTTTCGAGTTGAGTATACAGTATTGAAGCTTGTATCAAAAAAAGAGGTTTGGCGCAACTCCTGCGTTTTTTCTTAACATAGCAAGCTCAAAATCGCTCTAATCAATTTATTTCTGTCGAAAATATTCAAGGTCGAAAACGCTGTAACTTCCTCACTTTTTCGAATTTCAACAATCAAAAAGCATTCCGCGATTCTATATTCGAAGAGGAATCGTAATATAAACAGAAATTCTTAAAATTTCACATTTAATTTTTTTGGTATTTTTTTAGCAAAGGGGTTAGCCTTACAAAAATTTTAAATTTTGATGCGAAAAAATTTTTCGAGTTGAGTATACAGTATTGAAGCTTGTATCAAAAAATGATATTTGGCGCAACTCCTGCGTGTTTTCTTAACAAAGCAAGCTCAAAATCGCCCTAATCAATTTATTTCTGGCGAAAATATTTAGGGTCGAAAACGCTGTAACTTCCTCACTTTTTCGAATTTCAACAATCAAAAAGCATTCCGCGATTCTATATTCGAAGAGGAATCGTAATATAAACAGAAATTCTTAAAATTTCACAATTAATTTTTTTGGTATTTTTTTAGCAAAGGGGTGTTAGCCTTACAAAAATTTTAAATTTTGATGCGAAAAAATTTTTCGAGTTGAGTATACAGTATTGAAGCTTGTATCAAAAAATGATATTTGGCGCAACTCCTGCGTTGTTTCTTAACAAAGCAAGCTCAAAATCGCCCTAATCAATTTATTTCTGGCGAAAATATTCAAGGTCGAAAACGCTGTAACCTCCTCACTTTTTCGAATTTCAACAACCAAAAAGCATTCCGCGATTCTATATTCGAAGAGGAATCGTAATATAAACAGAAATTCTTAAAATTTCACATTTAATTTTTTTGGTATTTTTTTAGCAAAGGGGTTAGCCTTACAAAAATTTTAAATTTTGATGCGAAAAAATTTTTCGAGTTGAGTATACAGTATTGAAGCTTGTATCAAAAAATGAGGTTTAGCGCAACTCCTGCGTTTTTTCTTAACAAAGCAAGCTCAAAATCGCTCTAATCAATTTATTTCTGGCGAAAATATTTTGGGTCGAAAACGCTGTAACTTCCTCACTTTTTCGAATTTCAACAATCAAAAAGCATTCCGCGATTCTATATTCGAAGAGGAATCGTAATAAAAACAGAAATTCTAAAAATTTCACATTTAATTTATTTGGTATTTTTTTAGCAAAGGGGTTAGCCTTACAAAAATTTTAAATTTTGATGCGAAAAAATTTTTCGAGTTGATTATACAGTATTGAAGCTTGTATCAAAAAATGATGTTTGGCGCAACTCCTGCGTTTTTTCTTAACAAAACAAGCTCAAAATCGCTCTAATCAATTTATTTCTGGCGAAAATATTTAGGGTCGAAAACGCTGTAACTTCCTCACTTTTTCGAATTTCAACAATCAAAAAGCATTCCGCGATTCTATATTCGAAGAGGAATCGTAATATAAACAGAAATTCTTAAAATTTCACATTTAATTTTTTTGGTATTTTTTTAGCAAAGGGGTTAGCCTTAGAAAAATTTTAAATTTTGATGCGAAAAAATTTTTCGAGTTGAGTATACAGTATTGAAGCTTGTATCAAAAAATGAGGTTTGGCGCAACTCCTGCGTTTTTTCTTAACATAGCAAGCTCAAAATCGCTCTAATCAATTTATTTCTGGCGAAAATATTTAGGGTCGAAAACGCTGTAACTTCCTCACTTTTTCGAATTTCAACAATCAAAAAGCATTCCGCGATTCTATATTCGAAGAGGAATCGTAATATAAACAGAAATTCTTAAAATTTCACATTTAATTTTTTTGGTATTTTTTTAGCAAAGGGGTTAGCCTTAGAAAAATTTTAAATTTTGATGCGAAAAAATTTTTCGAGTTGAGTATACAGTATTGAAGCTTGTATCAAAAAATGAGGTTTGGCGCAACTCCTGCGTTTTTTCTTAACAAAGCAAGCTCAAAATCGCACTAATCAATTTATTTTTGGCGAAAATATTTAGGGTCGAAAACGCTGTAACTTCCTCACTTTTTCGAATTTCAACAATCAAAAAGCATTCCGCGATTCTATATTCGAAGAGGAATCGTAATATAAACAGAAATTCTTAAAATTTCACATTTAATTTTTTTGGTATTTTTTTAGCAAAGGGGTTAGCCTTAGAAAAATTTTAAATTTTGATGCGAAAAAATTTTTCGAGTTGAGTTTACAGTATTGAAGCTTGTATCAAAAAATGAGGTTTGGCGCATCGCCTGCGTTTTTTCTTAACAAAGCAAGCTCAAAATCGCCCTAATCAATTTATTTCTGGCGAAAATATTTAGGGTCGAAAACGCTGTAACCTCCTCACTTTTTCGAATTTCAACAATCAAAAAGCATTCCGCGATTCTATATTCGAAGAGGAATCGTAATATAAACAGAAATTCTTAAAATTTCACATTTAATTTTTTTGGTATTTTTTTAGCAAAGGGGTTAGCCTTACAAAAATTTTAAATTTTGATGCGAAAAAATTTTTCGAGTTGAGTATACAGTATTGAAGCTTGTATCAAAAAATGAGGTTTGGCGCAACTCCTGCGTTTTTTCTTAACAAAGCAAGCTCAAAATCGCACTAATCAATTTATTTCTGGCGAAAATATTTAGGGTCGAAAACGCTGTAACTTCCTCACTTTTTCGAATTTCAACAATCAAAAAGCATTCCGCGATTCTATATTCGAAGAGGAATCGTAATATAAACAGAAATTCTTAAAATTTCACATTTAATTTTTTTGGTATTTTTTTAGCAAAGGGGTTAGCCTTACAAAAATTTTAAATTTTGATGCGAAAAAATTTTTCGAGTTGAGTATACAGTATTGAAGCTTGTATCAAAAAATGAGGTTTAGCGCAACTCCTGCGTTTTTTCTTAACAAAGCAAGCTCAAAATCGCTCTAATCAATTTATTTCTGGCGAAAATATTCAAGGTCGAAAACGCTGTAACTTCCTCACTTTTTCGAATTTCAACAATCAAAAAGCATTCCGCGATTCTATATTCGAAGAGGAATCGTAATAAAAACAGAAATTCTAAAAATTTCACATTTAATTTATTTGGTATTTTTTTAGCAAAGGGGTTAGCCTTACAAAAATTTTAAATTTTGATGCGAAAAAATTTTTCGAGTTGAGTATACAGTATTGAAGCTTGTATCAAAAAATGATGTTTGGCGCAACTCCTGCGTTTTTTCTTAACAAAGCAAGCTCAAAATCGCCCTAATCAATTTATTTCTGGCGAAAATATTTAGGGTCGAAAACGCTGTAACTTCCTCACTTTTTCGAATTTCAACAATCAAAAAGCATTCCGCGATTCTATATTCGAAGAGGAATCGTAATATAAACAGAAATTCTTAAAATTTCACATTTAATTTTTTTGGTATTTTTTTAGCAAAGGGGTTAGCCTTACAAAAATTTTAAATTTTGATGCGAAAAAATTTTTCGAGTTGAGTATACAGTATTGAAGCTTGTATCAAAAAATGATGTTTGGCGCAACTCCTGCGTTTTTTCTTAACAAAGCAAGCTCAAAATCGCCCTAATCAATTTATTTCTGGCGAAAATATTCAAGGTCGAAAACGCTGTAACTTCCTCACTTTTTCGAATTTCAACAATCAAAAAGCATTCCGCGATTCTATATTCGAAGAGGAATCGTAATATAAACAGAAATTCTTAAAATTTCACATTTAATTTTTTTGGTATTTTTTTAGCAAAGGGGTTAGCCTTAGAAAAATTTTAAATTTTGATGCGAAAAAATTTTTCGAGTTGAGTATACAGTATTGAAGCTTGTATCAAAAAATGAGGTTTGGCGCAACTCCTGCGTTTTTTCTTAACAAAGCAAGCTCAAAATCGCTCTAATCAATTTATTTCTGGCGAAAATATTTAGGGTCGAAAACGCTGTAACTTCCTCACTTTTTCGAATTTCAACAATCAAAAAGCATTCCGCGATTCTATATTCGAAGAGGAATCGTAATATAAACAGAAATTCTTAAAATTTCACATTTAATTTTTTTGGTATTTTTTTAGCAAAGGGGTTAGCCTTACAAAAATTTTAAATTTTGATGCGAAAAAATTTTTCGAGTTGAGTATACAGTATTGAAGCTTGTATCAAAAAATGAGGTTTGGCGCAACTCCTGCGTTTTTTCTTAACAAAGCAAGCTCAAAATCGCTCTAATCAATTTATTTCTGGCGAAAATATTTAGGGTCGAAAACGCTGTAACTTCCTCACTTTTTCGAATTTCAACAATCAAAAAGCATTCCGCGATTCTATATTCGAAGAGGAATCGTAATAAAAACAGAAATTCTAAAAATTTCACATTTAATTTTTTTGGTATTTTTTTAGCAAAGGGGTTAGCCTTACAAAAATTTTAAATTTTGATGCGAAAAAATTTTTCGAGTTGAGTATACAGTATTGAAGCTTGTATCAAAAAATGATGTTTGGCGCAACTCCTGCGTTTTTTCTTAACAAAGCAAGCTCAAAATCGCCCTAATCAATTTATTTCTGGCGAAAATATTCAAGGTCGAAAACGCTGTAACTTCCTCACTTTTCGAATTTTCACATTTAATTTTAAAAATTTCACATTTAATTTTTTTGGTATTTTTTTAGCAAAGGGGTTAGCCTTACAAAAATTTTAAATTTTGATGCGAAAAAATTTTTCGAGTTGAGTATACAGTATTGAAGCTTGTATCAAAAAATGAGGTTTGGCGCAACTCCTGCGTTTTTTCTTAACAAAGCAAGCTCAAAATCGCCCTAATCAATTTATTTCTGGCGAAAATATTCAAGGTCGAAAACGCTGTAACTTCCTCACTTTTTCGAATTTCAACAATCAAAAAGCATTCCGCGATTCTATATTCGAAGAGGAATCGTAATAAAAACAGAAATTCTAAAAATTTCACATTTAATTTATTTGGTATTTTTTTAGCAAAGGGGTTAGCCTTACAAAAATTTTAAATTTTGATGCGAAAAAATTTTTCGAGTTGAGTATACAGTATTGAAGCTTGTATCAAAAAATGATGTTTGGCGCAACTCCTGCGTTTTTTCTTAACAAAGCAAGCTCAAAATCGCCCTAATCAATTTATTTCTGGCGAAAATATTCAAGGTCGAAAACGCTGTAACTTCCTCACTTTTCGAATTTCAACAATCAAAAAGCATTCCGCGATTCTATATTCGAAGAGGAATCGTAATAAAAACAGAAATTCTAAAAATTTCACATTTAATTTATTTGGTATTTTTTTAGCAAAGGGGTTAGCCTTACAAAAATTTTAAATTTTGATGCGAAGAAATTTTTCGAGTTGAGTATACAGTATTGAAGCTTGTATCAAAAAATGATGTTTGGCGCAACTCCTGCGTTTTTTCTTAACAAAGCAAGCTCAAAATCGCCCTAATCAATTTATTTCTGGCGAAAATATTTAGGGTCGAAAACGCTGTAACTTCCTCACTTTTTCGAATTTCAACAATCAAAAAGCATTCCGCGATTCTATATTCGAAGAGGAATCGTAATAAAAACAGAAATTCTAAAAATTTCACATTTAATTTTTTTGGTATTTTTTTAGCAAAGGGGTTAGCCTTACAAAAATTTTAAATTTTGATGCGAAAAAATTTTTAGAGTTGAGTATACAGTATTGAAGCTTGTATCAAAAAATGATATTTGGCGCAACTCCTGCGTGTTTTCTTAACAAAGCAAGCTCAAAATCGCCCTAATCAATTTATTTCTGGCGAAAATATTCAAGGTCGAAAACGCTGCAACTTCTTCACTTTTTCGAATTTCAACAATCAAAAAGCATTCCGCAATTCTATATTCGAAGAGGAATCGTAATAAAAACAGAAATTCTAAAAATTTCACATTTAATTTTTTTGGTATTTTTTTAGCAAGGGGTTAGCCTTAGAAAAATTTTAAATTTTGATGCGAAAAAATTTTTCGAGTTGAGTATACAGTATTGAAGCTTGTATCAAAAAATGATGTTTGGCGCAACTCCTGCGTTTTTACTTAACAAAGCAAGCTCAAAATCGCCCTAATCAATTTATATCTGGCGAAAATATTCAAAGTCGAAAACGCTGTAACTTCCTCACTTTTTCGAATTTCAACAATCAAAAAGCATTCCGCGATTCTGTATTCGAAGAGGAATCGTAATATAAACAGAAATTCTTAAAATTTCATATTTAATTTTTTGGTATTTTTTTAGCAAAGGGGTTAGCCTTAGAAAAATTTTAAATTTTGATGCGAAAAAATTTTTCGAGTTGAGTATACAGTATTGAAGCTTGTATCAAAAAATGATGTTTGGCGCAACTCCTGCGTGTTTTCTTAACAAAGCAAGCTCAAAATCGCCCTAATCAATTTATTTCTGGCGAAAATATTCAAGGTCGAAAACGCTGTAACTTCCTCACTTTTTCGAATTTCAACAATCAAAAAGCATTCCGCGATTCTATATTCGAAGAGGAATCGTAATATAAACAGAAATTCTTAAAATTTCACATTTAATATTTTTGGTATTTTTTTAGCAAAGGGGTTAGCCTTAGAAAAATTTTAAATTTTGATGCGAAAAAATTTTTCGAGTTGAGTATACAGTATTGAAGCTTGTATCAAAAAATGAGGTTTGGCGCAACTCCTGCGTTTTTTCTTAACAAAGCAAGCTCAAAATCGCTCTAATCAATTTATTTCTGGCGAAAATATTTAGGGTCGAAAACGCTGTAACTTCCTCACTTTTTCGAATTTCAACAATCAAAAAGCATTCCGCGATTCTATATTCGAAGAGGAATCGTAATATAAACAGAAATTCTTAAAATTTCACATTTACTTTTTTTTGGTATTTTTTTAGCAAAGGGGTTAGCCTTACAAAAATTTTAAATTCTGATGCGAAAAAATTTTTCGAGTTGAGTATACAGTATTGAAGCTTGTATCAAAAAAAGAGGTTTGGCGCAACTCCTGCGTTTTTTCTTAACATAGCAAGCTCAAAATCGCTCTAATCAATTTATTTCTGTCGAAAATATTCAAGGTCGAAAACGCTGTAACTTCCTCACTTTTTCGAATTTCAACAATCAAAAAGCATTCCGCGATTCTATATTCGAAGAGGAATCGTAATATAAACAGAAATTCTTAAAATTTCACATTTAATTTTTTTGGTATTTTTTTAGCAAAGGGGTTAGCCTTACAAAAATTTTAAATTTTGATGCGAAAAAATTTTTCGAGTTGAGTATACAGTATTGAAGCTTGTATCAAAAAATGATATTTGGCGCAACTCCTGCGTGTTTTCTTAACAAAGCAAGCTCAAAATCGCCCTAATCAATTTATTTCTGGCGAAAATATTTAGGGTCGAAAACGCTGTAACTTCCTCACTTTTTCGAATTTCAACAATCAAAAAGCATTCCGCGATTCTATATTCGAAGAGGAATCGTAATATAAACAGAAATTCTTAAAATTTCACAATTAATTTTTTTGGTATTTTTTTAGCAAAGGGGTGTTAGCCTTACAAAAATTTTAAATTTTGATGCGAAAAAATTTTTCGAGTTGAGTATACAGTATTGAAGCTTGTATCAAAAAATGATATTTGGCGCAACTCCTGCGTTGTTTCTTAACAAAGCAAGCTCAAAATCGCCCTAATCAATTTATTTCTGGCGAAAATATTCAAGGTCGAAAACGCTGTAACCTCCTCACTTTTTCGAATTTCAACAACCAAAAAGCATTCCGCGATTCTATATTCGAAGAGGAATCGTAATATAAACAGAAATTCTTAAAATTTCACATTTAATTTTTTTGGTATTTTTTTAGCAAAGGGGTTAGCCTTACAAAAATTTTAAATTTTGATGCGAAAAAATTTTTCGAGTTGAGTATACAGTATTGAAGCTTGTATCAAAAAATGAGGTTTAGCGCAACTCCTGCGTTTTTTCTTAACAAAGCAAGCTCAAAATCGCTCTAATCAATTTATTTCTGGCGAAAATATTTTGGGTCGAAAACGCTGTAACTTCCTCACTTTTTCGAATTTCAACAATCAAAAAGCATTCCGCGATTCTATATTCGAAGAGGAATCGTAATAAAAACAGAAATTCTAAAAATTTCACATTTAATTTATTTGGTATTTTTTTAGCAAAGGGGTTAGCCTTACAAAAATTTTAAATTTTGATGCGAAAAAATTTTTCGAGTTGATTATACAGTATTGAAGCTTGTATCAAAAAATGATGTTTGGCGCAACTCCTGCGTTTTTTCTTAACAAAACAAGCTCAAAATCGCTCTAATCAATTTATTTCTGGCGAAAATATTTAGGGTCGAAAACGCTGTAACTTCCTCACTTTTTCGAATTTCAACAATCAAAAAGCATTCCGCGATTCTATATTCGAAGAGGAATCGTAATATAAACAGAAATTCTTAAAATTTCACATTTAATTTTTTTGGTATTTTTTTAGCAAAGGGGTTAGCCTTAGAAAAATTTTAAATTTTGATGCGAAAAAATTTTTCGAGTTGAGTATACAGTATTGAAGCTTGTATCAAAAAATGAGGTTTGGCGCAACTCCTGCGTTTTTTCTTAACATAGCAAGCTCAAAATCGCTCTAATCAATTTATTTCTGGCGAAAATATTTAGGGTCGAAAACGCTGTAACTTCCTCACTTTTTCGAATTTCAACAATCAAAAAGCATTCCGCGATTCTATATTCGAAGAGGAATCGTAATATAAACAGAAATTCTTAAAATTTCACATTTAATTTTTTTGGTATTTTTTTAGCAAAGGGGTTAGCCTTAGAAAAATTTTAAATTTTGATGCGAAAAAATTTTTCGAGTTGAGTATACAGTATTGAAGCTTGTATCAAAAAATGAGGTTTGGCGCAACTCCTGCGTTTTTTCTTAACAAAGCAAGCTCAAAATCGCACTAATCAATTTATTTTTGGCGAAAATATTTAGGGTCGAAAACGCTGTAACTTCCTCACTTTTTCGAATTTCAACAATCAAAAAGCATTCCGCGATTCTATATTCGAAGAGGAATCGTAATATAAACAGAAATTCTTAAAATTTCACATTTAATTTTTTTGGTATTTTTTTAGCAAAGGGGTTAGCCTTAGAAAAATTTTAAATTTTGATGCGAAAAAATTTTTCGAGTTGAGTTTACAGTATTGAAGCTTGTATCAAAAAATGAGGTTTGGCGCATCGCCTGCGTTTTTTCTTAACAAAGCAAGCTCAAAATCGCCCTAATCAATTTATTTCTGGCGAAAATATTTAGGGTCGAAAACGCTGTAACCTCCTCACTTTTTCGAATTTCAACAATCAAAAAGCATTCCGCGATTCTATATTCGAAGAGGAATCGTAATATAAACAGAAATTCTTAAAATTTCACATTTAATTTTTTTGGTATTTTTTTAGCAAAGGGGTTAGCCTTACAAAAATTTTAAATTTTGATGCGAAAAAATTTTTCGAGTTGAGTATACAGTATTGAAGCTTGTATCAAAAAATGAGGTTTGGCGCAACTCCTGCGTTTTTTCTTAACAAAGCAAGCTCAAAATCGCACTAATCAATTTATTTCTGGCGAAAATATTTAGGGTCGAAAACGCTGTAACTTCCTCACTTTTTCGAATTTCAACAATCAAAAAGCATTCCGCGATTCTATATTCGAAGAGGAATCGTAATATAAACAGAAATTCTTAAAATTTCACATTTAATTTTTTTGGTATTTTTTTAGCAAAGGGGTTAGCCTTACAAAAATTTTAAATTTTGATGCGAAAAAATTTTTCGAGTTGAGTATACAGTATTGAAGCTTGTATCAAAAAATGAGGTTTAGCGCAACTCCTGCGTTTTTTCTTAACAAAGCAAGCTCAAAATCGCTCTAATCAATTTATTTCTGGCGAAAATATTCAAGGTCGAAAACGCTGTAACTTCCTCACTTTTTCGAATTTCAACAATCAAAAAGCATTCCGCGATTCTATATTCGAAGAGGAATCGTAATAAAAACAGAAATTCTAAAAATTTCACATTTAATTTATTTGGTATTTTTTTAGCAAAGGGGTTAGCCTTACAAAAATTTTAAATTTTGATGCGAAAAAATTTTTCGAGTTGAGTATACAGTATTGAAGCTTGTATCAAAAAATGATGTTTGGCGCAACTCCTGCGTTTTTTCTTAACAAAGCAAGCTCAAAATCGCCCTAATCAATTTATTTCTGGCGAAAATATTTAGGGTCGAAAACGCTGTAACTTCCTCACTTTTTCGAATTTCAACAATCAAAAAGCATTCCGCGATTCTATATTCGAAGAGGAATCGTAATATAAACAGAAATTCTTAAAATTTCACATTTAATTTTTTTGGTATTTTTTTAGCAAAGGGGTTAGCCTTACAAAAATTTTAAATTTTGATGCGAAAAAATTTTTCGAGTTGAGTATACAGTATTGAAGCTTGTATCAAAAAATGATGTTTGGCGCAACTCCTGCGTTTTTTCTTAACAAAGCAAGCTCAAAATCGCCCTAATCAATTTATTTCTGGCGAAAATATTCAAGGTCGAAAACGCTGTAACTTCCTCACTTTTTCGAATTTCAACAATCAAAAAGCATTCCGCGATTCTATATTCGAAGAGGAATCGTAATATAAACAGAAATTCTTAAAATTTCACATTTAATTTTTTTGGTATTTTTTTAGCAAAGGGGTTAGCCTTAGAAAAATTTTAAATTTTGATGCGAAAAAATTTTTCGAGTTGAGTATACAGTATTGAAGCTTGTATCAAAAAATGAGGTTTGGCGCAACTCCTGCGTTTTTTCTTAACAAAGCAAGCTCAAAATCGCTCTAATCAATTTATTTCTGGCGAAAATATTTAGGGTCGAAAACGCTGTAACTTCCTCACTTTTTCGAATTTCAACAATCAAAAAGCATTCCGCGATTCTATATTCGAAGAGGAATCGTAATATAAACAGAAATTCTTAAAATTTCACATTTAATTTTTTTGGTATTTTTTTAGCAAAGGGGTTAGCCTTACAAAAATTTTAAATTTTGATGCGAAAAAATTTTTCGAGTTGAGTATACAGTATTGAAGCTTGTATCAAAAAATGAGGTTTGGCGCAACTCCTGCGTTTTTTCTTAACAAAGCAAGCTCAAAATCGCTCTAATCAATTTATTTCTGGCGAAAATATTTAGGGTCGAAAACGCTGTAACTTCCTCACTTTTTCGAATTTCAACAATCAAAAAGCATTCCGCGATTCTATATTCGAAGAGGAATCGTAATAAAAACAGAAATTCTAAAAATTTCACATTTAATTTTTTTGGTATTTTTTTAGCAAAGGGGTTAGCCTTACAAAAATTTTAAATTTTGATGCGAAAAAATTTTTCGAGTTGAGTATACAGTATTGAAGCTTGTATCAAAAAATGATGTTTGGCGCAACTCCTGCGTTTTTTCTTAACAAAGCAAGCTCAAAATCGCCCTAATCAATTTATTTCTGGCGAAAATATTCAAGGTCGAAAACGCTGTAACTTCCTCACTTTTCGAATTTTCACATTTAATTTTAAAAATTTCACATTTAATTTTTTTGGTATTTTTTTAGCAAAGGGGTTAGCCTTACAAAAATTTTAAATTTTGATGCGAAAAAATTTTTCGAGTTGAGTATACAGTATTGAAGCTTGTATCAAAAAATGAGGTTTGGCGCAACTCCTGCGTTTTTTCTTAACAAAGCAAGCTCAAAATCGCCCTAATCAATTTATTTCTGGCGAAAATATTCAAGGTCGAAAACGCTGTAACTTCCTCACTTTTTCGAATTTCAACAATCAAAAAGCATTCCGCGATTCTATATTCGAAGAGGAATCGTAATAAAAACAGAAATTCTAAAAATTTCACATTTAATTTATTTGGTATTTTTTTAGCAAAGGGGTTAGCCTTACAAAAATTTTAAATTTTGATGCGAAAAAATTTTTCGAGTTGAGTATACAGTATTGAAGCTTGTATCAAAAAATGATGTTTGGCGCAACTCCTGCGTTTTTTCTTAACAAAGCAAGCTCAAAATCGCCCTAATCAATTTATTTCTGGCGAAAATATTCAAGGTCGAAAACGCTGTAACTTCCTCACTTTTCGAATTTCAACAATCAAAAAGCATTCCGCGATTCTATATTCGAAGAGGAATCGTAATAAAAACAGAAATTCTAAAAATTTCACATTTAATTTATTTGGTATTTTTTTAGCAAAGGGGTTAGCCTTACAAAAATTTTAAATTTTGATGCGAAGAAATTTTTCGAGTTGAGTATACAGTATTGAAGCTTGTATCAAAAAATGATGTTTGGCGCAACTCCTGCGTTTTTTCTTAACAAAGCAAGCTCAAAATCGCCCTAATCAATTTATTTCTGGCGAAAATATTTAGGGTCGAAAACGCTGTAACTTCCTCACTTTTTCGAATTTCAACAATCAAAAAGCATTCCGCGATTCTATATTCGAAGAGGAATCGTAATAAAAACAGAAATTCTAAAAATTTCACATTTAATTTTTTTGGTATTTTTTTAGCAAAGGGGTTAGCCTTACAAAAATTTTAAATTTTGATGCGAAAAAATTTTTAGAGTTGAGTATACAGTATTGAAGCTTGTATCAAAAAATGATATTTGGCGCAACTCCTGCGTGTTTTCTTAACAAAGCAAGCTCAAAATCGCCCTAATCAATTTATTTCTGGCGAAAATATTCAAGGTCGAAAACGCTGCAACTTCTTCACTTTTTCGAATTTCAACAATCAAAAAGCATTCCGCAATTCTATATTCGAAGAGGAATCGTAATAAAAACAGAAATTCTAAAAATTTCACATTTAATTTTTTTGGTATTTTTTTAGCAAGGGGTTAGCCTTAGAAAAATTTTAAATTTTGATGCGAAAAAATTTTTCGAGTTGAGTATACAGTATTGAAGCTTGTATCAAAAAATGATGTTTGGCGCAACTCCTGCGTTTTTACTTAACAAAGCAAGCTCAAAATCGCCCTAATCAATTTATATCTGGCGAAAATATTCAAAGTCGAAAACGCTGTAACTTCCTCACTTTTTCGAATTTCAACAATCAAAAAGCATTCCGCGATTCTGTATTCGAAGAGGAATCGTAATATAAACAGAAATTCTTAAAATTTCATATTTAATTTTTTGGTATTTTTTTAGCAAAGGGGTTAGCCTTAGAAAAATTTTAAATTTTGATGCGAAAAAATTTTTCGAGTTGAGTATACAGTATTGAAGCTTGTATCAAAAAATGATGTTTGGCGCAACTCCTGCGTGTTTTCTTAACAAAGCAAGCTCAAAATCGCCCTAATCAATTTATTTCTGGCGAAAATATTCAAGGTCGAAAACGCTGTAACTTCCTCACTTTTTCGAATTTCAACAATCAAAAAGCATTCCGCGATTCTATATTCGAAGAGGAATCGTAATATAAACAGAAATTCTTAAAATTTCACATTTAATATTTTTTGTATTTTTTTAGCAAAGGGGTTAGCCTTAGAAAAATTTAAAATTTTGATGCGAAAAAATTTTTCGAGTTGAGTATACAGTATTGAAGCTTGTATCAAAAAATGAGGTTTGGCGCAACTCCTGCGTTTTTTCTTAACATAGCAAGCTCATTTTTTTGGTATTTTTTTAGCAAAGGGGTTAGCCTTAGAAAAATTTTAAATTTTGATGCGAAAAAATTTTTCGAGTTGAGTATACAGTATTGAAGCTTGTATCAAAAAATGATGTTTGGCGCAACTCCTGCATTTTTTCTTAACAAAGCAAGCTCAAAATCGCTCTAATCAATTTATTTCTGGCGAAAATATTTAGGGTCGAAAACGCTGTAACTTCCTCACTTTTTCGAATTTCAACAATCAAAAAGCATTCCGCGATTCTATATTCGAAGAGGAATCGTAATATAAACAGAAATTCTTAAAATTTCACATTTATTTTTTTTGGTATTTTTTTTACAAAAATTTTAAATTTTGATGGGAAAAAATTTTTCGAGTTGAGTATACAGTATTGAAGCTTGTATCAAAAAATGAGGTTTGGCGCAACTCCTGCGTTTTTTCTTAACATAGCAAGCTCAAAATCGCTCTAATCAATTTATTTCTGGCGAAAATATTTAGGGTCGAAAACGCTGTCACTTCCTCACTTTTTCGAATTTCAACAATCAAAATGCATTCCGCGATTCTATATTCGAAGAGGAATCGTAATATAAACAGAAATTCTTAAAATTTCACATTTAATTTTTTTGTATTTTTTTAGCAAAGGGGTTAGCCTTACAAAAATTTTAAATTTTGATGCGAAAAAATTTTTCGAGTTGAGTATACAGTATTGAAGCTTGTATCAAAAAATGATGTTTGGCGCAACTCCTGCGTTTTTTCTTAGCAAAGCAAGCTCAAAATCGCCCTAATCAATTTATTTCTGGCGAAAATATTCAAGGTCGAAAACGCTGTAACTTCCTCACTTTTTCGAATTTCAACAATCAAAAAGCATTCCGCGATTCTATATTCGAAGAGGAATCGTAATATAAACAGAAATTCTAAAAATTTCACATTTAATTTTTTTGGTATTTTTTTAGCAAGGGGTTAGCCTTAGAAAAATTTTAAATTTTGATGCGAAAAAATTTTTCGAGTTGAGTATACAGTATTGAAGCTTGTATCAAAAAATGATGTTTGGCGCAACTCCTGCGTGTTTTCTTAACAAAGCAAGCTCAAAATCGCCCTAATCAATTTATTTCTGGCGAAAATATTCAAGGTCGAAAACGCTGTAACTTCCTCACTTTTTCGAATTTCAACAATCAAAAAGCATTCCGCGATTCTATATTCGAAGAGGAATCGTAATATAAACAGAAATTCTTAAAATTTCACATTTAATTTTTTTGGTATTATTTTAGCAAAGGGGTTAGTTAGCCTTAGAAAAATTTTAAATTTTGATGCGAAAAAATTTTTCGAGTTGAGTATACAGTATTGAAGCTTGTATCAAAAAATGATATTTGGCGCAACTCCTGCGTGTTTTCTTAACAAAGCAAGCTCAAAATCGCCCTAATCAATTTATTTCTGGCGAAAATATTCAAGGTCGAAAACGCTGTAACTTCCTCACTTTTTCGAATTTCAACAATCAAAAAGCATTCCGCGATTCTATATTCGAAGAGGAATCGTAATATAAACAGAAATTCTTAAAATTTCACATTTAATATTTTTTGTATTTTTTTAGCAAAGGGGTTAAGCCTTAGAAAAATTTAAAATTTTGATGCGAAAAAATTTTTCGAGTTGAGTATACAGTATTGAAGCTTGTATCAAAAAATGATGTTTGGCGCAACTCCTGCGTGTTTTCTTAACAAAGCAAGCTCAAAATCGCTCTAATCAATTTATTTCTGGCGAAAATATTTAGGGTCGAAAACGCTGTAACTTCCTCACTTTTTCGAATTTCAACAATCAAAAAGCATTCCGCGATTCTATATTCGAAGAGGAATCGTAATATAAACAGAAATTCTTAAAATTTCACATTTAATTTTTTTGGTATTTTTTTAGCCTTACAAAAATTTTAAATTTTGATGGGAAAAAATTTTTCGAGTTGAGTATACAGTATTGAAGCTTGTATCAAAAAATGAGGTTTGGCGCAACTCCTGCGTTTTTTCTTAACATAGCAAGCTCAAAATCGCTCTAATCAATTTATTTCTGGCGAAAATATTCAAGGTCGAAAACGCTGTAACTTCCTCACTTTTTCGAATTTCAACAATCAAAAAGCATTCCGCGATTCTATATTCGAAGAGGAATCGTAATATAAACAGAAATTCTAAAAATTTCACATTTAATTTTTTTGGTATTTTTTTAGCAAGGGGTTAGCCTTAGAAAAATTTTAAATTTTGATGCGAAAAAATTTTTCGAGTTGAGTATACAGTATTGAAGCTTGTATCAAAAAATGAGGTTTGGCGCAACTCCTGCGTTTTTTCTTAGCAAAGCAAGCTCAAAATCGCTCTAATCAATTTATTTCTGGCGAAAATATTTAGGGTCGAAAACGCTGTAACTTCCTCACTTTTTCGAATTTCAACAATCAAAAAGCATTCCGCGATTCTATATTCGAAGAGGAATCGTAATAAAAACAGAAATTCTAAAAATTTCACATTTAATTTTTTTGGTATTTTTTTAGCAAAGGGGTTAGCCTTACAAAAATTTTAAATTTTGATGCGAAAAAATTTTTCGAGTTGAGTATACAGTATTGAAGCTTGTATCAAAAAATGAGGTTTGGCGCAACTCCTGCGTTTTTTCTTAACATAGCAAGCTCAAAGTCGCTCTTATCAATTTATTTCTGGCGAAAATATTTAGGGTCGAAAACGCTGTAACTTCCTCACTTTTTCGAATTTCAACAATCAAAAAGCATTCCGCGATTCTATATTCGAAGAGGAATCGTAATATAAACAGAAATTCTTAAAATTTCACATTTAATTTTTTTAATTTTTTAAATTTTGATGCGAAAAAATTTTTCGAGTTGAGTATACAGTATTGAAGCTTGTATCAAAAAATGATGTTTGGCGCAACTCCTGCGTTTTTTCTTAACAAAGCAAGCTCAAAATCGCTCTAATCAATTTATTTCTGGCGAAAATATTTAGGGTCGAAAACGCTGTAACTTCCTCACTTTTTCGAATTTCAACAATCAAAAAGCATTCCGCGATTCTATATTCGAAGAGGAATCGTAATATAAACAGAAATTCTTAAAATTTCACATTTAATTTTTTTGGTATTTTTTTAGCAAAGGGGTTAGCCTTAGAAAAATTTTAAATTTTGATGCGAAAAAATTTTTCGAGTTGAGTATACAGTATTGAAGCTTGTATCAGAAAATGAGGTTTAGCGCAACTCCTGCGTTTTTTCTTAACATAGCAAGCTCAAAATCGCTCTAATCAATTTATTTCTGACGAAAATATTCAAGGTCGAAAACGCTGTAACTTCCTCACTTTTTCGAATTTCAACAATCAAAAAGCATTCCGCGATTCTATATTCGAAGAGGAATCGTAATATAAACAGAAATTCTTAAAATTTCACAATTAATTTTTTTGGTATTTTTTTAGCAAAGGGGTTGTTAGCCTTACAAAAATTTTAAATTTTGATGCGAAAAAATTTTTCGAGTTGAGTATACAGTATTGAAGCTTGTATCAAAAAATGATGTTTGGCGCAACTCCTGCGTTTTTTCTTAACAAAGCAAGCTCAAAATCGCTCTAATCAATTTATTTCTGGCGAAAATATTTAGGGTCGAAAACGCTGTAACTTCCTCACTTTTTCGAATTTCAACAATCAAAAAGCATTCCGCGATTCTATATTCGAAGAGGAATCGTAATATAAACAGAAATTCTTAAAATTTCACATTTAATTTTTTTGGTATTTTTTTTAGCAAAGGGGTTAGCCTTACAAAAATTTTAAATTTTGATGCGAAAAAATTTTTCGAGTTGAGTATACAGTATTGAAGTATCAAAAAATGAGGTTTGGCGCAACTCCTGCGTTTTTTCTTAACATATCGCTCATATCGAAATAAATCGCTCTAATCAATTTATTTCTGGCGAAAATATTCAAGGTCGAAAACGCTGTAACTTCCTCACTTTTTCGAATTTCAACAATCAAAAAGCATTCCGCGATTCTATATTCGAAGAGGAATCGTAATATAAACAGAAATTCTTAAAATTTCACATTTAATTTTTTTGGTATTTTTTTAGCAAAGGGGTTAGCCTTACAAAAATTTTAAATTTTGATGCGAAAAAAATTTTCGAGTTGAGTATACAGTATTGAAGCTTGTATCAAAAAATGAGGTTTGGCGCAACTCCTGCGTTTTTTCTTAAGATAGCAAGCTCAAAATCGCTCTAATCAATTTATTTCTGGCGAAAATATTTAGGGTCGAAAACGCTGTAACTTCCTCACTTTTTCGAATTTCAACAATCAAAAAGCATTCCGCGATTCTATATTCGAAGAGGAATCGTAATATAAACAGAAATTCTTAAAATTTCACAATTATTTTTTTTGGTATTTTTTTAGCAAAGGGGTTGTTAGCCTTACAAAAATTTTAAATTTTGATGCGAAAAAATTTTTCGAGTTGAGTATACAGTATTGAAGCTTGTATCAAAAAATGATATTTGGCGCAACTCCTGCGTTTTTTCTTAACAAAGCAAGCTCAAAATCGCCCTAATCAATTTATTTCTGGCGAAAATATTCAAGGTCGAAAACGCTGTAACTTCCTCACTTTTTCGAATTTCAACAATCAAAAAGCATTCTGCGATTCTATATTCGAAGAGGAATCGTAAAATAAACAGAAATTCTTAAAATTTCACAATTAATTTTTTTGGTATTTTTTTAGCAAAGGGGTTGTTAGCCTTACAAAAATTTTAAATTTTGATGCGAAAAAATTTTTCGAGTTGAGTATACAGTATTGAAGCTTGTATCAAAAAATGATATTTGGCGCAACTCCTGCGTTTTTTCTTAACAAAGCAAGCTCAAAATCGCCCTAATCAATTTATTTCTGGCGAAAATATTCAAGGTCGAAAACGCTGTAACTTCCTCACTTTTTCGAATTTCAACAATCAAAAAGCATTCCGCGATTCTATATTCGAAGAGGAATCGTAATATAAACAGAAATTCTTAAAATTTCACAATTAATTTTTTTGGTATTTTTTTAGCAAAGGGGTTGTTAGCCTTACAAAAATTTTAAATTTTGATGCGAAAAAATTTTTCGAGTTGAGTATACAGTATTGAAGCTTGTATCAAAAAATGATATTTGGCGCAACTCCTGCGTTTTTTCTTAACAAAGCAAGCTCAAAATCGCCCTAATCAATTTATTTCTGGCGAAAATATTCAAGGTCGAAAACGCTGTAACTTAATCACTTTTTCGAATTTCAACAATCAAAAAGCATTCCGCGATTCTATATTCGAAGAGGAATCGTAATATAAACAGAAATTCTTAAAATTTCACATTTAATTTTTTTGGTATTTTTTTAGCAAAGGGGTTAGCCTTAGAAAAATTTTAAATTTTGATGCGAAAAAATTTTTCGAGTTGAGTATACAGTATTGAAGTATAAAAAAATGAGGTTTGGCGCAACTCCTGCGTTTTTTCTTAACATAGCAAGCTCAAAATCGCTCTAATCAATTTATTTCTGGCGAAAATATTTAGGGTCGAAAACGCTGTAACTTCCTCACTTTTTTCGAATTTCAACAATCAAAAAGCATTCCGCGATTCTATATTCGAAGAGGAATCGTAATATAAACAGAAATTCTTAAAATTTCACATTTAATTTTTTTGGTATTTTTTTTAGCAAAGGGGTTAGCCTTACAAAAATTTTAAATTTTGATGCGAAAAAATTTTTCGAGTTGAGTATACAGTATTGAAGCTTGTATCAAAAAATGATATTTGGCGCAACTCCTGCGTGTTTTCTTAACAAAGCAAGCTCAAAATCGCCCTAATCAATTTATTTCTGGCGAAAATATTCAAGGTCGAAAACGCTGTAACTTCCTCACTTTTTCGAATGTCAACAATCAAAAAGCATTCCGCGATTCTATATTCGAAGAGGAATCGTAATATAAACAGAAATTCTTAAAATTTCACAATTAATTTTTTTGGTATTTTTTTAGCAAAGGGGTTAGCCTTACAAAAATTTTAAATTTTGATGCGAAAAAATTTTTCGAGTTAAGTATACAGTATTGAAGCTTGTATCAAAAAATGATATTTGGCGCAACTCCTGCGTTTTTTCTTAACAAAGCAAGCTCAAAATCGCCCTAATCAATTTATTTCTGGCGAAAATATTCAAGGTCGAAAACGCTGTAACTTCCTCACTTTTTCGAATTTCAACAATCAAAAAGCATTCCGCGATTCTATATTCGAAGAGGAATCGTAATATAAACAGAAATTCTTAAAATTTCACATTTAATTTTTTTGGTATTTTTTTAGCAAAGGGGTTAGCCTTACAAAAATTTTAAATTTTGATGCGAAAAAATTTTTCGAGTTGAGTATACAGTATTGAAGCTTGTATCAAAAAATGATGTTTGGCGCAACTCCTGCGTTTTTTCTTAACATAGCAAGCTCAAAATCGCTCTAATCAATTTATTTCCGGCGAAAATATTTAGGGTCGAAAACGCTGTAACTTCCTCACTTTTTCGAATTTCAACAATCAAAAAGCATTCCGCGATTCTATATTCGAAGAGGAATCGTAATATAAACAGAAATTCTTAAAATTTCACAATTAATTTTTTTGGTATTTTTTTAGCAAAGGGGTTAGCCTTACAAAAATTTTAAATTTTGATGCGAAAAAATTTTTCGAGTTGAGTATACAGTATTGAAGCTTGTATCAAAAAATGATATTTGGCGCAACTCCTGCGTGTTTTCTTAACAAAGCAAGCTCACAATCGCCCTAATCAATTTATTTCTGGCGAAAATATTCAAGGTCGAAAACGCTGTAACTTCCTCACTTTTTCGAATTTCAACAATCAAAAAGCATTCCGCGATTCTATATTCGAAGAGGAATCGTAATATAAACAGAAATTCTTAAAATTTCAGATTTAATTTTTTTGGTATTTTTTTAGCAAAGGGGTTAGCCTTACAAAAATTTTGAATTTTGATGCGAAAAAATTTTTCGAGTTGAGTATACAGTATTGAAGCTTGTATCAAAAAATGAGGTTTGGCGCAACTCCTGCGTTTTTTCTTAACAAAGCAAGCTCAAAATCGCACTAATCAATTTATTTCTGGCGAAAATATTTAGGGTCGAAAACGCTGTAACTTCCTCACTTTTTCGAATTTCAACAATCAAAAAGCATTCCGCGATTCTATATTCGAAGAGGAATCGTAATATAAACAGAAATTCTTAAAATTTCACATTTAATTTTTTTGGTATTTTTTTAGCAAAGGGGTTAGCCTTACAAAAATTTTAAATTTTTTGTGCGAAAAAATTTTTCGAGTTGAGTATACAGTATTGAAGCTTGTATCAAAAAATGAGGTTTGGCACAACTCCTGCGTTTTTTCTTAACAAAGCAAGCTCAAAATCGCCCTAATCAATTTATTTCTGGCGAAAATATTCAAGGTCGAAAACGCTGTAACTTCCTCACTTTTTCGAATTTCAACAATCAAAAAGCATTCCGCGATTCTATATTCGAAGAGGAATCGTAATATAAACAGAAATTCTTAAAATTTCAGATTTAATTTTTTTGGTATTTTTTTAGCAAAGGGGTTAGCCTTAGAAAAATTTTGAATTTTGATGCGAAAAAATTTTTCGAGTTGAGTATACAGTATTGAAGCTTGTATCAAAAAATGAGGTTTGGCGCAACTCCTGCGTTTTTTCTTAACATAGCAAGTTCAAAATCGCTCTAATCAATTTATTTCTGGCGACAATATTTAGGGTCGAAAACGCTGTAACTTCCTCACTTTTTCGAATTTCAACAATCAAAAAGCATTCCGCGATTCTATATTCGAAGAGGAATCGTAATATAAACAGAAATTCTTAAAATTTCACATTTAATTTTTTTGGTATTTTTTTAGCAAAGGGGTTAGCCTTACAAAAATTTTAAATTTTTTGTGCGAAAAAATTTTTCGAGTTGAGTATACAGTATTGAAGCTTGTATCAAAAAATGAGGTTTGGCACAACTCCTGCGTTTTTTCTTAACAAAGCAAGCTCAAAATCGCCCTAATCAATTTATTTCTGGCGAAAATATTCAAGGTCGAAAACGCTGTAACTTCCTCACTTTTTCGAATTTCAACAATCAAAAAGCATTCCGCGATTCTATATTCGAAGAGGAATCGTAATATAAACAGAAATTCTTAAAATTTCACATTTAATTTTTTTGGTATTTTTTTAGCAAAGGGGTTAGCCTTAGAAAAATTTTAAATTTTGATGCGAAAAAATTTTTCGAGTTGAGTATACAGTATTGAAGCTTGTATCAAAAAATGAGGTTTGGCGCAACTCCTGCGTTTTTTCGTAACAAAGCAAGCTCAAAATCGCCCTAATCAATTTATTTCTGGCGAAAATATTTAGGGTCGAAAACGCTGTAACTTCCTCACTTTTTCGAATTTCAACAATCAAAAAGCATTCCGCGATTCTATATTCGAAGAGGAATCGTAATATAAACAGAAATTCTTAAAATTTCACATTTAATTTTTTTGGTATTTTTTTAGCAAAAATTTTAAATTTTGATGGGAAAAAATTTTTCGAGTTGAGTATACAGTATTGAAGCTTGTATCAAAAAATGATGTTTGGCGCAACTCCTGCGTTTTTTCTTAAGATAGCAAGCTCAAAATCGCTCTAATCAATTTATTTCTGGCGAAAATATTTAGGGTCGAAAACGCTGTAACTTCCTCACTTTTTCGAATTTCAACAATCAAAAAGCATTCCGCGATTCTATATTCGAAGAGGAATCGTAATATAAACAGAAATTCTTAAAATTTCACATTTAATTTATTTGGTATTTTTTTAGCAAAGGGGTTAGCCTTACAAAAATTTTAAATTTTGATGCGAAAAAATTTTTCGAGTTGAGTATACAGTATTGAAGCTTGTATCAAAAAATGATGTTTGGCGCAACTCCTGCGTTTTTTCTTAACAAAGCAAGCTCAAAATCGCCCTAATCAATTTATTTCTGGCGAAAATATTCAAGGTCGAAAACGCTGTAACTTCCTCGTGCGTTTTTTCTTAACATAGCAAGCTCAAAATCGCTCTAATCAATTTATTTCTGGCGAAAATATATAGGGTCGAAAACGCTGTAACTTCCTCACTTTTTCGAATTTCAACCATTAAAAAAGCATTCCGCGATTCTATATTCGAAGAGGGATCGTAATATAAACAGAAATTCTTAAAATTTCACATTTAATTTTTTTGGTATTTTTTTAGCAAAGGTTAGCCTTACAAAAATTTTAAATTTTGATATATAAACAGAAATTCTTAAAATTTCACATTTAATTTTTTTGGTATTTTTTTAGCAAAGGGGTTAGCCTTACAAAAATTTTAAATTTTGATGCGAAAAAATTTTTCGAGTTGAGTATACAGTATTGAAGCTTGTATCAAAAAATGAGGTTTGGCGCAACTCCTGCGTTTTTTCTTAACAAAGCAAGCTCAAAGTCGCACTAATCAATTTATTTATGGCGAAAATATTTAGGGTCGAAAACGCTGTAACTTCCTCACTTTTTCGAATTTCAACAATCAAAAAGCATTCCGCGATTCTATATTCGAAGAGGAATCGTAATATAAACAGAAATTCTTAAAATTTCACATTTAATTTTTTTGGTATTTTTTTAGCAAAGGGGTTAGCCTTACAAAAATTTTAAATTTTGATGCGAAAAAATCTTTCGAGTTGAGTATACAGTATTGAAGCTTGTATCAAAAAATGAGGTTTGGCGCATCTCCTGCGTTTTTTCTTAACAAAGCAAGCTCAAAATCGCCCTAATCAATTTATTTCTGGCGAAAATATTTAGGGTCGAAAACGCTGTAACTTCCTCACTTTTTCGAATTTCAACAATCAAAAAGCATTCCGCGATTCTATATTCGAAGAGGAATCGTAATATAAACAGAAATTCTTAAAATTTCACAATTAATTTTTTTGGTATTTTTTTAGCAAAGGGGTTAGCCTTACAAAAATTTTAAATTTTGATGCGAAAAAATTTTTCGAGTTAAGTATACAGTATTGAAGCTTGTATCAAAAAATGATATTTGGCGCAACTCCTGCGTTTTTTCTTAACAAAGCAAGCTCAAAATCGCCCTAATCAATTTATTTCTGGCGAAAATATTCAAGGTCGAAAACGCTGTAACTTCCTCACTTTTTCGAATTTCAACAATCAAAAAGCATTCCGCGATTCTATATTCGAAGAGGAATCGTAATATAAACAGAAATTCTTAAAATTTCACATTTAATTTTTTTGGTATTTTTTTAGCAAAGGGGTTAGCCTTACAAAAATTTTAAATTTTGATGCGAAAAAATTTTTCGAGTTGAGTATACAGTATTGAAGCTTGTATCAAAAAATGATGTTTGGCGCAACTCCTGCGTTTTTTCTTAACATAGCAAGCTCAAAATCGCTCTAATCAATTTATTTCCGGCGAAAATATTTAGGGTCGAAAACGCTGTAACTTCCTCACTTTTTCGAATTTCAACAATCAAAAAGCATTCCGCGATTCTATATTCGAAGAGGAATCGTAATATAAACAGAAATTCTTAAAATTTCACAATTAATTTTTTTGGTATTTTTTTAGCAAAGGGGTTAGCCTTACAAAAATTTTAAATTTTGATGCGAAAAAATTTTTCGAGTTGAGTATACAGTATTGAAGCTTGTATCAAAAAATGATATTTGGCGCAACTCCTGCGTGTTTTCTTAACAAAGCAAGCTCACAATCGCCCTAATCAATTTATTTCTGGCGAAAATATTCAAGGTCGAAAACGCTGTAACTTCCTCACTTTTTCGAATTTCAACAATCAAAAAGCATTCCGCGATTCTATATTCGAAGAGGAATCGTAATATAAACAGAAATTCTTAAAATTTCAGATTTAATTTTTTTGGTATTTTTTTAGCAAAGGGGTTAGCCTTACAAAAATTTTGAATTTTGATGCGAAAAAATTTTTCGAGTTGAGTATACAGTATTGAAGCTTGTATCAAAAAATGAGGTTTGGCGCAACTCCTGCGTTTTTTCTTAACAAAGCAAGCTCAAAATCGCACTAATCAATTTATTTCTGGCGAAAATATTTAGGGTCGAAAACGCTGTAACTTCCTCACTTTTTCGAATTTCAACAATCAAAAAGCATTCCGCGATTCTATATTCGAAGAGGAATCGTAATATAAACAGAAATTCTTAAAATTTCACATTTAATTTTTTTGGTATTTTTTTAGCAAAGGGGTTAGCCTTACAAAAATTTTAAATTTTTTGTGCGAAAAAATTTTTCGAGTTGAGTATACAGTATTGAAGCTTGTATCAAAAAATGAGGTTTGGCACAACTCCTGCGTTTTTTCTTAACAAAGCAAGCTCAAAATCGCCCTAATCAATTTATTTCTGGCGAAAATATTCAAGGTCGAAAACGCTGTAACTTCCTCACTTTTTCGAATTTCAACAATCAAAAAGCATTCCGCGATTCTATATTCGAAGAGGAATCGTAATATAAACAGAAATTCTTAAAATTTCAGATTTAATTTTTTTGGTATTTTTTTAGCAAAGGGGTTAGCCTTAGAAAAATTTTGAATTTTGATGCGAAAAAATTTTTCGAGTTGAGTATACAGTATTGAAGCTTGTATCAAAAAATGAGGTTTGGCGCAACTCCTGCGTTTTTTCTTAACATAGCAAGTTCAAAATCGCTCTAATCAATTTATTTCTGGCGACAATATTTAGGGTCGAAAACGCTGTAACTTCCTCACTTTTTCGAATTTCAACAATCAAAAAGCATTCCGCGATTCTATATTCGAAGAGGAATCGTAATATAAACAGAAATTCTTAAAATTTCACATTTAATTTTTTTGGTATTTTTTTAGCAAAGGGGTTAGCCTTACAAAAATTTTAAATTTTTTGTGCGAAAAAATTTTTCGAGTTGAGTATACAGTATTGAAGCTTGTATCAAAAAATGAGGTTTGGCACAACTCCTGCGTTTTTTCTTAACAAAGCAAGCTCAAAATCGCCCTAATCAATTTATTTCTGGCGAAAATATTCAAGGTCGAAAACGCTGTAACTTCCTCACTTTTTCGAATTTCAACAATCAAAAAGCATTCCGCGATTCTATATTCGAAGAGGAATCGTAATATAAACAGAAATTCTTAAAATTTCACATTTAATTTTTTTGGTATTTTTTTAGCAAAGGGGTTAGCCTTAGAAAAATTTTAAATTTTGATGCGAAAAAATTTTTCGAGTTGAGTATACAGTATTGAAGCTTGTATCAAAAAATGAGGTTTGGCGCAACTCCTGCGTTTTTTCGTAACAAAGCAAGCTCAAAATCGCCCTAATCAATTTATTTCTGGCGAAAATATTTAGGGTCGAAAACGCTGTAACTTCCTCACTTTTTCGAATTTCAACAATCAAAAAGCATTCCGCGATTCTATATTCGAAGAGGAATCGTAATATAAACAGAAATTCTTAAAATTTCACATTTAATTTTTTTGGTATTTTTTTAGCAAAAATTTTAAATTTTGATGGGAAAAAATTTTTCGAGTTGAGTATACAGTATTGAAGCTTGTATCAAAAAATGATGTTTGGCGCAACTCCTGCGTTTTTTCTTAAGATAGCAAGCTCAAAATCGCTCTAATCAATTTATTTCTGGCGAAAATATTTAGGGTCGAAAACGCTGTAACTTCCTCACTTTTTCGAATTTCAACAATCAAAAAGCATTCCGCGATTCTATATTCGAAGAGGAATCGTAATATAAACAGAAATTCTTAAAATTTCACATTTAATTTATTTGGTATTTTTTTAGCAAAGGGGTTAGCCTTACAAAAATTTTAAATTTTGATGCGAAAAAATTTTTCGAGTTGAGTATACAGTATTGAAGCTTGTATCAAAAAATGATGTTTGGCGCAACTCCTGCGTTTTTTCTTAACAAAGCAAGCTCAAAATCGCCCTAATCAATTTATTTCTGGCGAAAATATTCAAGGTCGAAAACGCTGTAACTTCCTCGTGCGTTTTTTCTTAACATAGCAAGCTCAAAATCGCTCTAATCAATTTATTTCTGGCGAAAATATATAGGGTCGAAAACGCTGTAACTTCCTCACTTTTTCGAATTTCAACAATCAAAAAGCATTCCGCGATTCTATATTCGAAGAGGAATCGTAATATAAACAGAAATTCTTAAAATTTCACATTTAATTTTTTTGGTATTTTTTTAGCAAAGGGGTTAGCCTTACAAAAATTTTAAATTTTGATGCGAAAAAATTTTTGGAGTTGAGTATACAGTATTGAAGCTTGTATCAAAAAATGAGGTTTGGCACAACTCCTGCGTTTTTTCTTAACAAAGCAAGCTCAAAATCGCCCTAATCAATTTATTTCTGGCGAAAATATTTAGGGTCGAAAACGCTGTAACTTCCTCACTTTTTCGAATTTCAACAATCAAAAAGCATTCCGCGATTCTATATTCGAAGAGGAATCGTAATATAAACAGAAATTCTTAAAATTTCACATTTAATTTTTTTGGTATTTTTTTTAGCAAAGGGGTTAGCCTTACAAAAATTTTAAATTTTGATGCGAAAAAATTTTTCGAGTTGAGTATACAGTATTGAAGCTTGTATCAAAAAATGATGTTTGGCGCAACTCCTGCGTTTTTTCTTAACAAAGCAAGCTCAAAATCGCCCTAATCAATTTATTTCTGGCGAAAATATTCAAGGTCGAAAACGCTGTAACTTCCTCACTTTTTCGAATTTCAACAATCAAAAAGCATTCCGCGATTCTATATTCGAAGAGGAATCGTAATATAAACAGAAATTCTTAAAATTTCACATTTAATTTTTTTGGTATTTTTTTAGCAAAGGGGTTAGCCTTACAAAAATTTTAAATTTTGATGCGAAAAAATTTTTCGAGTTGAGTATACAGTATTGAAGCTTGTATCAAAAAATGAGGTTTGGCGCAACTCCTGCGTTTTTTCTTAACATAGCAAGCTCAAAATCGCTCTAATCAATTTATTTCTGGCGAAAATATTTAGGGTCGAAAACGCTGTAACTTCCTCACTTTTTCGAATTTCAACAATCAAAAAGCATTCCGCGATTCTATATTCGAAGAGGAATCGTAATATAAACAGAAATTCTTAAAATTTCACATTTAATTTTTTTGGTATTTTTTTAGCAAAGGGGTTAGCCTTACAAAAATTTTAAATTTTGATGCGAAAAAATTTTTCGAGTTGAGTATACAGTATTGAAGCTTGTATCAAAAAATGAGGTTTGGCGCAACTCCTGCGTTTTTTTTAAGATAGCAAGCTCAAAATCGCTCTAATCAATTTATTTCTGGCGAAAATATTTAGGGTCGAAAACGCTGTAACTTCCTCACTTTTTCGAATTTCAACAATCAAAAAGCATTCCGCGATTCTATATTCGAAGAGGAATCGTAATATAAACAGAAATTCTTAAAATTTCACATTTAATTTTTTTGGTATTTTTTTAGCAAAGGGGTTAGCCTTACAAAAATTTTAAATTTTGATGCGAAAAAATTTTTCGAGTTGAGTATACAGTATTGAAGCTTGTATCAAAAAATGAGGTTTGGCACAACTCCTGCGTTTTTTCTTAACAAAGCAAGCTCAAAATCGCTCTAATCAATTTATTTCTGGCGAAAATATTTAGGGTCGAAAACGCTGTAACTTCCTCACTTTTTCGAATTTCAACAATCAAAAAGCATTCCGCGATTCTATATTCGAAGAGGAATCGTAATATAAACAGAAATTCTTAAAATTTCATATTTAATTTTTTTGGTATTTTTTTAGCAAAGGGGTTAGTCTACAAAAATTTTAAATTTTGATGCGAAAAAATTTTTGGAGTTGAGTATACAGTATTGAAGCTTGTATCAAAAAATGAGGTTTGGCGCAACTCCTGCGTTTTTTCTTAAGATAGCAAGCTCAAAATCGCTCTAATCAATTTATTTCTGGCGAAAATATTTAGGGTCGAAAACGCTGTAACTTCCTCACTTTTCCGAATTTCAACAATCAAAAAGCATTCCGCGATTCTATATTCGAAGAGGAATCGTAATATAAACAGAAATTCTTAAAATTTCACATTTAATTTTTTTGGTATTTTTTTAGCAAAGGGGTTAGCCTTACAAAAATTTTAAATTTTGATGCGAAAAAATGTTTCGAGTTGAGTATACAGTATTGAAGCTTGTATCAAAAAATGATATTTGGCGCAACTCCTGCGTTTTTTCTTAACAAAGCAAGCTCAAAATCGCCCTAATCAATTTATTTCTGGCGAAAATATTCAAGGTCGAAAACGCTGTAACTTCCTCACTTTTTCGAATTTCAACAATCAAAAAGCATTCCGCGATTCTATATTCGAAGAGGAATCGTAATATAAACAGAAATTCTTAAAATTTCACAATTATATTTTTTGGTATTTTTTTAGCAAAGGGGTTAGCCTTACAAAAATTTTAAATTTTGATGCGAAAAAATTTTTCGAGTTGAGTATACAGTATTGAAGCTTGTATCAAAAAATGATATTTGGCGCAACTCCTGCGTTTTTTCTTAACATAGCAAGCTCAAAATCGCTCTAATCAATTTATTTCTGGCGAAAATATTAAGGGTCGAAAACGCTGTAACTTCCTCACTTTTTCGAATTTCAACCATTAAAAAAGCATTCCGCGATTCTATATTCGAAGAGGGATCGTAATATAAACAGAAATTCTTAAAATTTCACATTTAATTTTTTTGGTATTTTTTTAGCAAAGGTTAGCCTTACAAAAATTTTAAATTTTGATATATAAACAGAAATTCTTAAAATTTCACATTTAATTTTTTTGGTATTTTTTTAGCAAAGGGGTTAGCCTTACAAAAATTTTAAATTTTGATGCGAAAAAATTTTTCGAGTTGAGTATACAGTATTGAAGCTTGTATCAAAAAATGAGGTTTGGCGCAACTCCTGCGTTTTTTCTTAACAAAGCAAGCTCAAAGTCGCACTAATCAATTTATTTATGGCGAAAATATTTAGGGTCGAAAACGCTGTAACTTCCTCACTTTTTCGAATTTCAACAATCAAAAAGCATTCCGCGATTCTATATTCGAAGAGGAATCGTAATATAAACAGAAATTCTTAAAATTTCACATTTAATTTTTTTGGTATTTTTTTAGCAAAGGGGTTAGCCTTACAAAAATTTTAAATTTTGATGCGAAAAAATCTTTCGAGTTGAGTATACAGTATTGAAGCTTGTATCAAAAAATGAGGTTTGGCGCATCTCCTGCGTTTTTTCTTAACAAAGCAAGCTCAAAATCGCCCTAATCAATTTATTTCTGGCGAAAATATTTAGGGTCGAAAACGCTGTAACTTCCTCACTTTTTCGAATTTCAACAATCAAAAAGCATTCCGCGATTCTATATTCGAAGAGGAATCGTAATATAAACAGAAATTCTTAAAATTTCACATTTAATTTTTTTGGTATTTTTTTAGCAAAGGGGTTAGCCTTACAAAAATTTTAAATTTTGATGCGAAAAAATTTTTCGAGTTGAGTATACAGTATTGAAGCTTGTATCAAAAAATGAGGTTTGGCGCATCTCCTGCGTTTTTTCTTAACAAAGCAAGCTCAAAATCGCCCTAATCAATTTATTTCTGGCGAAAATATTCAAGGTCGAAAACGCTGTAACTTCCTCACTTTTTCGAATTTCAACAATCAAAAAGCATTCCGCGATTCTATATTCGAAGAGGAATCGTAATAAAAACAGAAATTCTAAAAATTTCACATTTAATTTTTTTGGTATTTTTTTAGCAAGGGGTTAGCCTTACAAAAATTTTAAATTTTGATGCGAAAAAATTTTTCGAGTTGAGTATACAGTATTGAAGCTTGTATCAAAAAATGATATTTGGCGCAACTCCTGCGTTTTTTCTTAACAAAGCAAGCTCAAAATCGCCCTAATCAATTTATTTCTGGCGAAAATATTCAAGGTCGAAAACGCTGTAACTTCCTCACTTTTTCGAATTTCAACAATCAAAAAGCATTCCGCGATTCTATATTCGAAGAGGAATCGTAATATAAACAGAAATTCTTAAAATTTCTTGTATAATTTTTTTTGGTAGTTTTTTAGCAAAGGGGTTAGCCTTACAAAAATTTTAAATTTTGATGCGAAAAAATTTTTCGAGTTGAGTATACAGTATTGAAGCTTGTATCAAAAAATGAGGTTTGGCGCAACTCCTGCGTTTTTTCTTAAGATAGCAAGCTCAAAATCGCTCTAATCAATTTATTTCTGGCGAAAATATTTAGGGTCGAAAACGCTGTAACTTCCTCACTTTTTCGAATTTCAACAATCAAAAAGCATTCCGCGATTCTATATTCGAAGAGGAATCGTAATATAAACAGAAATTCTTAAAATTTCACATTTAATATTTTTTGTATTTTTTTAGCAAAGGGGTTAGCCTTAGAAAAATTTAAAATTTTGATGCGAAAAAATTTTTCGAGTTGAGTATACAGTATTGAAGCTTGTATCAAAAAATGAGGTTTGGCGCAACTCCTGCGTTTTTTCTTAACAAAGCAAGCTCAAAATCGCTCTAATCAATTTATTTCTGGCGAAAATATTCAAGGTCGAAAACGCTGTAACTTCCTCACTTTTTCGAATTTCAACAATCAAAAAGCATTCCGCGATTCTATATTCGAAGAGGAATCGTAATATAAACAGAAATTCTTAAAATTTCACATTTAATTTTTTTGGTATTTTTTTAGCAAAGGGGTTAGCCTTGCAAAAATTTTAAATTTTGATGCGAAAAAATTTTTCGAGTTGAGTATACAGTATTGAAGCTTGTATCAAAAAATGATGTTTGGCGCAACTCCTGCGTTTTTTCTTAACAAAGCAAGCTCAAAATCGCACTAATCAATTTATTTCTGCCGAAAATATTCAAGGTCGAAAACGCTGTAACTTCCTCACTTTTTCGAATTTCAACCATTAAAAAAGCATTCCGCGATTCTATATTCGAAGAGGAATCGTAATATAAACAGAAATTCTTAAAATTTCACATTTAATTTTTTTGGTATTTTTTTAGCAAAGGGGGTTAGCCTTACAAAAATTTTAAATTTTGATGCGAAAAAATTTTTCGAGTTGAGTATACAGTATTGAAGCTTGTATCAAAAAATGAGGTTTGGCGCATCTCCTGCGTTTTTTCTTAACAAAGCAAGCTCAAAATCGCTCTAATCAATTTATTTCTGGCGAAAATATTCAAGGTCGAAAACGCTGTAACTTCCTCACTTTTTCGAATTTCAACAATCAAAAAGCATTCCGCGATTCTATATTCGAAGAGGAATCGTAATATAAACAGAAATTCTTAAAATTTCACATTTAATTTTTTTGGTATTTTTTTAGCAAAGGGGTTAGCCTTGCAAAAATTTTAAATTTTGATGCGAAAAAATTTTTCGAGTTGAGTATACAGTATTGAAGCTTGTATCAAAAAATGATGTTTGGCGCAACTCCTGCGTTTTTTCTTAACAAAGCAAGCTCAAAATCGCCCTAATCAATTTATTTCTGGCGAAAATATTCAAGGTCGAAAACGCTGTAACTTCCTCACTTTTTCGAATTTCAACAATCAAAAAGCATTCCGCGATTCTATATTCGGAGAGGAATCGTAATATAAACAGAAATTCTTAAAATTTCACATTTAATTTTTTTGGTATTTTTTTAGCAAAGGGGTTAGCCTTACAAAAATTTTAAATTTTGATGCGAACAAATTTTTCGAGTTGAGTATACAGTATTGAAGCTTGTATCAAAAAATGATGTTTGGCGCAACTCCTGCGTTTTTTCTTAACAAAGCAAGCTCAAAATCGCCCTAATCAATTTATTTCTGGCGAAAATATTCAAGGTCGAAAACGCTGTAACTTCCTCACTTTTTCGAATTTCAACAATCAAAAAGCATTCCGCGATTCTATATTCGAAGAGGAATCGTAATATAAACAGAAATTCTTAAAATTTCACATTTAATTTTTTTTTGTATTTTTTTTAGCAAAGGGGTTAGCCTTACAAAAATTTTAAATTTTTGATGCGAAAAAATTTTTCGAGTTGAGTATACAGTATTGAAGCTTGTATCAAAAAATGAGGTTTGGCGCAACTCCTGCGTTTTTTCTTAACAAAGCAAGCTCAAAATCGCTCTAATCAATTTATTTCTGTCGAAAATATTCAAGGTCGAAAACGCTGTAACTTCCTCACTTTTTCGACTTTCAACAATCAAAAACCATTCCGCGATTCTATATTCGAAGAGGAATCGTAATATAAACAGAAATTCTTAAAATTTCACATTTAATTTTTTTGGTATTTTTTTAGCAAAGGGGTTAGCCTTACAAAAATTTTAAATTTTTGATGCGAAAAAATTTTTCGAGTTGAGTATACAGTATTGAAGCTTGTAACAAAAAATGAGGTTTGGCACAACTCCTGCGTTTTTTCTTAACAAAGCAAGCTCAAAATCGCACTAATCAATTATTTCTGCCGAAAATATTCAAGGTCGAAAACGCTGTAACTTCTTCACTTTTTCGAATTTCAATAACCAAAAAGCATTCCGCGATTCTATATTCGAAGAGGAATCGTAATATAAACAGAAATTCTTAAAATTTCACATTTAATTTTTTTGGTATTTTTTTAGCAAAGGGGTTAGCCTTAGAAAAATTTTAAATTTTGATGCGAAAAAATTTTTCGAGTTGAGTATACAGTATTGAAGCTTGTATCAAAAAATGAGGTTTGGCGCAACTCCTGCGTTTTTTCTTAACATAGCAAGCTCAAAATCGCTCTAATCAATTTATTTCTGGCGAAAATATTTAGGGTCGAAAACGCTGTAACTTCCTCACTTTTTCGAATTTCAACAATCAAAAAGCATTCCGCGATTCTATATTCGAAGAGGAATCGTAATATAAACAGAAATTCTTAAAATTTCACATTTAATTTTTTTGGTATTTTTTTAGCAAAGGGGTTAGCCTTAGAAAAATTTTAAATTTTGATGCGAAAAAATTTTTCGAGTTGAGTATACAGTATTGAAGCTTGTATCAAAAAATGAGGTTTGGCGCAACTCCTGCGTTTTTTCTTAACAAAGCAAGCTCAAAATCGCACTAATCAATTTATTTTTGGCGAAAATATTTAGGGTCGAAAACGCTGTAACTTCCTCACTTTTTCGAATTTCAACAATCAAAAAGCATTCCGCGATTCTATATTCGAAGAGGAATCGTAATATAAACAGAAATTCTTAAAATTTCACATTTAATTTTTTTGGTATTTTTTTAGCAAAGGGGTTAGCCTTAGAAAAATTTTAAATTTTGATGCGAAAAAATTTTTCGAGTTGAGTTTACAGTATTGAAGCTTGTATCAAAAAATGAGGTTTGGCGCATCGCCTGCGTTTTTTCTTAACAAAGCAAGCTCAAAATCGCCCTAATCAATTTATTTCTGGCGAAAATATTTAGGGTCGAAAACGCTGTAACCTCCTCACTTTTTCGAATTTCAACAATCAAAAAGCATTCCGCGATTCTATATTCGAAGAGGAATCGTAATATAAACAGAAATTCTTAAAATTTCACATTTAATTTTTTTGGTATTTTTTTAGCAAAGGGGTTAGCCTTACAAAAATTTTAAATTTTGATGCGAAAAAATTTTTCGAGTTGAGTATACAGTATTGAAGCTTGTATCAAAAAATGAGGTTTGGCGCAACTCCTGCGTTTTTTCTTAACAAAGCAAGCTCAAAATCGCACTAATCAATTTATTTCTGGCGAAAATATTTAGGGTCGAAAACGCTGTAACTTCCTCACTTTTTCGAATTTCAACAATCAAAAAGCATTCCGCGATTCTATATTCGAAGAGGAATCGTAATATAAACAGAAATTCTTAAAATTTCACATTTAATTTTTTTGGTATTTTTTTAGCAAAGGGGTTAGCCTTACAAAAATTTTAAATTTTGATGCGAAAAAATTTTTCGAGTTGAGTATACAGTATTGAAGCTTGTATCAAAAAATGAGGTTTAGCGCAACTCCTGCGTTTTTTCTTAACAAAGCAAGCTCAAAATCGCTCTAATCAATTTATTTCTGGCGAAAATATTCAAGGTCGAAAACGCTGTAACTTCCTCACTTTTTCGAATTTCAACAATCAAAAAGCATTCCGCGATTCTATATTCGAAGAGGAATCGTAATAAAAACAGAAATTCTAAAAATTTCACATTTAATTTATTTGGTATTTTTTTAGCAAAGGGGTTAGCCTTACAAAAATTTTAAATTTTGATGCGAAAAAATTTTTCGAGTTGAGTATACAGTATTGAAGCTTGTATCAAAAAATGATGTTTGGCGCAACTCCTGCGTTTTTTCTTAACAAAGCAAGCTCAAAATCGCCCTAATCAATTTATTTCTGGCGAAAATATTTAGGGTCGAAAACGCTGTAACTTCCTCACTTTTTCGAATTTCAACAATCAAAAAGCATTCCGCGATTCTATATTCGAAGAGGAATCGTAATATAAACAGAAATTCTTAAAATTTCACATTTAATTTTTTTGGTATTTTTTTAGCAAAGGGGTTAGCCTTACAAAAATTTTAAATTTTGATGCGAAAAAATTTTTCGAGTTGAGTATACAGTATTGAAGCTTGTATCAAAAAATGATGTTTGGCGCAACTCCTGCGTTTTTTCTTAACAAAGCAAGCTCAAAATCGCCCTAATCAATTTATTTCTGGCGAAAATATTCAAGGTCGAAAACGCTGTAACTTCCTCACTTTTTCGAATTTCAACAATCAAAAAGCATTCCGCGATTCTATATTCGAAGAGGAATCGTAATATAAACAGAAATTCTTAAAATTTCACATTTAATTTTTTTGGTATTTTTTTAGCAAAGGGGTTAGCCTTAGAAAAATTTTAAATTTTGATGCGAAAAAATTTTTCGAGTTGAGTATACAGTATTGAAGCTTGTATCAAAAAATGAGGTTTGGCGCAACTCCTGCGTTTTTTCTTAACAAAGCAAGCTCAAAATCGCTCTAATCAATTTATTTCTGGCGAAAATATTTAGGGTCGAAAACGCTGTAACTTCCTCACTTTTTCGAATTTCAACAATCAAAAAGCATTCCGCGATTCTATATTCGAAGAGGAATCGTAATATAAACAGAAATTCTAAAAATTTCACATTTAATTTTTTTGGTATTTTTTTAGCAAGGGGTTAGCCTTAGAAAAATTTTAAATTTTGATGCGAAAAAATTTTTCGAGTTGAGTATACAGTATTGAAGCTTGTATCAAAAAATGAGGTTTGGCGCAACTCCTGCGTTTTTTCTTAACAAAGCAAGCTCAAAATCGCCCTAATCAATTTATTTCTGTCGAAAATATTCAAGGTCGAAAACGCTGTAACTTCCTCACTTTTTCGAATTTCAACAATCAAAAAGCATTCCGCGATTCTATATTCGAAGAGGAACCGTAATATAAACAGAAATTCTTAAAATTTCTTGTATAATTTTTTTTGGTATTTTTGTAGCAAAGGGGTTAGCCTTACAAAAATTTTAAATTTTGATGCGAAAAAATTTTTCGAGTTGAGTATACAGGATTGAAGCTTGTATCAAAAAATGAGGTTTGGCGCAACTCCTATGTGTTTTCTTAAGAAAAAAAAGCTTTATTTTGGGCATAAATATACAAGGTTGAAAACGCTGTAACTTTCTCACCTACAAAGGGGTTAGCCTTACAAAAATTTTGATGCGAAAAAATTTTTCTTAATGAATACATAATTTTTTCTTGGCTTATAAGCAAACCCTTTTGTCTTTCTTTCAAAAAAAATTAAAACACAATATTTCAATAATTTTTATTAATATTTATTTCATTAATAATAATATGCATATGGTTACAATTAATGCATTATAACTGACTTAATATTTGTTGTTGTTTGTTTATTTGTTTTTTTTTTGTTTTTCTGTATGTTTTATATATCGTTTTTAAATATATCTGTGTTTTGTTGGTTGTTTTTATTTAATTTTTTTTCTTCTTGTTTGCTTATTTATGATTTCGTGCGGCGTATATTGCAAATAAAACCGTTCATTGCATTACTAAATCTTGGCTTAAAATTAAAAAAGTATATACCATTATTTTTGTTTTGTTTGTTGTTTTGTTTTTTTGTTACGGCTTTAATGCTGGTATTTGACGACATTGAATTTAAATCTAATATTACTATTAAATATATAATTTTACACACAATTAACACACACACAAAAAGCATTGAATCGAGTTCTCAACGAGTGCACTCGCATCATGATTAATTAATAATAATAATAATAAAACTTACAAAATAATTAAAACAATGTTTGAAAAACAAATACTTTTCTGCGTCGTTAATTGTTTAACTTAAAAATGTAATAAAAAAACAGAAAATTTACAAAAGAAAATGCAGGCATAAATTATGTATAATTATTTAATAAAAATAATCAAATTTTTAAAACTGTCTATCGAGAATGCTAAGCAAGTTGGTTTTGTTTCATTAAAGAAATTGTAAAATCTAAAGTATATAAACAATACAACTTAAACTTAAAACTATGACCGCCGCATGGAGTGCCTTCATTTTGTCAAAGCTTTTCTAGAAACTTAAAATGCAGCAGCACATCTGTCGGTATAAAAGTTCATATGTGTATATTTGTTTTTTGAAATGCGCAACATGATCATGTTATTCAAAAAAGTTTTTTTTTTTCTACAAGGAATACGAAGACGAGGATCTTCATCTTAGAGAATTTTGAGGTTATGTAGATTTTAAGGGAAAAGTTTTCTGGGTTGAAGATGTGTTCAGACCAAATGATATTAACCAGCTAAAATCAGCTTGCCACGTCATGCAACCAAACCGTTATGTTCTGAGATAGTGTATGGAAACAATCAACATTGCATTCATTCATTGATGTCGCACTCTCAATACATCTGTCGCATTCATGCGTCAATAGCGTTGATTTGAAACTACAAAAACAAATTTTGCCCATGAACATTCCATTAAGGAATAGGGGCAAACTTCTCACATATCAATGAGTGCAGTCCGATTCAAGTTTTTAGCTCAATGATAAGGGGCCTTCTTTTTATAGCCAAGTCCGAACGGCGTGCCACAGTGCGACACCTCTTTGGAGAGAAGTTTTACATGGCATAGTACCTCACAAATGTTGCCAGCATTAGGAGGGGAAAATCACCGCTGCAAATTTTTTCTGATGGTCTCGCCTGGATTCGAACCCAGGCGTTCAGCGTCATAGGCGGACATGCTAACCTCTGCGCTACGGTGATTTAGAAACTATTTATGTGAAATATCAGAAATACCATGGCGTTAAATCGATGAGATTCATAAAAATCCACATTTTTGGCGTAAATATTGTAACTCCCTCATACCATCGAATTTTGAAAATCCCAAGGCATCCTTTGATTCAAAGAGGTATCAAAAAAATATACAACATTTGTTAAAATGCTCTCCCTTGTAGCCTTTGGAAATTTTCGATTATAGATGCTGCAAAATTTTTTGAGTTGAGTATGCAGTGAAGTGAAGATATTGGCTAAAAACTGCAGTTTAGCGCCATCCTTGAGATTATGCTTCAAGAAATAAGTTGAAAATCGCTATTGATATTCAAAAAAAGCAAAAATTACTTTATGCGAGTTTGAAGCTGCTGTAACTTTCTTAGATTTTTGATTTTGATTTTTGAAAACTCTGAAAACATCCCTGAATTCGCACAAAAACTCTAAATTTCAGCAAAATGGGGTAATAAATGTGGCTTTTATGGGCCTAAGACCCTAAATCGGAGGATCAGTCTACATGACAGCTATATCCAAATCTGAACCGATCTGAGCCAAATTGACGTAGGATGTCGAATGGCCTAATACAACTCACTGTCCCAAATTTCAGCATAATCGGGAAATAAATGAGGCTTTTATGGGCCTAAGACCCTAAATCGAAGGATCGGTCTATATGGCAGGTATATCTAAATCTGAACCGATCTGGGCCAAATTGACGAAGGATGTCGAAGGGCCTAACACAACTCACTGTCCCAAATTTCAAAAAAATCGGATAATAAATGTGGCTTTTATGGGCCTAAGACCCTAAATCGGAGGATCGGTCTATATGGCAGCTATATCCAAATCTGAACCGATCTAGGCCAAATTGAAGAAAAATGTCGAAGGGCTTTAGGCAACTCACTGTCCCAAATTTCAGAAAAATCGGATAAAAAATGTGGTTTTAATGGGCCTAAGACCCTAAATCGGAGGATCGGTCTATATGGCAGCTATATCGAAATCTGAACCGATCTGGGCCAAATTGACGAAGGATATCGAAAAAACATTTTCCTTAAAGTGGTGTTGCACTGCGGGACGCTGTTCGGACTCGGGTATAAAAAACAAGGTCCCTTATTATTGAGATTCAACTTGAATCGGAAAGCACTCATTGATGTGTGAAAATTTGCCCCTTCTTGGTTGCTGGTGGTAATGTTCTTCCGTAGGGTAATGTTCTTTTTAGGGGAGGGATGGCACCTCAGACATTTCGACTCAAATATGGATATCAAATTCGTGCTGTACATCCGAATCCCTTTAATTTGAGCCCCATATTGCCAAGGCTGTTTGGAGGTTGGTTTGGGGCTGGGCGTATCCCAAAATACTTGGCTCCAAAATTGGATATCAAATTCGTTTTCTACTCTCAAATACCTTTCATTTGAGTCCCATATTGTCATAATGGGTCAAGTAACCCGTATCTTTAGGAGGAAAAGCGCAACCTAGACTTGAATGCAAATTTTAATGTCATATTCGTAAGCTACACTCTAATAGATTTCATTTGAGTACCTTATAGCCATGGTCGGCTAATATGCCCATTTACGGTTATTTGGGGATGGGCGACCTCCCATTTCTTGGGCTTAATGTTTTATGCCATATTTGTAATCTACTGCCTAATACTTTTCATTTGAGTCCCATATTGACATGAGCTTCAAATATACATCTGCTTAGAGGAGTTTTGGGATTGGGGGGGGGGGCCCGCTGGGTACTTGAACCCAAAATTTAATACCATATTCGTTTTCTGGTCTCCCAAACCTTTCATTTGATTACCTTATTGTGCCCATCGGACCACTTTCGGATATGGATGGGGTATTGGTAAGGGGGAGGAGGAGTTATATAGCCTATGTTTCCTTCCAGACCAACGCACACAATCTCTGAAAATTTTTAGAAAATCGGTACAGTCAAGTATTATATAGTCATAATGGGTCTAATGGCGTTTTTGAGGGATGGAGTGACCCCCTATACTTCGATTTGATTTTGTATGCCAACTATAAGGTCTACTCCCGAATACCTTTCATTTGAGCCCCATATTGAAATGCATATCCAATATGTCTGTTTGGGAGAGTTTTGGGATTGGGGGGCCCTCTGGGTACTTGGACCCAAATTTTAATGCCATATTCGTTTTCTGTTCTCCAATACCTTTCATTTGATACCCTTATTGTGCCTATCGGACAACTTTCGGATATGGGTGGGGTATAGGTAAGGGGGAGGAGGAGTTATATAGCTTATGTTTCCTTCCAGACCAACGCCCACAATCTCTGAAAATTTTTAGGAAATCGGTTCAGTCAAGTATCATATAGTCATAATGGGTCTAATGGCGTTTTTGAGGGGTGGCGTGACCCCCTATACTTCGATTTGACTTTGTATGCCAAATTTAAAGTCTACTCCCGAATACCTTTCATTTGAGCCCCATATTGAAATGCATGTTCTATATGTCTGTTTGGGTTTTGAGTTTTGGGTCTGGGGCGGCCCGATGGGTACTTAGATTCAAATTTTAATGCTATATTCCTATTCTACTCTTCAATATCTATCATTTGATACTTATATTGTCTCGATTGGCCCACTTTTGATTTTTGGTTGTGATTTTGGCATAAGGGGGAGGGTCCGTCCCCCTTCCGATACCGACAAATTATATAGCCTATGTTTTCTTTCAGACCAACCTATACAAAAATGCAAATTTGCAAATTTTCCCCATGAACATTCCACTAAGGAACAGGGGCAAACTTCTCACATATCAATGAGTGTAGTCCGATTCAAGTTCAAGCTCAATGATAAGGGGCCTCCACTGCGGCACGTCATTCGAACTCAGCTATAAGAAGGAGGCCCCTTATCATTGAGCTTAAACTTGAATCGGACTGCGCTCATTGATATGTGAGAAGTTTGCCCCTATTCCTTAGTGGAATGTTAATTGGCAAAATTTGCAAATTTGCATTTTTGTGTAGGTTGATCTGGAAGAAAACATAGGCTATATAATTTTTCGGTATGGCAAGGGGGATGGCACATCACTTTGGAGAGAGGTTTTACATGGCATAGTACCTCACAAATGTTGCCAGCATTAGGAGGGGAAAACCACCGCTGGAATTTTTTTTCTAATGGTCTCGCCAGCATTCGAATCCAGGCGTTCAGCGTCATAGGCGGACATGCTAACCTCTGCGATACAGTGGCCTCCAGACCAACCCACACAATATCCGAAAATTTCGAGAAAATCGGTTCTGCCGTTTTTCAGTCTATACGGAACAAACAAACCGAGTCCCATATATCCGTTGTTGTTGTAGCAGTGTATTGCACACTGAGGCGGCAGCCCTTGCCGATGAAGTACTCCATCGGGCCAATCCGGTACGTACATCCGGCTGCCATTGGATTACCCATATATTCGTTGTTGTTGTTGTTGTTGTAGTAGCAGTGTGTGGTACACTGAGGCGGCAGCCCTTGCCGATGAAGGAATTCATCGGTTCAATCCGGTACGTACAACCGGCTGCCATGGGATTGACCCATATATTCGTAATTGGCTAATGTGCCCATTTTGGGCGTTTTTTGTGGGGGTGGGGTGACCCCCTTTGTCCAAGTACATGAATTTGTTATCTACTCCTGCATACTTTTCATTTGATACCCACATTGTCCTTATCGATCCATTTTTGATTTTGGTTGGTGTTTTTGGGGTAATGGTGGAGGGTGCGGCCCCCTTTCGTTATCATGCGCCTTACAATCCATTTCGGCTAACAGGGAGCTCTATATACGTAACCCTTTCAACAATTTCCTTGTTTTTCTTTTTGAATAACATTATCATATGGCTAACATTTCGTTAAGAAAAAAAAATTCCAACTAATTATACATAAAACAAAGAATGTCGTTAAAAAAAAAACAACATTTAAACTAAAAACTAAAATTTCATTTCTCTCTACAAGTTATTAGAGAAAGAGAAAATGTTTGATTTTGGTTTTTTGTTACTTTTTTGTTTTTGTTTTTTTCAAATGTATATTTTTTCTAATAATATTTAGTTTAAATATTATTTTTCTTGCTTTTTCCGTAATATGTGTCTATGTAATGTTCTATTTGAATTTTTTTTAGAATATTTTCCACTTCTTGCACATTTATTTTGTGTTTTTTTTTCGGTTTCAAATATAATTTTGGAATTTAGCTAAACATTTACAAGTATGTAATGTTTGTTTCTTAATTTTTTTTCATTAATGCTGACAAGATATCCAACAATTTTTTCATTAAATTTTATTTGATTTGGAATTTTAGTGTTTTTTTTTTTTTTTAATTTGTAATTGTAAGTGCTTTTCTTCTTTTCCGTTTTTCTTGAAGTGTTAATGATGATTATGATTTTTTTTTTGTTTTTATGATTAATGGACTTTTTGTTTTTGCAAACTTAGTTTTTTTTTCTTTGATTTTTTGTAATACTTGTTACTTGTTTTAACAAATACAATTGTGAAAATTGAAAAAAAGAACAAAAAAAAATTTTGTTTTTCAGCTGTTTTTGTTGAAAAAGAAATCGGAGTTTGTATTTTTTAATAATATGACTATCAGTGCAATTTTACTTTATATATGGATTTTATTTTTTTTTTATAAACTTTTTTGTCTAAAACTTGAATTCATAAATGTTTAGAAAAAAAGCAATAGACAATTTGTTGTGGTTTCTTAGTTTGTTTGCTTTTCATAGAAATGGTGTAAATCTATACAAAAGAAAGAAAAAAGGGTTTCAACATTGTTTTTGTAAATTGTTGTTACTAGCAAAGTTCTTGTTGTTGTTCTTGGTTTATAAATAAATTGTTTATAAAAAATTCGATAATATTTGTAATTGTTGTTGGTTTTTGTTTTTGTATTTTATTTTAAATATATATAAATATTGTTGTTTAAATATTATTGTTTTCAAGTGCGTTTTGAAACATTTAATTATTGTGTCTATGTGAGAAAGAGAGTGAAGAGTGTATGAGGTTTAGGGAGCTGGGAGCTGTGGTTATCTATTTTTTTCTTCTGAGTTTTATGAATAGAAAACTTCGCTAACAATCGTATGGATGGATAATAATGTTTGACTTTTGCCTTTCGTTTTTTATTTTCTAGTTTTTTTTTAATATTAAATTTTATTAATAATAATTATTGATTTTTTTGAAGTTTTTTTTTTAAAATATTGAATAAAATTTTTAAAAAATGAAAATCGTTTTTCTATGCTTATTAGAAAAATGGTTTACTGCTTTCTCTTCTTGTTCTATGTCTGCTTAGAAAAATAATTAGAAACAAATTAAACTCAGTTCGTGTTTGTTTTTTAAAAGGGTTGTTGTTGTTTTTTTTTTTAAATTAGTTTATTTACATTTTTTTGTTGTTATTATCTTTCTGTTTAGTTCTGAAAAATTGTTAAAACTGTTAAATGGTAGCAAATTTCTTGCCACAAACAAGTTTTTGCAAGAAATACAAATTTCATATATTTGTTGTTGCTATTGTTTTAATCATTATTAATATATGTAGATATTTTTATTTATTTTCTTGGAATTTTAGCAATAAAATGTTAAGAATTTATTTATGTATATAAAGAGAATTTAAATATATATCACACATAATTAGCAAAATATTTGTAAATGTTTTATTTGTTTATTTTTCAATATTAAACAAACTAAACTAAACTTATGGAAAAGAAGTATAGAAAACAAAAAACAAAAGAAATACCTATATATGCATATATGGATAAAAACGAAACAAGAAATTCCTAAACTTTCAGTGTATTTTGCTTTATATTCTAAAAGATCGTTCACACATCATCCATAGGGATCCATATATGTGCCAACTATCCATATGCCATTTCCAAGGAATTGTATTTACCTATGTATATGTAAGTGCATGTTACTCTGGAATTATTATTTTTAGCTCTTTTTGTTTTAATGATTTTCATTTTCTTCTTTTTTTGCTTTATCGTATAAAACATGAATATCCTTAATTTCGAAAAATTTTAAGTGTTATATGTGACTAATTTTTCCTTATTATATGTTTTCTCATTTCTCTGGGAAATGTTTTTATATTTTCAAAAAATTTTTCTAATTGCCTTATTATTTTTTCCATTTCAATTTTAATCATGTTTTTTTTCTGAGTGTGTTTAGTTTTTATTTATTTTCTCTTTCAATTTTAATCGATGAACAATTCTATGCAACTTTTGTAATTATCTTAATTAGAATTTTCATATAAATCAAAGTATACCATTAATGATTTGAAGCTTTGGCCGCCTAAACTAATAGAAAGTAACGGGAAGCGATCAGCTGTCTTGAATACTTTGAATTTTTGACAGGCTACGACGCCATTTAAGTTGTCAAATAGATTTTTTGTTTACATCATGTAGAACTGTTCTGATTTCAACGAAAGTTTAATTCAAACCAGGATGCACTTATACGGTGAGGTTATGCTAACGCTGAGTAGGATAGGTTAGGTTATGTTGAAAAGAGGGTGCAGATATTAATCCACCCCATGCCACTATGGACATACACCTAAGCCAGTAATCGGCTTGTTGTGCGCTCTAAAAACTATAAAGTAAACTCTTAAAAGAAAATGTAAGTGAGGAATTTCGTGCTACTTACAAAACCTTTAATTGTTTTCAATTCCACTACCCTAAGTTGGTTCATGTCTGATATTGTGTCTCCACCTAAGTACCGGTATCTGTTGGACGCGAAAGCCGGGCAATGACAAAGAAAAGGCTCCAACGTCTCATCATCTTCCCCGCATGCCCTACACACGCTAACACTTGCCGCACCGATTTTACATAAGTGAGCTCGTAATCCTATGTGTCCCGTTATGATACCAATAGCTATACTGACCGCTATCTTGCTTCATTTTAGTAATAGCCTCGCCTTTTCACGATCTTCGCCGCCCCACCAACCGTTTCGCTGTTCCACAATGTTGCATACGCATTCGTCGCCCACTACCTTAACTCGGTCTGCGTCGACCCGAAGGGCTTCGGGTTAACCAAGCTGAGTAGAATCTTAAAAAGATGTTCTATTTGATCCAATATTCCACAATAAGCAATGAAACATTGCTATAATGATGAAAAAAAACTTTAAAACACATTTGAAGAATTTGATTTGATTTCTAAAATCACTTAGACATGTAAATTTACGGCATTTGCCACTCATGGTAGTTTTGTTGAAGAATTTGATTTCTAATATCACTTAGATATGTCAGTTTACGGCATTGCCACTCATGGTAGTTTTGTTGGGGGTAGATTTTTGTTGTTGTGCTAATGACGCTATCTCTTAATTGTCGTCGCTCTAGATCACGAAAGTCTACCCAAATATCTTTTCATGAATGAAAAGAGAGACGCCTCAAGGTGGAGTTTTATCTCTGATTTTCTGAAACTCCTAATGGATCTCAAAAAGGAAGGCACGAAACTATTCGCATATGCAAGCGATGTCATGTTCAGGTCATGGAATAGTCACTGGTGAGTCTACTCTAGAGGAGCAACACGCGATTTTTTTTTTGAACAAAGTTTTCTTTCTTTTAGATCTTAATTTATTTTTTTGCATATCTTTCTTAATCTACCCCTTCGTCTTTTATTTGTCTATTGTTAACAAGGCGCAATATTCTCAAGACCCCAAAGGTCCTTCCAGGATCCAATTTTTAGGCATTTATTTTGCATATTCGAAATCTACTCGAGAATGCCTTTCATTTGATACACATATTGCGTAGGCTGGTCCACTTCCCGCCAAGGGGGTTTTGGACCCTAGGGGCCCAAGGGCCTTGCTCCAAAAACGGACTTCTGATTCGTGTTCGTGGGGTCAATCCATATATACACCCCAAATTTCAGCAAATTCGGAGGTGCGCTCTATAAAGTGCAGTTTGCCGAGTGGTGGAGTTTTGCCGAATGGTTCACAATCGGATATATAAGCGAAAACTGTCCAGAGGACTGAGTTGGAGCATAACCTACGGAAGTCAGCGCTGATGCTTTTCACTCGGTGAGTTAATGTACTGTGAGTTAGACACCCTTCTCTGGGCGAGGATACTCTGTTAATGTCAAAAGAGGGGCAACACATAGGCCTAGCTCTCGATTGTAAACTGGAGGGGCAACACATAGGCCTAGCTCTCGATAAAGAAACACCGAGAATAGAAGCCGTAAGACAATGTGCACTTTTTTCTTCTACCGAAGAAGGTTCAGTAGGATGTGGCGATTTAACCTAAGGATGAAGGAAATTTGAGAAGGTTACTTAGAACCGAGACCGGTTCGTGATAGGATATCCAAGATACACATTCCGCATATAGAAGATTAGGCGGGGATATTGTTCTTTAGGGCAGTTGAACCTGGAACTGCCGAACGAGTGAACTGTCTTTTAGACGTATTTTCCGATAGTCGAAATCGAAATTAAGGATTCGTGTGGATAGTATGGCGGGGCTTAAGAACGCTTTCCTATTAGAGAGGGTTGGGTTGCGGCCCCTGGGTTTGCTGACGGTGAGATCTCGATTTTCACTGATGCCTCCAAAATGGAGATGGGTTCGGTATGAGAGGTCTACTTCGAAACGTTTGATATCGACATATGATTTAGACCGCGGGATGAGTATATTGGCTTTCAGGTCAAGGTTGGTTTAATTACGGAGTCGCAATCAGAATTATGGGGATTTAAACCCTTTTTAAGCATAGTAGGCATTCCCAAAAGAGAAGATTGGACGGTGGATACTGTGTTTGAGGAAGGTGCGACTTTTTTAGTTTTAACTGATAGTCCAAGATGGAATGGCGGATATGATTGTGGGTCTTCTTCGAGGCACTTAATATCGTTGCGATTATCGGACGAGAGCAGATCTTTCAGATCGGAAGTCTGAGTCATTACGAAATCGCAGTTGCAAATTCTGGGAAGGGATCTTTCCTTTTTTGAAACTCAGCAATTACATGGAAAGAATGGCGAAGCTCAGGGTCAGAACTTCAGAACGGTGAGCTTGAAATGTGTTGTGGAGTACATAAGAGTGATTGAATAGACACCAGATTCATGACAACGCCAATTCGGTTCTCTAGACACGACGACATTTGTGGATAAAGGCGGCGAATGAACATGGTAAAAGGTAAATGGTGGCAAAATTAAGTTGGAATTTTATACTGGACCCACGAATTGCAAGGACTCTCTGACCTGGTATTGACCGGAATAGGATAACGAACTGCTTACTTACGGTAAAAGATCACCGACGAGAGTGCGTTGGTGGCACGTAAGGAGATTTCTTAAACGTGTATTTATGAGATCTTGTTCTGACAGGGATTCGATAGGATCCTTCAGGCGTACATTTGTGTGTGAAGGAGTAGGGTAAAAAGTTGTTATACACATGGAGCCGACAAGTAGTTGGGTGCGGACAAGTGCTTCTCTGGGGGGTGCTGATATACATGAGCGTTATTGAATATGCTGTTGCTCCCTACCCTCTTCTCTATCGTCCGGACCGACGAAAAAGAGTCGTTTTTAGTGAATTATAAGATGAAAATAATTTGTTTGCCCAAAACTTTGTTTATAAACCGTCTTGAAGAATCTGCTACATAATAATTCGTTTAGAAAATGGCGAAATAAAAACCGTTAACCGTATTCAGTGTAGATAATGGGTGCTTATATAACATACGGCAGCGAGTTTCGATGAAAATGTTTGAAAAATACGACTTCAGTGGCGAATGCGACCTCTGGCGAAGAGTCAGGAGATTGGTATCCAGGGGGGTCATATCGAAAGTTAAATCTATAGGTTCTTAAGTTTTCACAAATATGAAGTTGGTTTATTCGACTCACATTTTCGTATTTCTTCGGAATCATATCAATCTTCAAGAATGAATATAGGTTAAATTGAGAAATTTTTTCTATTTGGGGGCTATTTTAATAATTGATATTTGTAGCAATTAAAGGAGGGGTTAAAATTACTTACAACTTTAAATTTCTTTCAGTATACAGTGCAAAGCTATGTTAAGCCAACAAACGAAAGCCGTTGGCTTGATTGACAAATGCCAAGATTGTAGTTGCCAGATTTTCAACGAAGTAAAACAAACTCAACATAGCCAATAGCTCCAAACCAAAAAATTGTATTGTAGAACAGATAAAAACTCAAAGAAAGAGAACAAGGTTGGAATGTTGCATTCAAGCCTTGTATTTAATGTAAACGATGGTGATTGTTACTCTTGGGTGTACCGACAATACGAACACGTCCTAAAGTGCCCATATTGCCAGTGCTATTGGCAGCGTTGGCGGCCGCGTTGGCAGCAGCAGCAGCGGCAGTTGCAACATTACCAGCACTGTTGTTTGACGCCGCCGCCACATGATGCATGGACATCATGTGTGGATGCATTTGTTGCATTTGCTGCAAGGCAGCCATTTGTTGCTGCTGTTGGAGGTGTTGATGATACTGTTGGTATTGTAATTGCTGCTGCTGCTGCTGCTGTTGTTGCTGTTGTTGGTGGTGGTGAAGCTGTTGTTGTTGTTGTTGCTGCTGTTGCAAGTGCAAACGTTGCTGTTGCTGCAATTTCAGTATGTGCTGTTGCTGAGCCTGTGTAGGCGCCTGAGGCTGCTGCTGTGGCAGTTGTTGCTGCACCTGCGGCGTGTGTTTTATGTCATTGCAATCGCAGAATTGCGGTGGTGGTGCCAGCACAATATTCTCTGTTGCCAGGCCACCATCGACGCTGGGATGGGGCACCGCCGCAGATGCGGCAACTCCACTGCCACTAGCAATGGTCGATTTTGAATTCGACATCATCGATATTTCAGAATCACTATCGGCCTCAATGGGCGGCGGTAATTGCACCAATGAAACGGCCGCTGTTCTCGTAGCCCGTTGCATGGCAATAGCGGCAGCTTGTTTTCGTGTCAGTGAGTTGTGGCGTTGGAATGCCTTGGCGGGCGGCGAAGGACTCAGCTCACCATCATCATCCGAACGTTGTTCCTCCTGGGATTCTTGTGACGAGAGCATGCTCGATGAGGATTTGGCCATTTGCTGCTGCTGCTTGGCCACAATGGCTGCGGTGTTGGCGGCCGCTCCAGCAGCTGCTGCCTTGGCCTTCAGTATCTGCTGCAGATGTTGCTGATGGGCCATTTGCTGTTGCTGCTGTTGTTGTTGCAGCAGAATTTGCTGTTGCGTGGCCAGCAGCTTCTGATTGGGATTCATGTGTGGTTGGGCCAGACGACCCGCCACCGCAGCTTGACCCTTTGCCGTCACCTGTTGACTTTGAACGACAATGGTTTTGACTTTGGATGACATCTGTTGTTGCTGTTGTTGTATGGCTGGTGCATGCTGTTGCTGCACCATTTGTTTGACCGTAACGGTCGTTGGAATGTTTGGCGTCGCTGATACAGGAACCGTGGTGGTGGTGGCCTTCGCCTCGAAAGCCGCCTTGGCATTAGCAACATTTGTGGTACTTATAGATGGGGTGTTGCTGGAACTGCTCTGTGAACTACTGTGAACTTTATTATCAATGCTGGCTGCAGTTGTTGTGGCCACAGGCTGTAGATTTTTATGTTGTAACGGTGGTGTCGATTTGGCAGTCTTTTCCAATTGCTGCAGATTTCCTGAAGGTTTGCTTTGCATTGTAGCTGGTGGTGATTTTGCTGTGACAGCACTCACAGTTGCTGCTGTTTCAGCAGCGTTGGCGCTGGCAGCGGCGGTTGTTGTTGCATTCATTGTTTTTGGCAGTTTTGATGTGTTATCGGTCTCATCTTTACCATGATCGGGTATGGTTTTGGGTTCTTCGTTTATGGTAACCGTGGGCTTCTTCTTAATGGTATCCGTAGATTTGGCTCCTCCTACAATAGCTTGGGCCCCGGCTGCTAGCACCTCTTGATCGCTGCTAACACCCGAAGAGCTGTTGTCACCCTCTTCTTCCTGGTTATTGTTGTTGTTATTCTCCACATCATTATCATTTTTGGCCTCTGCTTTCTGTTGCTGCTGGTTGGAGTCATTTGGTGAGGTGGCACTCTCTTCGTTCTTATCAAATCCATTGGGCGAGGATTTGGAAGTTTTCAAATTGCTGCGAATGCGTTGGATTTCCTCAACGGATAGGGAATGTGAAATGGAAGCAGAACCGGAAGCCGAACTACTGCCACTGAAAAGAAAGAGAGAGAGAGAGAGAAGAGGTGTTAGAGGAAATATTTTTTTTGTAATGAACTGACAATAGGTGTATTCGGGTACTTTTTCAGTAAAAATTTGCAGGAGAGTAAGCTTAGCCTTTACATCTGGTTTTCATAAAATAGCTGTTCGATTTTGCGAGTTTCTGCTGGAAAATTTGCCAGTAAAAATGTGCAGTGGAGGAAGTACAGCCTTAACATCTGATTTGCATAAAACAGCTGTTCAATACTGCGAATTTCTGAGGAAAAAAACTCTATGAGCAATATGCAAGCTCTCTAATACCAAATTCTCAAAATTTTGCTGCCTCCCACCCACTCTCCCGCTCCTTTCTGCTGGAAAACAAAGTACATAAAAGACTTCCAGTAAAAATTTGTGCAGATTTGCACACATTTCTGAGTGCCCGAATACACACATTGTCACGTCCCCTATGCTCCACTATGTTTTTGGATACCTGTGACCCCCCCTTCTGGTGTTTTACATTCCCTTACAACTATTCACCTTCGCGCTTACCTTGCTTGACTATTTCCACTCGTTTCGGGTACATCGATCAGTGCAATTTTCTCATTCAGTTTTGTATTGCGTGCTACCAAAATGGAATTCTCATCTTCACCATCCGATTCACTGAGACTGTAGTCCGGTTCGGGTATGGGTGGTGCTGGACCCACTGGTAATGATGCTGCAATGTTATTGTTGTTATTGTTATTGACTTGATTGTGGGTTATGCCACCATTTTGCATTGGAGGAGCTGCATACTGCGTTGTATTGTTAGTGGCTGCAGTTGCATTGGTCGAACATGCTGGTGGGGATACATGTTGTACCAGTACTGAGGGTTGAGCATATTGACTGATTTGTGGTTGGTGTGGCTGTTGTTGTTGTTGCTGGGAATGTGCGGTGGCAACATGAGAGGGTGCATAAATGCCACCTTGATTCGAGTTGTGCTGTTGATTGCTGGATTGTTGGCGATTCTGTCAGAGAAAACCATAAAATAAAATTAGTTTGACCCGCTCGCTGCTTGCTTGATGCACTTACCTCTTGGGTTTGCCTCAGTTTCCAAGCGATTAGCTCCTGCGGAGAAGCGTATATTTTGGCATTCGCTGAAGGTTTAAAACTCGATTGAACGCCATCAATAGCTCCCGCTGTTACCGCATCATTTTCGACGCGCTTCTTTAGTTTTTGCTGCAATGAGATGGTGCTCTCATACTCAGAGCTTTGTCGGGTTTCCACCTTGATGACTTGGCCTACCGAGGGCGGTGGAGGAGGTGGATGTGTTGGCGGAGGTAGAGGAGCATTTAGCCGCAGCATAGAAGCATGCAGTGTGGCCACATCGTCTTGCGAAAGATGTCCTTTGCCCACCCCAGCGGTCCATATCGAAGACGAGGAGCCTCCGGCATTGACATTAAGATCTGGTGTGGAATGAAATCTCTTCAAGTCTCGACTTCCTGTACCCACAGTGGGTATGGCACATGGCTTGGCCCTTAAAGTGCCATTCTTGGATTTGGTCTTGCGCTTCATCTCGGCCACACTGCCATACACCATGGGACCTTTGAGGGGCGAGCTGGTGTTGGCTGGAGGTGTGGCTGCTCCACTATCAGTGCCCGACTGGAAACGTGAGGTGGTCATCATGGTGGAATAGCGATTGGCGCTATCCACAGCCTCACCTTGTTGGCGTTGGAATAGCTCCTCCAGTTCGGCGGCTGTAATGCGACTTGATGTGGGTCTGGCCTTAATGCTGGCCGTACGCAGTTGCACCGGGGTACCTGGGTGTGTTGGAGTAGGCGTTACAATGGATTCCACCGATGAAGATTTGGTATGATGTATATCATCGTCCTCCTTCTCGCCTCCATTCTCCAGGCCAGCCACCATTGATTTGGCGCGAGCTCTGCCCACCGATAAAGTTGTTTTAGGATCCCTGCGTGGTGGCAGAGGAGCAGGTCTACCTTGCCTTTCTGCCGCCGCAGCTGCTGCATTCGGTCCCAAGGACATTTTGCGTGGCAATGTGGCACACTGCCTATGCGAGGTTTGTGGTGTGCTGGGACCTGAAGACAAATGATGACTGGGCATGTATTGGGGTGTGGCTTGCATTTGATTGGGGAATTGTGGCGATATAACAGTCATGGACACCAGTGCACCAGCGGATCTGATCATTTCGACGACTTTCTCATGAGATGCTGCCCGAACATCTTCACCATTGATGGCCAGCAAAAAGTCGCCGGGTTTCAAACCGGCCATGTCGGCCACACCACCAGGATCGACATCATCCAGATACTGAAGAGCTGGAAAACGATCTGAGGGCTTCAGTTGCATTAGTTGTGAAGAAGCTTTGGCACCGCGCAATATAAAACCGAAACCACGTTTGGCTCTGTGCAAGACCACAGTGCGAGGTTCATTGAAGGCACTGTAAAAAGAGATAAATAAAATATCATAAGTTATCCTTTTTCTTATAATAAACCCCACATAACTTACTTCTTCTTAACCCTTGGAGCTGTAGCACTGCTGTATTGTCCCACTTGTTGTTGATGGTTTCCTACCAATTTCATAGACCCGTAATTGTCACTAACCGCACCACCATTGAGGGCATGCGTAGAGCCGTTACTGTTAACCGACAACGAGGGTGACTGATGAATCAGTGTGGGCCTTGGCAAAGTACCACCCGTACTGCTCATGCCACCAATTCCTGAACTGCCACCTAGACTCAATTGCGGTGAACCCTGGTGAACAGACGATGCTGCTGGGGAATGTTGATAGGGCGAGTGATTTGGATTCGCTGTAGCAACATTTGTGATATTCTTTTGGCGCAAATTAACTTCTTGTACACACTCAGCTGGGAAGAAACCCGACTGATTTGTACCACGCACATAGCCCTCCAATAGGCCACAATCTGTGGAGCCAACAACTTCAATGACATCGCCAACCTGCAGGCGTATATGGCCAACAGAGTTGCCAGCATAGGGCTCCATACACACCACCGTTGTGCTAGGGTGACCAATTGAGCAGGCAGCAGAATCGGAATTGGTGCCAACACCCGATGAATCGCTGATAATGTCGCTAGTATCGCCCAGTGATTTATCTGTGAAGGCAGAAATGGGAAAAACAAAAAGATTTTAGACACAACAAAAGCAAAGAGAATTCCTTGGGTATGGTAGTTTGAGATTTAGAATAAGGACTGTGGTAAAAATTATGCGGTAAATAATCGGTATGTGGTAATATCATTAGCAATAGAAATCAAAAGCGCCATCTTGATAACTGAATAATGGACATGTGAGTAATGAATAGTCGACTGATGTATGCTCTTCATGAAATTTATTGTAATATAATAACAGTAGTAGCAGGAGGTTATTCAGCTCGATGAGCTCTCAGTGTAGAATGTTCAAGTAAACCCTTTGGCCCTTTTGTACTTTCCCAACTGCTAAGAATGATCTTTGGATACATGATCACCTATCACTTAAGGTGGAGATAGACAATAGAGGCCACCGTAGCGCCGTAGCGCAGAAGCAAGCATGTCCGCCTATGATGCTGCAGACCGGAGTTCAAATTATAGCGAGACCATCAGAAAAAAGCACGGCGTTGAAAAATAATATGGCTGCCTTTAAATAGCCAAATAGTTATCTCCGCCCGTTCCCAAACGGCAGCTTTTTTACCATTTTTTTGTCGATGCCATCCCATTGTGCGTTGTCCGGCTAAAGTTGCTTAGTATACAATAGGAGACTTCAATGCCAAATACGAAATAGCCCATGCTCTTTAAGGTAATGACCACTGGGCCATGGCTTTGCTAGAGTAGATTAATTAATGAAATGCCTCGTATACGGCGTAGGTGCAATTGCAGTCGCGGATAATCAGAGATATCAAGTGGAGAGTCTCTGAGAAATCGAGCGGCACCAGCTCTTGCCTCAATACCGAGCAGAGAACAGCAGCAAGTCACATTAAAAATAAGTGCATACGATAGACACACCTTATACCAGCAATCGTTGTTGACGCTTACGGCTCTCAACGACCAAAACATAATATGCTCCTTTAAATTCGTTGAGCTATTGTAAGTGCCGATTTGCCGATGAGCATAAAATGATTGCCAATCGCCATACGCACGAGGGCTCACATTGACCGCAACTGAATAGAAGGCACACATGCACAGCTACTTTTAAAAGTTATGACAGCTGAAATTAATTTGCGTGCTTTGTAATGGTTGCGTAAAGAATAAAATCGAAGAAAGTCTGTAAATTTTAAACAGACGAAGAGAGACAGCACCTACGTCACCGATAAAAGCAATTCTCATCAAAAAAAAAAAAAAAACAAGTGCAATCAAACATGCCGCTCAATAGCAATTGATGTCTCATTCCTCTGATTGCTTTGGCTTTTTATGGCACTCATCTGAGTGGTGCTCATTTGCAAACAACGCACGATGTCCGTCGACCAAATTGAAAAACACATCCACTGATCGATTACTAAAACATTTGGGCATCTCTCACTCTATTGCATATATGTGCGTGTGTTTCAAGCTTACTTTGTTTTTAGGTGGCATGCGTAACATACAATTGGTTTGGCCAATTTGAGTAATGAGTGCCAAATTTTGGGTCTCATGCAGTTCTCTGATACTCAATATGACAAGGCGAATTATTGGTGCCTTTAGATAATCCATGGCCCTGACATTCCCGCGGCGATAGGCCCCATGAGCTTGCGCACCAAAATGAGCTTGCTCACCTTGAAGCTTGAAGAGGATCGCTATCTTCACACACGGAAATATGGCTACAATAACAACAATCTAATCATCCTTTATAATTCTCAATGATTGGATATTTTCTTTGCAAATGGAAAAGGAAATCCAGAGATGGCAACACAGACCAACCACTATGGCACGTGTTTAGTCTTTGGTTAGAAGAATTTTCATCAGATACGTGTTGTACGGATTTATGTGTTGCTGAAAGTTAATTCCAAGAATCCAACAAAGCAGAAGCCGCAAGGTTTATATCAGCTAGTCCAAAATTTCTGGCGAGGCTCAATTTCAAGAGCTTACAGACGATAGCAATGGAATACGTAATTGCAATCCTAATGATCCTAGAATCAGGGAACTTCGTCTATAAATGAATTAAAACATTGTGAGTGTATGGATAAGTTCTCTATCTTTCAATGTAATGTCACTCTCGAAACCACGTCGAAGGGATATTAGTCACCCTTGGCGGCGTAGCAGCGATTTAATTGCAGAGAAGCGTCTGGATTTTCAACTGTGGACAATTTGAGCATCCCGAGAAGATAAGTCATTCGATGCATCTGCGTTTCCGGGCCGATCATCACAATTGACCCTGAATGAAGTTACAAATGTCATATGCAGCGCCAAATCGTCGAAGGCGCAGAGTCTCAACAAAATTTCACCACTGATGCTTGAAAATTGTTTATGAACATTATCAGTGATTTTGACTAGTCTTTGAAGCCAGCAAAGGATTCGAATAAGAAAAATCCTACAGAGCGATCTCCTAAGACGCTCCTCCCAAGGGTTGCAGGAGATATTATATCTTTAGCATCAAGGATTTTAATATTTGCCAAGTTAAACCAAGATATAGGACGGTTCTCAATCCCATTGTAACCGTGCAGGACTGACTGATGGAGTCCTTCATCGGCAAGGGCAGCCGCCTGAGTTTACGTGTTCGTCTTTTTTTCGTCATGGGAGAGGACAGAGTGCCTTCTCCGCACGCCTCTGGTCTACTCCGAAATTGAACAGAACTCCGAAACCTGGTTCTGTTCGGTTTGCCAGAAACGCCTCCATCATCGGTCGGTGGCGGTGGGATGTAACCGGTGCATGGAGTGGGTGCATTTCCCATCTTGCTCTAGACCTTACATCATTACGGGAGTATAGTTGCACTGGAGGCCACTGTAGCGCAGAGGTGAGCAAGTCCGCCTAAGACGCTGAACGCCTGGGTTCGAATCCTGGCGAGACCATCCCCTCCTAATGCTGGCAACATTTGTGAGGTACTATGCCTTGTCGCACTGCGGCACGCCGTTCGGAGTCGGCTATAAAATAGAGGCCCCTTATCATTGAGCTTAAACTGGAATCGGACTGCACTCATTGATATGTGAGAAGTTTGCCCCTGTTCCTTAGTGAAATGTTCATGGGCAAAATTTGCATTTGTATGTTTGCATTTAATTGCACTGGATATGTTGTGAGGTGTTGTCGGACTATGTGACCTCTCCCACTTTTTCCGTGCGACAATATACGCAACAGCAACACCCCAGACCCAATATCGCCGGGTAAATGCCGGGAAGTATATTATTGTTGCAATTGAATTGCTATGGTATCCGAGGCAAGATCGACAAGATAGTAGATTTTATGAGTTGGCAAGCATATTGGTTGGAGCGATCCGGGAGTCAAAGCTGGCCGATGACTGCAGCCTACACAGTTGTCACGGATACATTGCAACGTAAGGATCGCTTAGGGAGTGGAGATGGGGGTTTGGCCTTGGTAATACACCCTTGCATGCAGTATAGACCAATCTCTCCGGCGCCTGGTACAAGTGGTTCCTGCATGGAATATATGGTGATAGCAGTCAGGCCAGAATTGCTATGGTGTCCATGGTTTATGAGTTGGAAAGCATATTGGTTGCAGCGATCCAGGAGTCAAAGCTGACGATAACTGCAGCCTACACAGTTGTCACGGACACTATGCTACGAAAGGATCGTTTAGGGAGTGGAGATGGGGGTTTGGCATTTGTGATACACCCTTGCATGCAGTATAGACAAATCTCTCCGGCGCCTGGCGCAATTGGTTCCTGCATGGAATGTATGGGGATAGCAGTTAGGTCAGAATTGCTATGGTGTCCGAGGCAAGATCGACGAGATAGTAGATTTTATGAGTTGAAAAGCATATTGGTTGCAGCGATCCAGCAGTCAAAGCTGACCGATAACTGCAGCCTACATAGTTGTCACGGATACAATACTACGAATGGATCGTTTAGGGAGTGGGGATGCTTGGTGATACACCCTTGCATGCAGTATAGACAAATCTCTCCAGCGCCTGGCGCAAGTGGTTCCTGCATGGAAAGTATGGGGATAGCAGTCAGGTCCGGTACGGCCGAGATAGAGCTATACAACGTTTACATGCCGCCGGTTGGTAGTTGTGACCCAGTTAATGGCCAAGCTTTCAAGGCCGACATATATTGTCTGCCCATAATCGTCTGGTTCTAGGAGACTTTAATGCGCATAACGTTTCAAGGGATTCTCCCCTGGGTTACGACATAGCTTTGACGGAGCAGATTGAAGGCTCCACGTTTTGCATGGTGAATGAGGATGCCCCCACTTGGATTACGCGGAGGTGCAGCTACTCGTCAAACATTTCTATTGCATCCCCTGATCTCTTGAGTGACGTATTCTGGCAGCCCTCACTTATTCTGGCAAGCATACGTACAGAGACTTTTTGTATTGATGTAGGTCATTGGGGATTGCAAATGGGTCATATAGGTTCAGATTTGGATATAGCTCCCATGTAAACCGTTCTCTTGATTTGACTTCTTGAGTTAATGGAAGTCGCAATTTTTGTCCGATTTGGCTAAAATTTTGTACGAACTGCTTTAGTTTGGGATTGCAAATGGGTCATATTGATTCAAATTTGGATATAGCTCCCATATAAACAGATCTCACGATTTGATTTTTGAGTCCCTGAAAGCCGGAATTGTTATCCGATTTAGCTAAAATTGCACGGAGTGTTTTGTCATGACTTCCAACAACTATGCCTAGTACGGTCCAAATCGGTCGATAAACAGATATAGCTCCCGTATAAACCGATTTCCCGATTAGTTTTGGAAACTATAATTTTTGCCTGATTTTCAGAAACTTGGAATGTAAAATACTCATATATATTCAACTGAGCTCATTTGTGGAAATTTTCTGCAGAATCCATGGTTGTAGGTTCCCAAGATTAGGCCCTGCCGAACTTACCACATTGTTACTTGTTCATATTATTATCATCTATATGAATTCAGCAATAGATGGCGCTTTTTATTTCCAGCTAGTAATATTTACCATTTCCTTGACTAAAGTTATTTCTTATTTTTTAAAGTTTAATGACCATTTTCAGGTTAGAATTATTTTAGGTGACCTAATTTGTTGCAGGTTTCTTCTTTTTGAAATAGTTTAGTTGTATTTATTTTCTTTTCTCTTTTTTTTTAATACTTAGATAGAAGACAACATTAAATATTGGCTTAGATCCAAAAAGTAACAGAACAGAATTTTTCGGGTTTTTATATGAAACTGTTGACTGTCGTGAGGCATGCATGCAGGCAGTATACGAGTATGTAGGTAGTGTTACGGCAAAGAATATATGGGAATATGCGGACTTTGTTATATAACACATATGTATATAGAGAAAGGAAGAGAAAATGCTATGTGATGAAAAAAGGAAGGAAGCAGGACGAAAGAACACAAACAAACATTCAAAGGACTATTTTCATTTCTGTAAAGTTTTTTTTCTGGAGCTTCTTTGGTTCTTAGGTTTATAGTGTATGTGTGTGTTAAGACAACAATTAAGAAATGTAAACATGCTTCTTTCTTCTTACTTTGTTCTCTTATAAGTTTTATTTTAAAAATATTTTTTTAGTTAACTATAAATAAAAACAAAAATTCTCAATAAACGTTTTTGGCATATGGCACTTGGCATAACATGCATTTTGTCCTCTTCAGTTGTTTAGTGCCGGCCATTTGTAAAACTCTTTTGCCAAGTGGCAATTAAAACTTTCCCAAAAAGTTTTCTGGTCATAAGAATACTTATCTGGTTCTCTTCTTAGTAGTAGTTTTTGACTTTTAATCAAAAGTTTTGAATTATCAAAATAAATAACACAAATTAAATGAAAACTTAAATGGCAATGAGAATTTTGTAAGGACTAACAAAACAAGAAGAATCAATTAGAAATTAGAAAGGACAAACAAATAAGCGTTGATGGCAAGAGTGAGCTATTAGACAAAAATAAAAAATAGCTTTGAGAATAAAAGTTTGGACCTATTGGTGTTTAAGAGGGAAACTCAGAAGATCGATTTATAAAGCGGCAGGTTGTTGACCGATTTCGACCATATATATGGATGTTTATAGTTGTAACAAAACTCCGCGCTAGATTTAATAAGCATTCTAGCGGCAATAATACTCGCATGTCAATGTTCAACAATAAGGGGCATCCTTTTGAAAGCCTAGTCCAATCGTGGCGTAAACTCATTGAGCGCCCCAAAAGTGATAAAGCAAAAAGGAGCATTATTCGTTGCGTTTATGGTCTATAAGCCGATGATTAATCACTAAAAATTATCATAGGTGAAGTACACCCATAGAAAACAATTAAGCAAGGCGTTGACAAGAAGACCACATTCCTTCATAGAAGTGAATCAACACAGTTATGTTATCAAATCAACCACATATATTCATAAACCAAGAACAGTTTTTGTGATGAAACGTTCACGACCGTTCAAATTCTGACAACCTCTGATGCACAGTTTTTTAAAAGGGTGCATAAAGTGTTTGTGTCCTGTTGAGTATTGAACGTGTGTTCCATTGAATATTTACATTTCCTTACAACATTACACCAGAGCCGCCTAGGTGTAAACAATGTTTTAAGAGTCATTTGAACTTAAGGTTGATATACATACACATTTTGTAGGGATGATGTGCACAATGGTCGGGGCATGAAACAACAACGCGTGTTCACAAAATCATCCACGCTTGGTAACAACATTCCAACAACGTCTGTGTATGATAATGACAACATTGGTGCATGATTCTGCAACTTCTTTTTTCTATAAGTGTAGTTCCCTCCAGGCACTTAGTCCTCTAGCCATTATATAGTTCTGTAGAAAGCTGAATTGGCTGACTGAACAATACACTCACAGTTTAATATTTGTTCTCGGTCTGCCATGTTCTCAAACTTTTTTTTTATTGTGCTTTGATTAAATTTTTCTTGTCTTCTATCGTGCTACGTTGTATCTCTTGTTTTTTAAACCCACCACCATAGCATGGGGGTATAGTAATCTAATTACTCCTTTCCAAAAAATATTGAGTTGGGATCCCATGGCTATATCGAATCAGAATGTCGATAAGACGATGGGATCCCTCGTCCGTCTGACCATCTGTCTCTCTGTCGAAATCACGATAGCGCTCGAACGAATGATGAGATCCGCTTGAAATTTTGCATAGATACTTCTTGTTGATGTAGTTCGTTGGGTATTGCAAATGGCCTCACGATAGCGCTCGAACGAAAGAAGATATCTGCTTGACATTTTGCACAGATACTTCTTGTTGATGTAGTTCGTTGGGGATTGTAAATGGCCCCTATCGGTTCAGATTTGGATATAGCTCCCATATAAATCGATCTCTTGATTTCAATTCAACAGGCCCTGGAAGCTGTAACTACCCTGCCAAGTCCGTAATAACATGATATAGCTCCAATATAAATCAATCGACCGATTTGACATATTAAGCCGTTGGAAGCCGCAATTGCTTTCCGATTGGGCTGAAATTTTGCCCGTGGTTTTCTGAAAGATTTCCCCCACTTGTGTCAATTATGGTCGAAATCGGCCTATAACCTGATATAGCCCCTTTATAAATCGATCTTCCGATTGGAGATCTTGAGCCCCTAGAAGCCGACTTCCAACTATCTTGCCAAGTGGCGTACAAATCGGTAATAAGATATTGCTAACTTGTAAACCATTCTCCCGTTTTGTCTTCTACGATTCCTAAAATACACATATGTCTTCAACTTTGTAGAATTTTTATGCAAAATCCTTGGTGGTAGGTTGCCAAGGTTCTGCTCGGCCAAACTTAGCACATTTTTACTTGTTTATGCTATTCATTTCCACCTTCCTATTATCTTTCTTATGAAGTTAATCGCCTTAATCATTGGTTATGACTTTTCAGCACTTGCCACTTTGTTTCATCCAATTCATCAGAGGTTAGTATGTCCACCTGTGACACTGAATGCCTGAGTTCCAATCCTAGCGAGAACATCAGACAAAATTTTCAGCGGTGGTTATTCTCTCCTATTGCAGGAGACATTTGTCAAGCATTGAAACCTAAAAAAACTGAAAATTTTAAGACGCTCCTATATATAGGGCTATTTTGCATCTTTAACTATGGTAGACTGTTTATCTTGACCCAAAGTTAGTTTCGTCAAGCTCCTTTCATCTTTCCTTCCATCCTTCCATCTAACCTTCCTTCCAACCTTCCTTCATCCTTCCATCCTTCAATCCATCCTTCCTTCAATCCATCTTTCCTTCCATTTTTCCGTCCATCCTTACATCGTTTATTCCATCCATCCTTCCTTCCATGCTTCCTTCCATCCTTCCTTCCTTCCATTTTTCCGTCCATACTTACATCGTTCCTTCCATCCATCTTTCCATCCATCTTTCCTTCTATCCATCCTTCCTTCCATCCTTCCTTCCTTCCATCCTTCCATCCTTCCTTCCATCCTTCCTTCCATCCATCCTTCTTTCCATCCATCCTTCCTTCATTCCTTCCACCCTTCCTTCCTTCCACCCTTCCTTCCTTCCACCCTTTCTTCCTCCCATCCTTCCTTCTTTCTTCCATCCTTCCTTCCTTCCATCCTTCTTCCATCCTTCCTTTCATCCTTCTTCCATCCTTCCTTTCATCCTTCCTTCCATCTTTCCTTCCATCCTTCCTTCCATCCTTCCTTCCATCCTTCCTTCCATCCTTCCTTCCATCCTTCCTTCCATCCTTCCTTCCATCCTTCCTTCCATCCTTCCTTCCATCCTTCCTTCCATCCTTCCTTCCATCCTTCCTTCCATCCTTCCTTCCTTCCTTCCTTCCATCCTTCCTTCCATCCATCCTTCCTTCCATCCTTCCTTCCATCCTTCCTTCCATCCTTCCTTCCATCCTTCCTTCCATCCTTCCTTCCATCCTTCCTTCCATCCTTCCTTCCATCCTTCCTTCCATCCTTCCTTCCATCCTTCCTTCCATCCTTCCTTCCATCCTTCCATCCTTCCTTCCATCCTTCCTTCCATCCTTCCTTCCATCCTTCCTTCCATCCTTCCTTCCATCCTTCCTTCCATCCTTCCTTCCATCCTTCCTTCCATCCTTCCTTCCATCCTTCCTTCCATCCTTCCTTCCATCCTTCCTTCCATCCTTCCTTCCATCCTTCCTTCCATCCTTCCTTCCATCCTTCCTTCCATCCTTCCTTCCATCCTTCCTTCCATCCTTCCTTCCATCCTTCCTTCCATCCTTCCATCCTTCCATCCTTCCTTCCTTCCATCCTTCCTTCCATCCTTCCTTCCACCCTTCCATCCTTCCTTCCTTCCTTCCTTCCTTCCTTCCATCCTTCCTTCCTTCCTTCCTTCCTTCCATCCTTCCTTCCTTCCACCCTTCCTACCTTCCAACCTTCCTTCCTTCCATTCTTCCTGCCATCCTTCCCGACTTCTTTAGATTTTCCCAGTTCAAGGAATTTGAAAACATTCGTCAACAAATCATCAGCCACATTGTCCACTACATAAACAGCGGAAGACCTCCAGCAGCTGAATGTGAAAGTAAGGAAAGGAAGACGAAGCCTCACAAAGTGAATTAGGGAGCTCCCAAGGTGCGGTGATTTCTCATACAATGTTATCCCTCTAACAATTGTTTTACGACCTCCCCCCCCCCCCCCCTGTCGGCATTGAGATTGAATCATTTGTCTTTATTCTTTTCTCAAAGCCAATTTCCTAACCTCAAACTATATTTTAACTTTCACTATTAGATTCTGGTTTTAATGTAAAGAAAAATATTCTTAATATGAAGAAAAACATCCTTAATATAAAGGAAAAATCTTTTACGAGAAAAAATGTTTCCTTTAAAAGTAGAAAATATGGGAATTTTGGCTTAAATCTTTAAATTTGTACTAATGTAACTGAGATCGTTCTTGTTCTCAACGCTTACGGTCAAAACAGTTACAAATTAAAAATGTAAACAAAGCAAATACATTTTTGTTCATTAATATTTTTTGTAAAAAGGATTATTTATAAAAATAAATATTTTAACAAAAAAATATTTAATTGAAAACAATAAAAAAAAAATAAAAGTTTAAAGTAAAGAAAAGTTAAAATTAAATACCTGTTACAATGCTGATATCATCTTCATGTGAACGATGACTCGATGATCCTTCTGATAAACTCGAACTGGCTGAACTGTATGGCATATGCTCAGAAGGACACGGCGATGGTGGTCCATGATGGCCACATGTGCTGCTGTTGCGTGTCAATGTACCCATTATGCTACTACCACCGCCAATGCTGCCATTGGCACTCAGCCAACCCATGCCCGAGCGGCGTTTTGGATTGTAGCGTGGTGGTCCGCGAAATGGTACTGTGGGTAATGTTTTTTTTTTTTTTTTTGTAAGGAGTTGGGAGGATTAGGCAATGGTTTTTGAAATAAGAATTTTAATATGTATCGATTTCTTTGTTTTTTTTTTGGTACAAATGAGAAAATGTGTTAGTATTTGTTTAGGTATCAGGTTAGATTGTTTCTTTTTGTTTGTTCTGGGGAGAAATTACATTGCAATTATTTTGGAGTTAAAAATTTCCTCTTTTAGAATTTGGTGTTACTTTTATATTTTTGTAGACAAGTGCATGGAACTAAAGGTCAACGTTTAAAACCAGAAACCTTTCCTAATGTCACATTTTTTATTCCAAAAAAAGTTTGTGTTCTATGTGTTGTATGGTGTTTAGGATCCATCATACGCACCCTATAACACTCCTTATTAATAACACTTATACGCCACCGAAGAATAAACAATTGTTTTATTAAGATTTATTAATTTGAATACCCACCGCCGTGGAATGGAATGTTTATGGGAAATTTTGCATTTTTACCACCATCGTATACGCATTTCGCTTGTAACACTCCAAATATGGATTTACTCACCTAATTGGTATCATTTGCGAATACCGAGTGTTGAGCTTCACAGGACCTGAGCCACTTTACAGTCAAGCCACCCTAGGACCTGACCACATTTTGAGCTAGCGGAGACTGATCCAAGGAGATGTTTCAGTTTAGTCAACACTCGTCTCTTGACCTGCCATGCCAAGCGTTTTTAGAATAATGCCAATGGAACCCCACCTCAGTCCTCAAAAGTTGAGTGGTCGTTCGTTGTGTGCGGATTTAAAGGTAAAGACGTCGCGTAGAATGAATAAGGGAGTTTTGTAAAGTCGGGTGATGTTAACCGACACTTCTCTATTTTATAATCTACACCATAGTATGTGGGTATACTAACTTCGTCATTCCGTTTGTAACTCATCGAAATATTGATCTGAGACCCAAAGTGTATATATTATTGATGGTTTTGAAATTCTACGTCGGTTTAGCCATGTCCGTCCGTCTGTCTGGCGCTTGAAATTGTGTAGGTCGGTTGGGATTGTAAATAGGTTAAATCGGTTCATGTCCATGATATAGCTTCCATATAAACTGATTTCCGATTTGATATTTTGATCCTTTAGAGGGCGTATATGTTATATAGCATGAGGAGTTTTGCTTTGACTTTCAACATCTGTGTCGAGAAGAAACCGAAAGAACCGTTTTGGAGTTCATAACCTGATATTGCAGTATTAACCGATCTCGGATCCTGATTTCTTGATCCTTTAGACGGCGCAATTCTGATCATATTTGGGGCCTAAGACCTTAAATCGAGAGATCGGTTTATATGGCAGCTATATTCAAATCTGAACCGGTCGGGGCCAAATTGCAGAAAGATGTCGGAGGTCCTAACGCAACTCACTGTCCAAAATTTCGGCAACATCGGACAATAAATGCGGCTTTTATGGGTCCAAAACCTTAAATCGAGATCGGTCTATATGGCAGCTATATTCAAATCTGCACCGATCCGGGCCAAATTGCAGAATGATGTTGAGGGGTCAAATACAACTCACTGTCTCAAATTTCTACGAAATCAGACAATAAATGCGGCTTTTATGGGCCCAAAACCTTAAATCGAGAGATCGGTCTATATGGCAGCTATATCCAAATCTGAACCGATCTGGGCCAAATTGCAGAAAGATGTCGAGGGGCCAAATACAACTTACTGTCTCAAATTTCTGCGAAATCGGACAATAAATGTGTTATGATTTCAAACAACTGTGTAAAGTGTGGTTCAAATTGGTCTTTAACCTGATATAGCTGTCATAGAAACCGATCTGGGTTCTTGACTTCTTCAGCCTCCAAAGGGCGCAATTTTTATTCGATTTGGCTGAAATTTTGTACAAAGTGTTTCGATATGACTTACAACAACTATACCAGGTATGGTTGAAATCGTTTCATAACCTGATATAGCTGCCATATAAACCGATCTTGTATCTTGACTTCTTGAACCACTAGCGAACGCAATTCTTAACCGATTTGGCTGAAATTTTGCATGAAGTGTTTTGTTATGATTTCCAATTACTGTGTTTGGTGTGGTTCAAATCGGTCTTTAACCTGATATAGCTGTACTAGAAACCGATCAGCGTTCTTGACTTCTTCAGCCTTCAGCCTGCATGGGGTATTTTGTTATGACTTCCAACAACTATGCTAGGTATGGTTGAAATCGGTCAATAAACTGATATAGCTGCCATATAAACCGATCTTGAATCTTGATTTCTTGAGCCACTAGAGAGCGCAATTCTTTTCTGATTTGACTGAAATTTTGCTAGAAGTGTTTTTGGTATTAAAACAAAATATGGTTTGTATTGATCCATAACCTGAAGTAGCTGCCATATAAACCGATCTGGGATGTTGACTTCTTGAGCCTATAGAGGTCGAAATTTTTATACGATTTGGCTGAAATTTTGCACAACGACTTCCGGTCTGAATGGCTTGATACAGCTCCCATATAAACCGATCTCCCTATTTTACTTCTTGAGGGAGCAATTTTTATTCGAATTGGCTGTAATTTTACACCACGACTTCTACTTCTCCAACATTCAGTTCAATAGTCCGAATCGGACGATAATTTGATATTATAGCTTCAATATCATAGCAATTCTTTCATTTTATCATATGTTTGCCTAAAAAGAGATAACGGGAAAAGAACTCGACAAATGCGATCCATTGTGGAGGGTATATAAGATTTGGCCCGGTCAAACTTAGGACGCTTTTACTTGTTAAAGACTGTAGCGTGATTTCAACATACAGACGAACGGACATAGATCGTCTTAGATTTTTACGACGATCAAGAATATACATACTTTATAGCGTCGAAAATGGACATTTCGATGTGTTGCAAACGGAATGACAAAATGAATATACGCCCATCCTTCAGTGGCGGATATAAAAATAAATACTTCCGTGAAGAGTGGCAACCTTCTAAATTATATCTTTTAAGTTTCAAGGCGTCATGTCGTTAAGCACTCAAAAATAAATGATCTTCCCGAATTTGTTAATATGGAAAGAATTAGTCATCTACATTTGCAATGGCAAAGATTCATGAACTAATGTTGGAATTGCCTCATGGCGCACATTATTCGTCCGATTTGGGTTATTTTGCGCTATTAATACGATTAAAATACAACATACCAACGCACGTCCCTTGAAGCCATCACACCTGATATGGTTGAAAGGTCTTCTTCGACGAAACGCGTCCCATAGCGGTTGGTGTGTGTTGCTATCTTTGGCTTTCCTTTTCCATTTGCATCTCCGATCATTGAGCTCGTCTCGGCAAAAAACTTGAAAAATTAAAAATTCGGCAGAGCCCGGCCAGGATTCGAACCTGGGCACACGGAGCAACAGTGAGAGACTTTGACTTTCTTTTAGCGTTCGAAGACATCAATACAACTTCCAACAGATGAACAAAATCATGTGTAGTACGGAAGAAGTGTAATTTGTCACAGATAGAATGTCTGTCATTACACAAAAATACATGCATTGGGAAAAGTACAGCTAATAGACAGGGTTGTCGAGCTTGGTTAATGTGGAAATTGTATCATAGATGTGTTTTCGCTATTAATACGATTCAAATACAACATACCAACGCATGGCCCTTGAACACACCTAAAGTCTTGATCACACCTAAAGTCTTCTGACCAAAGACGAAACGCGTCCCATTGTGGTTGGTGTGTGTTGCTATCTTTGGCTTTCCTTTTCCATTTGCATCTCTGATCATTGAGCTCGTCTCGAAAGAGGAACAAACGGAAATTGTAAAATTTAATGATCTCGCCCTAACAGGCAAAAAACTTTAAATATATTTTTTTTATTTCTAAAAATTGCCAGTAATGAAGAGGTGGAAGTTGTGCTTGATGGCTATTCCTATGACAAATGCGATCCATGGTGGATACTACTTTTCAACTTTTACTTCTTCATTATATTATTGGTAGATAATTAATTCCATGCATATGTCACATATAAAAGTAAAATCTTTTGATTATATAAATTTTCCTCATTTTTTTACTCAATCTATAAATATAAGCTGTGTTTTAAGCAAATGTGTTCAAGACCTAGCCAACAAATAAACTGGCTAAGGACAAATGTGAATACCTTTGGTATAATATTGAATAATTTTGTCATTTCAGATCTTTTCCAAAGCTTTAGCTAAATAACACATTGTTAGGTTTTAAAAATTAACGATTTAAAAATTGAAAAAGATCTGGACTCTATAAAGAACACCCGGTATATAACTCTCTAAACACCAATTTACCATAACTATAATATACATAATATAGTTATTGTAATGAGACCGAAAAGCTTTTTGTTTGTAAGGTATTTAATTGTGTTTTTTTTTTGGAGCACCATATACAAATTAAACTCAAAACTATGGAATTCACTATGGGGCCTTTAATGAGAACATGTGAAAGGGGATATTGAAGGGAGCTTCTTAAGCATTAACTTACTTACGATTATTAGAAATGCCTTCAACCAGGGATAATTGCTCTGTGTATAATACGTGTAGTTAGATTTGTTATGTATACATTGTAGTAGTGTATAATGAATTTTTGTAACAAAACAACAACATTTACAATAAATATTATTTACTAAAAGAAAGGGAACTTTTCTAAGTATAGAGTTATAACACTACATTGAATGAAGCAAGACAAAAAATGTTTATAATGGATGGGTGTATTTTAGACGAATAAGGATTATTAGATTTTGTTGTTAAACAAGAATATGATGTTTAGCAAAAACCAATGAGTTTATAGTGTTTTATTTTCCTAACTAAATAGATTCTATAATTTTTGGTTGGTTTCATTATAGATGATTTAACTATATAGAAAGGAGAACTATAAAAGTTTGTAAAGTTGAAGAATAGAATCACAAACTATGCAAATCTCTGAACCTAGCAAATTTCTGAAGATCCTTTCCTATATGTAAAGTTATTAGCAAATCATTTGCTTAAAATATGGATTCTATTGGTTATTCATTTTTATAAACAAAGTATATGATGACTTTCTGATTATTACCAACACCATTCATACAGAGATACCTGTATTTAGGATAGTTTCATCAATCAAAGACTATGCCTGATATTATTTGCAATACATTAAAATTGTTTTCAATGTGATTAATTTTAAGTTTAAGAAAGAAAGCTTTTAGAACTATTTAAAAAAACAGAACAAATTTTCTAAAACTATTTAAGATAGTAAGTATTTGGAGTATAAGTAAAAAAAAAAAAAAAAAAACAAAAAACAAACTAGCATGACAACATTAAAATATATCAAGCAGAAGAACAACATCAATTCATATATTGCATATATACACCAAAATGTGGTGAAACGTATATGATGTTCGATAATGAATTTCCTTGTTGATGTTAGTGACTGACTGACTTCCTGGCTATATTAAGTGATAGTGAAAAGTATGATGACTTCAACTAAAAGGGTGTGACAAGGATATAGTCTTTATGCTTGGATGGTTCTGAATGATAGCTTAATGATATGATTTAAAACAAATTGAAGAAATTGGTAAACATCTATGGACTTAAATCATGATGATGAGACAAAACGAATTTTATAGATTGAGTAAAATAAGGTTAAATTTGAAATGCTTGAACATTTCAGTTTTATGTATGAATTGTAGATATTAATTGGTTTTCGAAACATAAATAAAATGCTACAAAGAAAAATATAAATTGTCCTCAAAGGGGATTGGTGAAGATTTACATACTTTAACGGTTATGAGAAAAACATAATTTTAAGCAGCAATAATGCTTTTGACCAAAATAGGGTTGCATAATATTTACAAGATAGGCGGACATTTAGCTGAGTTGTTCAACTTTTTGTGCCAACAGTCTTTAAAAATTGTATCAATGTTTACATTATAATGTATGTTGTGTTAAGGGGTTTCGCCAAGAATATAAACGGCCTGTCCTGGCAAGAACTTCAGAAAATTTTTAAGCGGTGATTTTGTTATGACCCCATTCATTATCATTGAGCTAAAACTTAAATGGGACGGTACTCATTGAGATGTATTTCTTGTTCATTAATGAAATGTTCATGGGAACATTTATTATCTATATTCCACGAGTTAACTTAACTTTTTTTTCATTTTAATTATGAGCGGTTTTTAAGGTTTTACGTGTGTTTTAATTTAAAAATAATAAATTTCCACATTTAAAGATATTTCCCTAAAATTTGAGCAATTTAGGAGATACGAATATTCTTAAAATTCAATTACATTCATATAATGTAAGTTGTGTTAAGGGTTTTCGCCAAATGTTAACCATATTGGTAATTAAGAAGTAGTATACACGCCCTGACCTGGCAAGAACTTCAGAAAAAAATTTCCAGCGTTTATTATGTTATGCCCTCATTCACTATAATTGAGCTAAAACTTAAATCGGGCAGCATTCATTGAGAAGTATCTCTTGTTCATTAATGAAATGTTCATGGGAAAATTTGTTCCACGAGTATATCATTAACTCGTTTTCAATTCAATTAAGAGCAGTTTTAAAGGTTTACACACGTTTAAATTTGAATATTATTTTCCTAACATTTGAACAATTAGGTTAGGTTTAAGTGGCAGTCTGCCATAAGACTCAATTAGACGTTTTCGTTCATTGTGATAGCACTGGAACAGAAGAAGAAAAATGTCTTCTGGTTCCCACCGTTGAACCATCCAGATCGCTTTGAAAAGCCCAATAACTTGCGAATGTTCACATCTGCTAAATCAGACAGGTTCTCAAAGAAATGAGAACCTAAAGTGGAAATCTTTCTAACTGCTAGTGAGGGACACACACACAGAAGGTGTTCTATAATCTCTTCTTCCTCGATGTCCTTACAGCTTCTGTAAAAGTCGTTGATGGCAACCTTCAGTCTGTCAGCATGTGACCTGTCATAATGGATACAATGACTGAGACGTCTGTTCTAGCCAATGACAGCAAAGCAGTAGACCTCTTCAAGTCCAGATGAGACCACATAGTTTGGGAATGCTCACAGCCCTCTCTTTGTGACCATCTATAATTCATTGCCTTTCGGGCCTGGTCCAGAAAACTTAGCTTACATGTCGCTAGAGACATACCCACAATGTCCCTGGAGTGTGTAAGGTAGTTCCTAGTCTCGCAAGCTCGCCTGGTTCAGAATTCCCTGGGATATTTTTGTGGTCCGGCACCCAGAAATGTTCAGCCATCTCGTTGAGAGATCTGCGACAGTCAAGAGCGGTTTTTGTGTTCAGAAATACGTTCCCCGGGGATTTAATGGTTGACTGGCTGTCTGAGAATATATTTATGTCAATCGTCCTATCTGATTTCGTCCGATTCAATTTTTAGCTCAATGATAAGTAAGCACCGTTTCATAGCTGTCATGCTGTGGAGCATTTCACAGAGAATTTTTATGTTTATTAATGCCTTCTAAATTGTTGCAGTAAAAGTGAGATGGTAACGCCCTCTCAGAAAATTTTCTTATGTTCCCCCCAGTCATTCAGCGTTATAGGAGGAAAGTTTTGAATGATTTGCAAAATTGTGTCGTAGAGAATAGACAATAATTCGATTTCAAATGAGGTGATGCAGACATTTTAAGTTACTTATTCCGATAAGTTATTTGTTCTAATTAAAGCATAAAGTTAAAATTCAGCAGAGCCAAACGCTCAAGCTTTACAAGAGGCAAAGAAGAAAGTACAAATTGCTATGGAGGACAGAAAGATAGCGAAATTAAAGACATCATAAATCCCTGGCTTTATAATTTTCAAGGCAAAGCCAACACACAAACATGTCTAGCTTGATATGGACTAGTAAACTATGAATAACATAGTTAACACCATCTATCTAAAGTAGGAATGCAGAAGATATGATAAAAAACACACCGAATAATCGCTATAGGCTAATACATATTATTGATGTCACTCAATACAAGAGTTCTTGCTAGTCATAGTCATATCGACACTGTGGATCAAATAATCTAAACTACATAAGGAGTAAATCAGGTACTATTTTAAAGTTATCTTCAGTATTCGCCTGTAACTTAAAGTTTTTGTGATCATCATACTGCTTCCTAAATTGAAGATTAAATCTTTGTATATTTGACCAAGCAGATATTTAAGCTTTAAACCACAATTTACTGTTGTATAGGAACAAACCTTTTTTTTTATTATTTTTTTTCATATATGTAGTGCCATTTGCTGTAATATAGCTGCAATGTCATAACCGTATCAAAGTATGTAAATCGATATTTTGGTTTAAAACAAGTTCGAATGGTTTAAATTAAATAAACAGAAAATAATTGCAATGAATTCTCTTGAATGAATGAAATTTTGATAGTGATTAGAAAATGTATGGCTTAATATAGTATTTAGAAGATGAATTGGAGAATTTGTGTATAGTGTATTATAGAAGGGGAAATCAATTTAATCTACTTACCGACATCTTCAGATTTATAATTTTGTATAATTTCAGCCAATTCCAGATTACCGGCTATAACAGCAACCTAAAGATGATTGAAGATATTGGGAAAGAATTATTAATATAAAGTAAAAGTGATTAGGAATATTGTTTATCTGTTTTATTACAAAAAAACTACAACAAAACAATCAACAACCAATTTTCAATAATAAAAAAAAATATGTTTTGTTTTTTACAATAAAAATTTACAAATTAAAAGACAAACTACAGAAAACCTTTGGCATTTAAAATTAACCAATAAATTTTTATTTTATAAATATTAAATTGTAAGAAATAATCAAACCATTACATTAACTAATGTTTACTACATTTTTTATTTTGTTTTTGTTGTAGAAATGTCTAGAGTTTTGTTTTGTTTTAGCATAGTCAGTAAATACCTGATAGGGAGTTTGATTGGCATAATTTTGCGCACCACGTTGGGCGCCACGAAACAGAAGCATTCTAGCACAAGCCTCCTGATTGTTAACAGCGCATACATGCAATGGTGTATTACCGGAAGCATTACGGCCATCCATGTCCGCACCATAAAACAATAAATGTTCCAAATGCTGGACAAGACCATGACGACAAGCCTGATGTTGGTAGTGGTAGATATAGGTGGTAGCAGTAGTAGTAGTAGTAATAGTAGTGGTAATAGGTAGTTGTTATAGATAGTATCAGTTTTGTTGGTTTTTGTTTTCAAGGGGACGAACAAGGATTTTTTCATGATATTTCACAATTTATTCCCAAAAAAAATCAAAAAAGTATTTTGATAAAATAAAAAGTAAAACAATTTTTGAGTTAGAAATTTGTTTAAAAAACAAAATAGTTTTAATATTGTTGGGAGTTTAAACCAGGGATATATGATAACATTATTAGAGAGTAAGTGAAAGTAATATTTTAGGCAACACCCCCTTGCCTTAACTTATAGACATTAGCCATTTGCTATTGACAAAGATTTTAAAGAACAATTAAATATTGAAAATAAATTACAGAGTTTAAATGGAAAATATGAGCATAGATTTTTTGGTTTGAAATATCGCAACTTTCTTGATGTCATTAGAAAATTTCAAAATTTAATTTTCCTTAATCCTTAACAATATAGAATGGTAATAGCTATATAACAAACAACTCCGTCACCAACAATTAGGGAAATATTAATAATTTATCACAAAACTACTTCCATTTTCTTTTTTTGAAACTAAAATCTAAAGAAATTTGTTAATTTTTTCAAGGGAAAGGGGGAAAAGGAAACTTTCAAGCAATTGTTTTGTTTTTCATCATTCCTTTTGCTTAAACTCTGCTCCTTTAGAAAATCCATAAACAAGAAGTAAAAAATCCCAACCTTTCTGCGATACTTACCTGATGGACCTCATTCCAACCTTGATTGTCCTGGGTGCCCAGTGTGGCATGATCATGCAAAAGACTTTCAGTGATTTTTGCCTCACATTTTCGGGTTATGGAAATATATAGAGGAGTTATGCCACGACCATCTTTATAATTTGGAGAGGCTCCAAGTTCTAGCAAGGTGCTGTTGCAGAAAGTAGGAAAGAAAATTTCAATATTAAATTTTAATACCAACATTTGGTATCACTGTTAATATCAAGGACTTACGTTACAGCTTCCAGAGAATCCTTTTCGACTGCCCTATGCAATGCCGTTGTACCATCTTTGGTACGATAATCCAAGAGCGCACCTCCATTGACCAATGCTATCAGCAATTTATTTGGTTTCTTAGCACCAGTAGCCACTGTAAGCGGTGTCTCACCACTTTCGGGACAATGGAAATTAGGGTCCAGCCCTTTGGCGCACATTTTGGCAATTTTTTCCACATGTCCACCATTGATGCATTCTAAAAAACGTCGTAAATTGGCACGGGTATGCAAAGCTTTCAATTGCCGCTCATCCAGATTTAGCATTTTATAGACGCGGCGTTTGTATTTGAGCTGAAATGAAAAAAGATAAAGATTATCTATGTATTACCAGAGTTTTCTTTCAATAATTCGTAAATTTTTTTTTAAGATTTCATATATTTCGAATTTCATATAAATAAATTGAGGAGATATAAGCATTTTAAATCATTTTTGATTAAATAATCGATTACCGGATGCACTGCTGAATTCGATTACTATATATGTCAGCTCGTCTTTGTTATACTTCGTTGCCACCTTGGCGTAAGAGGGTGGCTCCTTACTATCTTCAGCGACCATTTTCCCCTTCCATGATCATTATTGCGTCCTTTTGGAAGCCACAGTCCTCTTTGAACACTCAGGGGCCGTGTGCGCCTCCTTTGTTCCTGTTCCGACTTGGTCTCACACATCAGGACACTGACTGAAGTCTCCATTGAGGGAGGGCTGGCTTTGTCTTCCCAGAGTACTTGAAAGCTGGGAGCTCTTTTCCCTTTTCAGCGTTTTAGCAGTGTTCTGCTCTTCGGAAAATCTGATTCTCTTTCCAACTTCCGAAGAAGTCTTTGGAATGTACTGTGGCATCCTTTTGGAAGTTACAGTCCCCTATGAACACTCAGGGGCCCTGGGTGGTTCCTGCGTCCCTGCTCCGACTTGGTGTCATTCCTCAAGGCACTGACTAAAGTCTCCATTGAGGGAGGGCTAGCCTTGTCTTCCCAGAGTACTTGAAAGCGTGGAGCTCTTCTCCATTTTCAGCGTTTTAGCAGTGTTATGCTCTTCGGAAAATCTTATTCACTTGCCAACTTTCGAAGAAGTGCTTGGAACGTCGATCTCCCCTACTACCATGCCACCTCCGCAGCTGTTGGGACTTTGTAGTCCATTTTGAGCCTACTCCTGAAAGGCTTTAACTTTTTTGCGTAATAGGTGGTATCTATTCCGAGGTACATATATTTTTTTCTTTTTTGAGGAGCGGAATGCGCAATCTGGCTAGAAGAACGCATACCCGATGATTGGAACCTCAGCATACTATGTCGCGTACACAAGAAAGGAGACAAGATGGAATGGTTCAACTACAGAGGAATAAGTCTCCTCCCCATCGCATACAAGATACTCTCGAGGGTACTGTGTGAAAGATTAAAACCTAAAGTCAATGAGATAGTTGGGCCCTATCAATGCGGTTTTAGACCTGGTAAATCCACCCCAGACCAGATATTCACACTGCGCCAAATCCTGGAAAACACCCGAGAAGGACAAATCAACACCTACCATCTCTTTGTTGACTACAAAGCCGCCTTCGATACTCCTTTAAGTTCAAATGTATTTCAAGCCATGTCTGAGTTTGGTATCCCTGCAAAATTAATAAGACTCTGCAGAGCGACACTTGCTGATACGCGTTCCTCAGTAAGAATAGGAAAGAATCCCTCCGAACGATCGATATCATAGGTCGGTCACCAGAAATAGTAACTGCAGCCTTTGAAAGAATCGAAAGAGATTCAGTGAAAATGGGTTTGGCAGTATATGAGATAAGAGAGATGGATGGTTTCTACTCCCAAAAAGACTTGCACAACCGAGCAGATAAAGAAAATGGAGAAAGTTGGGAACCACAACTTTGAGACAGTCAGTAACTTTATCTACCTCGGCACCGCCGTAACCGAAACGAATGACACCAGTTTTGAGATTAAGCGAAGAATAATACTGACCAACAGATGCTACTTTGGACTAAGAAGCAGTTTAGAAACAAGGCCACTTCTCGACAGACCAAGATTACACTATACAAGACACTGATACTACCCGCGCTGCTATATGGTGAAGCATGGGTACTTGTGAAAGCAGATGAGGTAGTGCTTGGAGTATTTGAAAAAAAGATTCTTCGTAAAATATATGGACCAGTTTGCGTTAACGGAGAATATAGTCGACGTATGAACCACGAGCTGTATGACGACGATAGCATAGTTACACGCATCAAAATACAACGGCTGCGTTGGCTAGGTCATGTTGTCAGAATGGATGAAGAAGCTCCAGCAAAGAAGTCTTTTGAAGGCAAACACGGTGGTACACTTTGTGTAAGAGATCTTAGAATGAGCGCAGAAGATCGAGGTGCTTGGAACGCTATTCTACGTTCGGCTAGTGGAACAAATATTCTGTCATAGCCAATTAAAGTAAAGTAAGAATGAAAACACCTCCTCTCCACTCCACGGTTACTTGTCAAGTGTTAGAGAATAATTTGAAAAACAATAAAACCATTTTTGATAAAAAAAGTTTGCATTTTCATTATTAGACCAGAAATTTAAATAGCAGCCCTCGTATTTAAGGAGATATAGTCATTTTAAGTTATGCGTATGAATTTAATCATATTTCAAGATAGGAATGGGAGATCACATATCAAGTTTAAGCTCAATGATAAGTGTCCTCCTATCTATAGCCGATTCCCAACGGCGTGCCGCAGTGCGACATCTTTTTGGGGAGAAGTTTTTGTAGGATTTTCAAATTTTCATAGAAAAATTCTACAAGTGGATGGATATTATGATAATTTTTGGAGTATATCTGGTATATCCCACAAAACACGATATTCCTTATAGCTTTTACGAAACTATTTGTGGAGATACAGACATTTTAAGTTAATCATTATACCCTCCACCATAAGATGGGGGGTATACTAATTTCGTCATTCTGTTTGTAACTACTCGAAATATTCGTCTGAGACCCCATAAAGTATATATATTCTTGATCGTCGTGACATTTTATGTCGATCTAGCCATGTCCGTCCGTCTGTCCGTCCGTCCGTCCGTCCGTCCGTCCGTCCGTCCGTCCGTCCGTCCGTCCGTCCGTCCGTCCGTCCGTCCGTCCGTCCGTCCGTCTGTCTGTCGAAAGCACGCTAACTTCCGAAGGAGTAAAGCTAGCCGCTTGAAATTTTGCACAAATACTTCTTATTAGTGTAGGTCGGTTGGTATTGTAAATGGGCCATATCGGTCCATGTTTTGATATAGCTGCCATATAAACCGATCTTGGGTCTTGACTTCTTGAGCCTGTAGAGTGCGCAATTCTTATCCGATTGGAACGAAATTTTGCACAACGTGTTTTGTTATGATATCCAACAACTGTGCCAAGTATGGTTCAAATCGGTTCATAACCTGATATAGCTGCCATATAAACCGATCTTGGGTCTTGACTTCTTGACCCTCTAGAGTGCGCAATTCTTATCCGATTGGAATGAAATTTTGCACGACGTGTTTTCTTATTATATCCAACAACAGTGCCAAGTATGGTTCAAATCGGTCCATAACCTGATATAGCTACCATATAAACCGATCTTGGGTTTTGACTTCTTGAGCCTCTAGAGTGCGCAATTCTTATCCGATTGGAATGGAATTTCGCACGACGTGTTTTGTTACGATACCCAACAACTGTGCCAAGTATGGTTCAAATCGGTCCATAACCTGATATAGCTACCATATAAACCGATCTTGGGTCTTGACTTCTTGACCCTCTAGAGGGCACAATTCTTATCCGATTTGAATGAATTTTTGGACGAAGTATTTCGTTATGATATCCAACAACTGTGCCAAGTATTGTTCAAATCGGTTCATAAACTGATATAGCTGTCATATAAGCAGATCTGGGGATTTGATTTCTTGAGCTTCTAGAGGCCGCAATTCCTATCCGATTTGGCTGAAATTTTGCATGACGTATTTTATTTTTACTTTCAACAACTGGGTCAAATAAGGTTCAAATCGGTTCATAACCTGATATAGCTGCCATATAAACCGATCTGGGATCTTGACTTCTTGACCCCTAGAGGTCGCAATTATTATCCGATATGCTTGAAATTTTGTACGATGGATCCTCTCATGACCATCAACAAACGTGTTTATTATGGTCTGAATCGGTCTATAGCCCGATACAGATCCCATATAAATCGTTCTCTCTATTTTACTTCGTGAGCCCCAATGGGCGCAATTCTTAAACGAATTGGCTGAAATTTTACACAGGCCTCCAACATATAATTTAATTGTGGTCCGAACCGGACCATATCTTGATATCGTTTTAATAGCAGAGTAACTCTTTTCTTATATCCTTTTTTGCCTAAGAAGAGATGCCGGGAAAAGAACTTGTTTTTTTCTAAATTGGGTGGCAGATAATTTTTGATTTTAAAAATTTTGAATAAAAAGTGTATGAATTCTTTTTTTTTAATTTTCGTTTTAGTGAGGTAGCAGAGTAAGCTTGTCTTTTTGCATTAAGTATTTATTGCCAATTTTATTCTTAATTAGATTTTCTTGTTCATTTGAGTTCAGGGGTGTTTAGAGAGTTAGTTTGCCTTTAAACTCCTTTTCTAATTATCGACTTTTCGTTGGATTTTTCAATTTAAACCGAAAGATATTTGTAAGTTCATCAAGGAATTAATAAGAAATCATTTTATGCTAATTGTTACAGACTTTTCCTACTTCCTTTCAATCTCTTGGAATATTCTTTTCAAATATATCTACTTACCTCCAAATAACCCACTGGGCCATTAAATGGATAATCACCCAGACGCCGCTCCTCATCAAGGAACTTGCCCGCTTTGCCATTGGAGGGTGGACAAAAGAGACCATAATTAAAGCTCTCCTTAAGTTCCTGCAAATGAATAAAACAGAGAAAAGAAAAAAATGTTAAATAAAATCCCACGAGGTTTCAAATGCAACGACAAATAAAATCTTAATAAGTCACAATTCAGCTTAAAAGTTTTAAGTTTTATTTCCAACGCCTTTTCTCTTATTCATCTGGAATAGCAAAATCAGTGACACAAAAATAATTTATTTAAAAGTTGAAGCATTCTTCATTTGCTTTTGGAGAATGAATTGCACTTTGTGTCTGAATGAAAAAGTTTCTCGTTTGTCAACTACGTTAGAAACACAGACATTGGGAGCAAACGAAAAGATAATAAAAAAAAATTAAAACTAGGCACAACTTGCATGCTACTTTAGACAAATAAGTCAAAAAATGATTGCATGCTAAATTATATACAACCATTGAGGTTCTAGTTAAGGAACTACCTCCTACTGACACTTGGCCCCAAATATTGATCTAAGTTTCATATTCTACTCCCAAAGAGATATATTTCATTTGAGTCCAATATATTCCTGATCAGTTCATTTTTTAGTTGGGGTTCGTCTCTTCCGATATTAAGAACATATATGATCACATATCGTATCCCCTATACTTCCAGACCACTGTACACAAACTGTGAATATGTCAAGAAAATTGGCTCCAAATGATTTCGTGTTTATATATAAGAAGAAGCAGTTTAAATTCCTCCAAACTTTCAAGACATATCTTCAACCAAAATAAATGTCCTCAAAATCATTTGAAAGTTCATATGTTTGGTGGTGGGTATACACCATAGGATGCGGGTATACTAATCTAGTCATTTCGTTTCTAACACCTTGTAATATTGATCTGAGATCCCATAAAGTAAATATATTCTGGGTCGTCGAAATCACGATAGTGGCCGAACGCGTAAAGCTAGCCCCTTAAAATTTTGCACAGATACTTTATATTGATGTAGGACGTTGGGGATTGCAAATGGGACATATCGGTTCAGGTTTGGTTATAGCTCCCATACAAACCAATCTCGCGATTTGACTTCTTGAGATTTAGATGCAATTTGGCATACGGTGTTCTGTTATGACTTCCAACCACAGTGGTTAGTATGGTTCAAATCGGTTTATAGCCTGATATAGCTCCAATATAAACCGATCACCCGATTTTACTTCTCGAGCCCCTGGAAGCCACAATTTTTGTTCTATTTGGCTTAAATTTTGCAAATAGTGTTCTGTTATGACTTCCTATAACTGTGCCAAGTACGGTTTAAGTCGGTCTATAACCGGATATAGCTCCCATATAAACCGACTACCCAATTTTACTTCTTGAGCCTTTCGAAGCCACAAATTTTGTCCAATTTGGCCTAAATTTGCAAATAGTGTTCTCTTATGACTTCCTATAACTGTGCCAAGTACGGTCTAAGTCGGTCTATAACCTCATATAGCTCCCATATAAACAGATCTCCCGATTTGACTTCTTGAGCCCCTGGAAGCCGCAGTTTTCGTCCGATTTGGCTGAAATTTTGCATGTGGTGTTCTGCTATAACTTCCAACCACTGTGCCAAGTACGGTATAAATCGGTCTATATCCTGATATAGCGATCATATAAACCAATCTCTTGATTTGACATCTTGAACCCCCGGAAGCCTCAATTGTTATACGATTTGGCTAAAATTCTGCATGTTGTGTTGTTATGACTTCCCACCACTGTGCCAAGTACGGTTCAAATCGGTCTATAACCTGATATAGCTCCCATATAAACCGATCTCCCCATTTGACTTCTTGAGCCTTGCAGGCCCAAATTTTTGTCCGATTTAGCTGAAATTTTGCATGTAGTGTTCTGTTATGATTTTCAACAACTGTACTAAGTAAAGTCCAAATCGGTTTATAACCTTGTATAGCTCCCATATAAACCGATCTGCCGATTTGACTTGTTGAGTCCTTACAAGCCGCAAATTGTGTCCGATTAGGCTGCAATTTTGCATGCGATGTTCTGTTACGAGTTCCAACAATTATGCCAAGCTATTGACACATTGACCTATCTCTCGATTATCTTTGTTCGGTTCCTAGAAGATTTAATTTTTGATAGTTTGACAGAAGTTTGGTATGTAGAATAAAATTATGCTCTTTAAATAAATTAAGTTTGTATACATTTTTAGCAGAATCTATGGTGATGGATTTCCAAGATTCAGCCCAGCCGAACTTAGCACTCTTTAACTTAATGTTATTCATTTTAAGACTCTCCACCATAGGATGGGGGAATACTAATTTCGTCATTCTGTTTGTAACACCTCTAAATATCCGTCAAAGACCCCATAAAGCATATATATACGTGATTGTCATGACATTTTAAGCCGATCAAGCCATGTCCGTCCGTCCGTCCGTCTAAAGCACGCTAACTTTCGAAGGAGTAGAGCTAGGCGCCTGAAATTTTCATAAGTACTTCTTATTAATGTAGATCGGTAATTGTGAATGGGCCAAATCGGTTCACGTTTAGATATAGCTTCCATATAAACCGATCTCCCGAATATACTTCTTGAGCCGCTAGAGACCGCAAGTCTCATCCGATTTGGCCGAATGACTTTTCCGGATGACTTTTCCTATGACCTCCAACCGATGCACTAAGTATGGTTCCAATCGGTTCTAAACCTGATGTAGCTCCCATATAAACCGATCTCCCGAATATACTTTTTAAGCCGGCAGAGGTCGCAACTCTTATCCCATTTAGCTGAAATTTTTCACGATGATTTTTCCTATGAACTCAAACCGATGCACTAAGTATGGTTCCAATCGGTCCAAAACCTGACATAGCTCCCATATAAACCGATATCCCGAATATACTTCTTAAGCCGCTGAAGGTCGCAACTCTTATCCGATTGGGCTCAAGTTTTGCACGTTTTCCTATGACATCCATAATATATACCAAATTTGGCTCCAATCGGTCCTTCTGTATACACCGATCTCCCGAATATGCTTCTTGAGCTTGTAGAGGGTGATATCTTATCCTAGCATATAAAAAACACTTGGAATTTCTTGTTATGACCTCCCATTATCCTTTTTTAGTTTCTGCCTCTAAACAGAATCCGTCCAAACAGCTTGAAAAATGCGATCCATTGTGGAGGGTATATACAATAGGAATCGTCCCGGCCGAAACTTTTAGGATAGCGGATTATGTAATTTTTGTTGAAAAACCTTTAGTTTTCCTACAATAATTGTTACAAGAGGCTACATAAGCATTCTGCATTATCAGTGTCTCTGCAACCAAGTTTGAGGACATCATACCTTCCAAAGCAACGTCCCTCTTAGCACTCACTTAAACAACGTTCGTTGTGCTATTTTAAATTCTCTCTTTAAGAAGTTGAATGAAATGCAATAACTACTGCCATCCTTTTGTGTTAGGCCCCAACTCATGTGGTAAACACTTTAAAAACGTTTTCTAAAAATACAAAGAAAAACTAATTTTGTCTTGGATGCTTCAATTCGTACAAAACACAAAAAGAAAATGAATGTTGATTTACCAATGCAGATTTTAAAAAGTTTTTGCAACACTCCAACTTTTGGGTACTACAAAACAGTCAATTGCATGTTGAAGAAAAAGTTCCTTCAGACCAGCAATGGTCATTTATTTGCTATGCGAAGGTGATATGGCAGAAAAGTATGCCAAAAAGATTTCTTATTAGATGTTGTTGGCTTCAAAGACGCAAGCAGTCTTTGGGGCCCTTACCACCCCCTAACCATGATTGGTATTCAGGTCAATAAATTACTATGTTGCAGTTTGCCAGCTAGTGACTCAAACTAAGTTTCAAACGAATGTATTTTGCCTCAATACTCGTCATGGCTATCCTGTTGGACTTTAAGGAGGCAAGAAGTCAAAGTTGTGAAAAGCAATCAACTTGTCCAACCAAGCCCAAAAGTATGCACTTGATTGATGCCACATTTCCAACCACTTGAACATGCAGTGGTTTTTATGGTACTTAAAAGCCCTATGCAAGGTGTTGGCATGGTAGTAATACATTTGCGGTTTTTTCTATCCGATTGCAGATTTAATATCCAGTATAGTGATGTAATGAACTATTCATGGACATTTCCGTATGAAAATAGGACAATATGTGGTTCAATTTGGTTGATATGTGCAGTTGAATGGAAATTGTGTTCACATACTTTTGTATGGAGATGCATATGTAGGCACATAAATATAAAGTTAAGGGTAAAAATAAAGAATTTAAAAATGCGTAGCAAAAAATATATGAAAAAGTATTCATTTGTAGAAAGCAATTATTAATATTTGTTAAAGATCCCCGAAATTAACGGAAACCTTGTATATCATGTATATGCTATAATAGGTAGCTAATTAATTAAATTATCATCCCCAAAAATTTCAACAGCCTTAATTTATATTCAGAGAAATGCATTACATTCATAAAATATCTTTAATGAATTTTTCTTGGTCTTTTCCAGCGCAATGGAAAACAGCCTGCTATAGCAGTTGTAGATGCTTTACACGAATCACGTTTTGCAGCATATTTACCGGCATCAGCCATAAATTGCCCACCACTTACCTCCTATGCCATAGCTGCAATCGTACTACCAGACATTGCTAGCTAAGGGTGTTTCCCTTAGCACAGTTCTGAACGCATGGTCATAAAATATATTTATCGCCTGTAACACCCTTAACCATTGACTCTTAACATATTTCAAGTTACTTGAAAACATGTGACGTATCACACGTAAAAGATGCTTAAAATCTTTAATAACGACAATACCAAGAGGAAACGGAAAAGTAACAAAGAATTTAAGAGTGTATTTTCGAACAACTTTACATAAGAGTAAGGTAATGACAGCCAATAAAGCCAAAACCAGGAAGTCTAGGGTGCATTCATGTTGATATTATCAATGTATGAGTGTATGTATTAATGTAAGAAATTGTCGCAGTCAATTATGTACGTGGCGTGAGTATCAGCATCGGTACAGGAAAATAACAATAATGAAATAACGACTTAAACACGCATGTAAATTATGAATAGAATTCATTGTACAACAATAAAAGGTCGTTAAAATAATTAAAGCATGATAAACATAATTTTCAGGCTAGAGATAAAAACCGATATGACGCAGTTCAAACTTGACGCATGAAAGGGTGTAAAGTAGAGTAGAGTAGAGTAGAGTAGAGTAGAGTAGAGTAGAGTAGAGTAGAGTAGAGTAGAGTAGAGTAGAGTAGAGTAGAGTAGAGTAGAGTAGAGTAGAGTAGAGTAGAGTAGAGTAGAGTAGAGTAGAGTAGAGTAGAGTAGAGTAGAGTAGAGTAGAGTAGAGTAGAGTAGAGTAGAGTAGAGTAAAGTATATAATTTTCTTTTTCCTATAACCCTCGTAGACATTTGCCATGAAAATATGATCATTTCTTTGTTTTTTCATAAAATAGGAGTTATTAGGAAGAATTTCAAATGCAATATTGGAGCATTGTTATATCTAAACCACCCGACTATCTTAAAGCCAATGTGGCTTAGTAGGATAGGATAGGGCGTATATTCATTGAGTCATTCCGTTTGCAACATATCGTAATAGCAATTTCCGAACCTGAAAAGTATATATATTTCGGATCGTCATAAAATTCTAAGACGATTTAACGATGTTCGTCTGTCTGTCCGTCAGTTGTAATCACTCTACAGCCTTCAAAAATTGAGATATTGAGCTGAAATTTGGCACAGATACGTTTTTTGATGCACGCTGCTAAAGTTCTTGAACGGGCCAAATCGGATCATATTTGGATATAGATGCTATATAGACCGATCTGCCGATAAAGGGTCTACTGCCTATAAATGCTTCATTTTTTATCCGATTTTGCTGAAATTTGAAACAGTGATTAGTTTAAGACTTCCCGGCATCTGACACTAATATGGTTCAAATCGGACTATATTTAGATATAGCTGCCATATAGACCGATTTGCCGATAAAGGGTGTAAAGCCCATAAAAGCTTCATTTATTACTCGATTTCGCTGAAATTTGAAACAGTTTGTTAATTTAAGACTCCCTATATCTGACCTAAATATGATATCAGATCGGATTATGTCTTGATATAGCTGCCATATAGACCGATTTCCCAATTAAGGGTCTGAAACCCATAAAAACTTTATTTTTTAACCGATTTCGCTGAAATTTGAAACAGTGATTAGCTTTAGGCCTCCAAACATAGGACCCAAATACGGTTCAGATCGGACCATATTTAGATATAGCTGCCATATGGACCGATCTGCCGATAAAGGGTCTGAAGCTTTATTTATTACCTGATATCGCTGAAATTTGAAACCGTGAGTTGCTTTGAGTCTACCGATATCCGACCTTAATATGGTTTATATCGGAATATATTTAGATATAGCTGTCATATTAACCGATCTGTCGATAAGGGGTCTGAAGCCGATATAAGCTTTATTTTTATCTGATTTCGCTGAAATTTGAAACAGTGGGTTTGAAACAGGTAGTCTCCCGACATCCGTCCCAAATATAGTTTGGATCGGACTATATTTGGATATAGCTGCCATACAGACCGATATGCCTATTATGTCTGAAGCTGATAAAAGCTTTATTCATTACCCGATTTTGTTGAAATTTGAAATACAAAATTCAACAGCGACTTATATATTTAAGATCAGTTTTAGACCAATTTTCACCGGACTATGACGAAAGAGCTGCATTTTCCCATTGTGTGTAGGTACTTGCGGAAGTATCCATGTCAAGATAATGTCTGCTTCACATAGAAGTGATGATCCCCATATGTCGGGGATAAGCTTGAAGTACTATCTGCCTCGCGTATGATAATTCCATCTTGACTGCCAAATGTTCAGCGTGTCTTGTCGAATATCTTCCACCAACTCCTGTTGGTGTTTCTGTTTGGCATCATATATTTTCATCCACTCCAGGGCCTGAAAGTCTGCTAACAGAAAGTCTGAGATGACGTAACTCTTAGAGCGGCCGTCCTCTGTACGGGAAGCAGTGCCTTAGCCTTTTATCTGGTCCATAGAAATGTTCTCCAAATCTCTGCCTGGTAGAAGTTCTCCGGTGTTCGCCGTTAATCGCTCCAATTCGGCCGTTATTTTCACCGCTTTTGATGCCGAGTACTGTGTCTGGGCTGTAAACGTCAATGTGTTGTCGAGTCGTAGCCCTAGGTATTTCAGTGGCATTTTTATTGAGTATGACGATGTGCTCGATTTGCTTATATATCTATGTGAAGGTATGTTTCCTCGTGAGAAGGAGAAGCTCAGTCTTTTGCATTGCCGATTTTGATGTCACGTATTGTGTCTGGGCTGTAAACGTCTATGTGGTGTCGAGACCCTTAGATATTTCACGTGCCTTGTAATGGATAACAGGATATCTATCACTATGGGTATGTGTTTCCTCTTGAGCAGGTGTAGCTCAGACTTTTGCATTGCCAGCTGGTAAAGACTTGAAGATACCCAAGTATGGATGCGTTGAAGAAAGCCATTGTACGGGAATGGGGCAAAATACCGGCAGGTTACAGTCGTGCAACTTGCAACTAGTTTTTTGACCGTCTCACAGCAGTAGTCAAGGCAAAAGTTGGTCATATCGAGCAAAAATTAAAGGATATGCAATTTAGATTACTTTCACACATTTTGTCATTTGAATCAATAAAAAATATTTTCACACGAAACAAAAATGATGTGGTCGTTTGAATTGGTACACTTTGTGTCAAAAAATATGTAAAACCAAGCCCCTGAAAGTATACATCAGTTTCTTAGTCAAAGCACCTGGAAGTATACCTTAGTTTCTTAGACATGGTTTAAAAATTGTATGTCAAAATTTAATTACTCCCAATGAACAGTAGAAAAGAAAATTCCTCATAATTAAATTACCAAAAGCCATTGTCCATTTTTTTAAGAGCGAAAATCTTTCAGCTTTCATGGTTTCCCTTGGCAGGCAGAATATTTTATTTGCTCTTCAATTTATGCCATAGCATAATTTTGCAAAATTTTTGTTGGCTCTTGGTTTTAGACAACTCGCCCACAGCAACAGAATTGGCAAAGGACCAGGCAGCGAAAAAAAATGGTGATGTCTTCTCCTCTCTCCCCCTTGTTGATGGTGTTGTTGTCTCAAGTGTGGTACCAACTTGTTTCACATAAATTATATTTTGTCCGCTACCTTTGCACTTTGTATGTTTTGTTGCTGCAACATGAATGGGATTTCCATTGTGCGCCATCACACCGCATAGCTTCGTTGAAACATAATACAATAATGTCAACAACACCCAAGGGCATGATCTTACAGTTGAAGTCATTAGAGGAAGTGCTCGAAAACAAGTAGGTGATGCTATGTGGCGGCGGCGGTGGTGGTGGTGGTAATAGGGGACATTGAAGATTATGCAAGCCAACGGATGCTGGAATAATAATAAAAGCTCGGAAATGGCAGTTGAATGTTGTGTGATACTAATCGAGGATTCCTTGGAATGAGAAATGGGGAGACTAAAGGATTTTTAATTCACCCAAGGAATTTAAATGAAATAAAGAGTTGAATATTTTTCATTTGCAAAAATTAAGTGGGAGAATATTAAAAAACTATTAAGTTAAGAAAAAGATTTGGACAAAACAATCTTACCTACACCAAAAAGAAAATATTTGAGAAGTGAATACATGCATAATTCACAAACCTTTCATTAACTTTTCCATACCCCAAATAAATTTTTTAAACGAAAGTGATGAACGATGGATTATCCGGAAAATAAGAGTCCACTCAAAATTATCAGCTCCAAAACTAGCTTTTGAAATTCATGACAGTCTGGGGAAACCATGTAGTGCGGATACCGTCCGACGTATTCTTCGTGAACATGACTTTAAGGGCCGAGTAGCACGAAAAAAAAACATTCATAAGTATAGAGAATATACAATGCGGGTATGCCTTCGCCAAAGAATACAAAAATAAGATTGTAGACTTCTGGAACACCGTAATTTTCGCAGTCTAAAATTTAATGTATTTGGATCGGACATAGAACTGAACAAAGAGAATCTTAAACCCAGTGTAAAACATGACGGTGGCAGTGTAATGGTTTAGGCCTGCATGTTGGCAGCTGGTGTATGGAATTAGGTTTTCATTGATGGGATAATGGACCAAAATATGTATCTTGGCTTTCTACGAAGTGATCTGCCTCAAAGTTCCGAAAAAAATGGAATACGGGACTTCTTTTGTTTCTACCAGGATAAGACTCTAAGCACAAGTCGGGAATTTTTCAATACCCTACACCAGCCTGCATGTCAGCAGCTGGTTGGGGTGGTACCTCAGATATTTTACCCAAATATGTATCTCAAATTCGGACTCTACTCCCAAAAACCTTTCATTTAAGCGCAAAATTGGTCGATATATATGTACCGTTTCGAGGGAGTTTTGGGGGTGGGGCTGGCCCTCCACCACTTTGCCCCAAAAATAGGTATCGAATTCGTTCTTTATTGATATTTTCGGGAAATAAGTTTAGTTTAGGCAGAGCTTTGGGGCTTATCCACAAACACTTGGCCCCAAAACTGGATTCCTTTTCTACTCTCAAAAACCTTTCATTTGAGTCCCATATTGTCATAATGGATCAAATAACCTATTTGACGTATTCTATGAACTTTAAGCATCACCTAGATACTTCAACACGAGTTTTAATGTAATTTTCCTTATCTAATCCAAAATTGCTTTCATTTGAGTCTCATATTCCATGGTAGGCTAATATGCCCATTTAGGGGATTTTGGGAGTGGGGACATCTCCCATTACATGGTTTAATTTTTTTTGCCCATTTGCGTAATATAATCCTGAATACCTTTCATTTGGATCCCATATTGAAATGAACGTCCAATATTGCTTTTTGGTGGGAGTTTTGTGGTTAGGGCGGCGTGCTGGGTACTTCGACAGATTTTAATTCCATATTCGTATTCTACTCCACAATATTAAGAATTACGCCCTCTAGAGGCTCAATAAGTAAAATCGGGAGATCGGTTTATATAGGGGGCTATATAAGGTTATGGACCGATTTAGACCATATTTGGCACGTTTTTTAGATGCCATAGATATAGTGACTGTGCCAAATTTCAGCAAAATTGGACAAGAATTACGCCTTCTAGAAGACTAAGAATTAAAATCGGGAGATCGGTTTATATGGGAGCAATATCAGGTTTTAGACCGATTCGAACCATACATGGTACATCCATTTAAAGTGAAATGACATCAAAGCACAAAATGTCTGCCAAATCCGATAGGAATTGCGCCCTCTAGAGGCTTAAGAAGTCAAATCGGGAGGTAGGTTTATATGGAAGCAATAAGTCAGAGGTCATTGGAGAAGTCATTGGTGCACAGTTTCAGCAAAATCAAATAAGAATTGCGGCTTTCAGAGGATCAAGAAGTAAAATCTGGAGATCGGTTTATTTGCCTCATCTAAGTATGAGCCCATATGGCCCACTTAGAATCCCAATCGATCGACACTAATAGGAAGAGACTAGCTTTACTCCTTCGAAAGTTAGCGTGCCTTCCACAGACAGACAGACGGACGGACATTGCTAGATCGATTAGAGACGATCAAGAATAGATATACTTTATGGGTTGTTACGAACGGAATAGCGAAGTTTGTATACCCTCATCTTATGATGGAGGGTATAAAAAAAAACAAATAAAAGCGTGCTAAGTTCAGACGGGCCGAGTCTTGAGTACCGACCAACATGGATGCCTCTAAAAATGTACCCTTATTAACTGAGTTTGTATTTGAATTATTCTGGTCTCAAGAAGTCATTAGTGATATCGCTACTTAGGAGGAGTGGCCTATATCACCATATTGACGGATTCGTCTATATCACCATATTGATAGGTTTACGGGCCAAATTTCAGCCATATCAGGTAAAAATTTAAGCTTCTAAGGGCTGAAGAAGTCAAATTCGGGGATCGGTTTATATGGGGGCTATATCTGTTTATAAGCCGATTCAGATCATACCTGTCATGGATGTTGAAAGTCATAACTCAAGTTTTTATTCCAAATTTTAGTCAAATCGAATGAAAATTGAGGCTTCTAGGGGTTCAGGAAGTCAAAACGGGGTATCGGTTTATATGGGGGCTATATCTGTTTACATACCGATTCGGAAAATACTAAGCATGTATGTTGGGAGTCATAACGCAAGTCTTTGTTCCATATTTCAGCCAAATCGGATGAAAATTGAGACTTCTACGGGTTCAGGAAGTCAAAACGAGTTATCGGTTTATATGGGGACTATATTCAAATCTCAACCAATATGGCCCATTTGCAATCCCCAACCACCTATGTCAATAAGAAGTAACTGTGCAAGATATCAAGCGGTTAGCTATACGCGTTCGACCACTATCTTTATTTCGACAGATGGACGGAAGCACATGGCTAGATCGACTCAGAATGTCGAGACGATCTATAAGATAGGTACTTTATGGGGGCTTAGATCAATATTTCGAGGTGTTACAAAGGGAATGACTAGATTAGTATACCTTCATCCTATGGTGGTAGGTATAATAGTCCTCTTTTGAACTGAGGAAGAAGGGGTATAAAAAAAGAGATATGAAAACATATTTGATAAAAAAGTTTGCACAGAGTTTTAAGAACTTTTTTTGTTAGGTACCTTTAAATCCTTTAAGTTATTATCCACAGTTCCGCCTTATTATCAATATCTTAATCTGAATACCAAATCTACAATGCGGCAAATTCACAAGAGACTTATTCATTCATTCCTTCATTTCAAATGCTGAATAGATAGAATCGTTCAAATTATTGACAGCATTGATGTCTGTCAATGATATGTTAGATTGATGGACATGCATCCTACGCTATAATACATAAGACCAAGAATTTTTGATGAACTTCTGGCAACTTGCAAACCAAGTTGTAAAAATTTCAATCTATTCATACATGGAGAAGGAAGGTAACTGTTTGCATATGAAAAGTAAATTATCCAGTTTCAAACAGCTACTCAACAGCAACCATGATGTTACTACTCATCAAACGGAGTGTGCATGAGTATGGTATCATTTTGATTACCGACACATCATCATTGTCATGATGATGAACTTCATTTTATATATGTCGTCTCGTATATTCCAGGTTTGCAGGGGCACATTGCCTTTAATTTGTTTTCTATAGAATTGTTTTCATAAAACTCGTTTTAATTATGGAATGACACAATAGTTTGCCCTTGTGGTTTTGGTTCACATTGAAGCATTTTAGCATATTAAACTTTTATGCACATGACATACAATCCTCTTAGGGGGGAAAGAGATCTCGACATTCTCATTGAATGGTAAAAAAAAGGATTTATTCTTATACTTCAAGTATGTTTTGTGCACTGTGACAATAAGTTATAGATTTCTAAATGGTTTTACAGTGTTGAACAAAATTATAGAATATTGGATTTGACTTTTGAAGTTATTGTAGATGATTCTTACTAAAGTTACGAAACTAGTGGTTTAATTTTAAGCAAACATTTGAAAAGAAGCCAAAAGTCTGAGTTAAATTGAACAACGGAAAGACAGATTGACATTCTTTTCAGACTAGACTCTTAGAGAAACTGGCGTTATATGAATATGTGATGACCGGTGGATTCTTAGCCACATTGATAGTTGACAACCCATGGAATGCTTGATTGAGGCTTATGATAGCCAAACATGCTCTGTCATTGTATAGTAATACGAGCTGATCCCGGCCCGCTCCGCTAAGCTTTCTTTTACTTTATATGGAAAAACATTTGGAATATTTATTTTCGACAATTAAATAGCTTTTAGAGAAATACCATGCTACGAAAATAGTATATCGCTTGACTAACAGTTTAACAATATAAGTACCTTTATCTGAATTCCATATGATCTTTATTGGTCTACGAATTTAAGTTTGGATGTAAGGTGTACTCCATTCTTAAAATTTCAGCCCGATATTCTCATATCTGATTTAGCGGTGTTTTCGGCGGTGGGGTGGTCCCCCAGACACTTGGCCCTGAAAAAATATCAGCATCGTGGTCTTCTCTAAAATACCATTTATTTAAATCCCATATTGCCATTGGTTTAAGGGGCGTTTACACGATGAGGCGCCCCCCAAACACATCGCCCCAAAATTGATTATCAAATTCGTTTTCTAATCTCAAATACCTTTCATTTGAGCCACATATTGGCATGGTCGAGAAATTTGTAACCTTTGGGGGTGTTTTGTGGAAGGGGTGATGCCCTAAACACATGGTCCTACATTTGGTTATCATATTCGTATTCTACTCCCAAATACTTTTATTTGAGTCCCATATTGCGATGGTCAGTAAAAAATTGCGGTTTGTGGGGTATTTTGGGAAAGGGGTAGACCCCCAGAAAATTGATCCCGAAAGTATGTATCAATTCTTGCTCTACCTCCCAATATCTTTCATTTAAGCTCCACAATGACATGAACGGTAAATATGCCCAATTTAGGGGTGTTTTGGGGATTGTGGTGGTTCCCCAAACACTAAGCTCGGAAAATATATCAGCAACGTGCTCTCTTCTCATATCTCTATATATGATTTATTTGAACTCCATATTGCCATTGACCTCAAAATTGGATGTCAAATTTGTTTTCAAATCTCATTTAAACTCCTTATTGCAAAAGTCAGCAAATATATCCGGTTTGGGGTATTGACCCTAAAAACTATAAATATTAAGTTCCACTCTCTTTATGACCCAAATTGTCTTGGTGAGTAAATACGTCCTATTTGGCGGTTATTATGGTGGTGGGACGTCCCCTAGACAGTTGGTCCCTAATGGTGATATCAGATTAATGGTCTACTCCCAAATATCTTTTATTTGAGCCCCATTTTTTCATAGTTGGCAAACATGACCGGTTTGGGGGATGGGACGGCCACTCAGTGACTTGACTTTGAAAATATATATCAGTTGTTCTATCATCGTGTTTTTTTATGAAATAACTCTTATTTGAGCCTTATATTGCAATGGACAGTAAATACATCTAATTTGGGTGATGTTATGGGGATGGGGTGGCCCCATAGACATTTTACTCGAATATTGATATCAGATTTGTTCTTTATTTCCAAAGATCATTCATTTGAGCCCCATATAGCTATGGTCGTAAATTTGACAGATTTTGGGGTGTTTTGAGGATTGGGTGGTCCCCCAAACACTTGGTCCGACAATTGGATATCAAATTCGTTTTCTAATCTTAAATACCTTTCATTTGAGTCCCATATTGCCATGATCAGTAAATAAGTCCTGTTTGGAGGGTGTTTTAGGGAAGGGGTGGATCCCCAGAAACTTGATGCCAAATTTGGATATTAGATTCGTATTTTACTCGCAAATACCTTTCATTTGAGTCCCATATTGCCATGGTCGGAAAATATGTCCGATTTTGGGGTGATTTGGGGTTGGGGTGGTCCCCCAAACATTTGGTCCGACAATTGGATATCAGATTCGTTTTCTAATCTTAAATACCTTTCATTTGAGACCCATATTGTCGTGATTGGTGTATATATATAATTGGAAGGTTTTGGGGATGGGGCGTCCCCCCTAGAGACACCATCCGAAATCTGGATACCAAATTTTTGTTTGTAGGTTACTATAAGAGAGCACATACAAATTTCGCTTAAATCGCACCACCCATGCCCGAGATCTGGCGTTTCTAGAATTAGGGTAAGGGGGAGGGTCCGCCCCCCTTCAGATATCAAAAAATTTAATACCCTATTTTCACCACGGGATCAATATGCACCATCGGGGAAAATTTCAAGAAAATCGGTGCACCAATTTCTGAGTCTATAAGGAACGCACAAACAAACACAAATTGATTTTTATATATAAGAAGAAGATATGGGCAGAAGTAATGAGTTTTCGCAGAGGTTAACATATTCGCCTTAGACGCTGAACCACTGGGTTCGAATCCTGGCAGGAATATCAGAAAATTTTTTAGCGGTGGTTATCCCCTCCTAATGATGGCGACATTTGTGAGGTACTTTGCCATGTAAAAACTTCTCTCCAAAGAGATGTAGCACTGCGGCACGCCGTTCGGACTCGGCTATAAAAAGGAAACCCTTTATCATTGAGTTTAAACTTGAACCACTCATTGATATGTGAGAAATTTGCCCCTGTTCCTTAGTTGAATGTTCATGGGCAAAATTTGCAATTTTGGTTACCTGTTTACTTTAATTTAACGAAATCGTCCTTTGCAATCAAAACTCTCCTAAGGTTATAAGGATGCCAGCTACTGTATGGTTGCCTGGCAAAACACCTTGTCCATAGGCATGTATGTACCGATGATGCCATTAACATCATACCTGAATGTTGTTCAGGAATCTGCCTCCATATTTCAAGGTACAATCTGCTGCAAATTACTCTTGAATGTGTATGAACTCTTTCAAAAAAAAAGAGAAAAATAATTTAAATATCGAATTGTCTTTCAAATGCATATGTGTTGACAATTACCGGCATTTGGTTTTATTTTCCTTTCGATTCTTCCTCCCATTTCGAATCTTTGTAACATGCCAGACCTCAAGCAATTTGTTGTGGCCATAGAATAAAGGAATTTATATTGTGGTCAGATAGAATGGCAAAAGCAGCAAAATTTTCCCAGCATGCCTGGTGCAGGATTATTATTTCTAGGTTTTTATACCCTCCACCATAGGATGGGGGTATACTAATTTCGTCATTCTGTTTGTAACACCTCGAAATATGCGTCTGAGACCCCATAAGTAAAGTCTGTCTGTCCGTCCATCCGTCCGTCTGTGTGTCGAAAGCACTCTAACTTTCGAAGGAGTAAAGCTAGCTGCTTGAAATTTCACACAAATACTTTTTATTAGTGTAGGTCGGTTGGGATTGTAAATGGGCCAAATCGGTGCATGTTTTGATATAGCTGCCATATAAACCGATCTTGGGTCTTGACTTCTTGAGCCACTAGAGGGCGCAATTCTCATCCGATTTGGTTGAAATTTTTGCACGTAGTGTTTTGGTATCACTTCTCACAACTGCGCTCAGTATGATTCAAATCGGGTCATAATCTGGTATAGCTGTCATATAAACCGATCTTCGATATTGACTTCTTGAGCCAATAGAGCGCGCGATTTGGCTGAAATTTTGCATGAGGTGTTTTGTTACGACTTTCCATAACTGTGCTAAGTATGGCGCAAATCGGTGCATAACCTGATATAGCTGTCATATAAACCGATCTGGGATCATGACATCTTGAGCCTCTAGAGGGCGCAATTCTCATCCGATTTGGCAGAAATTTTGTACAATGGCTTCTCTCATGACCTACAACATACGTGTCTCATATGGTTTGAATCGATCAATAGCTTGATACAGCTCCCATAAAAACCTAACTCCCGATTTTGCTTCTTGAGCAATTCTTATCCGAATGGACTGATATACTACACAATGACTTCTGCAATGTTCAGCATTCATTTATGGTCCGAATCGGACTATAACTTGATATATCTCTAGTAGCATAACAATTCTATTCCATTATTCTTTGTTTTCCTAAAAAGATATACCGCGAAAAAGAACTCGACAAATGCGATCCATGGTGGAGGGTATATAAGATTCGGCCCGGCCGAACTTAGCACGCTTTTACTTGTTGTTTTGTTGAGAAGGAAACACCATGGGGATTTTGTAAACGACAAAGCAAAAATAAAATTGTTTCATTACAGCTTGAAAGACAGACACTAACATTTCTTTTGAGTATTCTGGACAGATAGAGAGGTTTAGACAGATAGGCACTGAAAAGGAAAAAGTTTGGCAATTCCATCAGTAGTTTGAATTTGAAAACAATATGGAAAACAAAGAAAATTACTGGGAAAATTCAATGGATTATGAAATAGAAGGTAAAAATAAAAACAAGGGCGTTTGGATAGTTTTCTTTAGAAAGAAACCTACAAGGTTAAGAGGCGAATTTCTTCTACATAGAATATTTTTGTAAATATTCGATTTAATATTTCTTTTAATCCTTGAATTTTATGTTTGTATTGCTTTGAGATACTTTCAGATTAGTCAAATATTTGACCCAACTTGTTTTATCATTTTTGCCCAAAATATGTCATGATATACCAAAATCCAAAATTAAACTTGGAGACCGAAGATCTGTAAAAATGTAAAGAATTTTAAGAAGTCATGTCGGAAGGTCGGTGTATATGGTGCTATATCAGATTATGGACGGATTTGGATCTATAACAAAACTCTACATGTAAAAATTCAGCTGAATTGGATAACAATTGTGCCCTCTAGCGGCTCAAGCAGTAAAATCAAGACATCTGCTTATGTGGGAGTTATATTAGGTTGTGGAATGATTTGGATCATACTTAGCATCGATATTGGAAGTCGACACAAAAAACCACGTGCAAAAATACAGCCGAATCGGCTGATGCTTGTGTCTGTGGGTATAATGGAAGTCGTAATAAAACTATACATGCAAATATTCAATCGAATCGCATTATAAATACGGCCTCTAGCGGTCAACAAGTCAAATAAGGAGATCTGTTAATGTACAGTTATATTACGTTGTGGATCGATTTTGATCATACTTACCATCGATATGTCGAACGCTACGTGCAAAAATTCAGTCGAATCGGATAATAAATACGCCCTCTAGCGGCTCAAGAAGTTCAAGTCAGGAGATCGGTTTATATGGGAGCTATATCAGGTTATGAACCGATTTGTATTGTACTAAGTACGGTTGTTGGAAGTCACATAAAAACACTACATGTTAAACATAACGTGCAAAATTTCGGCCGAATCGAATAATAATTGCGCCCTCTAGCGGCTCAAGTAGTAAATACGGGAAATCAATTTATATGGAATCGATATCAGGTCATGGACCGATTGAGAACCATAACAAAACCCTACATGCAAAGATTTTGCCGAATCGGAATATAATTTGGCCCTATAACGGCGCAATAAATCAAATCAGGAGATCTCTTTATTTGGGAGTTACATTAGTATCTGGACCGATTTGGATCATTTTTAGCAACGATATTGAAAGTTGAAACAAAACACGTCGTGCAAAAATTCAGTCGAATAGTGCACAAATCAGTCGAGTCGTGACAAATCTTTACATGCAACAAATTAGTCGAATCGGATAATAAATTCGCCCTCTAGCGGCTCATGAAATTCAAGTCAGGAGATAGGATTATATGGGAGCTATATCAGGTTATGAACAATTTTGTATCGTACTAAGTACGGTTGTTGGAACGAAACAGTAACGATCGGATAATAATCGGCAAAAAATCGGATAATGAGAGCGCCCCCTAACGGGTCAAGAAGTCAATTCAAGAGTTCGGCTTATATGGGAGTTATATCGGGTTGTAGACCGATTTGGATTATTCTTAGCATGGATATTGCAATTCATACTACTACGGATAATAATTGCGCCCTATACCGGCTTAAAAAGTCAAATCAGGAGATTGGCTTATATGGGAGCTACTTTAGATAATGGGCAGATTTGGGTCGTACTTTTAATGGATATTGGGAGTCATAACAAAGCACCGAGCCATGAGCCAAATTAGGTGATAATTTCACCTTCTACAAGCCTATTAAGTCAAATAGAGAGAGAGATCGATTTATATGGGAGCCATATCAAAACATGGACCATAAACATTCCCAAATGACTTACACATATAAGGAGAATATGTGCAAAATTTCAAGCGCTTACCTTTACTCCTTTGAAAGAACAGACGGACAGATATCGCTAAATCGACCTATAGTGTCCAGACGATCAAAAATCTATGCACAGGAAAAAATTTGGACTAAAATTTAAGATGTTTCTTTGCTTGAAGGATTTTAGCAATTATAACGAGCCAAAGAACAAAAACTTCAAAATAAAGATTCTATCTAAGAATTAAGGTTTCTATATTCTTGCGGATACAACTATCCATTTCGAGTTTCAATCGCTCATCGATTATCGTCTTACTTCACAGATGACTCTGTCCAATTATTATTTTTTGAAAAAATATTTTTTTAACCTACTATCTTTACTAAAAAATTCAACACTTAAAGAGGCTTCTATTTGTAAGGCAATTCCGTGTCTTTAACTAAGGTACAGCATTGTCTTTTCCCAAATTAAATGTGCTAACCTAACCTTTGACATTTTTACCTCCAGTAAAAGGTTTGTGTCTTTAATAACAAGGCGCAAAGCTAAAGGTTTAGTAAACTACCTTAAAAAATCCTTAATTCTAGTAAAAAGTCTTTCACCAAAGCAAACTTTTCCATAGAAGGGTGGAAATTGGCCATATTTACATTAAGCTCGTGATGTGTGGCTGAAATCTTTAAACTTAGGAAAACAATTTTTTCAGTCTACATATTTGTTTATATGTAATTTTCAGGGTGTCAGTTCGATATCTCGATTGGTTAACGTAATGCCAAAGTTGATATACATCAAATTCTATGGTGGATCGTATTAAATTATTGCCTACCTGGGAGCAAAATTATGAATAACAATTCAAAGCATACTTTAGGGCCGAGTACTTTAAATTAGTTGATTAACTTTTAATACAAATTTAGACACTTTCATGTTCTTCCAAGCCCATTTAAGTCACATTTAAATTTAAAACTATTAAAATGTAATAACATACCTATTATATTGTTCAAAATTTTCCGTTTTTTAAGTTTATCCTTCCCAGCTTAGTAAATGCAACACCGAATGTAGAATGTTTTAAATTTGCAAGCACTGTCTTTTCATTTGTATGCTAACCATGCAAAAAAAAAACACTTTAAAACCCCAGGCACTAATTCACCCAAATTATGAAAATCCACAATGGCAACGTGGTACATCAAAACTTAGCTAGACTTTGAAATTTTATGTATTTAGGCTGCATTTCCAAAAACACTTCATACATGCTCTCGGCCAGTACTCTCTTGACGTTTTAAAGGTCAATGACTAGCGTAACTACTTGGCATCATAAAATTCTACTCGTATGTTGCATCAACATCATAAAGAAAAGTTGGAGGGGAGGAGAAAAATATAACATTGCCATCAGCATTAAAATTTGTTTTCACACCGACAAGAGTTGCCAGAACACAAGAGCCCAACAGTAAGGGGGATTTGTTTTTTTACACAAAGGACTTTAGCATTGCTATGACAGTACCAGCTTTTTCTCTGCATAGAAATGAGGCTCCAACACAAAGCAGTCTGCTTGCTACATAAAGCAAATATGGCATTAGAATGTTTCATTTGTTTGAATGTAACAGTTGAGATAAAAAATTTAAGGTGATATGAGAAAGGTAAGCCTTTGAAGCATGTCTAAGTCGTTTTTTGTAAGGATTATTATTTAAACATGTATAAGGTGGCTCAGCTAGAAGTTTGTTTTTGAGTTTGCCACATAGCGAACATTTAAATTAATTTGTGTAAATGATAGGTAACAGAAACTAAATCGGCGCCTAAAAATATGCTTTACTTTCATTAAACTTCTATATAGCATGGTAATGAATGAAAACAGTTTTAAAAACTTTAATTTAAATATAATACATCCGTTTGCTTGTGCACAGTCGTAAAGAGTAAGGAAACTATAAATGTATGCGTAGTATTATTTAAATCATGCATGGCACATTATATTCTCATTTAATTTTCCCTTACTCAGTGCATATTAAAACAGACGTATTTCAGATGAATGTCTGAGAAAGGGAGAGGTAAGAGACCAAGTCGTACAAAATTTTTAATGTAGCCATATTGTAAAGGTACATCTATACATTCTCACAAACAGACAAATGTTATGATGTACCTTTCCCTTCTACTCCCAAGGCTCTTTATGCACCCCTTACCCTAGCAGAAATCTTCTTTTTATGCTTTTATTTCTGCTCAACCATTTGTCTAAGTAATTTCGTTACATTTTATTACCCGGCATGTTGCAAAGGCTTTTGCTTTTGCTATTGCTTTGCTGGCTACTGTTTTTCTGCAAACCAAGCAACAGCAGTATGTTGGAAGGGCGGAAAAGCGGGAGCATGATGCCAGCATTTAGCCATACATTTGTTTGCAGTACTTTTAGACATTAATTATGCGTAAAATAATTATGAAAAGTTGTATGAAGGCCATTAGGATTGGCCCCAAAAGGAAAAGCAGAAAAAAATATCACCACAAAATGTTGCATAACTCATGTTAGTATACAAGGAAGAATGGGTGTTGCCACAAACAAAGAGGGGGAGTCTGGGCGTCTTTATTAGAAAATATGGAATAACAATAACGGTTGTAAATAAATCTAAGATGTGAATCAAGAATGGGCTGCTTACTATGTCTAGGCTGGTATCGAGAAAAACCGTTATCCCGTTTTTCGGCCTATATAAGCGGTTTTCTAGCACATAGAGTTTTGATTTATGATTTTAATCTTGCATAGATTCAAAAATTTTTGTGGGATAAAGAGGGGGATATAACAATTAAATTAAGGTGCACTTATTTCTTCAAGTTTACTTTTAGGTATGCTGGTCTGCTACAATATGATGCATGCATTTAGGCGCATATTAAAACAGCTTGGCTTGACATTATATTACTAAATTTCATAGAAATTTTAGTATAGAGAAAATTTTATAGAAATTGTACCTTTCAGAGAAAATTAAAAAAAGGCTGAACCGATTCCTTTAGAATTTTCACATAGGCTGTATAATTTTTTGATAAGGGAAGGGGGGCGGACCGTCCCCCTTATCCCAAAAACACAACATAGGTATCAAACGAAAGGTATTGAAGAGTATAATACGAATATGGTGCTTGAAATTGGGTCCAAGTGTCCATATTAATATGGTATATTACGAATCTGGCATATAAAATCAGATTGAAGTATAAGGTGTCATCCCATTCCTCCCATATTAGCCAATCATGACTATATAGAACTCGTTTGTTTGTTTTTTATAGACTTTAAAACGGCTGAATCGATTGTTTCGAAATTTTAACAGAGTGTGTGGGTTTGTCTGGATGGTAAGACAGGCTATATAATTTTTCGATATCGGAAGGGGAGCGTACCCTCCCCCTTACCCCATAAACACCAAACAAAATTAAATGTGGACCGTTCGGAACAATATGGGTATCAAATAAAAGGTTTTGCAAAGTATAATACGAATATGGTATTAAAATTTGAGTTTAAATAGCCGTTCCAATCCTAACCCTGGGGACCTAACCCTAATTTTCTAAAACGCATCTCGGAGATGGGTTCATCGTTTAAAGCGAAAATTTGTATGCCCTCTTATGGTAACCCAAAAACACAAAATTGGTATAAAACTTTGGGGTCAAATAACCATGGGGGACGCCCTACCCCAAAACCCACCAAACGGACATGATTATCGACTGGGACATTTTGGGTATCTAATAAAAGGTATTTAAGAGAAGAAAACGAACTTGATATAACAATTTGGCCACAAGAGTCGGGTGGTCCGCCCTACCACCAAAAACCGTTCAAAAATGACATGTTTACCGATTGGGGCAATGTGGGTATCAAATGAAAGGTAATTGAAAGTAGAAAACGAAATTTACATAAAAAATTGGGGTCAAGTCCTCCTCACCCCAAAAACTATTCGCAAACGAACATGTAGGCCTATCGGGCAATATGGGATCCAAATGAAAGTTACTTGAAACTTTTATAAAAGTTAGGGGTCTACTCAGGAGGGTCGCACCGCCCAATAATTATGCGCCAAATAGACATGTTCACCGAACGGGACAAGATGGGACTCAAACGAAAACTATTTGAGAGTAGAATACAAAACTTATATAAAAATTTGGGCCAATTACCGAAAGGTTGCCCTATCCCAAAATTATACCCCAAATGGTCGGTTGACTTTCCCTTGACATGGATTAATTTAAGGTACCATCACAGAGATAAGCCAAAAAGTGGAACACGGACAACCTGTTTAGATCAGACCTTATAACTTCAAAGCCTTCTAAAATAAGAACCGTATGCCTTGTAAAATTAGGCTTCCAAGTGGACTACCTTGGAACTACTAAAAGTTTGACAATGGTTGCCTCTACCGTCTTTATCTTTTCCTTCTGCAGTACTCCATAAATATATGAGACACAAGTGAGTGTCCTCTATCCTTCTTAAGGCCATGCATTTACCGTGAAAGGCAAGTACTAACCTGGCAAATTCATTCAATGTTCAAAAGATGTATGCATGGAGTTCAGAGACCAGGCCTCGCGGATGCAAAACAGCGAATAAAATCATGCTCCGAAGAAGCCGCCATTTTCACCTGAAATACCTACGACAACACTTGGAGTCTAGTGCGAGGCACAGTCTTGAATTGACGGAATTTTGTTATTGTCATGTGGAAGATCATGGATCAAAGCTCGAGGCCAAATACTGAGATTAAGAGAAAATTTCTTAGAAATTTTGTCTTTAGAGAAAATTTCTTGGAAATTTACAGAGAAATTTTGTTAAAAATTTAGTCTTTAGAGAAATTTTCTTAAAAATATTGTTGTTAGACTAAATTTGTTACAAATTTTGTCTTTAGAGATAATTTCTTAGAAATTTTGAATTTAAAGGCAATTTCATAGAAACTTTGTCTTTAGAGATAATTTATAAAAAGTTTTGTCTTTGGAGAAAATTTCTTAGAAATTTTGTCTTTAAAGAAAATTTCTTAGAAATTTTGCTTTTATAGTACATATATTTCTTAGAAATTTTGTCTTTAGAGTAAATTTCTTAGAAATTTTGTCTTTAGAGTAAATTTCGTAGATATTTTGTTACTAATTGGCCAAAAAATGTTGCCTACCTTAAGGCTTTTTCTGACTTTATTTGTATTGTGTGATTTTAGATGCCGTTCATACTTCAATTTTGGCTAAAACTGTGTTCAATACATTGTAGCCTCCCTTAAGATTATACTCAACCTAGTTTAGAATTTTATGATGGCTTCCAGCTGCATTTATTGTTCAATGACAGTGGGGAGGAAGGGAGCAAATGGAATGATTTAAAAGGTATGTGGTTTGATTTTATTCGTTTCTACAATATGATGGCTCCCCTGGGAAGTGGCCACTATACATAGTGCCGTTTATATGCCACTGGTTTAACAATAGCCAAGATGAACAATTCTAAAATTTGTTAAAGTTTAAAGTGATGTCATAAAATATTTATTGTTTTGTTATTGTTGCGTATACTATCTTTGGGGGATTTGGGAAATGTGATACAATAAAAATTGAAATGGTTTGACAATATATTCTAATGCTCTACTCAGCTCTAGTTTATGCATTTTATATTTTATACATTCAAATGTAGCACCTAAAACTATGCACATAGTTTTTGAGGGATTTATTGAAAAGCAAAACTATAACAAAATGTGAAAAGTATTTTGGGGATTTGACCATTTCGGGCATTTATGTATAATTGATTGCATGTTCTATGAGATGTCCATTGAATTTTTTATTGCAAATATTTGAGAGAATAGTCATATTGTGTAGTAATAGGTTTATGGTAGGTCATGGTAAAAAGGGAAACGTAGCCGAAAAGTATGCTTTACATTTTAATTAAACAGTTATTCATTGTAAAAACTATAGAAAAATATAGCCAAGTGGAAATACTTCAAAAAAATATCCATTTATAAGTCCGATTGGAATAAATTAATTTAATTTCGCAAAATAGACCTTTCCTTGAATATTTGATTAAGGAAAGGCTAAAAATTCTCTCACATAAATGAGCGATACCTGGTATAATGATGGCCTACGAACGATGATACTCTGAGTCATGTAGTTTCCTACACAAGTTACATGGTTGAAGGGATTCGCCCGATATGAGGCGGTAGACAAAGGGGATTGTCTTATATGCTCACTGGGAATTGAGGGAGACGTCGTCATAGACAGACATGTGTAATTATGACCCATTTTAAACTCCAGGTTCAATTTCGACAACTTAGGCAAAAAATTCATAGAATTGCATTTCATACCAAAAATACCTATCAGGCCTGTTTCGGTTTACGAAAACGCAAAGCGGTAGATTTTTTTGCGTTAATTCTTACAAACCTTGCCACATTTTAGTTTAAAAGCTTACTTTAATCGAATTTCTATGCAGTAAGAAGCACCTCAAGTGATTTAAAACCTTGCAAGTGTAAGTTTGGAAAATATACGCAAAACAATTTTTCGCGTTTTGCCAATTCGGAAACCGAAGCAGGCCTGTACAATTATTTTAAACAAAATATTTTTTATGTAGGCATAGGTTTTAAGTGTCAAGTAGATTTAAATCAGTAGGAAATCCCCATTTCTTATTTACCACATCTTAGTACTCGCTGCATGCCTTAACCACCATTTGGCAATATTATGTTCTTTACTAAAGCCTTGGGTAAATTCAAATCAGACTTGCTAATTTTTTAAGGCCATGATAAAATGAAAAATCTTCTTAATAAAAAAATAACAAAATAAACATAAAACCCAGAAATACATTATCCTCCAAATAAAAATGACAAATCTTGTATTTGTTTTATTTCCCTTTTCAGTGGTAATGGTTGCCTCTGAAGCTTCAGACGTACGTACAATGGTTTGGTTTGTTTTGTTATTATCCCGGTTATATTTGTGTACTTAAATGTCAGATTACCTGTATTGCAATAAATAAAAGCTAAGCAAAGAGGCAAACAAATTCACATCCTTGTTCATGGCAGCAAAGAACAAAAGGCGGAATGATGGAAAGGTATTGTCATAGGCAATCATAAAACATGACAAGAAAATCATACCCATTCCAATCTTAGGGAAAATTTGGTTTATATAAAATGGGCATAAAATGAATGATAAATTTAGATATTTTTTATTATAAAAAAAAGTTTTATCATTTGTGTTATATTTCTGTGGAATGCTTAAATTTGATGCAAGAAGAAATAAAAATATTTCTCTTAGGGTTTCAAAAAATTATTCTGCTGAAATAAGCGCATTTTAGGTGCACTAGAGTAAGCAGGTGCTTTATTCTCCGCATACAAAGTTGCAGTCCTATACGGGGGTATTATCTTCGTGCTTTTGGCACTCCCTTTAACGAACAATAGAACAAAAGCTATACTATTGACCTCCTTCTTACTTTTATTCTTGTCATAATCTGGATTTCCCCGTAGGATTTTGCCGTCCTACCCACCGTTTCACTGTTCCACAGAGTTACATGCGCGTTCGTAGTCCATGCTCTTAACTCGGACTGCGTCGACCCGAAAGGCTTCGAGTAAACCAAGTTTGTTGACGATAGTCCGTCGTCGTAACCATTAAGTCATCGATATCCAGATTAATGCCCGACCTGGCTCTGAACGCAAGTACTCATAAGGTCTTGCGTCAACCCTTGCGAAGGCCTCACTGCTTGTAAAGGGATCCCTCGGGGTCAACATGAAGGTCGACTACATTTTCGGACACAGATAACGGCTCTAAGTTGGGATCAAACTGGAGACACCAATCAACACATCAGCAGATGATTTGGGATCGATCTTCGAAAGGAGATCGAAAGTACACCGATCACCGGTATATTCTCCACGAGCCTCTCGCAAACGCATGCGAGAACAGCACCACTTCTCCTAGAAAAGAGTGATCATCTTGAAGATGCAACTTTCAGAGGAAGAAGCGCTTGGAAAGTGCAAGAAATTTCTCCGCCAATGGGACTGGTCATAAGAAGGCAGAAAAATATCAGCAGGGATGTCCAAAATAGTGTGTCAGAGAAAGAAAACAGAAACAAAAACAGGAGCGAATAAAACAAAAGGAACGGACCTAGTCCAGTCGATGGAAACCCTGGCAAGAGGAAGATGGACAAATCTGTAGAAATAAGACCACCAGCGAAAAAGACTGAAAAGATAAAAGCCCGACAAAGAGGCAAAAAGCGCCAAGAGGACCCGGCGGCGAAAACCACGAAAACCTAGATAGCGATCGGAGGCCGTGATAATAAAGCCGAAAGAAGAGCACAGGTACGCAGACGTGCTTAGGGACCTCAGGTGAAACGCGAAAACGGAGCAAGCCGAAGTCGACATACGATCCGTGGCAAGAGTGAATACAAGATGAAGGAGTGCACTAACCTCTTGAAATGCTGTATATGCTCGCACAGTGAAAAAGGCCCAACGGATCACCTTCACGGCGCAGCAATATGCAAAGGAGGCACCAAGCAGGCATGCTAAGAATACTGCAGGCCAACATGCACAGGAGCAGAGTCGCACATGATCTCCTATCGCAAATAATTGCAGAACAGCATTCTGGCATTGTGATTAAAAGCGAACAATATGGAGGAAGAGATCAAGGATCCTGGCTTGAGGATCCTACAAAGACGACTGCTATCTGGATTCCATACCGCAAAGGCATCTCACCAATAAACAACGAAAATGGAAACAGATACAACTGGGTGCAGTTAGATTAGTGTGATGGGCATCATAGAGAACGGATGCAAAACATCCAAGCCAAGACTCAAAAGACCGAGGGAATATGTTCAATGAGGCAAAAAAGTTACTCGCTGCCGTAATAGTATGGAGCAAGAAAGAAAAGTGGGAGGAATTAAGACAAGATATAAACCGAAACCCTTCGGGCCTCGCAAACAAAATTGTGATGGAAAAACTCGGCACACGGAGCCCAACAACGGTGATAAACTGGAGAACAATGGATAATATAGTCCATTAACTCATTCCCCGACACAAAATGAAGTTTAGGAAGAGCCCTTTGACAACATAAACCTGTTAAAGATAGAGGAGCTAAGGAATGCAGCCCGCAGCCTTCAGAGCAGAAAAGCCCCTGGCTCTAACGGAATACCAGCCGAGGTCATCACAGGCAGATAGCTGAAAATAGACCGGAAATTTTTCTGAAAATGTTCAACTCGTGTCTATTGGAAGGTGTTTTCCCTGAGTTATGAAAGAGACAAAAGCTGGTGCTCATAAACCAGCGCAAAGGTGATCCAACATTCCCATCCTCATAGAGACCTCTATGTATGCTGCATATGGCTGGCAAGCTTATAATGCGACGGCTCCAGGACGCCATAATTGAGGGAGGTGGACTCTCAATGAGACAACATGGCCACCGGTCATGAATGTCCACGATCGGAGCTCTCAGAGATGTAGTGGTGATAGTAGAGGTGGCTAGGCAAAGTAACCACTACTCCAGGCCGATTGTCATCTTGGATGTGAAGCACGCATTCAATAGCCTCAGATAATCTGATATCCTCCAAACTCTCAGAGAGAAATTTTATATTTAGGCGTATCTGAAGAGTATAATGAGAAGTTTCATGCGTGATTTATCTTCATCTACAACTCTATAACTCTCAGGAGCGGCGTATGGATCCATACTTGAACCGGATATTTGATGGAATACTTAGAACAGAAATGCCAGTCGCATCCTTTCATGTAGGATATGCTGACGACATCGCTGCAGTCATCACGGCAAGAGACACGTAAGATGCAAAGCACAAACTACGACAGGTAATGCAAAGGGAAAATGACTGGCTGCACTCCCACGGCTTGCAACTTGCCATGAAGAAGACGGAGTTGCTACTCGTAACGAGAAAAAATATCCTAGTGAACGTGGATATGCACATAAACGACATACTGGTGAAGACCAAGACAACGATCAAATATCAAGGGACAACAAAGTCCGCGACAACAAAGGCCGCGAGAATAATGGCGCAACTCAGACGACTGATAGCAAACACAGGTGGTCCTTTCCCTACCAGGCGCAGACTCTTAATGAAGACATACAATAATATCCTCCTCTATGGGAGTGAAATATGGGGCCAGACACTGCAGACAGCTTGTCGAGTTTAATACCTGCTCTCGGTACAGAGGACGGCGGCTCTTAGCGTCTTATCATTATACCGGACAACGACGGAGCCCGCAGTCCTTGTAATAGCCGGAATGCTTCCGATAGACCTACAGGTCATAGAGCGAGCCAGGCTCTACACCGCGTAGTGCATCACTCACAAAGGACAGAGTGAGATTCAAATTGATAATTTACGGGTCATACGAGAGGAGACTATCGAGAGATGGCAACAAAGGTGGACGAATGAGTATCGGGGCAGGTGGATGCGACGATTAATACCCGATGTACGGATGTGGAGAGATAGGAAGCAAGGTGACTTCAACTATTACGTCACACAGCTGTTGACAGACCGTGGTTACTATCGGAAATACCAGCATAGAATGGGCAAATGCTCCTCAAGCAGGTGCCTTTATAGAGCTAGCAGATGCAGACGATGGGGAACACACATTCTTCCACTGCGAGCGCTGGTTCGAAAGACGCAGGAAACTGAAAACTGCGATTGGCAATATTTTGCCTGGGGCAAAAGTCAAGAGAATACTGGAAGACAAGACGAACTGGGAGGCGGTAATGAGAAACGACGAACATGTACTGCGCAGGAAGTAGGAAGTCCTGGACGCAGCGGCGTAGAGTATGAATGCGAAGGTCTGGATGCAGACACACTGACGATGATATGGATAATCACCAGATATGGGGTCAATCTCGAAGTAATACGAAATCGGTTCCGAGGTGGATTTAATCCCCAGGGGTGACACAAGGTGGGTTTTTAGCCTGTACCGTTGATAAGGGAGCTCGGCAAAAGGTGAGAGACGTACTCTTCACATGCAAAGAATGCTAGAAGACAGAGCGAACTGGGAGGCGGTGATGCGCTACGCCGAACAAGCACTGCGCAGGAAGTAGGTAGTCTTGGACGCAGCGGCGTAGAGTATGAATGCGAAGGTCTGGATGCATACACACTGACGATGATATGGATAATCACCAGATATGGGGTCAATCTCGAAGTAATCCGAAATCGGTTCCGAGGTGGATTTAATCCCCAGGGGTGACACAGGATGGGTTTTTAGCCTGTACCGTTGATAAGGGGGTCTGGCAAAAGGTGAGAGACGTACTCTTCACATGCTGCTATTGGCGATGTTTCGACTGGGGCAATAATCCAAAGAATGCTAGAAGACAAGACGAACTGGGAGGCGGTGATGCGATACGATGAATAAGTACTGCGCAGGAAGAATTTAGACCTGGACGCAGCGGCGTAGGGTATAAATGCAGAGGTCTAGACGCAGACACAATGACGATGATATGGATAATCACCAGATATGGGTTCCACCTCGAAGTAATGCGAAAGCGGTTCCGAGGTGGAGTTAATCCCCAGGGGTTACACAGGGTGTGTTTTTAGCCTATACCATTTATAACAAAGTTCGGCTTAAGGCGAGAGACGTACTCGTCACATGCGTAAAGAACTTTCCCATCCTGACCTGTTGCAGAAAAAAAGGTTGTAAACAATTTGTATACCCCACACCACATATGTGGTAGAGTGTATTATTATTAACTGCATTTTACGCCTTTGACACTAAACGCCAGGGTTCGAATCCCAGCGAGAACACCAACCATTTCAAAATGTCCTGTCCTGTCCTGCCAAACGCCCAGATATTTAACGCTTTCACTAAGTGAACCAATCTTTACTCCCAAGGAGAAAGATGCCAATTTTAAACACCTTGTATCTTCTTCCAAAAACATATGACACCAGAATAATAGAAACTCCTTAACCAATAACAGCCAACAGAAAATGCTAATCATTGAAGACATAGCAGCTTCAAAAATAAAACAAATTAAACCTAGAAAATTGGTACTTCTCAGATGGCATAAATAAGCCGCTGCGCCATTCCGGCTGATCATCATTTGCCAATATGTCAGTCAAGCAGACAATCAAGACCGCCATGCTAGTTCAAAGATAAGCGAACCAATAACTCTTCACAACAGCTTCCAACAAAGCATAACAGCCGAAGAAGAAAGCATGAGGCCAAAAAGAAAGTGCAACAGAAAAAAGTCAAAGAAAGAGCTGAAAGAAAAGTATGGCCAACTGTCCGTCTTTGCTTGGATTTGTGTTTTTGTTTGGTACAGAATAGAGAACATTTACATTTTGCTTAAACGACAGAGGTGATTAGAAAACATTCGATCATACAAATGATGATACGATACGTAGTCCATGTTGTCTTCGATAATTATGTTTCAGTCATGAACGAACATTGACGGTTCGTTCGTTCCTTGGTTTGTCCATCAGTTCAGTTCAGCTGGAAATTGCATGGCAAGCAGTGACTTTGTGCTCTGCATATGAAATAGGTTTTTCTATTTCTATCTTGACCAATATTGGCCTCAAGAAAGTTTACCATCTTTTTTTTTGTTGTTGTTCTTTGTAATTGAACATTGATATGAAACTGCGGAGCAACCTCTACCACAAAGGCTTAGGAGAAAATTGATTTAAGTCACCATCATCAACATTCAGCAGGATGGCAATAAAGTTTCATTTGCAAGTTTTCTTTCAAGTCGCTTATTTTCCTTAGTTTTTGTTTTTGTTTTTGGTTGGTTTGTTTTCTTTTGGCGAATGTTGGTCAATGTTAGTTGCCATTGTTTTATTACTGTCCATTGTGAAGTGGATGGATGGATGGTTGGCTTGTTAGGTTTGTGTCTTTCTTACTTCCAAGCATTGAGCTTGACTTGTGCTGATCGTGATTTGTGGCATCATGTTTCATTCCATTGGCCTTTAGGTGATGGGACTCTGGTTTGTCATTGGTCATGGTGATCGCTTGCTGGCTTGCTTCTTGGCATTAACCGTTTGTTGGCATAATCAGACAAAATGGGAACGGATTGGGAATGCAGTAGGACTTCAACAATAAAAACCCCATTTATGTTCATTATCACCATTTTAGTTTAAACTTAAATCGAAGAATTGTTGGAAAGAGTGAACGGAAGTCACCTTTAGTTGAGACACTAATCTTTGGCTATTTGTGATTTCTGCAGCAGCAGCAGGCTTTAAGATAAATTAGGGTTATGACCTCATGTTCACGAAAGATTTGTATCGCTAAGGAAGATTGTTTTTTAAAAGACTAGCGAAACGAAATTTTACAGTAAGAGAATATTTTTTATTTGAAAAAATCTTCATTATTTAGAAGTTGAAAGCAACAGAGAACTTTTTTTTTGAAATTTTGCCTTAGGACAATACTTAATGAAGCCTCAAAATAGGTTTATTTTACAGTTCTATAAATAGCGTGACCCGATATGATTTTGAATGTAAGATTCGTAATCTACTCCCGAATACCTTTTATTTAAGCCCCATATTGACATGAACTTCCAATATGTCTGTTTGGGGGAGTTTTGGTGTTGAGGCGGCCCGATGGGTACTTAGGCTCTAATTTTATTACCAAAACTCTCCAATACTTTTCATTGGATACCCATATTGTTCCGATCGGTGCACTTTTGGTTTTGGGTGGTGTTTTGGGATTAGGGTGACGGTCCGTGACGGCCCTTTCCGATATCAAAAAATTATATACCTTATGTTTCCTTCCACACCAACCCACACAATCTGTGAAAATTTCAAGGTAATCGGTTAAGCCGGTTTTTGAGTTTATACGGAACAAACAAACAAATCGACACACAAATTAATTTTTATATATATAGACTAGCTGAGCCCGGGCGTTCTGCTGCGCCCGATAATGTTGGAGAAAAGTACTTTTAATTTCAAAACTTCTGCCTTATTTCAGTTGAAAATGTCTCAAATACCTCTTATTTATCCCCAATAAGTGAAAGTCCTGTTTAAGGGTATGGTGGATCCCCAGAGACTTGGTCTGAAAAGTGGAAGTCAATTTCGTGCGTTACTACCAAAGAATTTTCATTTAAGATTCATACTGCCATGGTCGGTAAAAATGTCCGATTTGAGAGGTTTTTTGGGGGTGGGGTGACCCGCGAAACACTTAAACATCCCGCGAAACACTTAGTCCCACAATTGGATATTAGATTCGCTTTCTACTCTCAAATACCTTTAATTTGATACCCATATTGTAGTGATTGGTCTATAAACCCGTTTGTCGAGTTTTGGTGGTAGGCGGCCCTCCTGGGCACCCCAACTCAGATTCTGATACAAATTTTTGATTTGAAGGTAATGTAAGTGTGCCAACAAAATTTTGCTTATATCGCCCTACTTATCTCCGAGATCTGGTGTTTCTGAAAACTATTGTTAAGGCCCTTCTTAGAGTAGGAAAATTAAAAAATAATACCGCAAACAACCGCAACGAAGTCATAACGATGATAAATGCTATATGACCAATTTTGACCACTCTGCCCTCTTTCTGTTCATGTTGGTTTCTTCAAATTAGTGCCATATACTGGTTGTTTTTAATTGGATCAACTAAATCCATTTGAAACAGCCTTTGAAAACAGCCAGTAGATGGCGCTTACTTAAATGTTAGTGCTCGCTTGGAGTGGTTTAACGCCTATAACATTGACTATCATGTGGTAGTTGTCTGTAAATGACTTTATGACTACCTATTAAATAGTCATCATTTAGTCTTTTTTTAAATCAAATTAAATTGCCATATTGAACGATTTTCTGTGGTAAAGAACTAATTTGCCTATATATATTTGGTGCGGTGGCGATAGTTCTTACTATTAAACCATGTAAAACTTTTGAACAAAAATGTGTTGCCCAGCTGCATGTCGTTTGGTCTTGTCTATCGATGACTTAAAAATGGTTGCAATCTCCACGTTAAGGTTTGCAACTCCTCCTATCACGCTGAACGTCAAAATTGTTGGGGTGTGGCGGCCTACATTTATTTGTGTGCCCACACATTAATTAAATCACACAGTGCCCTGCTAGGTCATTATGATTGATCGGCTGTTTTGGGGTGAGGTTGTCCGCAAGATATATGAGCAGAATGAAGATATCAGATTCGTAATCCACAACCTTATACCTTTAATTTAACCCCATATTGTCATGATTGGTGTCTACAGCCGTTGGGTGGAGGGTTATGAGGGTTGTGTGCCACACCCCATCTGCCACTTGAGCACATATTTGAATGAAGCACTATACACAAAAATATCTATCATTTGATCCCCCATTGTTTTAATTGGTCAAATAATCTATTGGAAGCGATTTTTGGAGGTAAAGCGTTACCTAGATTCTTGGACACAAAGTTTACTGTCATATTTGTAATCGACTCCCAAACACATTTCATTTGAGTCTTATATAGCTATGAGTGAGTAAAATTCCCATTGGGGCGACCCGCTAATAATTAGACATAATTTTTTATGTCATATTCGTAATCTTCTCCCGAATACCTTTCATTTGAGTCCCATATTGATATGTACGTCCAATAAGTTTGTTTGGGGAACTTTTGGGGTTGGAGTAGCCCCTGGGTTCCCTGGACCCAGCCTTTAATACCGTTTAATACCCATTTTGTCTCGATCGGTCAACCTTGATTTTGGGTGGTGTTTTTGGGGTAACCAACATTAACAAATTATAAAGTCTATACCTCCTTTCCGGACCATATTTGTAATCTACTCCCGAATACCTTTCATTCGAGTCCTATATTGTCATTATCGCCCAATATGCCTATTTGAAGGGGTTTTGGGGTCAGGGCAGCCTCCTAGGTACTTGGACCCACATTTTGATATCAAATTTGTATTCTACTCACGAATACGATTCATTTGAGTCACATATTGCCCAGATCGGTTCACTTTTATTTTTGGGTGGTACTTTTGGGATAAGGGGGAGGGTCCGCCCCACTTGAGATTTCAAAAAACAAACAAACACAATTTTATTTTTTTCTTTTAGAAAATTTTCATAAATTTTTGTCCTAGAGAAAATTTTGATTGAAATCCAAAGAGAAAAATTCATAAAAATTTTGTCTTTACATAAAATTTTTTTAGAGAAATCCTTACAGAATTTTAGAGAAAATTGCTTGAAAATTAGTTTTCTGCAAGCCTTCCTTAGATAGAGCAATTTATGAAAGAGAGAAATTCTAAGAATTTCTCATACTTATTGGATAAAAACAATGCTACTACTCCTGTGAGCAAAAGGACATCTAGAGCTTACAGATTTATCTGCAGAAATAGGACCATGGTCAGATTTAAACATTTTCAAACCTAGCTCATCTGCACAAGATTTGCTTGACTTGGTCATGGTGAGTTTCTTTAAGCATTGAGGTGTGCTTGAAAGTACAGTGCCACCGCACTTCTTGAGGGCGCTAGGCACTTAGCGTCAATTCTTACTTAGAGGCAACCCTAGGTGCTGGTGTCGAAGTACCTTTGGAACTTCTTTGCCGCCTGGAGCATAATAAAACCGAATAACCTACTTACACAGAGCTAATCGAAAAAAACGACCCCACAGTACCCATTCCCACCTTTTTTGATTCAGTCCGAGTTAGAGAGAATTTCTGCTTGCAAATCTTTCAGACTGAAAGCTTCTCAGAAAACCGTCACTCTACTCAGAATGCCCAATCTCCCCTGAAACCCCACTCCCTTTGCTCCTATTTAACTTTAGCCTCGCTTTATTGAATGCGTAGCCTTCAACTCCTTTATACTTGGTGAGATATTTGAGATAGGCGGACAAATTTAAAGGGTAATTTTTTAGCTATTATCTTTTTGGCAACACTGGTTTAAACAGCCCACCCACGTTACGTGATTTGTTTCACTGTTCACAGTTTGGTCTATAAATTAACCATAAATCGTCTTACGACACATACAAACGAACAACGCTAGCAAATTTTTGATTTTTTTTTATCAAAATGCGTGCTCTGTTAAGAAAGGTCATTGGGCACTTCTTCCATTCCATCCACCATGCTCATTTTAGGCTCAATGGGTACGTGTTATAAGCAGAATTATCGATTTTGTAAGGAAGATCTGCCAGAAACATTGCAAGAGCTATCAATGCATCCAGAAAAAGTCACAGTTTGGTGCGGTTTATGGGCTGGTGGCATCATTGGACCGTACTTCTTCAAAGATGTTGCGAATCGTAACGTAACTGTGAGCGTGAGCGCTTTTGTGAGATGAGATCCAACTTTTTTTTGCCCAAAATTCAAGATCTTGACTTGCATGACATGTGGCTTCAACAAGACGGTGCCACACAGCACGCGTAACAATGGTCTTATTAAGAGGCGAGTTTTGGTGAACATTTTAGTTCACGTACGGGACCGCCTAGATCGTACGATTAAACGCCTTTAGACTATTCTTTGTGTGGCTATGTTAAAGCTCATGTCTTTACAGATAAGCACGCTTCAATTGACGCATTGGAAGACAACATTGAAGAATTTATTCGTGCCATACCGAAAGAGTATGCCAAAATTGGACAAAGCGGACAATTGGGCAATTGAGGCGCAGTCACAGTCAAAATTTTTATGTGTTTTTTTTAACTTTCCTATAGCTCTTAAAATGTCAACCTTTAGGTTTTCCATCATCAGCCTCATCCAGTTTATTAATTTTCCATTGGAAGTTGAGACATTGCAATGGCAGTCCCTTAGACTTCCAAGTTTGGACTAGGGATCGAAAGGATTCTTTGATGCCAATGCGTAACCCATTGGTCGAAAAGGAATATCTCTGTTTCAAAGTTGCCGTCTATAGGGTTCGATTGCCGCTAGAGGCCTTGGTCTGTCGCTACAGTGGTATCATAATGAACTAAGAATTATGTAGGTGAGTCTGTAAAGGACAGCCACTCTTTCCTAACCTAAGGTCATAGCTTTTTCTAATGAATTTCAAAAATTTGGTTTACTCTAATCCTCCTCTAACGGTAAAGTTGGGCGAAATACAAAAGAACTCCCCAAAGGCATAACAAGGGATCAAACCTAATCTTTCTTTTGGCAAAATTTATGGGTTAAAGTTTTCTTTCCAATTTCAAACTTTATCCTGCGGTTTCTAGACACATCATAGGAAAACTTGGTGCACGCACATTTGGTCGCACTTTGATGAGAGTTTAAGCCAACCATGAGACAGGAATCTGCATTGAGGCTTAACATTAAAGCTGCAGTCAAAGTTACATTGCATTGGAAAGAAATCTACAAAAGGAGAAGATGGCTATGGCCAATGGCATCTGAATGGCTGGATATTGTTTCTTGCCAATACTTGCGGTGGGGGGGAGATAAATTGCTAGTGGGTATTTCTTGTTAATATTCTAAAATGGTAAACCACAAATGGACATTGGGCATAAAGTTTGGCCGGAGTTGTTGGGTAAAAGTCCGCATATGTTATTTGTATGGATTTGTATATGCATGATAAATGGCGAGCAGAAGAGAAGGCCTTTACGGAAAAATCTTTTCAATAAGGATCAGATGCAAGGACAAAATGTAAAATGACCACTAAATGTTATCAGCTTAAACACGTAAGATTAAAAAACCGCTCATACTCAAAGACTTTACAGAGGAAATTTTTATTTTCCAGCAAAGAGTAGAAATGTTCAGGCTCGCATCAAAAATATCAAGGAATTCTAGAGCTTTTACTTTAAGTTTGGATAAGTACTTTGAAGATTTTCCAAATTTTGTTTAATTCATTTTGAAGGCCTTTTATCCATTAAGGCCTCATCTGTTTCCTAACTCACGCACACACACACTCACGCACATTTCAATTGTACTGAGCTTGACAGTCTATGGGCATCATGTCCATTTTCAACCTAAGCCTATTGACAGTTATTCAGTTCGATTCTAGGCCTTTGCCTTATATATACGAGCAAACCACAAATTGCATATCCAAAAGATAAACCAATCGTAATGAAGCTTGGCCTGCGTGGTTCTTCGATAGCACATAGCACAACACAAAGAACGCATACAGAAACGAAAAACTTGTTCCTCTGCAACAAACTAGCAGACACAAGACGATGTTCAACATGAATTATGTGTCAATAACATCAAGTCTCAATGAGGCAATCGTCCCAATACCAAGCGGCTAAGAATAGTGTCTCACTTAATAGCCATCACAAGAGTGCTGCATTTCAACTCTTAGCAGATAATTGCTGTTCTTGCCTGTCCATTGGCCATTATAATGTCTCGGAAATGGATGGATGGATGGATGGGGGGATAATGGGAAAAGCATTTCACTTTACAAATAGCCACAGCAAATAATTGTTGCTTATCGCATAAGAGAAAGAGAGAGATAGAGAGAGCATTAAGGACATTGTAAAGTGTATTGTGGCAAAATATGATGGCTAGCGGTAATAATGTTTTGTGTTTTTTCTTCTATTGGTTATTGGCATGCGGATAAGGAAGAGATCACTTTAGAGTGATTAAAAAACATGAAAAACTCTATAGGTCACAGCTGAAAATATGAAGAAAGAAAACGTGTGTTTGATGAAATACAAGCGAAAAAAAAGAAATTGGAAAGAGCTTCGAAAATAGGTGATCGGCGTATGCTCCTGCAGATACAAAGAAGCTAACTGTGACCACGGTGTGAATATAAATCACCGCAAGTGTAACCCAAGCGAATATTAACAATAACAAGGCTGTAGAAACCAATGGGTTGTCAGCTGCAGCAACCCTGATGAAGTATAAAAAGGCTGTGGGAACCTATGGATTGCCAACTGTATTAATTCGTATGAAGCATAATAAGGCAGTAGGAGCCGATGGGCTCTCAGTTGCAGCAACTCGTAAAGAGATTAATAATTTAGTAGGAACCAGCAACTCACATGAAGAACCAGTAAGGAAAGGTAAAAGTCGAGCGGAGCCGACTATAAGATACCCTACACCACCGAGTCTGCTGTTTTTACTACATGGAACCTATGTTGACATCTAATCAGACTTTAATTTTGCTGGGATAGGACGTAAATTGTGGCTACTACAGCCTTAAAGGGCCATATCGGATGAAAGATATATATGGGAGCTATATATAAATCCGAACCGATTTTAATGAAATTTTGCACACGTAATGGGACATTACATAATACATTTCATGTAAACTTTTGTAAAGATCGGGTCGAAATTGTATCTTCTACAGCCTTAAAGGGCATATCGGATGAAAGATATATATGGGAGCTATATCTAAATCTGGAGCGACTTCAATGAAATTTTGCACACGTATTAGGACGTTAAATAAAACATCTCATGCAAAATTTTGTAAAGATCGGACCAAAATTGTGACTACTAAAGCCTTAAAAGTCCATATCGGGTGAAAGATATATATGGGAGCTTTAGTCTCAAACTGAACCGATTTGAATGAAATTTTGCACACGTATTCGGAGGTTAAGCGAAACGTCGCACGCCAAATTTTGTAAAGATCGGACCTAGATTTTGTCTACTACAGCCTTAAGGGACCATATCGGGCGAAAGATATATATGGGAGCTATATCTAAATCTGAACCGATTTTTATGAAATTTTGCACACGTATTCGGACGTCAAATAAAACATCTCATGCAACATTTTGTTAAGATCGCATAAAAATTATGGCGACTAGGGCCTTCAAAGGCCATATCGGCTGAAAGATATAGAGGGGAGCTATATCTAAAACTGATCAAAATCAATAGAGTTCGTCCTTGGACCAAAAAAGAGACTTGTGCAACTTTTCATGACAATCGGATAACAAATGCCACCTGTACCTCGATCACAAGAAAACATGGACAGACGGACAGGCAGACATAGCTTAATCAAATCAGCAAGTGATTCTAAGCCGATAGGTCAAGCACCTCTATTTCTTAGCTTTGCAAACAAATGCACAAAATTATATTACCCGAACCACAGTGATGGTATAAAAATGTGGCAGTAGGAAACGGTGAGTTGCCGAATGCAGTAACTCCAATGTAGAACAGAAAGGCAAGTAGAACCGATGGGTTGCCGGCTTCAGTGCGCTCTAAAAACTACAAAGTAACCTCGAAAAAGGGAAATCCTTAGTTGTTGACCATACCACTCCCCTAAATTGGTTTATGTTTGGTATTGTGTCCCCACCTAAGTGCCGGAATCTGTTAGACGCGAAAGCCGGGCAATGACATAGGAAATGCTTCGACGTCTCATCATTTTCCCCACATGCTATCACTTGCCGCACCGATTTTATATAAGTGAGCTCGCAGTCCTATGTGTCCTGTCATGATACCTCCTTCTTACTTCCTTTCAGTAATAGCCTCGTATTCTCACGATCTGGATCCCCCTGTTCCACTGGGTTACATGCGCATTTGTCGCCCACGCCCTTTACTGGGACTACGTCGACCCGAAAGGCTTCGGGTTAACCAAGTTTTTTTTACGGCAGTTCTTTGGGCTTCACTGCCAAATCGTCTGCTTTCTTATTCCCAGTTAGTCCGCTATGGCCCGGCACCTAAACGGTGCATTTCGTGCCATCCTCAGATAAGCCGTTAATCTCCTTTTTACATTCCAAAACTGTTCGTGATCTTATCTTCCTCGTTGTTATTGCCCTTATGGCCTGTTTACTGTCCGTAAAGATGTTCACATTCGCCGTCCTCGCGTTAACACCACACCACCTTACGCATTCCGTGACCGTCCAGATCTCCCCCTGCAGTACAGTATTATGGTCAGACCGTCCGAAACAGATCTCAGTCCTTGTGTTCTCAATGAAGACCCCGAGGCTCACTCTGTTCTCTAGCTTTTATCCATCAGGGTTACATGATCTTCCAGATGGTAATACTAGGGTTCCGTCAATCCAAGACTGCGCCGCTGGCAACAGTGCTTCACACTCGACCTCAAATATCCTCTCAGGTATCTGATCGGATACCTCTTTCCCTCCTTCCATGTTTCGTATCGTCGGCTCGATTATACTACAATGGTATAATCTGCTCCCATCCTCAATCCATTCTCCCATCGCCTTACGTCTCATAGCCGCAATGGCTGCTTACACTTAATCTGTATGTCTATGAGTCGGATATCTAGAATGGTTTCCATTGTAGGTGTAGGCTATAAAAATATGGCAGTAGGAAACGATGAGCTGCCGAATGAAGGCAGTAGCCCCAATGAAGAACAGTAAGGCAAGAAGAATCGATGGGTTGGCAGCTTCGGTAACCCAAAAAAAAAATAATAATAAGGCAATAGGAACCGATGGGTTGTCAGTGTTGGCATTCAGAATGAAGAATTAGGAAGCAATAAGAGTGGGTAAGGGACCTCTTTGTTATAGCAGAGTTCGAACGGCATATCGGCGAGCGATACCACTTTGGGGATAAGTCTTTACATGGCAAAGTAACTCACAAATGTTGCCAGCATTAGGAGGGGATAATCACCGCAGAAAAATGTTCTCGCCAGGATTCAAACCCAGGTATTCAGCGTCATAAGCGAACATGTAAAGCTCAGCGCTACAGTGACCTCCATCATTGAATCAGACATCACTCATTGATATGTGACAAGTTTGCCCCTGTTCATGGGGAAATTTACATTGCAGGAGCCAGTGGGATGCCAGCTGCTGTAACCTAAGCGATTAACCTAAAGTGATTTTTGCTGTGTGGCATACGTCAAGTCAAGCTCTAACATTTTGGGCAAAAAAAGTTAAATATCATCTCACGGTAGCGCTCACCATTCACAGTGAAGAAGTACGGTCCAATGATGCCACCAGCCCATAAACCGCACTAAACTGTGACTTTTTCTGGATGCATTGATAGCTCTTGCAATGCTTCTGTCTGATCTTCATTCCAATACCGACAATTCTACTTATTTACGTACCCACTGAGCCAAAAATGAGCTTCGTCGCTGAAAGAGAAGAAGAAGCGCGCGATGAACTTTCTTAACACAGCACTCTAATAAAAGTCAATAATTCGTTTGTAAGACGATTCATGGTTAAATTATAGACCAAACTGAAGATGCTTGATAGTGAAACCAAACACGAAACGTTCGTGAGCTGTTTTAACCAGTGCTGCCAAAGAAGATAATAGCTAAAAAATCACCGTTTAGAAGGCTGTAGAAACCAATGGGTTGTCATCTGCAGTAAATTCAATGAAAAATGATAAGGCAGTAGGAGCCGATGGACTGCCAAATGTATTAATGCATATGAAATTTTCCTCCATTCCATTCTAATGGAATGTTCCTCCGAAAACCTCAAGTCAAGTTGCTACCATGTTTGCAATATCTTAGGCGCCAGTTTGTTTTGCTGCTGCTATACGCCTTCATTTAAATGTGAATTACTTTTTGTATTCAACTCTTCAGAGTACATTTGAATATGCACATAACGATTTTGTTCTTCTGTCAACTATGACAAATGTGTTTTTAGCAGGAATTTGTCATGAATCTCATTCACCTGCTCCAACCCCAGGGGGAGAATTGAAAATTGTAAAAACAGGAGTATGGGCGAAGCCGAAGAAGTAGTCCTTCTCTTGAGTATTCATTAGCAGTAGCTGTCGCTAGCATTCGCATATGAATATGCGGATATCAATGATACATCACATTTCCATTTGTCCTGTTTGGAAGGAGTTGGGGATGTTGTGAGTAAAGAGCCCCATATGCTAGGAATTCCTATTTGCTGCCATGAAGTGCTTGTCGCTGGCACGCTCTTTACACAAGTTAACACTTTTTGCTGTGACATAAAACGCAATGGCTGATGTTGAGCCATGGGGTGTTGGCAATTGGTGAGGAGTTGAAGGTGTTTCCATTGCTTTGCCTTTACAAAGAAGATGAGAAATGTTTATTATTATTATAGGCTTGCTTTGCCACATCAACATCGTGTCTAACACTTTACAAGCGTGTGGTTAGCTTTGCATTATGTTGTCTTTTCATCTTTTGCTTCTTGTTTTGTTATCTTTAAGGAAAATTATGATAATTTGTTTCTAACAACTGCATGACTACGACCACGATGAAGGAGACAACAAAACAAGGAAATCCTAGAATTCCTCAGAGAGTAGGATGAAAAAAAAAAATTAATGATATGTCGTGTTGTATTTACCAGGGAGATAGGCATCTTCAGGAATACCAAAGTGCGGCTTATGTGGTAGACAAAGAAACTCCTTAACGTGTAGTGACTTTAGAATTTCTTCAGAAGTTAAATTTTTATACCCTAAGCCACCACTGTGGTACAGGATATTATATCGTTGAGCATTTGTTTGCAACACTAAGAAATAGAAGAGGAAGACCCATTAAAAAGTATACCGATCGAATTACAAACAGCTCCTGATTCAATTCAGCTATGTCCGTCCGTCTGTCTGTTCATGTATTATTGTGATCAAGGTACAGGTCGCATTTGTTGTCCGATTTTCATAAAATTTTGCACGGGCCACTTTTTTGGTTTAAGGACGAACGTCTCAGTATGTGTACAAAATTTCATTAAAATCGGTCCAGATTTAGATATAGCTTCCATATATATTTTGCATCCGATGCTGCCTTAAAGGCTTTAGTACACAAAAAAACCTCCTAAAATTAAAAAAAAAAAGTTTGAGTTGAGGATCTGTACATGAATGGCCTACTGTCGACCGAAGGAACTGCTGGCCTATGATAAGAGGTTACTGAGGTCGGTGTGAGTGGTAGAGAGGCGTGGGTCACGCCCAGGGCCGCATTTTATCGCCACTCCTAAAGGAGGCCACTAATAGGAATCCTAACTTAAGAGGAATTTGAACCCGTCTTCTATGCAGAGCATCCATTGATACATATAAGAGGTAGGAGATGCATCTAAGAGTAGTAAAGCGTTTAGAAGATGACATACGACTGTCTGGACTAAACCTCGGTGGCTCAACGATAACCCAGAGAAGAATGTAATCTGTTAACGAGAAAGACAAAGTTAATCCAATTCGAGGCGTTGACAGACAAGTTTAAGGCGACCCCTGTGGCTTTGGGACTCAAGCCGATGGCAGAGTGAATAGAGAATAGGAGCAGGTCATACCATCGCTGTATTACCGAGGCGACGATAGGAATGTTGGGGGTACTGGGGATTTTGCGTGAGACACTGTTGCCAACAGCACATTTTTGGTTTGATGAGACTCTGGTTTTGTCATCTGGTAGTTTAGGCTACACTGATGGATCAAATGGAGGCCACCGTAGCGCAGACCGAAAATGTCTGGAAATCTCCATTGGTGTCCCAGAGACGTTGGAAAATTGACATAACACTGTTTTGCAAATGGAAATCTATGCTGATGGAGGATCAAACAGGTTTGGGAGTTTACATTGGGGTCCATAACACATTCCTGCAAGCGAGAATACAGGCGATCTCAGAAAGAGTGATGTTGTACGGTATTAACGCGAGGACGTCTATAACACGGTCCTGCAAGCGGAATTCCGGGCGTATGAACCAAACCTGGAGGAACGTACAAGTCTGGGAATCTACTTTGGGGTCCCAGAGACTGAGTTCTATTTCCATAACACGGTCTTGCAGGCGGAAGTTCAGGTGATCCCAGAACGAGTGAGGTGGTATGGTATAAACACGGGGCCGTCAAGTTTTAATGTTTAAAAGGACAATAAGTTGACGCCTAGGGCAACGGCACAACGGCAAGGTCACGGACAGTCTTGAAGAGTAAGGAGGAGAATAACGGAATGGTATTAATTTTGGTAAAAATCGGTTCAGATTTAGATATAGCTCCCATATATATGTAGTAGTAACTAAATTTTTCAGCCGATTTGCACAAAATTTGGCACGGATTGTTTTGTTATTGATTTTAACATATTTGCATAATTTTATCAAAATTGGCTCAGATTTGGATATAGCTCCCACATATATGTATCGCCCGATATCACTTTTTACACAAATTGTAGATTTTCTTTTCTTTCGGCGAATTTAAAATGTAATTTCAAAAGCAACTACCTTTGCTGTTGTCATTGCGATAACGAGATGTTATTATGGAAAAATTTTGTATCAACTAAAACATCTGTTTTCGTCCGTCCGTACTTGCAATGGACCATCCAATCGTGCTTTAAGTGGCACATTAAGAGTTTGAATCAGGCCACAGCATCAGCAGCGGCAATGATGGCGTTAATGGCCAACCGAAAGAGCCTGCCAGTCATTCAATTAAAGGTTTCAGGTGTGAAAATTGCACACCAAATGCACCAAATACGGGCCAAGCAATTCCTAGTGTCCAAACACATTAAAGTTTATATTTATATTTTTCATCTAACAAACATACTCTTATATACACAAAAGACAAAACGAGTAAACTGTTTATAAGTACAAATATAACGAAAATCAAATGGGGTGCTACATACAAAAGAAAAGGTGGGAAACATTTTTATATCCTTCACCACTACTGTGGTACAGGGTATTATAACTTAGTGCATTTGTTCGTAACACTCAGAAGGAAGAGATATAGACCCATTGATAAGTATACCGATCGACTCAGAATCACTTTCTGATTAGATTTAGCTTTGTCCGTCTGCCAGTTTGTCTGTATGTTTGTCTGTCTGTCCATGCTAAATACAAAAAAATAAAAATACAAGGCGCAGTTTTCATCCGATCGTCTTAAAATTTGGTAGAGGCATGTTTTACGGCCTAGAGACGTAGCCTATTGAAATTGGAAAAAATCGGTTCAGATTTGGATATAGCTTCCATATATATGTTCGTCCGATTTCCAGCAATTACGCAATAAAATGGTCCTTTGTTAACCGATTTTCTCGAAATTTGACAGGAAGGATTTCCTTGTGCCTCTGTATATTACTGGTAAATTTCATAGAAATCGGTTCAGATTTGGATATAGCTTCCATATATATGTTCGTCCGATTTGCAGTAATAATGCAATAAAATGGTCATTTGTTTACCGATTCTCTCGAAATTTAGCAGGAAGGATTTTTTCTTTACTCTTGGCATAGCTGGTGAATTTCATGGAAATCGGTTCAGATTTAGATATAGCTCTCATATATATAGATCGCCCGATTTTAACTTCTAGAGTCACAGCAAGCGCATTTATTGATCAATGTTGCCAAAATTTTTGCACAACGCTTTCCTCGACGACTACCACAATATTTAAGAAGTTCTCCGGAAATCGGTTCAGATTTGGATATAGCACCCACATATATGTTCGTCCGATTTCGAGAAATGTTGCAATAAAGTGCTAATTTGTCAACCAATTCTCTTGAAATCTTGGCAGGAAGGTGTTTCTTATGACTTTCGATATTACTGATGAATTCCATAGAAATCGGCCTAGATTTAGATATAGCTTTCATATATGTATATCGCTCGATTTTCGCTCTAAGAGCCACACTGCGAGCGAATTTATTGACCAATGTTGCCAAAATTTTGCACAACGCTTTCCTCGACGACTACCACAATATTTAAGAAGTTCTCCGGAAATCGGTTCAGATTTGGATATAGCTCCCATATATATGTTCGTCCGATTTTGAGAAATGTTGCAATAAAGTGCTAATTTGTCAACCAATTCTCTCGAATTCTTCGCAGGAAGGATTTTCTTATGACTCTCGCCATTACTGATGAATTCCATAGAAATCGGCCTAGATTTAGATATAGCTTTCATATATGGATATCGCCTGATTTTCGCTCTAAGAGCCACTGCCAGCGCATTTATTGACCAATATTGACAAAATTTTACACAACATTTTCCTCGACGACTACCACACAATATCTGTTCGAAATCGGTTCAGATTTAGATATAGCTCTCATATATATGTTCGTCAGATTTTGGGTAATTTGCAGTAATTTTGTCTTTTGTCAACCGTAGTCATATTTCCTCGAAACTTGATAGGGATAGTGTAATAAGCCATTTGAAAACATCCGCCGAGGTCCTTAGAAATTGGTTCAGAATTGTATATAAGTCCCAACTGTACTTATAGCGTAGGTGTAGGGTATTATGCAGTCGGAACCCCCCGCCAAACATCACAAATTTTGTGAATATCGGTGTTAATGTATAGACAATCTCTCCATTAGTAGTCTTGAAGAATTTCCTCATTCTAACCGTTGCAAAATTAGTAATGAAAAGCAAATTTTGAAAAATATTATTGAAAACTTCAAATTTCTTTACAACCTTTTTTATGAAGAAAGTCAAATTGGGATTCTTCTCAAATTTGTTTTTAGTTATTTAGGAAAGCCCCATATGGTTTTCCTTTAATCCATTTTTCCTCTCGATTTTTATTTTTTTTTTTTTTCACATACAAGACAATTCGTACGTGCAGATATGTTGATGGTAGGCTGACAACTACGAGCTACATTAGATAAGTGCAGCAGTGAAAAAGCTGGAATATCAACTTGCTTATGTGGCGACCATATGAATGAACCTCGAAACATATTGCGGGCTGGTTGGTGGTTTGGTATACTAGCTGAATGACTGACTGACTGACTGACTATGAGTTTTCGTTATGGGTAACAAAAACAAACCAACACATAGATTTGGATCTTTATACACTTCCTAACCAACACGGATGTGCTAGATTTGGGTATAGTGCAAAATTGCAAAAAAAATCCCTATTGCAATATAAGGCATTTAGCAACACAATCATATTTGGCATAGTACAAGCAATAGAAGCCACCACTTTATTGTGGGTCATGCACTTTTTCGTTAAAAATGAGAGAAATGCCATTGTCCTGTAGGATATATGCTATCCAATGTAAGGGGTCACAATGTGCTTTGTTGGGAGGAAGAACACACAGTGCTAAACTACCAAACAATATGTCAGCAAAGGATGTACTCTATCCACAGGCTGGCCACACAATGGAATATGTTGTAAAAGTTCTCTTGCAATATGTTTCGTAAGGCCAGCAGATGATGTGTTGTGAATAGCAACTTAACAAAGAACTAAAATACTTTGAAGTATTAGTGGTATAGGAAGATGACATAACAAAGGAATAAAATACCTTCGAAGTAGTATAGCTAGATGACATAACAATGGAATAAAATACCTTAAAGAATTAGTCCTCAAATACTTTCAGAGTTTAACTTGTGTTGGCTGGACAAACATCGACATCAACTTCAGTTTTCTTTCATACTTACATACAGAGATTATTTTCTTATATTTTCATAATTTTTTGGCACTTACCTGAAAAAAAAGAAGAAAATGGCATATTAGAAACCCTTCATAGTTGTACAATATTTAAGAGTAAGGAAAAGAAGGATACGAAGATGAAATCAACTAAGGGTCGTTTTGGTTTGCTATTTAAACAGTTACATGGAACACACAAAGGCCGCCGTAGCGCAGAGCTTAGAATAAAAAAGTATGGTTCAAATCGACCTAAAACCTGATATTGCTTTTATATAAACCGACCTCCGGATTTGACTTCATTAGCCTCTACTGGCCCAATTCTTATCGGATATGGCTGAATTTTTGTACTAAGACGTCTTTTATGATATTTAATCGATGTACCATGTATGGTTTGAATCGATCTTAAACCTGATTTAGCTTCCATATAAACCGATCTCTCGATTTGACTTCTTGAGCCTCTAGAGAGTGCAATTCTTATCCGATTTGGCTGAAATTTTGCATATAATCTGCAACATACGATTCGGTTCGGTTCGGCTCAAAACCTGATATAGTTCCCATATAAACCGTAATAATTAAATTTTGCAATCATACATTGCGAAATATCAGAATGCAATAAAAATACTCTAAAAAAAAACACAAAATAAAAACAGTCAACAAAAATGAGCCATTACAATACTACATAATGACCAACACAATATTGCCATCTAATCTAATGATCACTAATCAGTGATGGCAGCTGCCAGCAGAGGCAACAACATTGAGTGCAGCAGCAACTGTAGTTGCGTTGTAAGGCAATGTCGTTGGTTCACAATGAGGTTGCAGCAATGCAACGAATATCTCGAAAAACGTAACAGCACCAACAGCATTGGGACAAATAGGCAAAAACCCAGATACAAAAGAAAATCACGGAAAAAATGGAAACTCGCAGCACGAGTCATAAAACTTGATGTGTTGCACTCGAAAAGAAGCAACCATGCCTACCAACAGCGGAAAAAAACTTCAATGACACAAAAATATGATTCAATACAATGCAAAAGTTGGTAACAATAACCCCCACTTGTTATTCCCCTTTCCACCCTGATCGGGAGAGATGGAGCGAGAGAGAGACCAACATAACTTCCATAACATACCCCCTTAAATGGTCAAACAATGACTTTTCCAAGGAGATTTGTAGTGCAGCAAACACACCACAAGTCGGTATTGGTATTGGTATTTGTCAATAATGTGGAGGAACATAGAAGTAAAGGAAAAAAGAACTATGCCACCTCCCCAGTTCAAGCAGTGGCCGCCATTATCAATATGACCAACCAACAGAGGTATTAAACCAAATATAGGTCAGCAGTAATGGTTCAGACACATTGTGCCACATTGTTTTGTAGCGTTCATTAAAACAAAAGAGTGCTGGCGTCAATGTTGTTGCCACAAATGACAATGTTGATGGTGCATCAAGCAAAAAAGAAAAGTCAAGCAACTTCATTGGAAGCAGTATTAGTATGTGGTCGAGTGCAACTCATGTTTAAATTCAATTAAAAAATGTAGCAAACAAAAGACGAGGCTCTCTAGGTCAGGCTGGCCACATTGTTGCAAACATGATGAAGGAGAGTTAGAGGCAAGAAATCAAAGAGGCAAAGATAAATGTCCTAAAACGACATAAAATGTCAAAATGAGGAAGACTGTATAGCCCTTTATGGGGCCAAAATCATCATCCATTTTAATTTTCCAGCCATCTTCCACTAATTTTCATGCTAAACTCCATACCACATTTTATGTGGCCTAATGGAATTTTTAAACACATTTTCTTTGTTTTTGTAGCCCAAGTTTCCCATTGAGTTTTAAGTGTGACTAGAGTTTAATTACTTTTCAAAAAATCCATTGAATTTATAGCCGCTGCAATGACCTAACGTCCATATTGGTGCATTAACGTTGTTTTCCCAGCCAAAATAGCTGGCCAATATCAAAGTGCCTTGAAAAGTATGCCAAAGTTTTATGTGTCGCTGGCTTGAACACATACTCGTATTGCCAGTTAGAAGGGTGAGCGGGACAATGTTCAAGATGTTGGAATTGCAATTGTTTGTCTGTCTGGCCTGTTTTTGTTGCAAAGTTCCCAAATAAAAGTAGTGCACACGTGTTCGAAAAAACAAAATTGAAACACTACATTTGTTCGGGTACTCGCATATTCATGCAAACGCGGCCATAATGAAAATATGTTCAACATTTTGCTGTATGTTTTGCATGGCTTGTACCGGCTGCACAAGGATACAAGATGAGGTTAGTGGACTTTGCCGCCACATGTTTTTTCATAGAACTGGTTTTGGATTGTGTTTTTCTTTTTGGCAGGAGCTTTGATTTTAATGTAGAGCTTTTTAGATGAATAGATGGGTTTTTGTGACGGTCGGACAGACAGACGGACAAATATTTGGTATTTTGTTTGAAGCTTAGGTCACACAATAAGCCCCAGTTCCATGAATTTGGTTTTGTTATCTTAATCAATGAACTAACCAACCAATAAGATTGCTGTGATTTTAGATATCACTGCTTATTTTTCCCCGGCCTAATATCCACGGCAAGCCGTTTGGAAAGGAAGTCCCTTATCTTCGAGCTTAGGTTAGGTTAAGTTAGAGTGGCAGTCCTTTGCGGACTCACTTAGACAATTTTAAGTCCATTGTGATACCACAGTAGAAGAGACTAAGGCCTCTGGTAGAAATCTAACACACAACCCTTGCACTGACCATCCGAGCAGACTACCAACCCTTGCACTGGCCATTCGAGCAGGCTACCAACTCGGCTATCGGGTTGCCATTAAGCATAAACTTGTATCCAACTACACACATTGGTATGTGAGAAGTATCCTCACTGTTCCTTAATGGAATGTTCAAGGACAAATTTGCATTACAATTCTTTTGAAGAAGCATCACCAACTTCTCTCATTGATAAGAGAAAAGCATCCCTACCGTTCCTTAATGGAAATTCTTGGGAAAATTTGAATTACTATCTTTACGAAGAAGCATCAGCAACTGATGGATCGCCCCAGGTACCACACTCAAAAGGTATTCATGTTTGAGTTGGACCATAACACAATCACAATCTTTGAAGTCGCAAAGAACCCCCTCGAACCATCCACCACAAATAAAGATTCAGGGACAAAAGACCATAGACCCACATCTGGTCGACAGCCAGTCATCGGAGTAGGAAATGAGAAAGAGACGGAAACCCAGGGTGTGGAGCAGACCAAACCCAGCTTTTAATTACAGGTGGTATTTGCCATACAGATTCAGATAACAATTGCGTCAATAATCCATATCGTAGCAAAATCAAGAGACCAGGTCAGAAGAATGGTAGCAAATGCATTGCTAAGCTAACAACAAAACCAACCAAGCAATTTGGAGTACAACGATGATAGCTCCCACAAGTAAAAACGTGCTAAGTTCGGCCCGCCCTAATCTTAGGTACCCACCATCATGGATTCCGCTAAAAAGAACCTCCTCGAAGTCGTCAAGAACCTTCTCGAACCAGAAAGAGACAGAAACCCAGGGCGCGGAACAGACAAAAACCAGCTTTAAACTAGGGTTGGTATTTGCTATACAGATTCAGATAACAATAGTGTCAATAATCAATAATCGTACCAAAATCGAGATACGAGGTCAGAAGAATGGTAACAAATGCAAGCTATAACATTGCCCAGCTAACAACTTAACCAACCAAGCAATTCGGAGTACAACGAAGATAGCTTCCACAAGTAAAAATTTGCTAAGTTCGGCAGGGCCTAACCTTAGGTACCCACCATCATGAATTCCGCTAAAAAGAACCTCCTCGAAGTCGTAAAGAACCTCCTCGAACCAGAAAGAGGCGGAAACCCATGGTGTAGGGCAGACAAAAACCAGCCATTAACTAGAAAACAATAGTGTCAATAATCCATAGTCGTAACAAAATTGGGAGACGAGTTCAGAAGAATGTTGGCAAATGCAAGCGATAACATTGCTAAGCTAACAACCAAACCAGCCAAGCAATTCGGAGTACAACGAAGATATCTTCCACAAGTAAAAACGTGGCAAGTTCGGCCGGGCCTAATTTAAGGTACCCACCATTATGGATTCCACTAAAAATTTCCCTTGATTCTGGAATTGGCTGCAGCTGCTATGGTCTCAAGTAGTCATATAAGGGAATCGGTATTAAAAGGGTCCATATGAGTATGGAGACAGATTCGAAACATACTTGGCACTGATCGGTTTATATGGGAGCTGTATTTAGACCGATTCGGGTCATAATAAGCACGGATGTTGGAAGGCAGTACAGAACAGAAGCACTTGTTTCAAATTTGGATGAAAACTAAGGCGTCAAGTGTCTCAAGAAGTCTAATCCGGTTGTCGGTTTGTAAGGGGGCTACATCAGTTTATAAACCGATTGGGGTCTCTAGGAGCTGAAGAAATCAAGACTGGGGATCGGTTTATATGGGGGCATATCAGTTCATTGAGTGATTCGGATTATATTGGTAACGGAAGCTGGAAGTCATAGTAAAAGCCTTTGTACCAAATATGAAAATTGAGGCCTCTATGAGCTCAAGAAGTCAAATCCAACGATCGGATTATATGGGGGAGTTATATCAGCATAAAGACTGATTCGGATAAAACTGTTTACGGATGTTGGAGGTCATAGTAGAAGCCTTTGTGCCAACTTTCAACCAAATAAAGTGAAAATTGATGCCTCTAGGATCCGGGGATCGGCTTATATGGGGGCTACATCAGTATATAGACCGATTCGGATCAAACTTTGCACGTTTGAAAGTCAAAACAAAAGTTCTTGCGCCAAATTTCAAGCAAATTGGGGAACATTAAGGCTTCTAGGGGCTTAAGAAGTCAAATCCGGGGATCGGTTTGTATGGGGGTTACATCAGTTTATACACCGATTCGGATCATGCTCGGCACGAATATTGGAAGACAGAATACAAGACTTTTTGTCAAAATTCAGCTAAATCGGATGAAAATTGTGGTCTATAGGGGCTCAAGAAGTGAAAACTGGAGATCGGTTTATATGGGTGATCTATCCAAATCTGAAACGATATGGCCCTTTGCAATCCCCAATTACCTAAATTCACAAAAAGTGTCTGCGCACAATTTTGAGCTGATATATTTATTCGTTCGAAGGCTATCGTGATTTCGACAGACGAACATGGCTAGGTCGACTCAGAATGTTAAGACGATCAAAAATATATATACTTTGTAGGGTCTCAGGTTAATATTTCGAGGAATGACTAGATTATTACAGATATTTCGGGAAGATTAAGTCAACCCCCAAAAAGAGTCTCAAGACAGTATTCACGGAAGGAGATAAAGTCGAAATAAGAACAAAGAAAAGGTAAACAAACCGTGCGGCACTACTGTTGCCCAAAAGGATAAAAAACCCATCTCAGAAGATGATTGCTGGTATCTTATGTCAAAGTAGCCAGGAGGCATGAACCGACATAGGAGATTGTTGTTATAAACTGTGTATCCGTTATAGTCTCATTACCGAAGGAAACTGCGAAACTGCAGGATGCCCTTGGAAATACAACTGATATTCCAATCTCCTTCGCAAGAATTATCAAGAGTTGCAAAGTGTTCAGGTCTCCTGAGAAGCACAACATTAAGAAACTCGGCTTTCATATAAAGAGTTGGCAAGGTGTATCCTTCAGAGGGACATTAAGTCAGAATAAGTATGAAAAAAAAGCTCGGGCATCCGGGATGGTTGTGACTCTCAAAAGAATGCCACAATAATCTCGGTGGAGCAATCTCGGAAATCAAACAAATTTGCCCATGAACATTCCATTAATGAATACGGGCAAACTTTTCACATATCAATGAGTGCTGCCCGATACAAGTTTAAGCTCAATGATAAGGGGCCTTCTTTTTATAGCCGAGTCCGTACGGCGTGCCGCAGTGCGACACCTTTTTAAGGAGAAGTTTCTACATGGCTGCCATAGCATTTTTTTAAATGGCATAGTTCCTCACAAATGTCCCATTTAAAATAATCCTAAAAATTTTTAATAAAATAATAAAATATTATGTGTAACAGTTGTTTGTGTTAAAGCTTTACTATTAAAGGGCCTATTAAGTGTTGCGGGAATAGTTTCTAAACCGATAACAATCATATATGTTTAAATTTAAAAAAAAAGTACCTTTTCAAGTATAACAGTTTCTGGCAAAATGAGATAACTGTTATATTTGCAGGGATAAAGTCAGAGCACACAACAGTAATATACAATTCTATTTTAAAATATAGAAAATTTGTTATTTATAACTGTATAACAGTTTCTGGTAGAAAATTATAACTGTTATACTCGCTTGAACTGAATATGGTGTCTTTACAAGAATCCTAAAAATGTTTAATTAAAAAAAATACGCTATTTAATTGTATATTATAGTTTGTGACTTAATGAGATAATTGTTTCACTTGTTTAATATTGAATGCCACTAATAAAATAAATATTTTAATTAAAAACATACTAATTAAATTATGATTTACAGTGTCTCAATGTCCCCATTTTCAATTGTACCATATGCTATTAGAAAAAATACATCAACTAAATTATTTACTACAGTATAACAGTTTCTGTCAAAATAAGATAACTGTTACATTTGTTTAAAGGGGAATGGAGTCAGAACAGGCAACAGTCAAAAATAATTCTATTTAAAAAAAAATGTTATTTATAACGGTATAACAGTTTCAGACACAATATAATAACTATTATACTTGTTTAAAATTTAAAAAATAAATATAATTGTATATGGTCCCCTTTACAAGAATCCTTAAAAATGTTTATTAAAAAATAAAAAAATTTAATTGTGTATAACAGTTTGTGTCTTAATGATATAATTGTTTCACTTGTTTAATTTTGAATATATGCTACTAACAAAAAAAAATATTTTAATTAAAAACATACATATTTAAATGCGATTTACAGTGTCTGAATGTCTCCATTTACAATAGTCCCATATCTTATTATAAAAAATACAATTTAAATATTTACAATCGTATAACAGTTTCTAGCAAAATAAGATAACTGTTATGCTTGTTTAAAAGGGGCGGAGCCAGAACAGACAACAGTCAAATATGTTTCTATCTTAAAACATGGAAAAAATTAGTTACTTAGAAGAGTATAACAGTTTCTGGCTAAAAATAATAACTGTTATACTTGTTTAAAATAAAATGACAAGAATTCTAACCATCTTAATTCTATTGTAATAAGAATTCTAATGGCCTAAATGGCCATTTTCTGTAGATGCATCTTCAGCTATATAAATACCAACGAAGCTTCTATTCAATGCCACTATTCCAAGAGTTATCGGAATTGGCTAATGGGAACATTTCTTAACTATGGGTCATTATACGTTATGTGATGTAATTATGCTTAAACTAAAAACCACAGAAGGTAACACTACTTTTTATACCCACCACCATAGGATGGGAGTATACTAATCTAGTTTCTTTTCTGTGGTATCACATGAAATAATAACAAAATATTTGAATCATGTTTTCAAATGAAGTAAACTCTGTACATACAGTTTATTACTTTTTCTTCCTTTATCCGCAAAAACATTATGACAACTTTGAACCTCCTCACATTTGTCTACAGCCTGTAATTTTTCTATTATATGACTTGCTAGCGGTACAAAAATGAAAATCATGGCTTTCTCTTTTGCTTAAAACCCATTTTAGTAGTCAGCTTTAATTTTCGCCAAAGGACTAACTAACCTAATGAATATCTGCCATATTCCTTGCAAATCATTATAAAATTCCTACATACGTTTTCCCCCGGTGGCAGGCCACACACATAGTAGGTCTTTGGATCAAAACCACAGCACTACAAAAAGAGCAATCAAATAAACATTAAAAGAGTAAACAAAGTTTTTACTTTTTATAGACTCAACAATTGAAATATTTTCGCTGGCCGGGCTACATCAAATCGTAAATTATCCACTGAATGAAAAAAAAAAAAGAAAATAGTGGAAAAAAACAACAACTCAAACTACATCAAGCTACATGGGTTGTGGCAAAAACAAAACAAAAAAATGTGTGTAACAATTTACAATTAAATGCCTAGCTAAATGGTCTTTGGAGTAAACTGCAACCTGGTTTGGTATGGTGGTCAGCTACCGGCTTGCCACAAACCCAATGTAAACTGTTTTTGGGTGTGTCTTACGCAAAATCCCCGCCAGTCGATTGCAGAGGCACACTGACGGAAGGACGGACATTCACATAAGACCACTACTGTAAATTTGTCAAGAAAAATCCAAAAGTTATGGCTTAGTTTGGTATTTGTTTTTCCCTCAGCGCTTGTATGAATGTAAAATCAACAAAACATTTCTAAGATTTAATGATATCACAAATTATGGTTTATTTTTGCCCCTCCTTGCAAATGAAAATTTCAAAATTCAGAGTCATGTAAAAAAAAAACAAACAAAATTCTGTTTACCATTATCTGATAAGAAATTAGAACCGCAAAACATTGTTGCGGATTATATCTACACGATCTTTAAATAAATTCCTAACATGCTAGAAAACATTTTGGAAAACAACATTTTTATAAAAAATGGCTATAATGAATTAATTGTCGCTTAATGGGAAGGGGAAAGAGGAATAAACCAAACATTTTTAGGAATGTCAATAAAAATGATAATAAATCATGTTTGGATTATGGTAGATATGCGGTCGGGGAAAGTTTTCCAGCATACAGAGTAACTCGTAAGAAAGGTTTCCACATTACTGAAATTGAATACAGTTTGTCATCTGTGTACTTTGGAAGAAAGAATATCCCTTTTACCATGGGACCATAGTGTATCTGACTGTCTTACTGAACAGGAAACCTTAACACCAACAAAATCAAAAGAACAAAATAAGTATATTTTGCCACAAGCAGTCTTACAGATGCTTATGCTTTTAACAACCATTGAAGGATTTAACCCTAATAATATAATAGGCACTGTCAACATGTGAAAACTTAGGAACTAGAACCTCATGAAATACTACTATTACATTGACTGAAAGTTAGAGTAAGATGAGCTATTTATGAACACGGCTACTGGTCCTTAGCAAAAACTGATTCATTCCATCCAACGTACAGTGTTGCCTACATTTGAAAACTCAAAAACTAAAAGATCATCATAAAAAGATTGCTTTTGTTTTCATTCTCCTAATCCCCAAAAGTTATCCGAAATTTGTTAAACTGTATACAAAAAAATTTTTGTCTCCTACATTCGTAACGACAAATTTTCATCTAATTCCATGATTTGTAGCGGTCATTGTATCTATCAACCTTGTTTTTTTGAAAATTCTGTTTGTTTTTTGTGCCACTTGAAAAATTTGTTCTTGTGTCCATTCTCAACAAGTTATCATAGCAAAAAACTACACAAAAAAGAACTTTGTTAACAAGCAGATACATAAGCGATTATAAAAAACGAATTTACAAATGAAGTCGAACAGCGTAAAAGGCATGTCCAATTGAAATGAACTTGAGTTTAGCCGAAAAACAACTTTAAAAGGACAGAAAAAGTCATGTTATGTTCAAAACACCCACTTGGAAAATCGTAAACACGGCACATTAATGTATTTTTCGGTAAACAAAAATGTTGGTAAAAACGAAGGACACTGGAAAAGCTGTAGAATTGGAAAAGACAAAGTGCTGTATTGAAAAAATGAATATTAAAAAAGGAGTGTTGCCAACGAAGAGATATTTGTTTTCATATAGAAAAGTATTATCTATAATAAGAATCATCAACAATATTTTCCCATCGAAAAGACTTATTATAGATGATGAGGGATGATGTTTTCATCAACGATTATCTTTTCTGCATAGAAAAAAAAACATCAATGATCGTTTTGTAAAGAAAATAACCATCAACAGCCTTTTCTTTACAGAAAAGAATAATCAGCCATGATAATTTCTGTATAGAGAAGATTAATCAAAGTTGATCTTTTCTGTATAAAAAAACATCAACGGTGTAGAAACAACTATCAACTATAGAAACAATGACTTTTTTGTATAGAAACGAATCATCAACGATGATCTTCCTTACATAGTATAAAACAAAGTCGCTTTCGCTGTATGTCCGTATGTATGCATAGATCTTTATAACTACGCAACGGATTTTGATGCGGTTTTTTTTAATAGATAGAGTGATTCTTAAGGAAGGTTTGTATGTATAATAAATGCATAATATAGTAGAGAAACACTGATAAATTTAAAGGTTTCTAATGTGATGTCGTAAATAAGAACGTTTTTTTGCGCTTATATTGCAAACGCTGGCTGAACCCTACGAGATAGACCAAAATAATGTACTACAGTATCGTTCACCTTAAAAAGTTCAACAAAAAAGTCCGCGATGGTATATGTCTATCTCTTAGGGATAACCCAGCATAACCATTTTTATTCTTTACTAAAAAATGGTTATTTACGAAGTGATTTTAAACAATACAGCATTAATCCTTATCCAATTAAGTACCTTAAATAAATTGTGCATTTATTATAGATCAATATGCTTTTTACAGCATGTAATTTAAGTGAATATTACCGAAGATATTACAAATTTATTATATTAGTAGTATTGTAAGTACATTAGGTTAGATATGATTAGCTTAAAACCATATTTCTTGGTATTTCTTCCATTAAGACTTTGATTTGAATTTAGAGTTAAGGCTATTTAGTATTAGGGCGAGCATTTTCAATAGAAGAACTGAATAGAATAGGTATATTTTGTTGTTGATAATCTTTTGTTTTTGTAATATATTAATTAACTATAAATATATTCTTTGACATAAATTACATACTCTTATAAAAGATAAATTAACGAATAGTAAGTAAATATTTTTCACTCCAGCACTAACCAATAATTAGTGCAATTAGTTCATAATCATACGTATAGTTTTAAGTTGTGAGTTTAATCAAGTACTGAGTACCTAAGTATAAAATTTTGAACAGACATTATAAAGTCATGTCCGGAAGACGTCGTCGTGCGAACATAGGTCGTAGTACAGTGAATGCCAGAAGAGCACGTTCAGCAAGAGATGAAGAATCGTCAACGGAACGCGAGGCTCGCCTCAGCCAGCTCCGAGAAAGAAATAGAACTGCGAGAGAAAGAGAATCCTCAATGGAGCGTGAGGCTCGCCGCAGCCAGGATCGGGTTAGACGTAGAGTTCAGAGAGCCAGAGAATCCTCTGTAGATCATGAGGCTCGCCTCAGCCAGAATAGAAATCGAATACAGAGAACGAGAGAATCAGCACAGACACATAGTAACGCTGAACAAAACGGACAACCGATCAGCCACAGATGGGTAAATAAAGAATATTCTGCCATGAATTACGATCCTTTGATTTGTTACAAGGATGATCGTATTGTGTCCATAGGTACTATGTCAGTAGTGTGTGAATATTGTTTGGCATTGAAGTTCAAGGACGAATCGAAAGGTTTGTGTTGCTTACAAGGAAAAGTAAAATTAGAAGAAATTCTTCCTCCACCTGAACCACTTCACTCTCTGCTTACGGGTGATCATCCGAAATCCAAACAATTCATACGCAATATCCGCCGTTACAATAACGCATTTCAAATGACGTCTTTCAAAAGTAAGCAAGTTGTTGAGCGCGGTTTTATGCCTACATTTAAAATTCAAGGGCAAGTGTATCACTTGGCTGGGAGCTTGCTACCACTTCGACCAGATGATCACAAATTTCTGCAAATTTATTTTATTGCAGACCCAGATACACAAGCATCAACGCGGTGTTCGATTGTCGCACAGCCAATAGATATAGATTTGATCAGATCTCTTCAAGATATGTTACATTCTCATAACAGCTACATTCAGTCTTTTAAAACTGCTATTGAGAGTGTTCCAGTAGATACTCCAGACTACAATGTCGTAATCCATGCAAATAAAGTTCCTGTTGGAGAACACAGAGGGCGATATAATGCGCCGTCCACGAGTGAAGTAGCAGTGGTAATAGCTGGACAGCAATTCGACAAAAGAGATATTGTGTTGCGCAGTCGTGATGATAATTTGCAAAAAATATCAGAGTTACACAGATCTTATGACAGCTTACAATATCCTTTGATGCTATGTCGCGGAGAAGATGGTTATACCATTAATGTTCCTCAAGTTGACCCAACCAGTAGTGCACCTCTGCGTAAGACAGTGTCGTGTATGAACTACTATTGCTACCGTATAATGACAAGACAAAACAATTTCAACTCTTTGCTTAGATATGGAATGTTGACAAACCAATACTTTGTCGATCAATATGCGAAAATTGAATCTGAGAGATTGGCTTACATTCGTAACAATCAAACTAAATTGAGAGCAGAAAATTACGTTCACCTTCAGGATGCTTTACAGGCGAATGAACACAGCAACAACATTGGACAGTTGGTTATACTACCTTCATCATTCACAGGTGGACCTCGATATTTACATGAAAAATCACAGGACGCAATGACTTATGTCAGACATTACGGTAAACCTGATTTATTCATTACTGCAACATGTAACCCAAATTGGCCAGAAATCAAAGAAAATATTAATACCAATTTAACTCCACAAGACAGATATGATATAGTTAATAGAGTCTTCCATTTAAAAGTACAGAAACTCCTACACCTCATTAACAAGTCTCATATATTCGGTCCGCCGCGCTGTCATATGTACACTATAGAGTGGCAGAAACGTGGTTTGCCACATGTACATCTGCTGGTGTGGTTAGTGAACAAAATTAGACCAAATCAAATCGACAGCGTAATTTCAGCTGAATTACCGGTTAAGGAAGATGATCCCGTCCTGTTTGAAATAGTAAAAAAACACATGGTACACGGTCCCTGCGGGACTTTAAATCGTAATTCTGCATGTATGCGAGATTCCAAATGCAGCAAAAAATTTCCGAAGCCGTTTCAAATACAAACATCTACTAGCGATGACGGATATCCCAAATATCGACGACGATCGCCAGATCAGGGTGGGCAAAGTGCCACAGTCGGAAACTACGATATTGATAACCGATGGATCGTTCCACATAATCCGCTCCTTTTAAAAATTTTTGATGCCCACATCAACGTCGAGTTGTGCAGTTCAATAAAGTCGATCCAATATGTTACTAAATACATTAATAAAGGTAGCGATCAAGCTACTTTCAGCATACAATCACCAAATGAAGTGGAAACATATCAGTCTGGACGTTACATATGCAGTTCTGAAGCAGTATGGAGGATGTTATCATTCGAAGTTCACGACCGAGCTCCCACTATTGTCCACCTTGCAGTTCATTTAGAAAATGGACAAAGAGTATATTTCACTGAGAACAATATACAAGAAGTTGTCTATAACCCGCGGGACACTACATTAACAGCATTCTTCAAGTTATGCGCTCAAGATGATTTCGCGAAAACACTGACATATGACAGAGTTCCAACTTACTATACATGGAACCAGAGTTCTAAAACATTCCAACGACGAAAACAAGGAACTGCGGTCGATGGTTTCCCCGGAATAAAAAAAACTGATGCTCTTGGTAGAGTCTACGCGATTCATCCCAACAACAGCGAATGCTTTCATTTGAGAATGTTACTCCATGTTGTAAAAGGCCCGACATCCTTTGCACACCTGAGAACTGTACAAGGTGTTATTTACAATACTTATCAAATGGCATGTAAAGCTATGGGACTCTTGGAAGACGATTCTCACTGGGAAAATACATTATCAGAAGCAGCTATTTGCAGTTCCGCTACATCATTAAGATATTTATTTGCCATCATAGTTGCGTTTTGTCAAGTAAGTGATTCTGTTAGTCTATGGAATAAATTTAGAGAAAATATGGCCAGTGATATTCTGATTCGGCAACGGCGAGAATTAGTTTCAGATGATTTACAATATGACCAAAACATATTTGATGAAGCATTATTTGAATTGAACAAAGTAGTGCAACTACTGACGAGTAAATCGATCAATGATTTTGGACTGCCGATGCCAGCTAATATTAACTCAGATTTAACGAATAATGCCGAATACACAAGAGAAACATCATACGATCAATCGAAACTTTTACAAAATATAGCCCAAGATGAGCCACGATTGAACATCGATCAGAAAAAAGTATTTACTACATTACTATCATCAATTGATAACAATGAAGGAAAAATATTTTTTCTTGATGCCCCAGGAGGTACAGGTAAAACATTTTTAATTAATTTGCTTTTAACAAAAGTCAGATCCACCGGAAAAATTGCATTAGCTGTCGCGTCATCCGGCATTGCTGCTACGCTTTTAGAAGGAGGCCGAACTGCACACTCTACATTCAAGCTCCCGCTGAAAATCGCTACCGATGATAATAAAAGCGTCTGTAGTATTTCTAAACAGAGCAATACAGGAAAATTGATCCGTGACTGCTCATTAATAGTCTGGGATGAAGCCACCATGTCAAACAAGACATCTGTGGAAGCACTGGATAGGACAATGCGCGATTTGCGCAGTAAAAATGCACCTATGGGTGGATGTACAATTCTGTTCTCTGGAGACTTTCGTCAAATCCTACCGGTTGTCCCTAGAGGAACACGTGCGGACGAAATAAATGCTTCCCTAAAAAGATCCAACCTTTGGCCATACGTTAATAAGTTAGAGCTTAAAACTAACATGAGGCTTTCATTATCTTCACGTGAGAACAGGCTTTTTTCAGAGATGCTGCTAAAAGTTGGCAATGGAAAGTTAACTCAAAGTGATGGAAGGATTAACCTAGATAACCTTTGTGTTTTGATAGACAACATCCAAGATTTGGTCAACAATGTCTATCCTGACATTCATAACATAAGTTGTAAGACTCTATCTTGGTTCAAAGAAAGAGCCATCCTGTCACCAACCAACGAACAAGTAGATAAGGCAAACAACTTGATTCTTGCAAAAATTGATACGCAGACGCAAATATACTACTCGGTCGATACTGTTCTCGACTCGGAAGAAGCTGTACATTTTCCTACAGAATTTCTTAATTCTTTGAACCCTTCTGGACTCCCTCCTCATAAAATGGAATTGAAAGTAGGTTGTCCTGTAATTTTATTAAGAAATCTGAATCCTCCTAAGCTCTGCAATGGCACACGTTTGCTGGTAAAATCACTAAAAAAATTCATAATAGAGTGCACAATACTCACCGGATGTGGTACCGGAGAAGATGTACTAATTCCCCGAATTCCTCTGATACCATCAGATTTACCGTTCCAATTTAAACGCCTACAATTTCCGGTAAAGATATCTTTTGCAATGACCATTAATAAATCGCAGGGTCAAACTTTTAACGTTGCAGGATTAGACTTGAGTGTTGAGTGTTTTTCACATGGCCAATTATATGTCGCGCTGTCAAGAGTAACGTCTAAGCAAAACATGTTTGTATTGGCTAATGACAAAAAAGCTGTGAACGTTGTGTATAAGGACATTCTGTAGTAGGTATATTTTGCATTGCACCCGTGCGAAGCCGGGGCGGGTCGCTAGTTTCTGTATAAAAAAAAGAATCATCAAGAATCATCATAATTGATGATCTTTTCTGTATAGAAAAGAATCATCAATGATGATATTTTCTGTATAGAAAAGAATCCTCAATGATGATCTTTTCTGTATAGAAAAGAATCATCAATGATGATCTTTTCTGTATAGAAAAGAATCATCAATGATGATCTTTTCTGTATAGAAAAGAATCATCAATGATGATCTTTTCTGTATAGAAAAGAATCATCAATGATGATCTTTTCTGTATAGAAAAGAATCATCAATGATGATCTTTTCTGTATAGAAAAGAATCATCAATGATGATCTTTTCTGTGTAGAAAAGAATCATCAATGATGATCTTTTCTGTGTAGAAAAGAATCATCAATGATTATCTTTTCTGTGTAGAAAAGAAACATCAATGATGATCTTTTCTGTGCAGAAAAGAATCATCACCTACGATCTTTTCTGTATAGAAAAGAATCATCACCGACGATCTTTTCTGTATAGAAAAGAATCATCAACGATGATCGTTTATGTATAGAACCGAATCATCAACGATGATCTTTTCTGTATGGAGAAGAGTCATCAACAGTTATATTTTCTATAAAGAATCGTCTACGATGATTCACATAGAAAAGAATCTTTAACGAATAACTTTTCTGTGTAGAAACGGTGATGTTTTCTGTATAGAAAAGATCTATTAATGATGATTTTTCTGTATGGAAAAGATTTATCAATAATGGTCTTTCTTTAGAAAAATATTATCAAAGATTTTTTGTAAAAAGAATCAGTCAATCAATCATCAATCAAGAATCTTCACGCGAGGTCTGCAACATTACGATGGCCGCAAATGAAATCTTGGAAGAAATTTATCGCCTTCGAATATTACGATTTATGTGGACAGCTCAGAGGCCCTCGGGACATTGTGGGTTCAAGAACAGTGAGGTCAAAGTGCGTAGAGGAGACCGATGCCGGGCATCAAGATCGATTAGAGATACGGAATTAACTTTTGCTAGAGAGAGGAAGGTGGATGATGTGTTAGAGGAGGATGAGACTTCAGCCTTCACAGATAGCACTAAGGTAGAGTTATGTACGGGACTGGGGATCTACTCCGAGACACTCGACATCGGTATATCTATTAGATTGCCGGACAATTTGAAAAATGAAATCCTGGAAGAAATTTACGGCCTTCGAATATCACAATTTATGTGGACAGTTGGAGACCCTGGTGGCTTTGGTTTCGAGGACAGTGAGGTCGAAGTTCGTAGAGGAGACTGATGTCAGGCACCAAGACGGACTCAAGATAGAATGTTCGAATACTAAGGATTCACTTTCGCGCGATCAAGAGAGAGCGAGAAGTGTGTAGGGGATGCTGTGTTTGAGAAGGATGAGACCACGATCTACCCAGATGGCTACGAACTGGAGTCAAAGACGGGATTGGGGTTCTACTCCAAAACACTCGACATCATTATTTCGGTGAGCAAGTGTATGGTCTCTCGGGCAGTGGTATGTGTCATGACGATGGCCGCACTGAAATCCTGGGAAGGGATTAACTGTCTTCAAAACTCAGGATTTATGTGAACGCCATGGCGACCCTTACAGTCTTCGGTTCGAGGACAGTGAGGTGGAAGAGTGTGGCGAGCTGATGCCAGGCACCGAGACCGTTTAAGATAGAATCATTGGGTTTCGTTGTAGTGTAACAGATCGCCATAATATTTCTTATTTTCTTTATTGGGATCAGTAAGAAATAAAGGAGGGTTTGTATCACCTAATTTGAAAAAAATATTCTTTATAGCCTGGGACAGTCTAATGTTCATATATACTATCTCCCATTCAATTTGATATGAATATTATCATTATTCTCTGCATATTTTTTCAAAGTCAAATTTCAACAGCAACATTCTTCAATATGGTAAGGACTACCAACGTTGATGGTTAAAATATTTGTAGCTAATCAAATTGGTTTTAGGTGGTGCTTATTTTCTACATCTTCTTGTTACCACATCAACCACCTTAAAAAAAATGCATTTGAGAAAAATTGACTTTGGCGTCTAGTTTCTGTAGAATTTTTTTAAACTCTATCCACCATGTCTGTTGGCCATTGCTATTAAAATACATAGATACCCATCCTGGGCATTAAAGTGAAAAATGAAGTAACCCTGTGGCATCCTATTTTTCAATGGAATTCTAATCTTAAATAGTGCAAATGCAATACGATAGACAAAATATGTGAAGATAGGAGAAAAATTTCATGAAAAAATCTTGTCAGGTCTTTATGGCACCTAAGTTATGCTACAGACAACTCCAATAGATGAACTGGTTATAGAATTGTTTTGGAAAACTAAACTAAAGTCAAACAAAGTCGACCTTTTAATACCCTACATCATCGCAGATATACCTGGTGCAAAGTGGTTTAATGAACTTCAATGGTGAAACTGAAAAATTTTTCAGTTCTAAAATTTCAGTGTAACTTCAAATCAATCGAAGGACATTGTGACGCAGAAGTGAGCATATCCGCTTATGACGCTGACGACTTTATTGGAATTTTGGCGGCAACATCATAAATAATTTGCTAAGGTGATTATCCCCTAGTGATTCCATTAGGAGGCCACCGTAGCGTCCGCCTACGACGCTGAACGCCTGGGTTCGAATCCTGGCGGGACCATCAGAAAAATTTTCAGCGGTGGTTTTCCATTCCTAATGTTGGCAACATTTATGAGAAACTATGCCATGTAAAAACTTCTCTCCAAAGAGGTGTTGCACTGCGGCACTCCGTTCGGACTCGGCTATAAAAAGGAGGCCCATTATCATTGAGCATAAACTTGAATCGGACTGCACTCATATGTGAGAAATTTGCGCCTGTTCCTTAGAGGAATGTTCATGGGCAAATTTGCATTTGCATAGCAGATATACCAGGTCCAAAGGTTTAAAGAACGCCAATGGTAAAACCGAAAAATGTTTCAGCTTCAAAATTTTAGAGTAACTTAAAATTGGTCCAAGGAAACTGTGACGCATATCCGCTTATGACGCTGACGATTTTATTGGAATTTTGGCGGCAATATCATAAAAATTTGCTTTGGTGGTCATTCCCTCACTTATATAGGTGAGATTGGTAAGTCTTCAACCATTTAAAACCGCCTTTCTAAGAGGTGTCCATATGAAGACTATATGCAATAGCGAAACCAGCCCAGCTTTCTGGGGGGCTAAAACCCTTTAAATAGCAAAAAATCTGCAACAACATAAATTTGCTAGGCCAACCCCCAGAGCCGTTTCTACGCTTATAACTATTTGGAAGAGTGAACTGATGAGACAGAAACTTAGGAAATCCTTGGGAGGATTTCCATATTTGGCACAGATTATGAAGTCAAATTGGACCTCTCTTTCATCTATCTTTGCGCTATACCCACTATAGGGCACTTCCAAAGAAATTGCTCTCATTTAAAATGTTGTGGATAAAAAAAAAACAGACCAAAACAAAAATGGAGAAACGATGTAATTTGTAATGGAATCTTGGAATCTAAAATTTAACGTGAAAAATGTATGCTGTTGTTGGATGCGTTAGACAGACTGACAGCAGCATTGCTGGTGATGTTGCTGTTACTGCTGCTGCAGGGAGATTTTAGTTAGCAGAACAAAATACTTTTGAATTTTGCCCCGGGCAAGGAATGAAAACTACAAAACAATAGCAAAAAAAAAAACCTTCACCACCAAGTCGTATAAGAAAATTTTGCTTCTAACCAAAATTATGTGGCTTTGAAACACACAACATGCTGCAAGTTGGCTTGCAATTTTCATTCTTTAACTCAGACGCAGCGTAGCTCAACTCTTTGTAATTTAACATTTGAAATTTCTTGCTGTCATGCGCTTGCCATGATATTTACATGCTAAACGCTATGGTGAGAAGAGATATACACACAGTTTGAGTGGATGGATGTGGGAAAGCGCGTTTCCTTTTTAGATTCCTTCCTTTATTGCCTGAGATGGTGTGGCTGATGGTTGAAATCATGTTGTAAAAATCAAGAATTGTCTATGGTTTGTAAGAAGTGCTTTTAGGGAAGTGGTGTGGAATAAGGCAGGTACGTGCTTTGTGGCTCATATCATAGAAACATTTCCCCCTTGCTCTCTTGTTGTGAGACCCTTTGTCAATGTCCATGAATAGCTTCAACAATAACAGTTTGAGTCATAATACTCTGCTCAAGTGTTTGCTGGGCTTTGCATAGCATTTTTATTTTCATAGCAGCCAACAGCAACTTTATCTGCGGTCTGCTTGATTTCTGTCTGATTCCTGTAGCGATATGCGCCATATTATGCTCAAGATTAAAGGCAAACGAACCAGCTAAGCTGTATATGAAGATGCACACTCAAGTTGTTGTTGTATATATGAATACCATGATTGTTTATGCGCTTCAATGGCATTTTGATTACAATTGAATTAGATGTCTATCCTTCCATGTACGAGTGCACTAACCATAGACATTGCATTGGTATAACGATTTATTTGAAGTGTCAGAGAGACACCAAGGACTGGAGGTTTAGTGTCTATGCGCCTTCCGCTCGTAAACTGCTGCCCCTAAAAAACTTTATTGAAATTGCTGCAAATTCAGTTATAGTTGTCTGGCATTTTTATTAAATAAAATAAATCATAACATAAAATTAAATAAGACTTTAGGAGGGGCTTCAATCGAATTGAAAGTAGAAGTCAAAGACTTCTATGGCAGTGTATAACATTTAAATAGAATTTTTAGAATCATACACTGATAGAAAAATGACGGTACTTTGCCATTACTGCCTGGTATTATTTCGATTCATTGGCTAAGATTTTTAATACCATTTGGTATTAATTCAATACCAGACATATAAGGCAATTAAGAATTGACGGCGTCACATTTGCATTGTTGTTATTGCACCAAATTGGTGCCATAATAAAATACTTGTTAAACAAAAAACCTAAGTTCGGCCGGGCTGAACTTGGGAACTCACCCCCATGGATTCTGCCAAAAATGTATACAAAATAAATTATGTTGAAGAGCATAGTTTAGTTTTATTCTACATAAGAAACTTCTGTCAAACCAGTAAAAATTAAAGCTCTAGGAAGCGAACAAGGATATTCAAGAGACCTTTTTACATAGGGTTATAGACTGATTTGGACCGGAATTGGCACAGTTATTGGAAGTCATAACAGAACACCGCATGCAAAATTTCAGCCAAACCGGATAAAAATTGCGGTTTTTAAGGACTTAAGAAGTCAAATCGAGAGATCGGTCTATATTGCAGCTATATCAGTTTATGAACTGATTTGAACCGTACTAGGCACAGTTGTTGAAAGTCATAACAGAACACCACGTGCAAAATTTCAGCCAAACCAGATAAAAATTGCGGCTTTTAAGGACTCAAGAAGTCAAATTGGGAGATCGGTTTATAGGGGAGCTATATCAGGTTATAGACCGATTTGGACCGTTCTAAGCACAGTTGTTGGAAGTCATAACAGAACACTACATGCAATTTTTCAGCCAAATCGTACAAAAATTGCGGCTTCCAGGGGCTCAAGAAGTCAAATCGGGAGATCGGTTTATAGGGGAGCTATATCAGGTTATAGACCGATTTAGACCGCACTTAACACAGTTGTTGCAAGTCATAACAGAACACTACATGCAATTTTTCAGCCAAATCGTACAAAAATTGCGGCTTCCAGGGGCTCAAGAAGTCAAATCGGGAGATCGGTTTATATGGGGGCCATATCAGCTTATAAACCGATTTGGACCGAACTTGACAAAGTTGTTAGAAGTCATAACAGAACACTACATGCAAAATTTCAGCCAAGTCGGACAAAATTTGCGGCATCCAAGGGCTCAAGAAGTCAAACCGAAAAATCGGTTTATATGGGAGCTATATCAGGTTATAGACCGATTTGGACCGTACATAAAACAGTTGTTGGAAGTCGTAACAGAACACCGCATGCAAAATTTCAGTCAAATGGGCCACAAAATGTGACTTGTAAGGGCTCTAGAATTCAAATCGTGAGATCGGTTTATATGGGAGCTATATCTAAATCTGAACCGATATGGCCCATTTGCATTCCACAACGACCTACATCAATATGGAGTATCTGTGCCAAAATTTCAAGTGGCTAACTCTATGATTTTGACCGCTATCGTGATTTCGACAGACGGACGGACGGACATGGCGAGATCGATTCAGAACGTCGAGACTTTATGGGGTCTTTGACGAATATTTCGAGGTGTTACAAACGGAACGACTAGATTAGTATACCCCCATCCTATGGTGGTGGGTATAAAAATGAGCGTTAATACAATCTGCTCAAATACTCGAAAGCGGTGAAAATGGAAATTGTAAAAATTTCAAGGGACATTCGACTTAAAAAAAATTTTAATGTCTTGCGTGGAAAACGATGCTGTGTTGGTGTATTCATATGAAAACCACTTCTGGCTTCCGCGGAAACCGCTCTACGGGCGACCTCATGGCACTTCTGTCGTAACGTTGGAGTCGCTCAATCCACCAGTTTGGTGAGAGTAAGATTGTGGCTCTGGATATCTCCAAGGCATTTGTTAGGGTCTGGCATGGTGCACTACTATCAATGCTTGTCGCATTTGGTGTTGGTAACGGCTTCGTTCGATTTATTTCGAGCTTTCTCATAGATCGCACTATTCGAGTCGTTATAGAGTCGTATAGGTGTACCCCGGGGCTCTGTTTTTTCTCCTTCTCTTTTTCTCATTTTCATCAAAGATCTGTTGAGTCAGGCATCGAATCCGATCTACTCATTTGCGGATGACATTTATCTCTGTCATTCGTACTCATTCGACCATAGGCCAAGTGTACGAGAGAATGAGAACAAGAGGCGGGTTATGAATGATACACTCTGCCAGGATTTGCTGGCCATGAAATGAGGTCGAATGAATCGAGTAGATTTTAATGCACGGAAGACTCAGTGCTGCTTGTTGTCACACAAAGGGTTCGCTGATCCACTACGATCATCTTTGTCTATTAACGGCACAGATGTTGAGCAATCAGAAGATCTTGATGTTCTGGGCATAAAAATTCAAAGTGATGTCTTTTGGGCTAAACATGTATTTGAAATATCGAAAGTAGCATTCAAGTGTTTAGGCTTCCTTAAACGGTGTAAGAATTACATCACTTCGTCTGATCTTCTTAACATCTATACCACTTTCATAGGGCCGAAAATGGAGTAAAACTCACATGTATGGGCTGGAGCTTCAAAATCATCCCTGGAGCTAATGGACCGTGTACAGTGGAGAGCGATGGCGTTGATTGGGGACCTTTGAACATCGTCGCAATATGGGTTGTTTGGCTCTGTTCTATCGGTATTTTCATGGTGTGTGATATTCGCCTTTTTTATTCCAGATGTAAGGATGTTTATCAGGGATACTAGACATTCAAGAAACTCACACCCGTTTGTAATTGATGGGCCAGCGGACTGGACAATGCACTACAAAGAAAATTCTTATTTCGCCCGAACCTGTTCTCATGTGAAATCGACTTCCGTCTAATGTTTTTCCCACCCACTTTGAGATTTAAGAAATGTCAATAGACACTGCATCCCAATAACTGTTTGGTACTAAAATCAATAATTGTCTGGTGCTAAAACTAATAACAGATTGCTATTAAAACCAATACCAGTTCGGTAATAAGGCTGATACCAAACGGTACTAATTGTTGGTATTGTTTTTGTATCACACCGTTTTGCTTTACTATCAATACCGTATGTCATTGATATGAGAACGTTTGATATCAACTTTTCTCTGGATGTTTTACAGTTAAGAATATCAAATATTGGCAAAGGAAGCCTAATTAATCCATACTTACAACCACGCTTTCTTTATTTCCAACGATATTTGTTTTGAAATGCTTACCTGGAAAGAGTAAAAAAAAGATAACACATGAATTAATCGTTTAAAAACTTTTAAAACTAAAATTAAGTTGAAAGTCTTGCAACTAATCTGCCGTAATTGGAGTTTAATTTCATGTCATCATTGGTATATTTGATTTGTTGTGAAAATTGATTAAATAAACACATCTAACATAATGTTATCAAACATGGTATGAAAATTTCTAACGTTGTCTTATATTGGGGTGTAATCAAAATAAATAGAAGTTATATAAAATCTCAGTTAAAGTGGTGTTACCAATTCAGATTCTGACAGCCACAGTGTCAATAAAACAATCATCGCACCCGAATCGAGTTATGGGGTCAAAGGGATGATGGCAGTAGTTAGCCAGAACTATGCTAAGCTCACAAGAAGACCGAGAAAGCAATCCTGGGTACGACGTGGGAAACAGAAAATTGTGCACCGGCAACGCAATCAGCCGAAGGTCTAAGATGTTGGTTGGGATGAAACTGAGATTCCAACCACTTCTACCGAAGCTGGAAAGAAAATCTGAACTCCCCAAGAGTTAAAAAGGCGAAAAGAGGTTGATTTAGAGGTTCTCTTTTGCAGCGCTAAACCACACACTCTAGATCTGGTAGATCCACCCTAAAGTTTCTTGGCGGTGGGTACCATCCACAAGATGATGATTTGGATGGTCTCTGCAATAACACCCCAGAAGCCATTTCCGTCAGTAGACTTTGTCAATCAGAAACCTTTCTGGGCGACGCAGTCCGACCGATATAAAAATACTATCGTGGTGCTTTAAAATGCGTTTTTAAGATCGTCATAGGTGACGAATTGTGGATCTTGCGTATGAGCCCGAAACAAAACAAGAATCGAACGCGTGGGTGGTCGGCAAAACTTATCATTTGGGGTCTGTCCTGCTAGAGCAACATTGGACGGTCAATTCTGAGTGGTACATAACAATTAGAGTCCCTGAAATCTTGGGAGAAATTCAAAAAACCAGAGAAGCCGAATCATTGTACATCATGACAATGAGCCCTGACTTGGGAGCCAATGACTTCTTTTGGGTTTGATTACGAGAATATTATGTTCAACGCTTATTCAACAACCATGTTTTGAAGGTGTCTCAGTGTGAAAAAAGTGCTTCGACAAGTGCTGGAGCATACTTTAAACTACAGCAAAACTGTTTATGATGATAAAAATTTGCATTTTCCTGATTAGGCCAGATATGTATATAGCAGTGCTCGTGTTGCTAATACTGAAGGCAAGTAGAAAGCAGTTCAGTGTGTCGGTAGTATAATGGGGGTGTGGCAATCGATGGCGTGTGCAAGGCATGTGGGTAGCATGAATAGACGTTGGAGCATTTCCAATGTAATTTCCCTGCTTTCTGTGATAACAGCCTCCGCTACGTAGGTAGTGGCAAGCTATCAGACTTGGATCAATTTAGGGGCGTGGAGTGAAGGCCACACTAGTGAAGAGGTTGGCTTGTCCGCCTTTGACGCTGAACGCCTGGGTTCGAATCCTGGCGAGAAGTGGTTATCGTCTCCTAATGCTGGCGACATTTGTTGTGGCTGCCATGTAAAGGGTGATTTTTTTGAGGTTAGGATTTTCATGCATTAGTATTTGACAGATCACGTGGGATTTCAGACATGGTGTCAAAGAGAAAGATGCTCAGTATGCTTTGACATTTCATCATGAATAGACTTACTAACGAGCAACGCTTGCAAATCATTGAATTTTATTACCAAAATCAGTGTTCGGTTCGAAATGTGTTCAAATTTTGACAAATTTTGTTCAGCGATGAGGCTCATTTCTGGTTGAATGGCTACGTAAATAAGCAAAATTGCCGCATTTGGAGTGAAGAGCAACCAGAAGCCGTTCAAGAACTGCCCATGCATCCCGAAAAATGCACTGTTTGGTGTGGTTTGTACGCTGGTGGAATCATTGGACCGTATTTTTTCAAAGATGCTGTTGGACGCAACGTTACGGTGAATGAACACATTTCGAACCGAACACTGATTTTGGTAATAAAATTCAATGATTTGCAAGCGTTGCTCGTTAGTAAGTCTATTCATGATGAAATGTCAAAGCATACTGAGCATCTTTCTCTTTGACACCATGTCTGAAATCCCACGTGATCTGTCAAATACTAATGCATGAAAATCCTAACCTCAAAAAAATCACCCTTTAAAAACTTCCCCACAAAGAGGTGTCGCACTGCGGCACGCCGTTCGGAATTGGCTATAAAAAGGAGGCCCCTTATCACTGAGCTAAAAGGTTAATCAAAAAACACTCCTTGATATGTGAGGAGTTTACCCCTATTACTTATTGGAATGTTCATGGGCAAATTTGCATTACAACAGGCCAATCACTGGCTTAAGTTTGTGTACATAGTGGCATGGGGCTGATTAATATCCGCACCCTTTTTTTATAACCACCACCATAGCATGGGGGTATACCAATCTAGTCATTCCGTTTGTAACACTTCGATATTGGGGAAAGCTAGCCGCTTGAACACATGTGTCCTTCAGCCAAGTTTATTTGTATAAAATTTTGGTAGAATCCATGGAAATGGGTTCCCAAGATTCGGCCCGGCCGAACTTATAACGTTTTTCCTAACCTTTGCGTTCATAAAATAAATCGTCCAAAACAAAATATCATAATTTATTGAACCACCCCTATGTATTACAACACACAGCCTCCATAGGGTGTCATATAACGTCATGGGTGTATCGATTGTTGGTAATCACACGAATTGGTACCGACTACTTTTATTTATTTTTTGTGTTGTATGTAGTCATTTTAAATTGCTATTTGCTTTTTCGAACGTGTTGCCATTTGACATGTGTCACTTAGTGTTGTACACTTCAATGAATTTTGGCAATGCAAAATGCTGCATGTCGTAACACTTAAGTAAGTAAATAAATATGTTGTTGCACACAGCCGAGTATACAAAACATAGACAAACATGGTGCATGAGATGAAGTTGTATTGACAATCATAGTGCAAGCATTGCTTTAGTCGAGTTCACACGATGAACCAAGGAAAGAAAGTAATGCCTTCGATAAAGTCGTTAGCAAAAGGCATTTAGAATTAGTTGATAAGTTGACAACTTAGTGTCAATTAGTGGCAGAGCAGAAGGTTTCGATGTACGTACATATTTACCTATACTCTCCCATTCTCCCCAATTTTCGTTTTAGAATTGCTTTTAATATTCAAGTTGTACTCTTAAGAAATACCTATATGAAACTCTCTTGTAAATGTTTATACTTGTAAGGGTTCGTGAGAGAGAGAGCGAGAGAGAGGGCTCTGTCTGCCTCTGCAGCTTGTGTGTATAATTAAATGTGTGCGTATTATGTTACGTGACACATCAGTAGTCAAAGCAATTACCGGTTATTTTGCTGGCCGTCAGCTCCCCCACATCTTAGTATGTGTCTGTGCCTTGATGTGTGTGTTGGCAATTTGCTGTAGTTGTTGTTGATGCGCGTGTTGTGTGCGGCCCGCAATTGCCCCCAATGAATTTGCATGTTTTTTTTTGGTTTTTGGGTGGGAAAACTTCAACAATCCAATTGTAAACATAAATAAATAATTCAATTAGGACTAAAATATACACCTTCAATGAATTTTTTGGTTTCTGGTTTCATGCTTGTGTGCACCTTGTGTGCAAGCAGCGCAGGCATGAGCATGAGTTTTAACAAGAAAGCAGAGAGTGTGTCCTTTGACGAAATGTTTGTTTCTTGGTTTATGGCAAAACTGTAAATTTCAATGCGGTATTTGTTATTGCTTTAAGATATTGGGCCAAATAGTAGTTTATGAAGAAAATCGTCATAAAGCGAACGAATTTAAAATTACCATAGAGTCTCTACAAGTTATAATGGGGAGATCGACTCATATGGCAGTTATAACAGATTATGGACCGATTTGGTTCATACTTGGCTTGATTGTTGGTAGTCGTTACAAAACACCAACAAGAAAATGTGGATAATAATAGTTGCCCTATAGAGGCTTAAGAAATCCCATCAGAAGATGGAAGATATCCAGGCAGCCATGAAGAGGACGACGATCAGGACTTCGTAATACGCACAAGGGCGGAATCCATGGAAGATCTCATCGATGACATCGCTGACGAGGTGAAGATAGAGTGGCGATTTTCATCTTCTAGCCTTTTAATCCGCCAGACCGGACGGTCTCATCCTGGCAGAAGTTTCTTGGCTTTACTCTGTCAGGGCTTGAATGAATTTTCAGAGCAAGGCTGGCATTGTTCTACATACAAAGAACATGGAGGGAGGTCAAAACAAAAATTGCAAATTTTGCCCATGAACATTCCACTAAGGATCAGGGGCAAAGTTCTCACATATTAATGAGTGAAGTCCGCTTCAAGTTTAAGAGGCCTCCGAGTCCGAACGGCGTGCCGCAGTGCGACACCGTTTTAGAGAGAAGTTTTACATGGCAAAGTACCTCGTTGTAATGTTGCCAGCATTAGGAGGGGTAAACCACCGCTGAAAATTTTATTATGATGGTCTCGCCAGGATACAAACCCAGGCTTTCAGCGTCATAGGCGGACATGCTATCATCTGCGCTACGGTGGCCTCCATTCAGTGTGGTATTTATCCTCTAGAGGTCAGGGTGGTATTTATCCTCTAGGCGAGAAAAATTAGCCACACAGTACTGCGAAGGATTATAGTCCAATCAGTATGTCATCGTTTTTGCTAAAAAACCTGAAAAGACGGGTTTACCTGAAGGTAAGGGAGGAAAAGATAATGGAGAATTTCCAGGGAGCACAGGATGCACTCCCCTATGGGGAGGTCGCACAGTGGGATAGAATCTAATAAAAAATATGCCATTAGAGAACGGATAAAGATAACTCTTTGAGCCTTAGGTTTAAACGACCTGCCACCTTCGAAACTCAGGATATATGTGTGCAGATAGCGTGGTCAAAGTGCGTGGCAGAGTGTTTTGGGGCCCCATTGGGCTGCTGACGTTGTTTTGGTCTGGATTGCCAGAAATTTCAGAGTTCTGGGGTATGAAAAAGCAGACGAGACCTGTGGGTGGTGTTGCACCTATGCCTTTTGTCAAACTACTGAATATTGCAGAAGAGATGAGCAGTGCAGAGTCGAGGGTAAGGTGGGAGTGGCAGAGTGTTTTGGGGCCCCATTGGGCTCCTGACGTTGTTTTGGCCTGGATTGCCAGACATTTCGGAGTTCTGGGGTATGAAAAGGCAGACGAGTATGCCACAGCAAGCGGACCTGTGGGTGGTGTTGCACCCATGTCTTTTGTCAAACGACTGAACATTGCAGAAGAGATGACCTCTGCAGAGTCGTGTGCAAGGTGGGAGTCTATGGATAAATATCGGATTGCCAGGACACTCTGGCCAGCTGTTGAACGAAAGAGGCCAAAGAATGGCTAGCCCTCGATAAGGGGTCACTGAGTACGTTAAGAGAGTCATAACCTGACATTGCGCGGGCATGGGATTCCCACACAATGACTACTGTAAACGAAGTGTTGATGAGAATGAGGAAAAGACTATCAAACACCTGCTTCACTCATATACAGGGGCAAAGGCTTTCCCTAGGATGTAAAGCAGTTCTTTTCCGATTTCGTCAAACTTGCAGATGTGTCTCTGGGGAGTCTTCTCAGAATCGTGGATAAGAGGAGGTTGATTCGACGTGGTTCACTATTAGACCTTCAATACTCTGTCAGGCGAAGACATGGAGCACCAATGCTTGGCACTTGACGAGTGAATACTTGAGTGAGTGTGGGCTTAAGCTGCGCGAAAGCAATTGCTTGGTGGCGTGATGGATAGGCACTTACTGCGTATTTTATTCCTATATTTCTTGTATTTTTCATATCATTTCATCTTCGTGTCTCCTGTTCGGACGGAACAGAGGGCAGTGTGTTTCATCAACATGAATTTTCACCAGGTCTTCCTTTTTCCTTTTCCTCGTTTTCTTGGCAGGGTGCCACAATGGGCCGGACTGGTCTTCGAGTGAAAGCTGCCTTATCTACCTTAACCTGTTCATGTTCCTTATCAATTGCAGTCCCGAATCTGTTTTACATATTCCATATTCAAAAACCTGGTAATTTACTTTTGCTCTTTAGTATTCCCCAGTCAGTGTATTTGCAGCCTTTCGGGAGACATACCAATTGCAAAACAATCTCATAATTCAGGCCACATTATTACAGCTTCTGTCTGCCACTAAGTCTGAATGGCTCTGTTTACTGGCAGTAACAAAGGAAATGATGCTCACAACTATTTCCTAATAGCTCAAATGGGGGTTTTATGTCTGTGTCAGCAACAGCAGCAGCAGGAGTAAAAGTGGCATTGCCCCTCAATAGCCTTGATGCTTCTTTGTCCCCCTCCACCTCCTAAATATGATTTTGTAAATTGTAATTTTTTGTAAAAAAAAACAAACATAATTTCTTTAGAAACTTTAGCAAAACCAATTCATAAGGGTGAAATGTTAGTGTAAACATTGAAAATGACTAAATTCTTGTTGAACCCCAAGAACAGAAACAACTTTTAAAAGTCGTAACAGTTTTGTATGTTTTTGGTTGTTTTCCCTCTTTCTAGGGGATTTTTTTTGGCCTACTAAAACATAAGAAATAGGCCTATCCTATTGTATAGTAGGGCAAATAAAAACAATTTCGTATGCTAATTTAATTGTAAACGAGCCAAAGGAAGGAAACAACTTTTTAGATTGTGCTCTTAATGTCATCGTTGACCTAAATGTCATGCCTCAGTGCGGGGGTGGGGTGGGGGAAAATTCACAAAACTACTTTAGCAAGTTTATCGAGGGGTTTAAGAAGCTTTTTTTGCTGGCTTTGCTATTTCTCTTTGGGTCATATGAAATTATGAAATTTTCGCCACGATGAAGATGGTTGGGGAGTAGCGATTTAATGGAGATGACTTAAGACGAAATTTCTATAAAATTATCCCAAAACAAAAAATTTAAATGAAATTTGCCCAAAAGACAAAATTTAAAAAAAATGTCGCTAAAAACAAAATTCTAACAGAAAAGTGTCCCAAACACCCGAAATTTCATTAAAATTTGCCATTAAGTATTTCTATGAGAATCTGAAGGCAGAATCTATGGCCTTTTTTCCTTAATTTTGATGGGTGCTTAAGGGTGAAAAATAACCCCACCCTATATCGAAATGTAACCTGTAACCAGCTTCCTGCTTTAGGAAAATTGCAGCTAGCCCAATTGTTGTTCTTTGCACGCCCTTTAAATGGAAGCAACATCAACATTGGAGAAAATCATCAAAATTGTTTAACCCATTTAAACGGAAGTAAGTCATTGTAGGCGTTTTAATTTCAAATTGTTAAAGCTTGACTGCCTTCAATCAAGAGCAGCAACTGCATGCTGCATGCGACAAAAACATGCAACAATTACTTGCACTACTATTATTGTACTGCCTCCCTTTTTGTGTGTAACTTAATTTCCATTGAAGCTTTCAAGTGCAATTTTTGCGTTTTTTTTGCAAGATCCCGAAAAAAAATTGGATTCTCTGAAACTGCAACAAAAAATGGTGATGGTAAAAAAACAGGAACAACAGGCAAATACAAACAATTTGCACAAATGTTTATTTATGGGAAGGCATACTGAAGAGAGGGTGTTCGAGATTTGGAGTGATTGAATTGAGCTAAGGTGAATTATCATAAAATTGTCTTCAGAGACTAACAGTTGTAAGAAAATTCCTTGGAGGTCCATACTTCTGTAAAATTTCATCGACATTTCCTTTAAAGACAACATTTAGTTAAGAAAATTATTCTCTGAGTAAAAACTTTTAAGAGATTTTTTATATAAAAAAATGTCCACAAAATTTTCTTTCAAGACAAAATTTCCGTAAAATTTTCTCTAAAGAAAAAAAATTTCAAGAAATTTTCTCTAAGAAAAAATTACCAAAGAAATTTTCCCCAAAGAAATTTTCTCTAAAGAAAAAATTTGCAAAAAATTTTCTCTAAAGAAGATTTTCCAGAAATTTTCTCTAAAGAAAACTGTCCAGGCAATTTTCCCCAAAGAAAAGAAATCCAAGAAATTTTCTCTTAAAAAAATTTTCAAGAAATATTCTCTAAAGAAATAATTTCTTAGACATTTTTTCTATACAATAATGACCAAGCAATTTCTCCAAGGCAAAGAAATCCAAAAAATGTCCTCTTTTCCAAAAAAATTTTCTCTAAAGAAATTATTGGGTTGCCCTAAAAGTAAATGCGGATTTTTTAAAAGAAAGTAAATGAATTTTTTATAAAGCTTAGAATGAACTTTAATCAAATATACTTTTTTTACACTTTTTTTCTAAAGCAAGCTAAAAGTAACAGCTGATAGCTGACAGAAGAAAGAATGCAAAAATACGCAATTACTTTTTGGGCAACCTAATATTTCCAGGAAATTTTTAAAAAAAAAATCCAAAAAAATTTTCTTTGAAGAAAACATTTTTAAGAAATTTTCTCCAAAGAAAAAAATGTCCAAGAAATTTTCCCCAATGAAAACTATTCAAGAAATTTTCTTTGAAGAAAAGATTTCCAAGAAATATTCTCTAAGAAAAAAAATTCCCAGAAATTTTCGCTAAAGAAATAATTTTCAAAAGATTTTCTCTAAAGAAAACTGTCCAATTTTTCCAAAGAAAAGAATTCCAAGAAATTTTCTCTAAAGAAAAAATTTTCAAGAAATTTTCTCTTAAGAAAAAATTTTCAAGAAATTTTCTCTTAAGAAAAAATTTTCAAGAAATTTTCTCTTAAGAAAAAATGTTCAAGAAATTTTCTCTAAAGAAAAAATTTTCAAGAAATGTTCTCTAAAGAAATATGTCCAAGCAGTTTTCTCCAATGAAAAGACATCTAAGGAATTTTCTAAAAAAAAAAAAAAAAAAAATTTCTATGATATTTTCTCCAAGAAATTTTCTCCAAAAAGATTTCTATAAAAAAAAGTTTCTCTAAAAAAAATAAATTAAATTATCTTAAATTGTCGAAGTGAGTCTGTTTGGAAATAAACTGTCACTCTTACCTAACCTAACCTTGGATTGGGTTAGGTTTAAATGGCAGTCTGACATCAGACTCATTGAGATGTTTTCGTCCATTGTGCTCCTAGAGAAGCAGGAGAAGAAAGATACCTCCAAGTTCCTAGCATTAAACCATCCCGATCGTTTTACAAAGACCAACAACTTGCGAATGTATACATCCGCCAAATCAGAAATGTTCTCCTTGTGACGGCCAGTGCATCACACACACATACAGCTATCAGCATGTTTCCAATCAGACAGTGACCTGTCATGAAGTACAGTGAACTATCATAATCATAGCAAAGCGTTAGACATCTTCAAGTCTAGATTAGGCCACATAATTTTGGAGTGTTCCCAACCATCCATTGTGACCATCTGTCATTCGTTGCCCTTCGGCCCTCATCCTTAAGACTTAGCTTACACGTCGCTGAAGGTATACTCGCAGATGCCAGTTCCCCTGGTATATGTATGGCAGTACCTGGTCTCGCAAGCTCGTCTGCTTCACAATTCCCTGGGATTTCTCTTCGGCCCGGCAAAAGCAAAATTCCTATAGAAATTTTGTAAGACGAATTTTCGATAGCATAACGAAATTTAGAAAAATTTGTTTCGTTGAATGAAATTTTTACTAACTTTAATGAAATTGATTTCTATCCTTTTATAATGGTTGCCTATTTCTTAATCCCCCGTCTGTCGAGCATACAGTGATCTTTCATTTCATTAAAAAAAATTATATTATGGTTAGAAAAATTTAATTGATATATTGTTTTTAATTTTTTTTAATATTTCCAATCTTTAAACATTTTTTTTAATTCAAAGAAATTTGAACTAATTTGAATGAAATTTTTTCTAATTTCAAAGAATTTATTTCTATTTCTAAGACATGTTTCTAACTTCAATGAAATTGTTAACTAAACGTAAAATGAAATTTAAAGTAAAAAATTAATTTCTTTCCTTAAAGGATTTTTTTAATCAAAGAAATTTTTATTTACTCATTTCAATGATTTTATTTCTAATTCATAAGAAATTTTTCTAATTTGTATGAACTTTTTTTTACGAAAAATTAAATTTCAATATTATCTTCAAATCCAATCATTCCCTAGACGACATACCCTGTTTTGTAAAGAGTTCATTTTTTGTAATTTTTCCCAATGTTTATTCAGTTAGGCTATTTGAATTTCAATGTTTTTTTTAGGGCATTGTTTTGTTTAGAGTGCAGCCAACCAATGACTTGGTGATGTAAAGGGAGTTAAAGCCCTTTACCATCATCATCATCATAGTCAGCGCAATGGACTCCTATGCCTAAACTGCCTTACTTTCGGATAGGCAATGCCAATGTGTAAACGGTGGTGGTATTCAATTTACCAAGAGTCGAAAAGTGAGCTGTTGGCGGTATATGTTGATGCCGAAAATTACTGCAATTATGTGAAAATGCATTTGCACTTGCCTAACAGAGGCATTGTTGTTTTTTTTTTTTTTTGCTGGTGACTATGTAGATTGTAGGTATCTCTAACTCTGTCATTGGCTTTGGTTGATATTGAAACTGCAAAACATTTTGCAGACAATTCTGTCTGCTTCCGTTACTGACTACCTGGCTGAATGTCTGTCTGTCTATAATAGTGCTGTGGATGTTCCATAAATTAAGGAGTGGTGATGTTACTGCCATCTATTGTCTGTATCTCTCTCGCTCTGTTGCCAGTCTGCAGTTCCTGGTGTCTGTTGTTGTTTTGCACAAATTTTTTTTGGTTTTTGTATAAACTAAATTGGTTTTATTTGTTTATTTAAACTTCATGAGATGATTACTTGGCTTGTTTATCTCCATTTGATTTTTTTTTTGTTTTGACTTTTGTCAATGTCAAGGTTCTATGCAAATTATTGAATGTCATGGAAAGAATATTTACTTGCATACCCAGTCAAAGGGAACGGAAGAGTGGGAGCCGAAGCCTTTTTTGTTTAAATAAATGCAAATTGTTTACAATTGATAGTTGTCGATGGAATGATATGCTCATAAATATGTCATGCTTGTTATGTAGACAAAATCAACGTCATTGCAGAAAGAAAAATAAATCAATATCAATAAAAAAGTAGACAAATTTAAATTGACTGTTTTTTATCTCTTTAATAGGGAAGGAATGTTTTCAGTTTTAAAATCTTGTAGAGAGATTAATGAAAGTTGATAACGAGGAGTCATCTTAGTGAATGGGTCAACTTATCTGTCATTCGAATAGGAATTGCGTCTTGTAGGGGCTCAAGAAGCAAAATCGGTAGATCGGTTTATATGAGAGCTGTATCAAGCTATAAATCGATTCAGACCACGCACACGTATGTTAAAGGCCATGGGAGAAGCCGTTGTACAAAATTTCTGCCAAATCTGATAATAATTGCGCCGTATAGAGGCTCAAGAAGTCAAGATCCCAGTTCGGTTTATATGGCAGCTATATCAGATTATTTACCGATTTTCGCCATACTAGGTACAGTTGTTGGAAATCATAACAAAACATCTAATGCGAAATTTCAGCCAAATCGATGGAGAATTGCGCCCTCTAGCGGCCCAAGAAGTCAAGATACAAGATCGGTTTATATGGCAGTTATTTCAGGGTATGGACCGATTTGAACCATATTTAGCACAGTTGTTGGAAGTGATACTAAAACATCACATGCAAAGTTTCCGTCAAATCGGACGAGAATTGCGCCCTCCAGAGCCTCAAGATCCCAGATCAGTTTATATGGCAGCTATATCAGGTTATGTAACGATTTGCGCCATACTAAGTACAGTCAGCCAAATAGAATGAGAATTGCGCCCTCTAGCGGTTCAAGAAGTCAAGATCCAAGATCGGTTTATATGACAGCTATACCAGGTTATGGACCGATTTGAACCATACTTAGCACAGTTGTTGGAAGCGACACCAAAACACCACGTGAACAATTTCAGTCAAATCGGACGAAAATTGCGCCCTCTAGAGGCTCAAGAAGTCGAGATCCAAGATCGGTTATATGGCAGCTATATCAAAACATGGACCGATTTGGCCCATTTACAATCCCAACTGACCTACACTAATAAAAAGTATTTGTGCAAAATTTCAAGAGCCTAGCTTTACTCCTTCGAAAGTTAGCGTGCTTTCGACAGACAGAAGGACGGACGGACAGACATCGCTAAATCGACTTAAAATGTCATGACGACCAAGAATATATATATACTTTATGGGGTCTTAGACGCATATTTCGAGGTGTTACAAACAGAATGACGAAATTAGTATACCCCCATTCTATGGTGGAGGGTATAAAAATGAATTTGTGTTTGTTTGTTTGTTTCTATGTAAGTTCCGTTTTGACTCAAAAACGGCTGAACCGATTTTTTTTGAAATATTCACAGATGGTGCATTATGGACCCTTGGTAAAAATAGGGTATTTAATTTTTTGATGTCTCAAGGAGGGGCGGACCCACCCCCTTATCCTAACTTTAGACCCAAATTATAGCGATTTTAGCAAATTTTCTTGAAATTTTCACAGATGACGCATTACGGACCCTTGGTAAAAATAGGGTACTAAATGTTTTGATGTCTGAAGGGGGGGCGGACCCTCCCCCTTACCCTAATTTTAGCGAAATTTATATGCTCTCTTATAGTAGCCTAAGAACAACAATTTGGCATCCGAAATTTGGATGGTGTACCTAGGGGGGCCGCCCCACCCGCAAAACCTACCTAATATACATATTGACCAATCACGACAATATGGGATTTAAATAAAAGGTATTTAAGAGTAGCAAATGAATCTGATATCCATTTATGGGACCAACAGTTTTGGGGACAACCCCAACCCCCAAAACACCCCTAAATCGGACATATTTACCAGCAATATGGGACTCAAATGAATGGCATTTGCTAATAGAATACGAATGTGATATCCAACTGTGGGACCAAGTTTCTGGGGGTCCATGCAAATAGCAAAATTTTGCCTATGAACATTCCACTAAGGAACGGGGGCAAACTTCTCACACATCAAAGAGTGCAGTCCGATGCAATTCTAAGCTCAATGATAAGGGGCCTCCTTTTGATAGCCGAGTCCGAACTGCGTAGCGCAATGCGACACCTGTTTGGAGAGAAGTTGCCAGCATTAGGTGGGGAAAACCACCGTTAAAAATTTTTTCTGATGGTCTCTCCAGGATTCGAACCCAGGCGTTCAGCGTCATAGGCGGACATGCAAACCTCTGCGCTACGGTGGCCTCCATATAGACCCATGGGGTTCCATACCTTCCCCAAAACACCCACAATCAGGGCTTATTTAATGAGCACTGACAATATGGGGCTCAAATAAAAGGTATTTGGGTGTAGAATACGAATCAGATATCCTATTGTGGGACCCAATGGTTGGGAGCCCGCCCCTTCCCAACAACACCCCCCCCCCCCCCCGTCCCCCAAAGAGGACTTATTTACGACTATAGCAATATGGGGCTCAAATGAAAGGTCTTTAGTAGTAAATCACGAATCTGATGTCAATATTCGGGACAAAGTGTCTGTGAGGCCACCCCACCCCCAAAACACTATCCATATAGGACGTATATGCAGACCATTGCAATATGGGGCTCAAATAAGAGGTATTTCACGAATCTGATATATAGGGTGATTTTTTTGAGGTTAGGATTTTCATGCATTAGTATTTGACAGATCACGTGGGATTTCAGACATGGTGTCAAAGAGAAAGATGCTCAGTATGCTTTGACATTTCATCATTAATAGACTTACTAACGAGCAACGCTTGCAAATCATTGAATTTTATTACCAAAATCAGTGTTCGGTTCGAAATGTGTTCATTCACCGTAACGTTGCGTCCAACAGCATCTTTGAAAAAATACGGTCCAATGATTCCACCAGCGTACAAACCACACCAAACAGTGCATTTTTCGGGATGCATGGGCAGTTCTTGAACGGCTTCTGGTTGCTCTTCACTCCAAATGCGGCAATTTTGCTTATTTACGTAGCCATTCAACCAGAAATGAGCCTCATCGCTGAACGGTGAATGAACACATTTCGAACCGAACACTGATTTTGGTAATAAAATTCAATGATTTGCAAGCGTTGCTCGTTAGTAAGTCTATTCATGATGAAATGTCAAAGCATACTGAGCATCTTTCTCTTTGACACCATGTCTGAAATCCCACGTGATCTGTCAAATACTAATGCATGAAAATCCTAACCTCAAAAAAATCACCCTTTATATTTTCAGGGTCAAGTCACTGAGTAGCCGCCTCATCCTCCAAAACAACCCCCAAACCGAACATGTTTGCTGACTATGGAAATATGGGGCTCAAATGAAAGGTATTTGGAAGTAGACCACGAATCTGATATCAACATTCGGGATCAACTGTCTAGGGAACGTCCCACCCCCATAACAACGCCCATATAGGACGTATTTGCTCACCATGACAATTTGGGCCTTAAAGAGAGTGAAGCTCGATACTGATTGTTTTTAGGGCTAATACCTAAACCGGACATATGTACTGACTTTTGCGGGCCCGGTTCAACTAGGTTTAAATATTAAATAATACTTATATATGATATATGGATTAATTTCATTAAGCTTTTGTTATTTAAATAAATGTAAATAAAAATTGTTAGAAAAAAAGCCAACACCAACCTTAAACCAAAAAGCCACCTGGATGCCATCAAGTCAACGAGGAAGAAAAACGTTGTAAAAATCATTGCGGTTGATTGTTTTGTGTGTGTGTGTGTTAGTGGGCAAAATAAAATGCAAAAAACACATAATTAAATTAATTAAGCCGGATTTTTGGTGCAGTTGTTCGATGATGTTCGAGTAGTGATGTTAGACGATAGTTGTTTTGGAATTGTTGAAGTGCAGCAGCAGACAATGAGTATGCATAAGTGGCGCACAAGTTATAATTAATTGCAGTGGCGGCAGAAGTGGTAAGACAATTGGCCCAAGAGATAAGGGGAATGGCCATAGGGAGACCACAAAAATTCCAAAGTAAATGGGTGTCAGTAGTCAGTCATCGTGGAGAACATCAGCAGAAGCAAACGATGAAAGTGACAGCCAGTATTATGGAGTGTTGCAGCAACAGCAATAGCAATGTTGTGGATGAGGTAGCAGCATCAGCATGAATGGTGGTAGCCATCCAAAGCAGGTTGTTAATCATTTTACAGCAGCCCGAATATGTGGGAGTGTGGTGATACCAGGGAATGACCCCAATCATATGTGGTGCCATAGGTTTGTATATATAAACCAAGGATCAGAATGGTTTTGTAATTAAAAGTTGTTCAGAGCATGATGTGTGGGTGTGTGGGTTTTGCATTGGTAAATTGCATTAAATGGTTCCATCATGTCCAAACGTGTGTGTGTGTGCGACAGCATTTCAAGTAACCATTAGCAGACAAACGTAACAGTGTTGGCATCATAAATCACATGTCACAATGGTAGCGAAGTGTTGTTGGTTGCCAAGCGGCCACATGTTGCCAAAAGCATAAACATCATTTATGTTTACGTTTACCAGCGCAATTATGTATGGGAAAACAGAAACAGAAGCAGCAGTGGTAGTGATACAGTAGCGCATTAAACATAAAACAGGATGATGTGTAAGACACGAGGTTAATTAAGCACATATTGTGGTATTATGTGGCCATAAGTAGGGGAGATAGCAGATTTAGTAGCAAAAGCAGCAACATCATGGCAGCGTATGTTCATTTGGGGTAATGAAGGTAGATGATAATGTTGAAAAGATGTGGAGGTTTTGGGTGGTGTAACAACATGTAATGTTTCGGCAGCATAAAATTTTTTCAGCGGCATGAAGTGTTTCAGCAACATGTCATGTATCAACAACATGTCATGTTTCATCAACATAAAATGTAAGATGAAATGTTTCAGTAAGATTAAATTTTTCATCATTAAGGTTTGTTTCGACAACATGAAATATTTCAGCAACATAAAATGTATCAGAAAAATTTTCCGAACATAAACATTTTTCGGCAACAAGTAATGTTTCGGGCGCATGAAATGGTTCAGCAACATGGTACGTTTTGAGCGCATTAAAAATGCAATATGATGAGATGAGCAACATATTGCACACACAATGTTTTAGCAACATTTTTTTGTTCAAGTAATGTTCATGAGAAAAATTCATTTTTTCACCATTATATAGTTGTTTCATTTTCATTATTTTTGTCATCATTGCCACAAATATTTAAAAAATATTTTGTTGTTATCATTGCAATGCGATGAGATAATACCCATTTTAAGCAACATGTTGTAGTTTTTGTGTATTAGCAATATTTTTAGGTCCAATTTATGTTTGTAACAACATTTTTGTTTTCCAGCGTTATTAAGTTGTTTCATTGAGTAGCAACATGTTTCAGCAACAATGTTTCAGAAGAAACCAAAATTTGTTTGCAATTTTAAATATCATTGTGCGAAAAGTTTTGATTAGTATCATTGTATTGCGAAATTATGATTTTCATGTTTCGAACATTTAGTACACAAGGTGGACAATTCCAAGGTGGAGGTGGAGTATTCCGAGCGATAGCAACATTTCCAAGACAGAGCAGGTTCATTCCCGGAACGATAATGAGTGTTAATATTTAAAATATTATAATTAATGCAGGAATTTTTATGTTTTGTTGTTTCACATAATGTTTCAGCAACATAAGATAATTCAACAACATTAAATGTTTCATCAGCACAGATTGTTTCATCAACATAAAAAGGTTTCAGCAAATTTTTTTTTATGGTTTAGTGGTTAAAGATGAAACCAAATTTTTGTAATTTTTGACATCAATGGGGGATATTTTTAAATTTAATATTTTAATGGTATAATTGCAAGTGATGTGATAAGCAACATGTTTAGCAACATGTATCAGAATAATGTTTGGTCACCAAAATGGAAGTAGTAATCATTGCGGAAAACATCAGTACCGCATAGGGGATACAATTTCATAATGCGTTATCATTGATTGGCATCAACAATAAGATTAAAATGTTGTCGCAAAATGTTTCCGATTCATGGGTGCAAACATTCATTGTTATATTTCAGTCCAGGCAAGCAGATATAATTTCATAATTCGGCATCATTGATTGGCATCAACATTCAGATAAAAATGTTGTCGCAAAATGTTTCGAATCCATGGGTGTAAACATTCATTGTTATATTTCAATGCATCAAAGCGGATACAATTCCAAAATTTGCCAACATTGTTTGAAATTAGGTTTAAATTGTTGCCGCAACATGTATCCAATCCATGGGTGCAAACAATCATTGTTATATTTCAGTTCAGTCAAGCGAATACAATTCCATAATTCGGCATCATTGATTGGCATGAACAATAAGATTTAATTATTGTCGCAACATTTATCCAATCCCAGGGTGTATACATTCGTAGTTATATGTTAGCAACATGTTCGATTTTAGTATATCAAATCAAATATGGTGTTGATATCAATTTGATGACGTTACGTTTTATACAAAGTAAATATGAAAGCCAGCATGGTCAATAATATCATAAGTTTTCATCATCATGTTTACACAACATGTATCCACATAGTTGTTTATAGTTTCCAAACAATGTTTCAGCAACATGTTTTTTGATTCAAGTGATGTTCAGACAAATTTTAATTTTTCACAAAATATTGTGAAAGAAAAGGTCAAAAATTGTCATAATGTGTTGAATAAGCCAATGTTTCGTTTTGCAACATTTGGCACAGCAAATATCATTGTAGCAACATATATATATATATTATTGGTGATGATTGTTGATGGAGAGTTATGTAGTGCATAACATTTTTTTAATCGTTGTTTAATACAATATGTTGCCACATTTTTAATAGTTGTAGACGGCATACATTTTGGTTTTCAAAGTTCCATATGTTTAATAAAAATGTTGAGGGATTAAAAGTTCAGCAACATTTCATTATCAACAGCAACATCATTAATAGAGTATTTGTTGATTATTATAGTCATCATAGCCAGGTAATTTTGTGAATCACGTTACATTATCCCATTTTTATTCCATTATAATCATCATCAAGGTATAGCAGCCAAATGTCCATAGACGATTTGAAAATACAAAAATGCCAATACAATAATAAACGCCATACATGTACGATAGACAGTTTGCAGAGTTATTGTCAGACAATTATGATCATCGTCAGAAGATTTTTGTTTTTGTTTGCGTGTTGCAAATTTCAACATCAGTTAAGGTAGCAGATATGATTTCATTTGGTTTTGCAGCATCATAATTCAACATAAGTTTGATTTCATTTCGAAGCACCAATATCGTACAATTTTTTTTTTAATTTTTGGCACGCATTAGTTTCCATAGAAATGTAATCATGTTGAAGTTTTACCCAATTATTTTTCCAGAAAATTTTGGTGTATTTAATTTCGATGAGTATGCATGTGTAAGCGTTAAACGTAAAGCGTTGTGATAAAGAAGCAAAAAAGTAAGCGCAAAAAAAGGAGAAAGAAAAGAGAACAAAAATCACTTTTGTTAGTTGTTGTTCTTGTAATATTGAAATACATGCTATAACATTCCATTCCATTCATTAAACATTCCCGTATACTTGGCTTCATAACAGTCTATTTCAGGAGACAGAGAGAGAGAGAGAGGGCAGGATGTAGTTCACACTCATGTTTGGTATTAGCCTGCACTGATGCATAAGGAATTTTTTCATCAATATATTCTCATGCATGAGTTATTCTTATTTGATGATATTTTTAAAATTTTACTTTATCACAGATTTCAAGGGAATGTAGGAAAAATTAAAAAAAATGTATGTACATAGAAATGAATAATAAAAATATGGAAACATTATTTGCCATATAAATAAATCTTAACAAAAAAAAAAAAAGTTTTAAAAAAAATTTAAAAGATTGTAATATACTTTCAAATTGCAAATTTAAATATTTGTAGAAAAACTATTTTGCTTTTAACTATATACAAAATACTTGTTTTATAAAATTTATTTCTTCGTCTTTGAATTAATTTAAAGTTTTTTTGGATGTAAAAATTTAAATTTTTATACCCACCACCTAAGATGGGGATATACTAATCTAGTCATTCCGTTTGTAATACCTCGAAATATTCGTCCCAGACCCCATAAAGTATATATATTCTCGATCGTCTCGATGTTCTGAGTCCATCCAGTCATGTCCGTCCATCCGTCTGTCGAAATCACGATAGTGGTCGAACGAGTAACGCCAGCCGTAGGTCGTTGGAGATTGCAAAGGAGCCACATCGGTTCAGATGTAGATATAGCTCCCATATAAACCGATCTTCCGATTTATTTCTTGAGCCCCTGGGAGCAGCAATTTTTGTCCGATGTGGCTGAATTTTGCAAGTGGTTTTTGTTACGACTTCCAACAATTGTGCCAAGTACGGTCCAAATTGGTCTTTAAACTGATATACATAGCTCCCACATAAGCCGATCTCCCAATTTGACTTATTGATCCCCTGCAGTCCGTAATTTTTGTCCGATTTGTCTAAAATTTTGCATGTAGTGTTCTGTTTCGACTTTCAACAACTGTGCCAAGTAGGGTTGAAATCGGTCTATAACTTGATATAGCTCCCATATAAACCAATCTCCTGATTTCACGTTTTGGGGCCTTACAAGCCGCAAGTTTTGTCCGATTTGGCTGAAATTTTGCATGAGATGTTCTGTTAAAACTGTGCTAAGTGCGATCCAAATCGGTCAATAACCTGATATAGCTCCCATATAAACCGATCTCTAGACATGACTTCTTGATTCGTTGCAAGCCTCAATTTTTGTCAGATTTGGCTGAAATTTTGCATGCCATTTTCTGTTACGACTACTAATAACTGTGCCAAACGCGGTCCAAATCAGTCTATAAACTGATATCGCTCCCATGTAAAACGGGTTGCTGTTTGACAGAAGTTTGGTATGTAGAGTAAAATTATGCCCTTCAACAAAATATATTTTGCATAAAATTTTCCCAAGATTGGGCACGGCCGAACTTAGCACGTCCGTCTGTCGAAGAAGGAAAGCATGGCGCTTGAAATTTTGCACAAATACTTCTTATTAGTGTAGGTCGGTTGGGATTGTAAATGGGCCAAATCGGTTAAGTTTTGATATAGCTGTCATCTAAACCGATCTCTTTTAGAGGGTGAAATTCTTATCCAAAATGGTTGAAATTTTCCATACGCCGTTTTGATATGACTTCCAACAACTGTTCTAAGAATGGTCTAAATCGGTATATAAACTGATACAAATGCAAATTTTGCACATGGAACAGGGGAAAACTTCTCACATATCAATGTGTGCAGTCCGATTCAAGTTTAAGCTCAATGATAAGGGACCTCCTTTTTATAGCCGAGTCAGAACGGCGTGCCGCAGCGTGACACCTCTTTGGAGAGGAGTTTTACATAGCAAGGTACCTCACAAATGTGGCCAGCATTAGGAGGGGATAACCACCGCTGAAAAATTTTCTGATGTTCCTGCCAGGTTTCGAACCCAGGCGTTCAGCGTCATAGGCGGACATGCTAATCTCTGCGCTACGGTGGCCTCCAACTGATATAGCTGCCATATAAACCGATCTCCCAGTTTGACTTTTTGAACCTCTGGAGAGCGCAATTATTACTCCATTTGCCTGAAATTTTGGAGGTGGTGTTTTTCTATGACTGGTGTTTTTCTATTCGAAAAAGTCATTTAAAGAACTTGACAAATGCGATCCATGGTGAAGGGTATACAAGATTCGGCACAGCCGAACTTAGCACGCTTTGATTTGTTTTTGTTATAATGCAGCTAATTTGTATCTTCAAAAGATTTTTGTTTTAATTTTTGTATTTACGGATGTAATTTTCATTTAATTTTTTCCGTATTTATTTCTGTTAAAGTTAGTGTCCCATGGGTCGTATTATGTTTGAGATCTATCATACGCACCCCATTACCAACATTATTAATAACACTTATACGCCACCGAATATAATGGTTTGTTTAATAGATTTTTATACCCACTACCAAAGGATGGGGTATATTCATTTTGTCATTTCGTTTGCAACACATCGAAACATCCATTTTCGACCCTATAAAGTATATATATTTTTCATCGTCGTAAAAATCTAAGACGATCTAACCATGTCCGTCCGTCCGTCTGTTTGTTGAAATCATGCTACTGTCTTTCAAAATTAAGATAATTAGCTGAAACATTGCACAGATTCTTTTTTTGTCCATAGGCAGATTAAGTTCGAAGATGGGTTATATTGGACTGTATCTTGATGTAGCCGCCATATGGACCGATCTTCCTCTCGACATCCGATTTAATTATGGTTCAGATCGAACCATATTTTATATAGTTGCCATATAGACCGATCTGCCGATTAGGGGTCAAAAGCCCATAAAACCTGCATTTATTATTCGATTTCGCTAAAATTTCAAACAGTGAGTTGTTTTAAGTCATCTGACTTAAATATGGTTCAGATCGGACCATATTTGATATAGCTGTCATATAGACTGATCTGGATCTAAAGCCCATAGAACCTGCATTTATTATCCGATTTCGCTGAAATTTGAAACAGTGAGTTGTTTAAAGCCTTTCGATATCCGAATTCAATATGGTTCAGATAGGACCATATTTGGATATAGCTGCCATATAGAGCGATCTGCCGATTTAGGGTCTGAAGCCCAAAAAAACATGCATTTATTACCCGATTTCGCTGAAATTTGGCACAAAGATTTATGTTAGGTTTTCCAACAACCTTTCTTTGCATGGTGCAGATCGGTCTATATTTGGATATTGCTGCCATATATACCGATTTCCAGATTAAAGTCTTGGGCCCACAAAAGGCGTACTTATTACCCAATGTCGCTGAATATTGGCACAGTAGGCTGTGTTAGACTCTTCAACATTCATCCATCTCATCGGCCTTTATTTCGGAATAGCTGCCATATAGACCGATCTCCCGATCTAAGGTCTTGTGAGCCCATAAAAGGCACATTTATTATCTTACTTCCTTTCAGTAATAGCCTCGTCTTCTCACGATCCGGATCACTCCATGGGATTTTCGTTGTTCTACCGACGGTTTCACTGTTCCACAGGGCTGCATGCGCATTTGTCGCCTACTCCCTTAAATCGATCTGCGTCGACCCGAAATGCTTCGGGTTAACCAAGTTTATTCACGGCAGTTCTCTGGCCTTCACCGCCAAATCGTCTGCCCCTTCATTCCCTCTTACTCTGTTATGGTCGGGCACCAAAACGATGCGGATTGTGCATCGTTTCAGAGAACTTCAGAGAAGAAGTTAATCTCTTTCTTACACTGCAAGACTGTTCGTAACCTTACCCTCCTGGTTGTTTTTGCCCTTATCGCAATTTTACTGTCGGTATAGATGTTTATATTTGATGTTCTCGCGTTAAAATCACATCACCTCACGCATTCCATGATCGCCCGGATCTCCGCCTGCAGGACCGTATTATGGTCAGGCAGTCTAAAACAGATCTCAGTCCCTGGGTTCTCAGTGTAAACCCCCAGGCCCATTCTGTCCTCTAGCTTTGATCCATCCGTGTAACATGATCTTCCAGATGGCAATACTAGGGTTCCGTTTATGCTAAGTATGGTTGAAATCGATCAATAACCTCATATAACTGTTATATAAACCGATCTGGAAATTGGAAAAATTGCGTAAAATAGAATGAAGGTAAATTTAGATATCCACTTTATTTTTTCGATAATGTCGTATAAGGGCTAAAAAAGCGCTATCACTTGCTTTAGGACAACAGGGAGTAATGGGAAATTTAAGGCTTTAGAGCAAAGGAAAACAAACTTCTTGTGACCGAAAATGTCATTGGAAATTTGCGTGCAAGGAAATTTTTACAGAAATTTCATAACAAAAAATTTGGAGGCCACCGTGGCGCAGAGGTTAACATGTCCGACAACGACGCCAACGCCTGGGTTCAAATCCCCACGTGAACATGAGAAAAGTTTTCCGCGGTGATTATCACAATGGACGAAAACGTCAAAGTGAGTCTGATGGTCTTATCCCCTTACCAATGCTGGCAACATTTATGAGGTATAGTGCCATGTTAAAACTTCTCTACTAACTGCTGTGGCTATGCACCTCGCCGTTGGGACTTAGCACAAAAAAGGGACCCCTTATCATAAACTTTAATCGGACTGCACTCATTGGCATGAGAGAAGCATCTCCTCTTCCTTAGTGAAATGTTCATGGGACATTTAGATAATCATATACAAATTTTGCAATTTTACTGTCGGTATAGATGTTTATGTTCGACGTTCTCGCGTTAAAATCACACCACTTCACGCATTCCATGATCGCCCGGATCTCCGCCTGCAGGACCGTATTATGGTCAGGCAGTCTAAAACAGATCTCAGTCCCTGGGTTCTCAATGTAAACCCCCAGGCCCATTCTGTCCTCTAGCTTTGATCCATCCGTGTAACATGATCTTCCAGATGGCAATACTAGGGTTCCGTTTATACTAAGTATGGTTGAAATCGATCAATAACCTCATTGAAATCGATCAATAACCTCATATAACTGTTATATAAACCGATCTGGGGTCTTGACTTCTTGACCCTCTAGAGGGCGCAATTATTTTGAATCTTGATTTTTTTAGCCACTAGAGGGCGCAATTCTTATTCGATTTAGCTGAAATTTAGCATGACGTGGTTTGTTATTATTTTCAACAACTGTGCTAAGTATGGCTGAAATCGATCAATAACCTGATATAACTGTCATATAAACCGATCTGGGATCTTGACTTCTTGACCCTATTGAGGGCGCAATTATTATCCGATTTGGCTAAAATTGTGTATGGCGTGTTTCGTTAAAACTTCTAACTACTGTGCGGAGTATGGTTCAAATCGGTCCATAACCTGATGTAGCTGCCATATAAACCGATCTTGAATCTTAACTTCTTTCGCCACTAGAGGGCGCAATTATTATCCGATTTGGCTAAAATTGTACATGACGTGTTTTGTTATGACTTCCAATAACTGTGCTAAGTATGATTGAAATCGATCAATAACCTGATATAACTGTCATATAAACCGATCTGGGATCTTGACTTCTTGACCCTCTAGAGGGCGCAATTATTATCCGATTTGGCTGAAATTGTGCATGGCTTGTTTCGTTAAAACTTCTAACTACTGTGCTTAGTATGGTTCAAATCGGTCCATAACCTGATATAGCTACCATATAAACCGATCTTGAATCTTGACTTCTTGACCCTCTAGAGGGCGCAATTATTATCCGATTTGAATTGGCTGAAATTTTACAAAATGACTTTCTACTATGGTCTGCAACATTTAATTTGATTATGGTCCGAATCGGACCATGACTTTATATATTTCAAAAAGATATAACGGGAAAAGAACTCGACAAATGCGACCTATGGTGGAGGGTATACAAGATTCGGCCCGGCCGAACTTAGCACGCTTCAACTTGTTTCTGTTAAACCCATTTTATTAAAGTGACTTTTAGAAAGCCCACAGAGCTCAGCATTTCAGTTATAAATAATGAGTAAAATGGTATTACAGACTTTATTTTATTTTTAGTACGTCATATTTAATTATTAATTATTAGCTTTTAATTACTTTTATTTATTATTTAGCCTTTTGTGCGATGAGATTAATTTTTTTTCAGTTAGCTGCCTAAATCTGGGTTTTGCAAGCTTTCACCCAAAACGAATTTTCTTTGTTAAGAAAATACCATCTCATTGAAGGAAACGAAAGACTGCGTATACATCAAAAATCCATTAAAATTCTTAAAGAAAATCCCAGCTTAAATCTAAGCTGGCTAAGAAGAAAATCGGAGTTTTGGTATTTTGTTAACAATTACATTTTTATTCAACATCCATTGTTGTTGGTGTTGTTCTGCAGACAGACGAAAGCTACCAAATAAAATTGAGGTGGCGCAAAAAAAAAAACACAAAATAAGCAATTCAAGCGTTAAGTCTTTTTAATCGGCTTAAATCAGTCAACCAATCGAAGAGGGTGATGATGGCGGTGCTGCGGTAGGTTGGTGTGATGGGTGTAATGATGATTTTACATTTAATCACATTTAAATGGCCATAGTAAGCCAACTAAAGCTTATTAAACTTTTGTTTCTTGTTTGTGTGCCTTTCAAAGGGACCACTGGGCAGGCTCTTTTTAAATAACTACAGCTTTAAATGGTTAATTGGTTGAATAGTTGACAGGAAGTTGACTATTGCAATTCACAATTCAATAACCCCCACCATCATCTGCCTCATGTTGATAAAAATCCACTTGGCTTTATGGCGTTTTTTATGAATTCCATTGGGGAAGAGAATTAGCAGCATTTAACAACCTTTTTCCTCTTTTTTTATTTAAAGCCTTTAAGCACGCATGTGGTTTGAAACAAATAATTTCTGAAAGCCTCATAGGAAATGTCTGGCCTTTTGAAGTGATTCCCAGCCCATGATAGTGCCATAGCAACATGGGCCTTACAATAGGGGAAAAAAAACGATTTTTAACAAATGACTGAATTATCACACCTTCCCATTCTCACTCTCTCGCAGCAAGCAATTTGTCCTGCAAAACTTTGTTATTTTGTCCATCACAATTTAATGATCCCCACAAGTCTGGCCCAGCCAATATCAAGACCAAGTCGTTAATGCTCAACACCAGTTGGCGTTGCCTTACTGACAAAAGTATCCCAAAGTGAACCATGGAGGAAGCATTATTCTTATAAGGCTTGGTCACACCTGTGACCGACCAGTTATTAATAACTTGAGGCCCTACAGTAGGATGTGGGTGTGATAAATTGATGTAGGTGAGTGCAGAGTGAATGCAAAAGTCTGTCCTTTGTATAGGTCAATCATTCCATTAGCCAATGTCATGTAAGGGAGTGCGAAAAACAGGTCAATTTTTCATGTCAATGGAAGATTATGAATTTTATGTTTTTATCCTAGCCAATTAAAAATGAATTGAGGTTGAGTGTTAACAGTCGATTAGGGTTTTTTTTTTTTTAAATGCCACAATGGTGATTTTAGTTGCTATCATAAATAAAAGTGGTTGATAGTAAATGAATGGGCGTTTTATTGTGGTACAAAAAATGCTAACAAGGAAATTGGAAAAATTGCTGAAAATAGAATGAAGGAAAATTTAGATATCCACTTTATTTTTTCGATTATGTGGTATAGGGGCTAAAGTAGTGCTATCACTTGCTTTAGGACAACAGGGAGTTATATCGTGGCCGAAAATGTCATTGAAAATTTGCGTGGTGTGCAAATGTTTTGGGCGGGTTTTAAAGAAGGTTTTATACAACTTGTATCTAGGGAGAAGATTTGTATACCCACCACCATTGGATGGGGGTATACTAATCTAGTCATTCCGTTTGTAACATCTCGAAATATTCGTCTGAGACCCCATATTGTATATATATTCTTGATCGTCATGACATTTTAGGGTCGATCTAGCCATGTCCGTCCGTCTGTCCGTTGGTCTGTCCATCCGTTCGACCGTCTGTCTGTCGAAAGCACGCTAACTTTCGAAGAAATAAAGCTAAACGCTTGAAATTTTGCACAAATATTTGCTATTAGTGTAGGTCGGTTGGGATTGTAAATAGGTCATATCGGTCCATGTTTTGATATAGCTGCTATATAAACCGATCTTGAATCTCGACTTCTTCAGCCACTAGAGGGTGCAATTCTTATCCGATTTGAATGAAATTTTGCACGAAGTGTTTTACTATGATATCCAACAACTGTACTAAGTATGGTTCAAATTGGTCCATAACCTGATATAGCTGTCATATAAACCTATCTGGGGACTTGACTTATTGAGCTTCTAGAGCACGCAATTCCTATCCGATTTGGCTGAAATTTTGCATGATGTATTTTATTATGACTTTTAACAACTGTGTCTGGTGTGGTTCAAATCGGTCCATAACATATAGTTGTCATATAAACCGATATGGGAACTTGACTTCTTGAGCCTCTAGAGGTCGCAATTATTATCCGATTTGCCTCATATTTTGTACGACAGATCCTCTCATGACCACCAATATACGTGTTTATTATGGTCTGAATCGGTCTATAGCCTGATACAGCTTCCATATAAATCCATCTCTCTATTTTACTGCTTGAGCCCCCAAAGGGCGCAATTCTCATTCGAATTGGCTGACGTTTTACACAGGTCTCCAACATATAATCTAATCGTGATCCGAACTGGACCATATCTTGATATCGCTCTAATAGCAGAGCAAATCTTTTATTTTATCCTTTTTTTGCCTAAGAAGAGATGCCAGGAAAAGAACTCGACAAATGCGATCCATAGTGGAGGGTATATAAGATTCGGCCCGGCCGAACTTGGCACGCCTTTACTTGCTCTTGTTCTTGTCGTCTTGACGTTCTGAGTCGATCTTGCCATGTCCGTCCGACTGTGGAAATCACGATAGCGGTCGAAGGCATTAAGCTAGCCGCTTGAAATTTTGCACAGATACTTACTTTTGATGTGAGTCGTTGGGGGATTGCAAATGGACCATATCGGTTTAGATTTAGATATAGACCCTATAAAAGTTCTGCAAGAGTATGCTGTTGTCAAAAACACTTTAACTGGCATGGTGGATACCGATTTCAGTTACGCAATGTATCATCATCACCACCTTTATTAACTTGATTAAGGTGCTCTACATACCCAACGACTATTGAGTACGGTGTAGAGCGTGCTTTTGTTCTGAACGAGTAACACCCAGAAAGAAGTGAGATAGGCCCATTGATAAGTATACCGATCGACTCATAATCATTTTCTGATTCGATTTAGCTATGTCCGTCTGTCCATGTTAATTTGTGTACAAACAACAGGTCGCAGTTTTTATCCGCTGGTCTTTAAATTAGGTACAGATACGAAGCCTATTGAAATTGGACAAAATCGGTTCACATTTAAATATAGCTCCCATATATCATATACATGTTCGTCCGATTTGCAGTAATAATGCAATAAAATGGTCATTCGTCATCCGATTCTCTCGACATTACATGTGGATTTTATAGAAATCGGTCCAGATATAGATATAGCTGTCATATATATCGCCCGATTTTCACTCCTAGAGCCACTTCAAGCTCATTTGCTGACCAATTTTCACAAAACTGTGTATAACGCTTTCTGCGACGATTTCCACAATATCTTTGAAGTTTGCTTGAAATCGGTTCAGATTTAGATATTGCTCCCATATATATGTTCGCATATTCCTCGACGGCAGCGTTTTTCTCGACGACTACCACAATATCTAAGAAGTTTGCTCGAAATCGGTTCCGATTTGAATATAGCTGTCATACGCTGCCTACGACAAATACTTCGAATTTTCTGGCCAAACCGTATTTCAAATGAAGAATTGCAAATAAGAACAAACACTTCCCCTGCTGAAATCCGGAATAGAAAATGGGTCATATCCTACGCCGACCGAGCGATGATAAAGCGAGAAATGTCCTAGATTGGAACCCACAAAGACAGCGAGGGAGGGGACGCCCGAAAAACACATGGATCCGCTGTAGGAAAAGAGAATTTTAATCAACCCTTAAATCGTGGAATCAAGACGTTGCAATGCTCTTGTATATAACTATTAGAGTCAATTTTTAATTTTTTTTTTTTTTAATTTTGTTTTCATAGGAGTTTTTTAAGAGAACATTTTCTATAGGTTTTTATTTTTTGAGAAAATTCTTAGGATTTTTGTCTTTGGAAGAAATTTTATAGAAATTTTACAATATTTTCGTAAAATATTCCTTTTTTCCTTTCCCTCAAATGAATACCGCAATGGACGCTCCCTTTCACATTCTCTTGTCTTTGCATCCATACCAAACTTTGATAAATCACTTGGATTCACAACACCACCTATTCTAATACATACTTGAGTAAATGAACTTAGTCCAAAAAGGGGAACATGTTGTGGCAATTGTGCTTGCCCACTAATACCACTTAATGGCCAACATAATGCTAAAGCCACAACAATTCCTACACTTTACACATCCTACTGTTTAGCTCGCTGCTCAAGTACGAGTACTTAGTGACTAAAAGTGAAATATATTGACCACCAGCTGTTTGCCAAGTGGAGTGTGGAGTGGGATTGCACGAATGCAATGAAAAATGCACTTACAAAGGCGCATTACAACGATGACAGGCAATTGTCTTTCAAGACACTTTAAATCTTAAGCGAGCACAACAAAGCAAATGGAACTGGTGCCCAAGTCCCATTGTTTTCACTTGAAGTGAAAAGTTTGACCCCAATGATAATTGAACTGCCACAAATTAGGAAAAGGTACCGCAAGGCAAAAGTAATTGCATGACCGATCGACCAAGCCAACGATTGGTTAAGAAGCCATCAAAGACAAAAAGATAAAAAGGCAAAAATAGAAGATGAAAAAATAAAAAAAAACCAGCTAGCCAGGAATTAAAAATAAATCATAGATAATATTCTTTGGCTTCTTTTGGTTCTTTTCATTCCTATTTTTTTTTTCTTGCGCCACCATCACAAAGCAGCCAAATGCAATAGGTCAGACAGATACTGGGGCTTTTTAGAGGATGCTTGTTACCGATAAAAAGTTTCTTTGATTTTATAGCATACCTTAAGGCTAGGTTTTTGCTCAAAATGGGAGCATAGTTTTAGTTGCATCATTTTAAATAAATGCAAATAATTTCTCTGAGAATTGATGATAAGAAAACTTTTTGAAAAGATTTTCTGCTTGATTACAGAAGTGAAGGATAAAGAGGTAAATTTTGCTTAAGGGTTCTTTAAAAAGTCAAAGGTATTTAAATTAGGCTGTTTACAGAAGAGATATTTTAATGAAAGCCTACATTGATGCTAATAAAGTGGAAGTATACTTTGATAGTAAAACCAAATTATTTAATTTTAAAAAATTGTCGTAAAGAGCTAATAAAAGAAGATACTTTGGTTATAAGCTTTTTTTGGTAATTTCATTGCCATCATCAAGGCTTTTTGTAAAAATGTGTCTTGTAATCTGAACCTGGAATATTTGAATTCTTTATATAGAAGGTGCAGTATACACAATGGCGAATGAACTGGAAATCAAGGCCGCCATACAAGCAAGCGATGAAGTGCGAAGGATTGGAAAAGGCCTGACGGTTCACCGAAACATGGTCACTGTACTATAGCTGAATGATACAAGACTTGGACGTATATTTTCCAATCAAGATGAGGTTTGATGATATAAAAACCATATTTCTTCCTTTTTGTAAAACACTGCTGAAATAATTATGCCTCCAATAATAACATAAAACCACAACTTCTTCTCCCAGTTTTGCCAACTCGGCAAAATAATTGCTCCACCAAAAGATATCATCCAGTCCCCAGTAAGTATTTTTAATGGGATTGTTCTGGTGTTTCCTTTATGTCTCCCTACCCTCTAGCTATGTTGGCATCTATTTCCTTAATTGTCAGCGTTTTGAAATTACAAATATTTTGCCATTGTTTGTTTGTCCTGATTAAATTGTTATTTCCGGTCAATTAAACGCAAACATTTCGTTACTATACAGGCAAAAATACAAACAAAATATTGTGCAAAGAGAACGAACGAGAACATTGATAAATATTTACAAATTGTAAATATTTTATTTGTTATTGTCGTGGTTGTTTGCCAAATAGAATTTATGGCCAAACTAAAAGCTGGTTATATACAGCAAAAAGAATTGTGGTTTGAGGTAATATGGTGACAATAAAGTGGCAAAGAAGAGGGGCGAATATTTGGCAATACTATTTTGTGTCATTGTTGTGGTTTGTGGTGACTGGACCACAAAGCAATATTCTCGGAAGTTATATTCTGCTTTAAGGGGTATTTTTTAATATTTGAATATTTTATGTAAATGAAATTCGAGAAAACATAAACAAATTCCCAAGAACTATAAATACAATATTCTCTCCCTCCTTAGAGCAGGCTTTGTTTATAGGGGGCCTAAAAGTAGGCTATACATTTTGTATTTTAAAAAAATATTTTAGGATTTTGGTATCGAATTAATACATTGGAGTTATTAAATTAGCACACAATAAAATAAAATAAAATAAAATAAAATAAAATAAAATAAAATAAAATAAAATAAAATAAAATTAAAATAAAATAAAATAAAATAAAATAAAATAAAATAAAATAAAATAAAATAAAATAAAATAAAATAAAATAAAATAAAATAAAATAAAATAAAATAAAATAAAACAAAACAAAATAAAATAAAATAAAAAAATAAAATAAAATTAAATTAAATTAAATAAAAATTATACAAAATAAAATAAATTACATTAACTAAAAATTAAAAATAAAATAAAATAAAATAAAGAACAATAAAATTAAGTAAAATAAACCAAAACAAGTAAAAGCGTGCTAAGTTCGTCCGGGCCATATTTTGAGATCCCACCACCATGGATATGCAGCCCATTGGGGCCTTCATTTGGAACTGCGCCGCCAGGGTCGCGCTTAGGCTGAGGGAGGGATGGTTGTGGCCACAGTACGATTCTGGGTGTTATGGATACGGAGGGCAGACTGAGGGGGTTCTCCGACTACCTGGCACCAGTGCCGACAGGAGGAAGGGCATTCGCGATTCGATTTCCTGAGAGGGACGAATGGAGGGCGAATGGTGTACTTGAGGAGTATGAGACCTCGATCTACACAGATGACTCCAAGATGGAGTCAGGGACTGATTTGGGCGTCTACTCTGATGCACTCAATATCAGTATGTCTCTGAGACTGCCGGACGTGGCCGCAAGAGAAATTCTGGTAAGGGATTTACAGCCCTCGAAACTCAGAATTTATGTGGACAGTATGGCGGCGCTCAAGGCCTTAGGGTCGAGGATGGTGAGGTCGAGATGCGTGGTGGATTGTTTTGTGTCCCTGGATAGGCTTCGGGGCCACGATGGGATGTTGACATGGATTCCTGGGCATGAGGGGATTCCAGGGAATGGGTGGGCGGACAAATGCACCAGGACCAGTCATCGGTCTTGCCTACGTGCGATTTATCGAGCTACTGAACACAGTAGATGGGATGGCCAGGGGGGCGTCGGTGGCGAGGTGGGACTCGGTGGATGGTTGCCAGACTGCGAAGGCGCTATGGACAGTCATCGACCAAAGGAGGACGAGGGAGTTGCTGGCATTCGATAAGATGTCGATGAGTATCTTGACAGGGGTCAAAACCGGACACTGTGCCATAGGCCGCATAGCAAAGCGCATGGGGATACCGCACAATGACTTCCGTAGGAGTTGCCTCGATGAGGATGAGGGAGACTATTGAGCATTTGCATTGTTCCTATCCGGATCTGCAGAGATGTAGGCTCTCCTTTCTGGGGAGTCGTTTCTTCTGTGATCTGGGTATCTCTGGTGTGTCTCCTCAAGTTGGTTGAGTGAACAGGATGGTTCTGGCGGGGGGTGCCACAAGCTCCGGCGTAGGTAGATCCGTGCTTGCGTGGGGACGGGCGTTTCTTCACTCCCCGCTCGGGTTCTCCACTCCTCCTGTCTTTCTGTTAACTTCTAGTCCGAGGCCTCACATCTTCCTTCTCTTCCCTTTCTCTCTCTCTCTAGGGTACCACAATGGGTCAAACTGGCCTCCGAGTGAACTCACCTTCGGTGGCCAACCCATTCAACCTTATCTAAGGTCTCAAAAAGTCAAATCGTGAGATCGGTTCACATGGGAGCTATATCGACTTATAGACCAATTCGTACCACATTTGACACAGTTGTTGAAAGCCATAACAGAACACCACATGCTAAGTTTCAGCCAAATCGGACACAAATTGCGGTTTGTAAGGACTCAAGAAGTAACATCACAAGATCGGTTTATATGGGAGCTAAATCAGGTTATAGCCCCATTTGAACCATACTTAGCTCAGTTGTTGGAAGTCATAACAGAACACTGCAAACAAAATTTCAGCCAAATCAGACTTAAATTGCGGCTTGTAAGGGCTCAAAAAGTCAAATCAGGAGATCGGTGGGAAATATATCCAAATATGAACCGATATGGCCCATTTGCAATACCCAACGACCTACATTAGTATTAAGTATCTGTACAAAATTTCAAGCGGCTAGCGTTTAACCGCTGTCGTGATTTCGACAGACGGACGGACGGACGGACATGGCTAGATCGACTCAGAACGTCGAGACGATCAAGAGTATATATACTCTATGGGGTCTACTATGAATATTTCAAGGTGTTGAATTGTTGATGAATTGGGTATAAAAATAAAAGAAAAATGTAATCCAAAATTTTTAAAATCTCCAAAACTTCCGCTAAATTTGAGTATCAATTTCGTACTCTACTCCAAAAAAAAACTTTAATTTGATGTTATATGGTGTCTTGGTGTTTTTTTTAAGGTTGACACGTTCGCACCAGAGCCTTGATCAGAAATTTCAGTATCAAATTCTGCTCACATAGAACTTTCATTTGAACTCCATATTGCCCCGAGCATGTAGAGCATGTCCAACGTGAGGTGCAGATATTTACAGCCACATTTTTATGCCAGATTCACACTTTACTACCAAATATCTTGAATTTGAGATCCATATTGTCCAAATCAACCTTTCTCCATTTGCGTAATTTTGGGGGAGGTGCATTCCCCCAAGCTGCTTGACCCGATTTTTTTCTTAAACAATCCTTGTTTTTGCTTTAGCAAAAAATTTTTTGAACTTTTTTATTCAGTTGAGGTTAAAATTACTAAATTGGCTTGGATATGCCATGTTAAGTTCTGTTATGACTCACAACCATCCCAGGTACGAGTCGAATCAGTCCAAATGCAAATTTGCCCTTGAACTTTCCACTGAGGAACAGGGGCAAACTTCTCACATGTTGTGCGATTCAAGTTTAAGATCAATGATAAGAGGTCTCCTTTTTATAGCCTAGTCGGAACGGTGTGCGGCAGTGCACGACACATCTTTCGAGAGACGTTTTTAGATGGCAAGAGCCTCACAAATGTCACCAGCATTAGGAGGGGATAATCGCAGATGAAAAATATTTTCTGATGTTCTCGCCAGGATTGGAACCCAGGCGTTCAGCATCATAGGCTGACATCTTAACCTCTGCGCCATGGTGGCCTCGAATCAGTTCATAATCTGATATAGCTTCCATTAGGGACATTGCGAGGATTTCATTTCGTAGAGTGCCCCAAGGTGGTGTATATCTGTGAGGGTCTGCTACTGCTGGATATACAACCAGGTGGAGCGGGCCTCCTAGGAGGCCGTCTATAACCTAGGGTGCTCTGATACTATTAAACTAAACTAAATTTCCCATCAACATTCCATTAAGGAACATGGGATACTTCTCTCATATCAATGAGTGCAGTCCGATTAAAGTTTAAGCTCAATGATAAGGGGCCTCCTTTTTTATGGCAAGTCCGAACGGAGTGCAGCATAGCGACACCACTTGGTAAAGAAGTTTTAACATGGCAGCATACCTTACAAATGTAGCCACCATTAGTAAGGGGATAACCACCGCTTAAAATTTTGTTGATGTTCACGACGGGATTTGAATCCAGGCGTTCGGAGTAATAGGCGGATATGTCAACCTCTGCGCCATGGTGTCCTCCGAGTTAGCCTTTCATATAAATCGATTTTGCGATGTGACACCTTGACATTCGTCCATTAGCTGATGTAACTCTCAACAGAGGCATCTTTTGTTTTGCTTTCTTCTTAACATCCATGTCACGTATGGTCTAAAAAGAGTTCTATGGCCTTAGTTAGACAAATCAAATGATTTTCTGAAGTTTTTGTATTTCGTCTTTTAAACTCCTTTCTAAATTTCATAAGCCCTATCTTCAATAAAATTTAGTGACAATTTAAGTTTTATAGCTTTTTTCAATCTTCTCCCTAATGCACTTTCAAACTCAGGTAGTCAGCAATAAAATCTAATAAAAGCCAAGTTAAAAAACTTCCCAAAACAAATGGAAGGAGTTAGAGAACTTTCAAAAAGCACTATGGCGGCACGTGGCCAAAAAAAACAACACAACATAGATATAAGGCAATTTCTTTAATGAAAACTGCAAAATTTCATTTGCACCACAAACACTTGAGACAAACTAAAAACCCCCATTTTAAGAAAAAAAGCTCTAAATTGTTTTTTTTTTTTACTTGTCAAAGTCGCCAATCTAATAGACCCTGAAAATGAACAAAAAAAAAAAACACCAAAAATAGAAGTTCAACTGGAAATTTCCCTAATGCAATGTTAAAAAACGTTACTGAGCACTCAGAGGTTTTTCTTTGCTGGGCTTTTCTTCGGCAAAAGAAAAATCGTGACTTTGAGAAACATCAAAACAAGCCTCAGCTTAAGCACCCCATGCAAAAAAAAAGATAATCACTTTGGCAAAACAATGGTGAAGTGCACTGGCGTTTGTTTTTCTTTTTTCTTCTGCTTCCTCTGAAAAACCGCATTTGCAGCTTTAAATGCGGCTAGAAAAAAAACACTGAACCTTTGAAAAACCATCCCAAAAAAAATCAAGCAGTGCCAAGAAATGGTTTTTGTTGGCTATTTGGTTGAAATGTCTGGCGGCCTGGTTGCCTGTTTTTGGCCCATAACAATCAAATGGAGTTCAAGAATAAATGAGTGAATGAATAAATGACTGGTTGACTGTATGAAGGGGATATAAACAAAATAAAATCCAACAACAACCATTCAAAGAAATCAACAATGACATACATACTGGAAAGAAGGTTATGGATTGGCTAACCCTACATTTAAGGCAAATGGTGGTTGGAGATGTTTGGGAGATACAGTGGTGTATATCTCCACCGCTACCATACCAAATTTAATTTGTATTAAATGTTAAATACACCGAACGAAAAACTGATACCTACGCCATTGATGGTGAATTAATACCAAAATAATACCGTATGGTATGAATGATGCAGTCTTATAGATACCATACGGTATTATTTTGGTATTAATTCACGGTGTGCTTTACTATCAATACCATTGATACCATACGGTACTAATTTTTCTTTCGGTGTATAACTAACTTAAGCTTAACCACTGTGTTCTCTTTGTCTTTTCTTTCTTCCACTTCCTTAGAATCAATGACAGTGATACAAAATTCAAGCAGAAAAAAGAAAAAGAAAATGCTGTAAAAACAATGGCGCCTATTGTCTTCGCCAATACGACCGACCGACCCCTAAAACATGAACGTCTCTAACTTTGGCCCAAAAAGTGTGACTGACATTGACAACGAATAGCCAGTGGTAATGTTTTACACAACTTGCTTGGGTTAGTACATGTACTAAGTGAGTGTTTCGATGTTCGACAACATTGTCAAATTGTTGTTGGTTTATCATGGCCATGTGTTTTGAGTTACCGTTAACTGCTCTAGAAGAGAATTATGCCCGGTGACAAATGCAAATTTGAGTGTATGCATTGTTATTAGCCAATTGTTGAGCAGATGTCAATAGTGGAAGAACTTCAAGTTGAATGTCAATGTCATATTGACAGGCATAATTAGTAAAGTGTGCCAAGTTCGGCTGGGGTGAATCTTGTGAACTCACCACCATAATCCATGCTAAAAATTTATACAAAATAAGTAAAAGCGTGCTAAGTTCGGCCGGGCCGCATTTTATATACCCTCCATCATGGATCGCATTTGTCGAGTTCTTTTCCCAGCATCTGTTCTTAGGCAAAAAAAAAAGGATAAAATAAAAGATTTGCTTTGATATTAGAGTGATATCAAGATATGGTTCGGACCTCAATTAAAATATATTGGTTGTCCAAAAAGTAATTGCGGATTTTTCATATAGTCGGGGTTGACAAATTTTTTCAACGGCTTGTGACTCTGCAATTGTATTCTTTCTTCTGTCAGTTATCAGCTGCTACTTCTGTAAAAAAAGTATATTTGATTAAAGTTCATTTTAAGTTTTATTAAAAATGCATTTACTTTCTTTTAAAAAATCCGCAATTACTTTTTGGGCAACCCAATATATTGGCGACCTGTGTAAAATGTCACCCAATTCGAATAAGAATTGCGCCCTTTGGGTGCTCAAGAAGTAGAATAGAGAGATCGATTTATATGGGAGCTGTATCAGGCTATAGACCGATTCAGATCATAATAAACACGTATGTTGATGGTCATGAGAGGATGCGTCGTACAAAATTTCTGGCAAGTCGGATAAGAATCGCGCCCTCTAGAAGCTCAAGAAGTCAAGTCTCCAGATCGGTTTATATGACATCTATATCAGATTATGGACCGATTTGAACCTTACTTAGCACAGTAATTGGAAGGCATAGCAAAACATGTCGTGCAAAATTTCATTCCAATCTAGAGGCTCAAGAAGTCAAGTCCCCAGATCGGTTTATATGGCAGCTACATCAGGTTATGAAGCGATTTGAACCTTATTTCGAAAGTCATAATAAAATACTTCGTGCAAAATTTCATTCCAATCGGATAAGAATTGCGCCCTCTAGAGACTCAAGAAGTTAAGACCCAAGATCGGTTTATATGACAGCTATATCAGGTTATGGACCGATTTGAACCATACTTGGCACAGTTATATTTCGTGCAAAATTTCATTCAAATCGGGTAAGAATTTCGCCCTCCAGTGGCTTATGAAGTCAAGATCCCAGATCAGTTTATATGGCAGCTATATCAGTTTATTGACTGATTTGAAACTCACTCAGCACAGTTGTTGGATATCATAACAAAATACTTCGTGCAAAATTTCATTCCAATCGGATAAGAATTGCGCCCTCTAGAGGATCAGGAAGTCAAGACCCAAAGTCGGTTTACATGGCAGCTATATCAGGTTATGCACCGAATTAGACCATAAGATAAGAATTGCGCCCTCTGGAGGCTCAAGAAGTCAAGACCCAAGATCGGTTTAATGACAGCTATATCAGGTTATGGACCGATTTCAACCATACTTAACACAGTTGTTGTTAGTGATACTAAAACACGTCGTGCAATGTTTCATTTCAATCGGATAAGAATTGCGCCCTCTAAAGGTTCAAGAAGTCAAGACCCAAGATCGGTTTATATGACAGCTATATCAAAACATGGACCGATATGGCCCATTTACAATTCCAACCGACCTAAACTTATAAGAAGTATTTGTATAAAATTTCAAGCGGCTAGCTATACTCCTTCGAAAGTTAGCGTGCTTTCGACAGACAGACGGACGGAGGGACGGATGGACGGACGGAGGGACGGACGGTCGGACGGAGGGACGGACAGACGGACGGACATGGCTAGATCGACATAAAATGTCACGACGATCAAGAATATATATACTTTATGGGGTCTCAGACGAATATTTCGAGTAGTTACAAACAGAATGGCGAAATTAGTATACCTCCATCCTATGGTGGAGGGCATAATAAATCAAGTTGAAGGGCATAATTTTATTCTACATAGCTAACTTCTATCAAACCAGCAAAAATTAAAGCTTCTAGGAGCCGAACAAGGGCAACTGAGAGACCGGTTTATATGGAAGCTATATCAGGTTGTAGGTTGATTTGGATTGTACCTGGCATAGAACATCGCATGCTAAATTTTGGTCCAAATGGGAAAAAAATTGTGGCTTTTAAGGACTCAAGAAGTCAAATCAGGAGATCGGTTTATATGGGAGCTATATCAGGTTATAGACCGATTTGGACTTTACTTAGTCAAATCATGAGATCGGTTTATATGGTAGCTATATCAGGTTATAGACCGATTTGGACTTTACTTAGTACAGTTGTTGAAAATCATAACATGCAAATTTTCAGCCAATGTGGACAAAAATTGTGGCTTGTAAGGGCTCAAGAAGTCAAATCGGGAGATCGGTTTATATGGAAGCTATATCATTTGGATCATACTTGGCACAGTTGTTGGATTCCATAAGAATTGCGCCCTCTAGTGACGCAGAAAGTCAAGCTCCTCGGTCTATGTAGGAGCTATATTAGGTTATAGACCGATTTGTGCTGCACAGCCGCACTGAGGGCGCCGCTGAGGACGGTTTAATATACGTTTGGGACTTTGTAATTGTGTCCATAGATTATAGTTGCCCCATTTTGATCTATGTTGACCACTTCCGTAATCAACACCATAAAGAATTTGTTTTTCTTGTTACCATTATCATATCAATCTAAAATTTATTAATATAATGGCATTTTTATTTGATTAGCTTATAAATATTTACCTTCTTTGCCACACGTCTTAAGTATCACAAGAAGCATGACTTCATGCCATGCATGGCATGCGAAAAAATTAAAACCATGTTCGATTCTTATCAAACTCAGCAAGGTGTTCAACTGTGATAAGATTATGTGAGGAGAAGAACACAAAAACGCGATCAATGTTGGAATCATGTAATAAACGGCGGCAGATACCAACAACAACTCATTTATGTTTGGTATCGCAAATGAGATCACCACAATAAGGAATGTTACCAGAGATTTGAGTAGATGGTTAACAATATTGAATAGATGTATTGAAGATGATATTGAAGTAATAAGAAGATAATATCATTAAGCTATCATACTCGTTAAACATGAGAACAAAGAGCTCGTTCATTAATTATAGCGAGTTCTTTACTCGACATTTTTGGCATTCTTGTAATGACCGTTTGCCTGTATTTTTCTTAAAGGAATGATCACAAGTTTCCTTTTCACAAAGGCTTCGCATATTATTGAGATTAAATTAGGTTAGGTTGAAAAGAGGGTGCGGATATTAATCCGCCTCATGCCACTATGGACATACACCCAAGCCCGCAATCGGCTTGTTGTGCGCTCTAAAAACTAAAAAGTAACCTCGACCAAGTAAAAGCGTGCTAAGTTCGGCCGGGCCGAATCTTGGGAACTCACCACCATGGATTCTGCTAAAAATGTATATAAAACAAATTTAGTTGAAGGGCATAATTTTATTCTATATACCAAATTTCTGTCAAACCAGCAAAAATTCAAGCTCTTAGAACCGAATAAGGATTATCAAGAGATCGGTTTACATGGGAGCTATATCAGGTTCTTGACCGATTTGGACCATTCTTGGCACAATTGTTGGAAGTCATAACAGAATACTATGTTTAAAATTTCAGCCAAAAATTGAGACTTCCAAGGGCTCAAGAAGTCAAATCGGGAGATCGGTTTATATGGGAGCTATATCAGGTTTTTGGCCCATTCGGACCGTACTAAATACAGTTGTTGGAAGTAATAACAGAACACTATGTGCAAAATTTCAGCCAAATTGGATAAAAATTGCAGCTTTTAGGGGCTCAGTAAGTCAAATCGGGAGATCGGGTTATATAGGAGCTATATCAGGTTCTTGACCAATTTAGACCGTAATTAACACAGTTATTGGAAGTAATAACAGAACACTATGTGCAAAATTTTAGCCAAATTAGATAAAATATGCAGCTTTCAAGGGCTCAAGAAGTCAAATCGTGAGATTGGGCTATATGGGAGCTATATCAGGTTCAAGACCGATTTAGACCGTACTTAACACAGTTGTTGGAATTCATAACAGAACACTATGTGCAAAACTTCAGCCAAATCGGATGAAAATTGAGGCTTCCAGGGGCTCAAGAAGTCAAATCGGGAGATCGGTTTATATGGGAGCTATTTCAGGTTATAAACAGATTTGGACCGTACTTGGCACATTTGTTGGAAGTCATAACAGGACACTATGTGCAAAATTTTAGCCAAATCGGAAAAAAAAAATTCGGCTTCAGTGGCTTGAAGTCAAATCAGGAGATCGGTTTCTATGGGAACTATATCCAAATCCGAACCGATATGGCCCATTTGCAATCTCCAATAACTGACATTAATAAAGTATCTGTGCAAATTTTCAAGCGGCTAACGCGTTCGACCGCTTTCGTGATTTCGACAGACGGACGGACGGACATGGCTAGATCGACTCAGAATGTCGAGACGATCAAGAATATATATACTATATGGGGTCTTAGATCAATATTTCGAAGTGTTGCAATTCCGTTTGTAACACCTCGAAATATTGATCTAGGTTAGTATTTCCCCATCCTATGGTGGTAGGAATAAAAAGAAAATTTTGAAATAGGAATTCCGTGCTACTTGCAAAATACTTAATGGTTATCCAATGCCACTCCCCTTAATTGGTTCATGTCTGGTATAGTGTTCCCACCTAAATGCCGGTATCTGTTAGCCGCGATAGCCGGGCAATGAAAAAGGAAATACTCCAATGTCTTATCATCATCCCCACATGCCCTACACATGATATCACTTGCCGCACCGATTTTGCATAAGTGAGCTCGTAGTCCTATGTGTTCCGTTGTGGTTCCAAAAGCTATACTGACCTCCTTCTTAATTCTTTTCAGTAATAGCATCGTCCTCTCACAATCCGGATCACCCCATGGGATTTTCGCCGTTCTACCGACTGTTTCACTGTTCCACAGGGTTGCATTCGCATTCGTCGCCCACGCCCTTAATTCGGACTGCGTTGACCCGAAAGGCTTTGGGTTAACCAAGTTTATCGACGGCAGTTCTTTGGCCTTCCCGGCCGAATTGTCTGCTCTGTCATTCCCCCTTACTCCGTTATGGCCCGGCAACCAAACGATGCGGGTAGTGCCCTTTTCAGAGAAGGAGTTAATCTGCTTCTTACACTGCAAGATTGTTCGTGACCTTACCTTCCTGGTTGTTGTTGCCCTTGTGGCCATTTTACTGTCCGTAAAGATGTTCACGCTCGACGTCCTCGCGTTAGTACCACACCACCTCATGCATTCCGTGATCGCCCGAATCTACGCCTCCAGAACCGTATTATGGTCAGGAAGTCTAAAACAGATCTTAGTCCCTGGGTTCTCAATGAAGACCCCCAGGCCCACTCTGTCCTCTAGCTTTGATCCATCCGTATAAGATGATCTTGCAGATGGCAATACGAGGGGTCCCTTCAGTCCAAGACTATGCCGCTAGCAGCAGTGGCTCGCACTCAACCTCAAGTGTCTTCTCACATATCCGATCGGAAACCTCTTCCCTTCCTTCCAGTTTTCCAATCGTCGTCTCATTTGTACCGCAATGGTATGAGCTGCCCCCATCCTCAATACATTCTCCCATCGCCTTAAGCCTCTTAGCCGCAGTGACTGCCTCACACTTAATCTGCATGTCAATGAGTTAGATATCTAGAATAGTCTACAGTGCCCTAGTGGGCGTGGCCCTCATCGCATCTGTTGTATGGTCCTTATGTTGCACTTTTTCTCCATAGCAGTCCATCAAACTACTGAGGCATAAGTAAGTATTGGTCTAATCACGCTTCTGTAGAGCCAGTGGACTATCCTCGGATTCAGGCCCCATTTCGAGCCAACGGCCCGTCTTTATAGTGCCCAATATCTGTGAGCCTTCTCAGTACGCTCCTGAATGTGACACTTCCAATTAAGTTTCCTGTCCAAGATCACACCTTAGTATTTGACTTTGTCAGATATCGAAATCGTTTTATTGAGGAAACGTGGTGTGTCAAATAGGGCCACCTTCGTTTGCCTCGTGAACAAGCATATTTCTGTCTTCTCTGGGTTAAGATTGAGACCTCTGGGTATAGTTTAGTTATATGCCATATGCAAGACCCTTTCGACCATTCTGGATAGGTGGTTCGAATCCTTACCCCTAAGAAGTATTATAACATCGGCTGCATAGTAGACGGATGCAAATTCCTCCTCAGTCAGCATGCGTAATAGGTTGTATATGGTGGTCACACAAAGTAGTGGTGATAAAATGCCTGCATATGGCGTGCCCTTATATTTATGTCATGGGACCCACAATTACTCCACTTGTTTTTTAGCATATGGTTTATCCAGTCTCTAAGGAACCGGTCCACACGGCACTGGTCTAAGGATTGGATCAATGTGTCGGTCCTCGTTGTCAATGCAAACCGCCAATGTGTGTCAATGTAAACCGCCAATCTTCTATTTTATGCACAACCTCGTGCAGGGCAGTCTCCACCGACCTTGCCTTAACATAGGCATTATCTTTGTATTTAAGCAGTTCGCTGGATGTTCTACTCTTTGTCATGGTGTCTACAATGCGTTCTATGGTTTTGAGTAGAAAGGACGTAGGCTTCCTATAGTCCTCGATTCCCTAGAAGCCTAAACCTTTGTTCGATTTGTTAAGGAGTGTTTTGTTATGACTTCCAACATCCGTGATAAGTATCATTCAAATCGGGGTATAAGCTGATATAGCTCCCATATAAACTGATCCCTCGATTGGACATTTTGAGCACCTGAAAGCTGCAATCGTTATTCGCTTTGGCTGAAAATTTTCATGTAGTGTTGAAAGGCAAGTAGTAAGCAATGTTAGCTTAGGTTTGGTTAGGGCAGCAATCATTCAACAGACTCACTAATACAGATTTGATCCATTGCAATACAACAGTAGTGTCACACCAAAGCCTTTAATTGAAATCGAACGCACGATCCCCGCTCTGGTAATCCGAGCACGCTCTTATCTTAGCTACATTGAAAACGTTGGAAAAAAAAGTGAAATGATGTCAGGTCTTAAAGCCTACGATTTTTCCGTTGGGATGGGCTTATGTTCTTGTGAACGTTTACAATACGCCCATGAGTCTCATGTCCGATATCGTTTCCAGGGTCCTAGTCGCCGCAGTTTTCAGAGACTGACCTATGCTAAGTCAACATGCCCGTTGCGTCTGCTGTAATGAGTATACATTGCACTTCCTCTCCATTGCAGTCATTTTCTAAGTGAAGAGTTTTTCAGAATCAGCTCAGCCGGATCACACTTACAAAGAGCCAGTATACTAAAGGGTGATTTTTTAGCTTTTATCCTTTCGACAACATTGTTTTAAACAGCTCACACAAGTTTCGTGTTTTGTTTCACGGTCAAACATCTTCAGTTTGTTCTATAATTTGACCATGAGTTGTCTGGCAAACGCACAACGCTTGCAAATTAATGAATTTTATGTTAAAAATGCGTGCCCTATTAAGAAAGTTCATCGCGCGCTTCTTCCATTTAGCGACGTAGCCCATTTTTGGCTCAATGTGTACGTAAATAAGCAGAATTGTCGATTTTGGAGTGAAGATCAGCCAGAAGCATTGCTAGAGCTACCAATGCATCCAGAAAAATTCACAATTCGTTGCAGTTTATAGGCTGGTGGCATCATTGGAACGTACTTCTTCAAAGATGATGCGAATCGTAATGTAAGTGTGAATGGTGAGCGCTATCGTGAGATGAAATGCAACTTTTTTTTTGCTCAAAATGCAAGAGCTTGATTTGCATGACATGTGGTTTCAACAAGACGGTGCCACATACCACAGGGCATGCATAACAATGGTTTTATTGAGAGGCGAGTTCGGTGAACATTTTATTTCACGTTCGGGACCGGTCAATTGGTCGCCTAGATAGTGCGATTTAACGTCTTTAGACTAGTTTTGTGGGGCTATGTTAAAGCTGAGTCTCCACAGATAAGCCTGCTTCAATTGACGCTTTGGAAGACAACATTGAAGCATTTATTCGTGAGATACCGGCCGAAGTGTTCGAAAGAGTATGCCAAAATTGGACTAAGCGAATGGACGCAGTTGAGGCGCAGTCACGGTCAACATTTGCATGAAATAATTTTCAAACATTAAATTATAGGGACCATACTATCTATGCAAATAAAGATTTCATGCATTTTTCTGAATTTTATGCGATTTTTTTTTTTGAAAAACTTTTCCCAATAGCTCTTAAAAAATCACCCTTTATATAACTGATTATATTGTTAGTATCAACTGCAGAGTATATTTACCAGCTGGACCTGGCTTTCTTCGCTCGGTCTTTTTGAGGCGTGGGCTGGGTTTACTAAGGCGTGGTTTGCTGGGTGTTCAAGGCCCTGCGGACGAGTGTTTCGCGAAACATGTCATCACTTATCCTGGACTGAAAAAAAATGACCTCATACTGCTGATAGGAGTTCTGAGAAGACGGCCTATGTAAAGAGCGGGAATTGGAGACCCTCAAACACTATTTCTCTTATTGTCCCGCAATTTCAAGGAGGAGGCATATGCTTGTGAAAACTCTTGGGTGAAAATCTCTTTCCGTTAATGGTTTTCATTCAGGCACTTAGCTCTCTCAACATTCAGGTTTGCCGTAGGAGTCTGAAATGGGAAGCTGCGCAAAGCTCCCCTTACTATTTGGTCCGCCGGGTTGCCTACGGTTTTGTCTTGTAAAAACCAAAAATGGCCCACTAATCCTTTGGCGCAATGATTGTTTTTTTATTTGCTTAAAAATTGCAAGCATTTTGAATCTGTAATTCAATCTTTTTGAAACTCTACCTATTAAGACTTTGCACAACATTGTGATAAGAAACAAAAGTTCATACACAAAAATTTGAACAACACAACCAATTGTTTTGTGTTTTTGGTTTGCTTTTTTGGCAATCAAACCATGTATGCTTGCTATTAATTGGCTTCAAGGAGCTGTAGATTTCCATTTCATTTAACATCAGCAATCAATTCTTGTTCTGAGTTCTTTGTTTTTGGTTTGTTAAGTGACGATGGCCACGACGACGACGACGACGACAACGACTGTTGAGAATCAGTGTTGAGAGCAAACAAGTTAACGAGAAGCAGTTGCAGTGGCAGTGGCAGTGGCAGCAGCAGCATCACCACCACCAACTACCGGACAGGGAAACGAACACGTTTTAACAATTAAATTAACATTATTGAAAACAACTTGAAATTAACAAGAGTAACAGCAAACGATAACAGCAGCAGGGGCAGCATAGCAATGGCAAGAGTGTAATTGATACACCGAGAGAAATAATTTTAATAGAAAAATCCTTTTTTTTTTAAAAAAAAAAAAGAAAAAAAAAAATTAAACTGAAGTCCGAAACAAGTAAGGACGGGCTAAAGTTGGTCAAAGCCAACTTTTTGATACCCTACACCACATAGGGGTATACATACAAGTCGTCAAAACTAAAATTTGCTTAAATATGATGTTTCGAATTTCGAGCAAAATCCGTACATATTGTGGGAGCTAGAAAGTAAATCTTTGAGGCCACCGTAGCGCAGAAGTAACATGTTCGCCTATGACGCTGAACGCCTGGATTCGAATCCTGGCGAGACTATCAGAAAAAAATGTTCAGCGGTGGTTTTCCCTTCCTAATACTGGCAAAATTTGTGAGGTGCTATGCCATGTAAAACTTCTCTCCAAGGAGGTGTCGCACTGCGGCACGCCATTCGGACTCGGCTATAAAAAGGAGGCCCCTTATCATTGAGCTTAAATGTGAATCGGACTGAACTCACGGATATGTGAGAAGTTTGTCCCTGATCCTTAAGGGAATGTTCATGGGCAAAATTTGCAATTTGCAGAAAGTAAATCTTTGCGCAAATTTTTTGAGAAGATCGATTGATAAATGCCTTGGCAAACTGTTTAAAAGTGAAAACTGCTTAAAGGTTGCCCAAAAAGTAATTGCGGATTTTTCATACAGTCAGCGTTGACAAATTTGTTCACAGCTTGTGACTCTGTAATTGCATTCTTACTTCTGTCAGTTATCAGCTGTTACTTCTGTAAAAAAAGTGTATTTGATTAAAGTTCATTTTAAGTTTTATTAAAAATGCATTTACTTTCTTTTAAAAAATCCGCAATTACTTTTTGGTCAACCCAATATATGGGAGATATATCCAAGGACCCTAAAAAAGGTTCAGAGAACATGTTGTCTTGGCATAGGCGGAGCGATGAGGACCACGCCCACTAGCGCATTGGAGACTATTCTAAAAATTCGACTCTTTGACATGCAGATTAAGTGTGAGGTAGTCACAGCGGCTAAGAGACTTAATGCGATGGGAGAATGGATTGCGGAAGGGAGCAGCTCATACCATCGCGGTATAATCGAGGCGACGATAGGAAACCTGAAAGGAAGGGAAGAGTTTTCTATCGGGGAAAGTGGCACAGGACACGCAACAGGGGGACATTTTATCGCCACTCCTTTGGGTGGCTACCATAACTAAACTTATTACGGTTGCTGACTAAGGAGGAATTGGAACCCGTCTGCTATGCAGACGATGGTATAATACTTCTTAGAAGAGCCAAAAGGGTCTTGCACATTACATATGACTGGGCTAGACCCAAGCGTCTCAATGTTAACCCAGAGAAGACAGAAATATGCCTGTTCACGAGAAAGGCGAAGGTGGGCCATCAAATCACCACGTTTCCTCAATAAAATGATATCGATATCTGACAAGGTCAAATACTTAGAAGTGATCTTGGAAAGGAAACTTAATTGGAAGTGTCACATTCAGGAGCGTACTAAGAAGGCTCACGAAAGTTGGGCACTATGTAGACGGGCCGTTGGCTCGAAATGAACCTGAATCCGAGGATAGTCCACTGACTCTACAGAAGCGTGATTAGACCAATACTTACTTACGCCTCAGTAGTTTGGTGGACTGTTATTGAGAAAAAGTGCAACGTTATTAGACTTAAGGCGATGGGAGATTGGATTGAGGTTGGGAGCAGCTCATACCATTGCGGTATAATTGAGACGACGATTGGAAAACTGGAACGAAGGGAAAAGTTTTCCGATCGGATGTGTGAGAAGACACTTGAGGTTGAGTGCGAGCCACTGCTGCTAGCGGCACAGTCTTGGACTGAAGGGACCCCTCGTATTGCCATCTGCAAGATCATCTTATACGGATGGATCAAAGCTAGAGGACAGAGTGGGCCTGGGGGTCTACATGGAGAACCCAGGGACTGAGACCTGTTTTCGATTGCCTGACTATATTATGGTCCTGCAGGCAGAGATTCGGGCGATCACGGAATGCGGATCGACTCAGAAAGTGATTCTGAGTCGATCCGTATACTTATCAATGGGTCTAGCTCTCTTCCTTCTGCACTAAGTTATAATACCCTGTACCACAGTAGTGGTGTACATGCTAACTTCCATCGATCAATCGACGGACCTCATGTCCGTCCGTCTGTCGATATCATGATAGAGTTTGAACGAATAAAGCTATTCACTTGAAATCTTGCTCAGACACTACTTTTGGATCTCGGCCGTTAGAGACTCAAAATGGACATAATCGGTAAATATTTTCACATAACTCTCATATAAACCGATCTTTCGACTTGAAGTCGGTACCCGATTTTTGTACCCGCTTTTTGTACCCGATTAAGCTGAAATTTGGTAATTATATTTTATTTGGTTTTTCTGCGCCCATGCCAGAGGAAGCCACCATAGCGCAGCGCTGGCATGTCCACCTATGGCGCTGAACACCTGGGTTCGAATCCTGGCGGGAAACAAAAAATAATTTCAGCGGCGGCTATCCCCTGCTGGCTACATTTATGAGGAAATAAGCCATATAAAAACTTCTCACCAAAGAGTTGTCGCACTGCGCACACCGTTTTTTTTCTGCGTGTATCACCATAAACCATTAACAATAGAAAACATTTTTACTCACAGTTATACATATTTCAAGCAGTGTACAAGTACGCTCTCACACATATCGCAAAAATTGTTTTACAAATTGGCAACAATTATTTGCTCTTGCCACCGAATTTGGACCAAAATAAAATCAAAAGACAAAATTTAAATGAAATTGAAACCCTATAGCATAGCAAATTTAAAATTTTTGTTTTTTATTAGAATTCAATGGAATTTTTTTTTTGTAGCCAATGGCTACCAAATTTGCATGGAATGTGGTTAGGAATACCCCCATCTCGCCCCCACCACCTGCAAATCAAAAATGTAAATGACATTCTTATTGAAATCTAATCCTGGGGTTATGCCTCTCAAAGGCAGTTTCAAATAAATCTATGTCGCCTTTTTGGAGACTTCCGCCAACGCATTAAGCCAATGGTCGTTTTTTTTTCCAGCTGCCGTTTTAATTTATTTTAGCCATTTAAAAAAAAACCGACGACTACTACGTTTTGCTTTAAATCATTGAATTTAAACAAACGGCTAAGATTTGTTTTTTTTTCAGTTATTTTCTAAAGCCATGATATAGCAAAACTAGTCTCTGTCTAGCAGCCCACGCATTTCGTAAGCCATAAATGTTCAAGTACCCAGCTACCTACCTAGCAATTCTTGGACTTCTTTGGTTGTTACGATTACGCTAGAAAAGCAAATCACCATAATGCGTAACAAATATTCACAAAACTGGCTTCATTGTTATTGTAAATAGAAAATAATTCAGAGGCACAACAAATGGTTTGAAAATTTAGGAGATATATGGCAAAAAAGTCATATAACTCGCTACTAGATGCTTTAATGGCGGCAAAAGTGAAATAAATCAGTATTTGAAAGTTGCAAAAGAAGAAGTTCTTTGAACAAAACTGAGCTTATTTGTATAACATTCATAGAATTTCAAATCCAAAACATTGGAAAGGCCGAACAAGGCTAATCTAGTCATAGAAATACAAGAAGGCAAATGGTTGAAGTTGAGGGCTTAAACCGAGTTTCATGCAGTGTATGGCTGTCGCTTATCTGATCATGGTTATATTAGTTGCAGCCTGGGGTAAAATACTGCAGAATTGGTTCCTCGGCTAAACAAAAGAAAGGCGGATTGGCCATGGTGGACCCCAGTCTAAGGTCTAAGGAAGGGCTGCAAAAGGCCCTTCAACCACAAGGACACCACACGATAATACAAGGGCGAGCTAAAATGGGCTCAAAAAAATCCTGGATGGAGTTGTGCAGCTCCATGGAGAATACATCAGAGGCCTTTGGGCTAAGGAAGATCCTTTCCTCGAAACATATTGCAAATGCAAATTTGTCCCTGAATATTCCATTATGGAGGTCATGGTGTTAAACGCTTGGGTTCGAACCCTGTCGAGAACATCAGAAAAAAGCGTGGTAAGTTCGGCCGGACCGAATCTTATACACCCTCTACAATGGATCCTATTTGTCGAGCTCTTGCCACGGTATCTCTTTTTAGGCAAACAAAGGATAAAAGATAAGAATTGCTATATTATTGGAACAATATTAAGTTATGGTTCATTTCGGACCATAATTGAACTGAATATTAGAGCCCATAGTAGAAGTCATGGTGTAAAATTTCAGCCAAATCTAGTAAAGTAGGGAGATCGGTTTATAGGGGAGCTGCATTAGGCTATAAACCGATTCATGCCATTTTCGGTATGTATGTTAAAGGTCATGAGAGAAGCCGTTGTACAAAATTTCTTCCAAATCGGATTACAATTGCGCCCTCTAGAGGCTCAAGAATTCAAGACCCCAGATCGGTTTACATGGCAGCTATATCAGGTTATGGACCGATTCGAACCATTCTTAATACAGTTGTTGGAAGTCATAACAAAACACGTCATGCAATATTTCAGCCAAATTAGATAGAAACTGCTCCCTGTTGGGGCTCAAGAAGTCAAGATCTCAGATCGGTTTATATGGCAGCTATATCAGGTTATGTACCGAATAGCGCCATACTTAACACAGTTATTGGATGTCATAACAAAACACCACCTCGAAATATGCGTCCAAGACCCCATAAAGTGTATATATTCTCGATCGTCGTAGCATTTTAAGTCGAACTAGCCATGTCTGTCCGTCCATCCGTCTGTCTGTCGAAAGCATGCTAACTTTCAAAGGGGTAAAGCTAGGCGCTTGAAATTTTGCACAAATACTTCTAATAAGTGTAGGTCGGCTGGGATTGCAAATGGGTCAAATCGGTTCATGTTTTGATATAGCTGCCATATAACCCGATCTTGGGTTTTGACTTCTTGAGCTTTTAAAAGCCGCAATTTTTATCCGATTTGCCCTTCAATTTGTATGAGGTGTTTTATTATGACTTCCAACAACTGTGCTGAGTTTGGTCAAAATCGGTTCATAACCTGATATAGCTGCCATATAAACCGATCTTGGGTCCTGCCTCTAGAGGGCGCAATTCTCTTCCTATGTGACTGAAATTTTGCACGTAGTCTTTTGATATCACTTTCAACAACTGTGCTAAGTATGGTTAAAATCGGTTCGTAACCTAATATAGATGCCATATAAACCGATCGTGGGTCTTGACATCTTGAGCTTTAAGAAGCCCAATTCTTATCCGATTTGGCTGTAATTTTGCACATGGTGTTTTGGTATCACTTCCAATATTTGTGCGGAGTATGGTCCAAATCGGTCCATAACTTGGTATGGGTGCCATATAAATCGATTTTCCGATTTTACTTCTTGAGCCACTAGAGAGCGCAATTCTTATCCGATTTGACTGAAATTTGGCCTAAACTGTTTTATTATGACTTCCAACCACTGTGCTGAGTATGGTCAAAATTGGCTCACAACCTTATATGGCTGCCATATAAACCGATCGTGTGTCTTGACATCTTGAGCTTTTAGAAGGCGCAATTCTTCTCCGATTTGGCTGTAATTTTGCACATGGTGTTTTGGTGTCACTTCTAACATTTGTGCGAAGTATGGTCCAAATCGGTCCATAACCTGGTATAGCTGCCATATAAATCGATCTTCCGATTTTACTTCTTGAGCCGCTAGAGGGCGCAATTATCATCCGATTTGGCTTAAATTTCGCGTGAGGTGTTTTGAAATGACTTTCAAAAACTGTGATGAGTATGGCGCATATCGGTACATAACCTGATATAGCTGCCATATAAACCGATCTGGCATCTTGACTTCTTGAGCCTCTAGAGAGAGAGCAATTCTCATCCGATGTAGCATACATTTTGTACAACGGCTTCTCCCATGGCCTTCGATATACGTGTGCAATATGGTTTGAAACGATCTTGAGCTTGATACAATTTCCATATAAACCGATCTCCCAATTTTGCTTCTTGAGCCCTTACAAGGCGCAATTCTTATCCGAATGGACTGAAATATTGGGTTGCCCAAAAAGTAATTGCGGATTTTTTAAAAGAAAGGAAATGCATTTTTAATAAAACTTAGAATGAACTTTAATCAAATCTACTTTTTTTACACTTTTTTTCTAAAGCAAGCTAAAAGTAACAGCTGACAACTGACAGAAGAAAGAATGCAATTACCGAGTCACAAGCTGTGAAAAAATTTGTCAACGCCGACTATATGAAAAATCCGCAATTACTTTTTGGGCAACCCAATATTATACAATTTGCATTCAATTCATTTCTGTTCCGAATCGGACTATGACTTGTTATAGCTCCAATAGCATAACAGTCCTTATTCATTATTTTTTGTTTGCCTTAAAAGAGATACTGCGCAAAGAACTCGACAAATGCGATCCATGGTGGAGGGTATATAAGATTCGGCCCGGCCGCGTGCTGCTCTTACTTGTTAAGTATTTAGAGTGCACAACAAACCGTTCACTGGCTTAGGTGTATGTCCATAGTGGCATGGGGCGTATTAATATCCGCACCCTCTATTCAACCTAACGTAACCTTATATTTTTATTGGGTTGCCCAAAAAGTAAATGCGGATTTTTTAAAAGAAAGTAAATGCATTTTTAATAAAACTTAGAAGAAGTTTAATCAAATATACTTTTTTTACAGTTTTTTTTCAAAACCAAGCTAAAAGTAACAGCTGATAACTGACAGAAGAAAGAATGCAATTACAGAGTCACAAGCTGTGAAAAAATTTGTCAACGCCGACTATATGAAAAATCCGCAATTACTTTTTGGGCAACCCAATAGCAGAATCCATGGTGGTGGGTTCTCAAGATTCGGTTCGGCAAAACTTTGCACCTTTTTGCTTGTTTCTTGTTATTATCGCAAATAATTTATAATATATTATCCATATTATTTATTGTCTAAATCTTTCCATTCAGGTCAATTTAATATGTAGCCAAAATTGTAAGCTCACCATAGACAGTCTGCTAATCTTTTCTATTGGTTTAATTAATGGAATGTTTAATTTCTCACCATATGTTATAGAGTTCTCTTATGGAGTGCCACTTTTGGCCTCAACCCCCAATTACGTTTCAAGCTATTAATAATTAACCAAAACTTTATGATAATTTGCACCACAGAGAGTTGATAAAGAACACGTTGTATAATTGTGGTTTTCCTTCTTTGCCTTTATTTTCTCACATAACATGTGTAGTATCAGTAAACACCAAAGACTCATGTTTGTAATTAAAATTCAATTAGATCTCGATTATATGGGCTATTAATGTCTGTTTGGGGGTTAAGAGCAATAGAAAAACCTAACAACACGTATTAAATCATAAATTCAATTACAGAATAATCACAGCTTATGAAAACCATTTAATGATTGCCTTAAACAGCTCACAGAGTTCAATTGAGATCGTAACGCAACCCAATTGAACTGTATTGAACTTGGGAGATGGATCTGTTCATAGTTCAAAAAACGTTTTGTAGTTATTTCATATATACGAGTGTCCATTGGAGGCAAACAAATTTGTTTTGTTTTGGGGGGCTTTAGAGAATTCTTCTAAAAAAAAAAATTTTTTTTGGATTTGCTATTGTACGCCCTTGAACTTTTCCAAGTACCAACCATTTCATGGGAATCGCTTAACGTGGTATTGGTCATCACATGTTAAAAGTTACTGTGCATAATGTAGACTTGCTCTGACATAAAGTTTTGCAATGTAATTACGATATATGTATATATACAGCTATTGAACCTGCTCCCAACTCAAGTTCATGAATGAATGATCATGTTGTATGAATAAGCAGCGGAAGCCTGAAATGGAATAGATTTCAAAAAGGCAACCCACATTTCATCACATCACAGCTAACTCAATGGTCCCCACGATTATCTGTGTATTTGTATTGGGCCTGCGTTGGCAGTAGCCGAGATCGTATGACAGATCACCCGTAATGATTGATATAAAAATGATTGATGATTAAGGGAGCTCTTGATTCGAGGACGGACACAGTGATTGATGTAAAGCCTAGCCTTTATGTAATGTAGGGGGGAAGTCAAATTTGAAACAACTTACAATGATTGGCAAAGTGTATCAAATTCATTGCTGCAGGCTGGCAAAATGTGAGATCTGGTTTTTTTTCACTGAACATTTCATAAAGATTTCATTATATGTGCTATGATTATTTGAAGATCTAAAGCCTCCTTATAGCTGATTATGATTTTATTGGTCAGTGGTGTTGAAAAATGTGTCATATTTTTGGGGGATTTATTAACAAAACAATGATAAGTCAAAAATAATTGCCTTATCATGTTGGTAAATAGCAGAGTTATGCTGATGGCCATGAATTATAATCAATTACAATTATAACCAAGATATCTATAATGCGAAGTTGTTTCTTAACATGGTTGGTGAATTTTTTTTTAAATATTTTGATTTGGATTTTTTGGGATTTATTTGGACACATGCAACTATGTTTGGCAACCCTAAAAGTTTTGTAATTATACCCCACCATAGAATGGGAGGTATACTAATCTAGCGATTCTGTTTGTAACACCTGGAAATATTGATCAGCGACTCCATATTTTTTTTTCTAACAGCCAACACGCAGGGGATGTCCCCTATGAATGCAGTGCATTGCGTTGGCGAGAGGAAATTAGTAATCGGAGGTTGGGAAAAGGATGTAGAGCTTATTGGCATTTGTCTTAAATCTTTGGATGACAAAGTGGGTGGGAAAAACATTAGCCGGAATTCGATTCCACATACGAACGGTTTGGGCGAAATAAGAATTCCCTCTATAATGCATTGTGCGGTCCGCTGGCCAATCAATTACAAACGGGTGTGAGTTCCTGGAATGTCTAGTTTCCCTGACAAACATTCTTACATCAGGAGTAAGAAGACGAATATCAGACGAACACACACCATGAAAGTACCGATAGAACAGCGCCAAACAACCCACATTGTGACGATGTTCAAGGTAGGCAACAGAGTTGGATGCCCCGCTGTCCCCAATCAACGCCATCGCTATCCTCTGTACACGGTCCAGTAGCTCCAAGTATGATTTTGAAGCTCCAGCTCATACATGTGAGTTGTATTCCATTTTCGGCCTTATGAAAGTGGTGTGGATATTAAGAAGATCAGACGGAGTGAAGTAATTTCCCCACCGTTTAAGGAATCCTAAACGCTTGAATGCTTCTTTCGACACCTCAAATACACTTTTAGCCCAACGGACATCATTTTGTATTGTCATGCCCAGACATCAGAGCTTCTGATTGCTCAACATTTATACCGTTAATAGACAAATATGATCGTGATGGGTCAGCGAATCGTTGCCGTACATTAAAATATACTCGATTCACTCAGAAATGGCCAGCAAATCCTGGCAGAGTGTATCATCCATAACCCGCCTCTTGTCCTCAATCTCTCGAAGACTCGGCCTATGGTCGAATGAGTACGAATGATAGAGATCGTTGATGAAAATAAGAAAAGAGAAGGAGAAAGAACAGAGCCCTGGGGTACACCTGCGGTCAATTTATGCTCATTGAATGAGAACCCATCTATAACGACTCGAATAGTGCAATCTCTGAGAAAGTTCAAAATAAATCGAACGAAGCCATTACCGACACCAAATGCGACAAGCTTTGATAAAAGAGCACCGTGTCAGACCCGGGAGGGGAAAACCACCGCTGAAAATTGTTTCATATGGTCTCGCCAGGATTAGAACCCAGACGTTCAGCGTCATAGGCGGACATGCTAACCTCTGCGCCACAAGATGTCAAGATCCGAAATCGGTTTAAATTGGAGCTCTATAGGGTTATGAACCAATTTACACTGTTCTTGGCAAAGTTGTTTATGGTCAAAGCAAAGCACTCCATGCCAAATTTTAGCCAATGGGGCTAAATGACGATTAAGAATATATTTACTTTATGGGGTCTTAGACGAATATTTCGAGGTGTTAGAAACCGAATGACGAAATGAATATACCCCTATACTATGCTGAACGATATAAAAATACGATTTGCAATTTTTTCCCATGCCACCACTTGGTAAACTTCTAGTCTTTAGAGGTAGCCTATTATTGCCTGAATAATAAAAACACAATGATAATTATTGTAAATGCCAGGGCAACATCCTTTGCAAACATTTGCTAGAAATGTTAGTCTTTTATACTATGGTGAAAATTTAAGTTTAAAAAAATTTAAACTGAAGTGCCATTCAGGTCAAATACGCTTTCCTGTTTATTGTCTCTTCGCATATTTGCCAAATTACATTTGCAGTACCCTTAGGAAATAATTCGGCTTGTGTGTTTAAGCTGACGCTGTAGAAAAATGTCCTTAGTGTAAATTTAAAAGTAAATAACATGAAACAATTATAAAAAATTTAAATAAAATATTCAAATCCAAATACAATTCAGTACAAACTAAACATAATGCATATGCTATGTACACAGTTTTTACATAAAATGGGTTTAATTTTTTAGAGTGACATAACTTTAAACTTCAATAAAGCGAAAGGGTAATAAAAATCCGATGTTATTCCTCGTGACTAACATACTGTACACCGTGTGTGTGTGATTGTTTCGGTGGCACTCCTGTCTTGGCTCAGACTTGTGCTGAGTCATTTCGGGTTATGCCACCTAATTTTTGACTCTTTCTGAATGATGTGTTGCTATGGTATGATGCTTGCATCATCCCATAAGGTGACAAGTCCGGAACTGTCTAGAGTGCAACTGGTAGTAGTTGGACAACGTGGTCGAACCAGAGTCATTAATCTGGTACCATGGGAGTCAGGAGCCCCTGGAACTTCGATTCCAGCCTGATTATTGGTGAGGGCCCAGTTGGGAGCAACGTGATGACTGTGTCTTAACACCTTAAATTGCAGGAAGGGCATTTCGATGCTCGGTGTGGAGTTGCATGTACTCAACCAGGTGCCGTGACCCATAAAACGGGCAGAGTTTTAGATAGTGCTCTGCTCCTAACCAAGGGGGAGGCCATGTCCAGAGAACGTGAACTCGAATTGGTACCCATGCTAGTCTCGGCCATGTATGGGGGCGTTGGTAGAGGCATCGTTTCCACCCGGTGTTAAGCGCCCTGAAGGATTTAGCAATCGTGACAGATAAAACACCATGTGGACTTTCCCCGTACCCTTAAGTAGTTTAAATCCCGGAATTCCTCCACACACCCGTCGTTGCTGGTTAAGAACCACGTCAAATCCCCCTGCCATCAGGAGGACCTCTTACGGCCTGGAGATTTATCTGCAGAAACCGGACCATAGCCAGGATTAAGAATTTCCACCACTTTTGCGTTAGACTCGTCTTCTGATTATGTCTGGAGTTCGTTCGCACAAGATTTGTTAGATCTTGTCATGATGAGCTTCCGTACACATCCAAGGGCAGGGGAGAAAGCAGTGGAATCACTTTTCCTCAGGACACTGGACACTTGCGGAGTGGACGATTCCTCCTTAGATGTTTGACTAGCTGCTGCTGTCGAAGTACTTTTTGAGTTCCGGGCTTCCCCGCTGAAGCACACCTTGAGTCCAGTCCAACCGGATGACCCACAAACACAGGGCTTGTTGGGAACCGTTTCGATGCCTTCCCCTCCTGCCTCAATTTTTAATGTTCATTCAATTTTAAGTTGAGTTTAGCGACATTTTTCTGGCTTAAAAAGACTGTTTTGATTATAAAATCTCTTTACTTTTCTTTCTCGTAATTTAATGTTATGTAACTCTTAAAAAATCACCCTTTACATGTATGCAAGTATAATATGAATAATAATGTGTTTACTCCTTACATGTTGACTCTGAGATTTAATTAAGTTTAGCAAACACATGTCAAACAACAAATGCCGCTTTTGTTGTCTGCTAAACATTTGATGTAGATGTAGGTAGCATGGGCACATACACAGGCACAGTTCTTAGAGGTTACATTTGGCAGGCAATAAGACGCTAAAGGGGATTGAGGGGACGAGCATAATATACAAAGCATTGTCACTTACCTTTGGCAATGAGGCTAATACTTGTTGTTTAACATCCCACACTAATTTGTCGGAGGGAAATTGCAGGCATTTGTAGACATTCAGCTCTGGCACGTGGATGCGCACCAGCAGCCAGCCGTCCCGTGGCTCTGGCGGTGGTTCATCGTCAAATCCCGGCCCGGAACCGCTGTCCATATTGGCCGGGTTTTGTTTGACTTTGGGTGTGGGTGGGTGATACGTCGTAATTTTGAATGTTTTTTATGGCAACGTGGGGGAGAGGAAAAATTTCAAAGAGTCGCTTGACTGTAGTGTTGGATGCTGTCGTTCAACTGGGTGTTTTTCCCACAGAGTTTTTGTTTTTCGAGTTTTTTTGTTGTTTTTCTTCAATTAATGTTTATTGAATTGTGCTGGTTGCTGTTGCATAAATTCTAATGAAGTCTGAATATAAACAAACTTCAGTTCTGGCGTTTTCTTTAGTAGATCAGTTCAATTCAGTCGTTGTTCTATTTTATTTTGTTTGTTTTTTTTAATATTCCTTATTTTTCTTTTGTTGGTGTGCGTTTGTTTTTTCTATTGAATTTTTTTAGTTTTTTTTTTTTCTTCTGCTTTTAGTGCAGGCAAAAAATGTTCAGTGAGTTTCCAACATGCATTGATTGTTTATAATTAACAATCAGCAAGAGTTGTTTCGTTTCGATTTGGTTTGGTGTTTTTTTTTTAAGAATTTTTGGGGCCAGGGAGTTTTGTTTCCGTTTTCTCCAACTGCTTGGTTTATTTAACAGCCGTTGCAGAAACGCCTGCCATTTGTTTTCGCTTTGTAAACATTTTTCCGTCTTTCATCTTGCCACAAACATTCAAAATTTTGGTGTTGCAATAATTTAGTTATCTGTAAAGATAGAAGAAAAAAATGTGAAGTTAGTTGAGTGATGTATACCATAAAAAATATTAATAAAAATTTAATGTTTACTAGGTTAGGTAAAATCGAAAAGAAGGTGTAAAATATAAATTGCTCCATGAAACTATTGTATATGAATATATCTAGGCAAGTAATTGGCTTCTTGTTCGTCTTAAAAGACGAAAAGTAACACCGGAGAGAGTTTTGCTGAAAATTAAAGATTTCTTATACCAAAAATTGTTTACTAGGTTAGGTAAGGTTGAACAGTGGACAGCGGTTCCGGGCCGGGATTTGACGATGAACCACCGCCAGAACTAAGAGCACCAATGAAACTAGGCCAGAAATCGGCTTCTTATGCGTCATAAAAGACGAAAAATAAGATTGAAGAGATTTTTACTGAAAATAAATAATTTTTACTAATGAGATGTTTACTATTAGAGATGTTTACTAAAAATTAATATTTTTTACTAAGAATTAATTTTTTTACTAATAATCAAGTTTTTACTTAAAGTGAATAAAATTTTGTTAAACCAAAATTAAAGTAGTTTAATAAATATTAAAAATTTTTTACTAAAAATTTTTAATTTTACAGAAATAGGCTACTTATGTGTCCTAAAACCCGAAGAGAGCATTGAAATGTTTTTTGCAAAATATATATAATTTTTTACTAAACCTAAACATTTTTTTACTAAAAAATAATAGTTTTTACTAATATATTTCATTTTTTTGCTAATAATTAAAATTTGTTACTTATAATCAAAAATTAAAAAAAAATTAAAACAAAATTAAAGATTATTACTTAAAATAACAATAACTTTACTACAAACTAAAATATTTTACTAAAAACTAAAATTTTTTTACTAAAAGTAAAAAAAAAAATTTTAAACACATAATTAAAGTATTTCACTGAATATTAACATCACTTTTACTGAAAACTAAAATTTTTAACTAAAATCAAGGATTTTTACCAAAAATCAAAGATTGTTTATTTCTTTTTGGTAGTAAACAAATTAAAGATATTATTACTTAAAATTAAAGCTTGGATACCCACCACCGCGGATATATCTTTTGTTATAGTACAATGAAAAATGCATCATTTATGAACCCAAAGCAGCTACATAGACCTAAATGAAGTCTGATTTCCACCATATTCAAGAAGGCTATGTAAGCGTTTAACACAACTCATAGTACCACATAAAAAATGCCACTTTTATGGGCCTAAGAACTTAAATCGGAAGATCGTAATATGTATATGACAGCTATATCCATAAATAGACCGATCTGAATCATACTGAGTAGGAATGTCGAGGGCCTAACGCAGCTCACTATGACACATTTTAGCGAAAACGAGTAATCAATGCGCTTTTGTTAGTCTCCCAAGAAATTAAATCGGGAGATTGGTATATATGGCATCTATTGTATACCCAAATATAGCCCGATCTTGGACATACTCGGTACGAACGTCAAAGGACCTTACGTAACTCATTGTAACTAATTTTAGCAAACCTTTTATGGACCCAAACCTGAAATCGGGAGATCGGTAAATATGGCAGCTGTATCCAAATCAGGACCGACCTAAGCCGTATTGAACAGCGATATCGAAGAGCCTAACACAACTTGCTATACGAAATTTCTACGAAATCAGACAATAAATGCGCCTTTTATGGGCCAAAGTCCCTAAATCAGGAGATCGATCTATATGACAGCTATATCCAAATCTGGACCGATCAGGGCTGTGTTAAACAAGGACGTCGAGAAGCCTAACACAACTCATTGTCTCAAATTTCAGTGAAATTGGATAAAAAATGTAGCGTTAATGGGCCCAAGACCTTAAATCAGTAGATCGGTCTATATGGGGGCTATATCAAGATATAGTCCGCTATAGCCCATCTTCGAACTAAAAGAAAGTTTCAGCTTAATACCTCTATTTTTTCCGACTGTAGCGTTATTTCAACAGACAGGCGGACGGATGAACAGACGGATGGACAGACGGACGGACATAGGTAGATCGTCTTAGATTTTTACGACGATCAAGAATATACATCCTTTATAAGCTCGGAAATAGATATTTCGTTGTGTTGCGAACGGAATAACAAAATGATTTTACCCCCATTCTTCGGTAGTAGGTATAGAAATAATGAAAATTCGAATTATTTTTGTTAGTGACCACTGTTGCTCTATAATCTCTTACGTGATTTTTGCGGGTTGTTAGGGTCAATATACCGATCTTGGATATTGACTTCTTGAGCCCATAGAGGGCGCAATTCTCATCCGATTGGGCAGAAATTGTGCATGAAGTTGTTTATTATAACTTTCAACAACTGTGCTAAGTATGGTTCAAATCGGTCCATAACCTGATATAGCTGCCATATATACCGATATTGGATCTTGACTTCTTGAGCCACTAGAGGGCGCAATTTTTATCCGATTTGGATGAAATTTTGCATGAAGCTGTTTGTTATTACTTCCAACAACTGTGACAAGTATGGTTCAAATCGGTTCATAACCTGATGTAGCGGCCATATATACCGATATTGGATCTTGACTTTTTGAGCCACTTGAGGGCGCAATTCTTTTCCGATTTTTTTGTTATTACTTCCAAGAACTGTGCCAAGTGTGGTTCATAACCCGATATAGCTACCATATTCACGAAACTTGTATCTTGACTTCTTCAGCCTCTAGAGGGCGCAATTCTTACTCGATTTTGCTGAAATTTTGTACAACCGCTTCTCCCGTGACCTTCAACATGCATGCCCCACATGGTCTTAATCGATATATAGCCTGATATAGCTCTCTTATAAATCGATCTCTCGATTTTGCTTCTTGAGCCCCTGCAAGGCGCAATTCTTATCCGAATGGACTAAAATATTACCCAATGACTTCTTCTATGGTCTACAACACTCAATTTACTCATGGTCCGAATCGGACTGTAACTTGATATATCTCCAATAGCACAACAATTATTATGGATTATTCCTTGTTTGCCCAAAAAGAGATACCGCGCCAAGAACTCAACAAATGCGATCCATTCTCGCTTTATCCATGCTCTTACATGTTTTTACGAAAACTAAAATCTTTTTTACTAACAATTTTTATTTTCTAAAGTATTATTACCTAACATTAAAGATATTTTTACTAAAAAGGAAAATTTGTTTTCTTTATAAATTTATGTGAAATAGCTGAAGTCTTGCAAATATCTCCCGAATTGGAATTATCGCTTATTGATGTCTAAAGCACTCACTTAACAACATTAGTGGACTTTTTTTAACAAAATTTGTAATTTGTTTAACATACAGCCAAAATAAAGTTTTTTTTTTTTAATTTAAGTTTTTTTTTACTAAAACTAAAATCTCTTTTACTAACAATTTTTTTTTCATCAAGTATTATTACTTAACCTTAAAGATATTTTTACTCAAATATTACACAATGATTTCTACTATGGTCTTCAACATTCAATTTACTTATGGTCCGAGTCGGACTGTAACTTGATATATCTCCAACAGCACAACAATTATTATGGATTATTCCTTGTTTGCCCAAGAAGAACTCGGCAAATGCGATCCATTCTCGCTCCATTCTCGCTCCATCCACGCTCTTACTTGTTTTTACTAAAACTAGCATCTTTTTTACTAACAATTTTTATTTTCTTAAGTATTATTACCTAACACTAAAGATATTTTTACTAAAAAGGAAAATTTTTTTCTTCATAAATCCATGTGAAATAGCTGAAGTCTTGCAACTATCTCCCGAATTGTATCCCCTTATTGAAGTCCAAAGCACCCACTTAACAACATTAGCGGTTTTTTTTAACAAAATTTGTAACTTGTTTAACCTACAGCCAAAATAATTTTTTTTTTAAATTTAAGTTATTTTTTTACTAAAACTAAAATCACTTTTACTAACAATTTTTTTTTCTCAAGTATTATTACTTAACCTTAAAGATATTTTTACTAAAAATGAAAACATGTTTTCTTTACAAATCGATATGAAATAGCTGAAGTCTTGCAACTATCTCCTGAACTGTATCCCCTTATTGATGTCCAAAGCACTCACTTAACAACATTAGCGGACTTTTTTTTAATAAAATTTGTAATTTGTTTAACATACAGCCAAAATAAAGTTTTATTTTTTAATTTAAGTTTTTTTTTACTAAAACTAAAATCTCTTTTACTAACAATTTTTTTTTCCTCAAGTATTATTACTTAACTTTAAAGATATTTTTACTAAAAATTAAAACATGTTTTCTTTATAAATCGATATGAAATAGCTGAAGTCTTGAAACTATCTCCTGAATTGTATCCCCTTATTGATGTCCAAAGCACCCACTTAACAACATTAGCGAACTTTTTTTAACAAAATTTGTAATTTGTTTAACATCCAGCCAAAATAAAGTTTTTTTTTTTTTAATATAAGTTTTTTTTTACTAAAACTAAAATCTTTTTTACTAACAATTTTTCTTTCCTTAAGTATTATTACTTAACATTAAAGATATTTTTACTAAAAATGAAAACATGTTTTCTTTGTGAATCGATATGAAATAGCTGATCGATATGAAATACCACCCGAATTGGAATTATTCCCTTATTGATGTCCAAAGCACCCATTTGGCAACATTAGCGAACATTTTTAACAAAATTTTTAAAATTCGCATTGACATTCTCATGTCAATATTTAACATCCAGCCAAAATAACTTCAAATTTGCTTCTTACCAAACTAGGTCATAGTTTGTCAACCACATTGTGCTCTCATTGTGGGTGAGAGAATGAGAGAGCCAATGTAAATAATATTGAAACACAGAAATGTCTAACATTTCACATAATTTGCAAACGAATTTGACGGTGTCATGGGTGTATGTTCGTGCGAAACAGAGAACACGACCCAAAAGGGATCTAAGTCAGAATATTGGTTGCACTTTATGCTGTCAGTCAAGTGAAAAATTCACAAAAATTGTGTCAAAGCTCAAACAAGGAGAACAGAGACAGGGGGAATAGTGAGCCAACAATATAACGAAATAAATGCATTAAGGCGGTGGTGAGTGGCACAGTAACTAAACAGAAATTGTAACACAACAGATGATATGTTCATCTGTGCGTCTATGCATTCACACTGTCATGACAATTGCAGTTTATGTTGTGAGAGAAAAAAATAGTATAGCGGTTGCGCCTACTTTTTTCCTCACAACACTAATAAAACATAATTAATTTGTAAAATGTTAGCACGAGCAAAAAAACTACTGCAAAAAAAAGCAAAAAACATAAAAACAATTGTTTTACTATTCGAATGGGAGGTATGTCCGCTAGATGTGAACGTACCATCCCTCTTTCTGCTGCAACATGTGGGTCAACATAGGCGTCTTTGCCACTACATGAATTGCATTGCATTTAACATGTTTTAATCATACGTGAACATGTACAGCTTTGAACTCGTCAACAAATGTTATGTATTGAAGTTTTTTTTTCACTAAGGCGTTGAGTGGCTGTTGTCGTTTCGTTTGCCTGTAGCTAAAAGTTAAACCCAACATGAACACTACAAAAAAAAAAATAAAAACAATAGAAAAACTTATAACTTTTTAAAACCATTTTTGAAGTGATGGAGGGTAAAATGCATGTCAAACACACACGTTAAAGGTCTCCGGGGTGCAATGTAATGAATAATTAACACTTTGTTAAATTTGAGCAGAAGTTTAAAGCAGAATTTTCATAATTTGGGAAATTAGTAATAATTGGCATTAAATTTGTTCGTGCGAAACTTTTGTGTACTACATTTTAGAGGGTTGGCTTATATGAGCAAGATATCAAAAGCTGAACTTATGTGAACTGGAGCAAGCATTCATGCAAAGGGTAATCCAACTACATTCTCTAATAATTTTCTTGGGTGTTCCTCAGTGTTATATTCCCACCTTCCTACTAACTGCTACATTTCCCATGAACATTCCTTTAAGAAACAGGCGATACTTCTCTCATATCAATGAGCGCAGTCCGATAATAGTTTAAGCTCAATGATAAGGGTCACCCATTTTATGCCGAGTCCAAGCGGCGTGGCGCATCGCGAAACCACTTCGTAGAGAAGTTTTACCATGGCAGGTTACCTCATAAATTTAGCCAGCATTAATAAAAGGATAACCACCGCCGAACGTTTTTTTGATGTTCATGACGGGATTTAGGCCCATGCATTCGGCGTAATATACCCCGATACAGCTCCCATATAAACCAATCTCCCTTTTATGCTTCTTGAGCCCCTACAAGTCGCAATTCTTATCCGTATGGACTCCAATGACTCCTACTATGGTCTTCAACATTCAATTCACTTATGGTCCGAATCGGACTATAACTTTATATATTTCCAATAGCATAACAATTATTATCGATTATTCCTTGTTTGCCCAAAAAGAAATACCGCGCAAAGAACTCGACAAATGCGATCAATTCTTGCTACATCCGCGCTCTTACTTGTTTTTTGTAAAACTAAACTCTTTTTTACTAAAAATTTTTATTTTCTTAATTATTATTACCTAACATTAAAGATATTTTTACCGAAAATGAATAAATTTTTTTTCTTTATAAATCCATATGAAATAGCTGAAGTCTTGCAACTATCTCCCGAATTGTATCCCCTAATTGAAGTCCAAAGCACCCACTTAACAACTTTAGCGGACTTTTTTTAACAAAATTTGTTATTTGTTTAACATACAGCCAAAATAAAGTTTTTTTTTTTAAATTTAAGTTTTTTTTACTAAAACTAAATAAAATCTCTTTTTCCAAAAATTTTTATTCCTCAAGTATTATTACTTAACTTTAAAGATATTTTTACTAAAAATGAAAACATGTTTTCTTTATAAATCGATATGAAATAGCTGAAGTCTTGCAACTATCTTCTGAATTGTATCCCCTTATTGATGTCCAAAGCACCCACTAAACAACATTAGCGGACTGTTTTTTTAACAAAATTTGTAATTTGTTTAACATCTAGCCAAAATAAAGTTTTTTTTTTAATTAAAGTTTTTTTTTACTAAAACTAAAATCTCTTTTTCAAACATTTTTTTTTCCTCAAGTATTATTACCTAACTTTAAAGATATTTTTACTAAAAATGAAAACATGTTTTCTTTATAAATCGATATGAAGTAGCTGAAGTCTTGCAACTATCTCCTGAATTGTATCCCCTTATTGATGTCTAAAGCACCCACTAAACACCATTAGCGGACTTTTTTTTAAAAAAAATTTGTAACTTGTTTAACATCCAGCCAAAATAAAGTTTTTTTTTTAAATTTAAGTTGCGTTCGGCGTTATAGGCGGACATGCTAACCACTGCTCTATAGTATCCCCCCCTAACTGCCTTTATTGTGTAGCAAATGCAAATTTTGCCCATGAACATTCCACTAAGGAACAGGGGGAAACTTCTCACATATCAATGAGTGCAGTCCGATTCCAGTTTAAGCTCAATGGTAAGGGGCCTCCTTTTTATAGCCGAGTCCGAAAGGCGTGCCGCAGTGCGACACCTCTTTGGAGAGAAGTTCTACATGGCATAGTTGCCAAATGTTGCCAGCATTAGCAGGGGAAAACCACCGCTGAAAAATTTTTTTCTTTTGATGGTCTCGCCAGGATTCGAATCCAGGCGTTCAGCGTCATAGGCGGACATGCTAACCTCTGCGCAACGGTGGCCTCCTTTGTTGTGTTGATGATTTTCATTACGTTGCGCAGAACTTGGAGTAACGGCTGACGATGGCCTTCGTGTCAGCCTGTCCACTTAGGACACAGTAGGATAAGAGGTAGTAGAACAGTGAGCTCAAAGTACTTAGAAAATATGCTAAACGGGCATTTAATGCAGCAAGGGGTTGTGGTAATATCGCACTATGGGACTTATATAAGGAAAAGACGGGGACTTACAAAAAGGAACTAAAGATATCCATATGAGAGGACTTTGTCAGATTGATCCCGTTAGGTGCTTGAACCCAAATTTTAATACCATATTCGTGTTTTGGTGCCCATCAAACCACTATCGGATATGGGTGGCGTTTTTGCGGTAAAGGGGAGGGTCCGCCCCCACCCGATATCTAAAAATTATATAGCCTATGTTTCCATCCAGAGAAACGTACCCAATCTATAAAAATTTTAAGGAAATAGGTTCAGCCAATAATGGGTCTAATGAGGTTTTTGAGGGGTGCCATGACTCCCTATATTTCGATCTGATTTTGTATGCTAGATTCGAAATTTACTCCCGAATGCCTTTCATTTGAGCCCCATATTGAAAAGAACGTCCAATATGTCTGTTTGGGGCAGTTTTGGGGCAGTTGGGGTGGCCCGATAGGTACTTAGACTCAAATTTTAATACCATATTCGTAATCTACTCTCCAATACCTTTCATTTGATACCTATACTGTCCCGGTCGGTCCACTTTTGATTTTTGGTTGTAATTTTTGCATAAGGGGGAGGGTCCGCCCCCCTTTCGATACTGAAAAATTATATATCCTATGTCTCCTTCCAGACCAACCTACACAATAAAATCGGTTCTGCCGTTTTTCAGTCTATACGGAACAAACAAACCGAGTCCCATATATCCGTGATTGGCTAATGTGCTAATTTTGGGCGTTTTTATGGGGGTGGGGTGCCCCTTATACTTCAAAATGAATTTGTAAGCCAGATTCGTTATCTACTCTCGCATTCTTGTCATTTGATACCCATATTGTCCTTATCGGTCCACTTTTGATTTTGAGTGGTGTTTTTGGGGTAACGGGGAGGGACGCCCCCTTCCGTTGTCAATAAATTAAAAGCCTATTCCTACTTCCTGTCCATATTCGTAATCTACTCCCGAATACCTTTCATTTGAGTCCCATATTGTCATGATCGTCAAATAAAACTATTTTAAGGGGTTTTGGGGCTGGGGCGGCCCCCCAGGTACTTGGACTTAACTTTTATCATGAAATTCGTACTCTGCTGTTGAATTACTTTCATTTGAAACTCATATTGTCCCGATCGGTCCACTTTCATTTTTGGGTAGTACCTTTGGGGTAAGAGGGTCCGTCACCCTCCCGATATTGAAAAAATTATATAGCAGATTGCGAAAGCTGATGGCATAGGGCAGTCCGTACATGGTGAACCTACAGGGGCCAAACGGTGAATCGACTGTCTCTCCGCGGTACACCCTATCACATTTGCTTTAGACACATTTTGCGGAGGACGTTGCCGACATACTGGTGACTCGGGAACGCGTTTATTGGGCGCTACACACAGTTGGGCCATTTAAGTCCCCTGGGCCGGACGACATTTATCCCAAAATGCTGCAGGAGGACTTCTGAGTTACGGATGCGTACAAGTTATCAGGGCATGTGTAAGATTTGCCTATGTTCCCAAATCTTGGACGAAAGTTTGGGTGGTTTCTATACCGAAGGCAGGAAAGCTGCAAAACAGTTCGGCGAAGGACTTTAGTCCGATTAGTCTTTCTTCTTTTCTTGTCAAGACGCTGGAGAGGATTTTGGACCATCAGAAGGAAGTTGGAGACGTCTTATTTCTCAACCTGCCATCTTATTTCTCACCATGCCTATATTAAGGGCAGATCCGTGGACTCGCCATTGCATGATGTAGTACATCGTCTTGAGAGACATAACGATTATAAGAAGTATACCCTGGCGGCAATACTGGATATTGAAGAGGCCTTCAACAACGTAAGCTCCTCTGCCATAGATGCGGTATTTAGGTGTGCGGGTCTGGGGAACAGTGTGATCGCTTGGATAATGAATATGCTATGGGGCAGGGAGATATCGGCTACTATGGATGTTGAGACAGTGAGCGTGAATGTGACTAGGGGAACACCGCAGGGAGGGATGATATCACCTCTGCTCTGGATCCTTGTGATGGACGGTCTTCTTAAAAGATTGGAAGAGTTGGGTGTTAGACTATGGGCGCACGTAGATGATCTGGTTATTCTCCCACAGGGAAGTTTTTGGACACGGTTTTGGAAGTTTAGGATGGTGCACTTGGCTGCACTACTAATTGAGCCGAGGGTTGCGGAATTGGTCCAGGGGGAGACTTTACAGTTATCACAGTATGAAAAGTTTTTGGCGATGATTCTAGACAGCAAATTGGATTGGAGGCTGAACATTGGGTCCAGAATAAGAAAAGCGTTTGCTGGGTGAATAGAGTCGCACTAAGATTTGTGTCTGGGGCTATAGGAACCACCGCAACTGGATCATTGGAGGTTATGTTGAGAATCAAGCCTATGGAATTGTTTATGATGAAGGTAACGGAGAGGACTCTTCTCAGATTGTCGCAGCTTGACTTGATTCGCGGATCTCCAGCGAGACATTTGCGAATATTGGATAATACCTTGGCGCTTTCGGCATGGTAATCGTGTCAGAAGCTCGCAGGGAGTAAGTGGGGTTTGAGGCCCAGGCTTATGCACTGGTTGTTCTCGGCGGTGGTGAGGCCAGACCTGACATATGGCTGCCACGTCTGGTGGAAGGTGACGGATTTTGCGTCACATGCCCGAAAACATAACAGGGTGAATAGAGTCGTACTAAGATTTGTGTCTGGGGCTATGGGAACCACCGGGACTGGATCATTGCAGGTTATGTTGGGAATTCACCCTATGGACTTGTTTAAAAGGGAGGTAGCGGAGAGGACTCTTCTTAGATTCGCGGATCACCGGCGAGACATTTCCGAATATTGGATAATACCTTGGCCTTACCTTCCAGATGGGAATGAACATGGTGTATAAAGGACTGCGGATAAAGTTATCTACCCTGCCGGAGTGGCAGAAAGGGCGGTTAGGTTTTAAGGCATTAACATTTTTACAGATGGATTAAAAATGGAAAATGGAACAGGGTGTGGTATCTATTGTAGCGAACTCCATATCAATGTCTCCTTGCGCATGAGGGATGATTGTCGCATCTTTCAAGCAGCGATGAATGTGAAGGCTGTAACAGCGTAACTTGTGTTGTCTATGAATATCGAGCGATCAGAAATTCATATATTCAGCGACAGTCAAGCAACATTGAAGGCGTTAAATAATACGTGTGTGAGATCCAAGTTCCTGGGCCGCAGTCGGGAGTTACTGATGCGTCTACAGGAATGCAATCATCGACCCTATGCTGAGTGCCAGGGCACGAAGACATAGAGGGAAATGAGAAAACCGATATACTCGCTAAGTCTGGAGTGAATCTCCACCTTGTGTGGGTTATGGATGTGTATCCTCCCCTCTCCCCCAAATATTTTATGGTCTCAAAGAGCGCTATAAAGAAACTTGAAACGCTGAAATGGAAGCGCAGGTTGTGAGCAGACAAAACTGATGTGGGACGAACATTGGAAGCAGAACATAGACTCTCTATTGTCAATGGAGAAGATGGATTTAAGTGCGGTTATAACTGGACACAATAAGTTAAGCAAACATTTGTCTCGCATAAGCATTAGAAATGATATCTGCCGCTGGTGTCATGATATAGAGGACAGTTGTCATTTCCTATGTCAATGCCCTGCACTATGCCAAAGTAGAAATAGGATATTTGGTTCTTTTTTCTTTCAGACTCTAGATGAACTCAGAGGCGTTAAGCCAGTTCAATACAAAGCCTTCATCGAAGCGGAAAAGTGGTACGAGAAAGTTCGTTGAAGCCATGCTTATAGGCAGGTCCAACTGCTGAGAGAAGAGGAATATTTCATGAGGAATCACAATGGGTCACAAGACCCAAAAAAATCCTCTTCCAACCTAACCTAACCTACCCTCCTTATGTACATTTTTTTTTCTGTTCATTGTTTTACAACAGAAGCGAAGGGCTATAGCCTCTGGTGGGAATCAAACCCACAACCCTTGCACTGCCACACAGCTACCACATTGTTTACATAAATATGTAATATTCCAAAAACATGAGCATTTCCAAATTGTATTATTTTTAGCTAATAGCGGTATATTATTCACGCTTGCTTGAAATTCAAGCCATTCATAGAGATCTCGAACATAAATCATGCATATAATTGGCAATAATAGCTTTTTATATATTTGTTTGGCAACAAATTAATTTTGAATATAATTTTGCACAACTTTGTCGCTTTTAGTTGTTTTTGCTTCTTTTTAATTAGCAAATTGAATTAAAATTTCTGCACAGTATACAAACATTTAACTGTGAGCATAGACCGTTGTGTGTGCATTAGGATATGCTTTGATTTTAAAATAGATAATTTTTGTTAAAATTTCATTAAATCATGGTCGCCCTGAAAGCCGAATTGATAGTATGCTCGGATTGCCCAAACAGGGGTCTTGGGTTCTACTCCCACCAGAGGCCTGGTGTTTCGCTACTGTGGTATCGCAACGAACTAATGTCTGAGTCATTTTAAAACATTTAGATTCCGTTGTATGGGGCATTAGTTAGTCGGATGCATCCGATTTTAGGCTTTCCTAACAGTTTTTTTATAAACATTTTTATTTTTATAAAAAATGCAAATTTTTTTGAGAATAAAATTTGAAAATTTTTTCCAATAAAAAATATTGTAAATTTTTGTAACAAAAATTAAAAAACAATTTACACAGGTTAGGTTAAAAAAAGGAAGCAAAAATTAATCCCCCCATGTCACTATGGATTTACGCCTAAGCCAGTAATTGGCTTTTTGTGCGCTCTAAAAACTGAAAAGTAACCTCGAAACAAAAATTTTTAGTTAGGAATTCCGTGCTACTTACAAAATTCTTAATTGTTTTCCATACCACTCCCCTAGGTTGGTTCATGTCTGGTAACGTGTCCCCACCTCAGTACCGGTGTCTGTTAGCTGCAAAAGCCGGGCAGTGACATAGGAAATGCTCCAACGACTTATTATCTTCCCCACATGCTATCACTTGCCGCTCCGAGTTTGCAAAAGTGAGCTCGTAGTCCCGTTATGACACCAAAAGCTATACTGACCTCCTTCTAACTTGCTTTCAGTAATAGCCTCGTCCGGATCATCCCATAGGATTTTTGCTATCCTACCTACTGTTTCGCCACTGGAGGCCACCGTTGCGCAGAGGTTAGGATTCGAACCTATGCCGCTGAACGCCTGGGTTCGAATCCTCACCATCAGAAAAAAATGTTCAGCGGTGGTTTTCCCCTCCTAATGCTGGCAACATTTGTGAGGTACTATGCCATGTAAAACTTCTCTCCAAAGAGGTGTCGCACTGCGGCACACCGCTCCGACTCGGCTATAAAAAGGACGCCCCCTATCATTGAGCTTAAACTGGAATCGGACTGCACTCATTGATATGTGAGAAGTTTGCTCCTGTTCCTTAGTGGAATGTTCATGGGTAAAATTTGCAGTTGTACCTACTGTTTCGTTCTTCCACAGTATTACATGGGCGTTCGTTGCCCATGCCCTTAACTCAGACTGCGTCGATCCGAAAGGCTTTGGGTTAACCAATTTTTTGAAGGCAGTTCTCTGGCTTTCACTGCCAAATCGTCTGCCATTTCATTCCCCCTTACTTCATAATGGCCCGGCACCCAAACGATGCGGAATGTGCCATCCTCAGAGAAGGCGTTAATCTCCTTCTTATACTGTAACACTGTTCGTGACCTTACCTTCCTAGTTGTAATTGCCGTTAGGGCCATTTTACTGTCCTTAAAGATGTTCACACTCGATGTCCTCGTGTGTCTCCCTATCTCACGCATTCCGTGATCGCCCGGATCTCCGCCCGCAGGACCGTATTATGGTCAGGCAGTCTAAAACAGTTCTAAGTCCCTGAGCTCTTAGTGTATCATGATCTTCCAGATGGCATTACTAGGGTTCCGCCAATCCAAGACTGTGTCGTTGGCAGCAGTGCCACGCACTCGACCTCAAGTGTCGTCTTAGGTATCCGATGGAAAACCTCTTCCCTTCCTTCCAGGTTTGCTATCGTCGCCGCAATTATACCGCGATGGTATGAGCTGCTCCCATCCTCAATCCATTCTGCCATCGCCTTAAGCCTCAAAGCTACAGTGGGTGCCTCACATTTATTCTGTATGTCTATGGGTTGGATATCTAGAATAGTCTCCAGTGCCCTAGGGGTGTGATCCTCATCGCTCCGGCTATGCCAAGGCAACTTATTCTCTGTACCTGTTGTATGGTCCTTGTGCTGCACTTTTTCTCCATAGCAGTCCACCAAACTACTGAGCCGCAACTAAGTATTGGCCTAATCACGCACCTGTAGAGCCAGTGGACTATCCTCGGATTCAGGCCCAATTTCAAACCTACGGCCCGTCTACATAGTGCTCAACATCTGCGAGTCTTCTTAGTATGCTCCTGAATGTGACACTTCCAATTTAAATTTCCTATCCAAGAGCACTCACCTTGACCTTGCCAGATATTAAAATCGTTTTATTGAGGAAACGTGGTGTGTCAAATTGGTCCATCTTCGTCTTCCCCGTTTTTTTGCACACCTGGGTCTAGCCCAGCCATATGCCATATGCAAGATCCTTTCGAAATTTCTGCATAGCTGTTTCGGATCCTTACCCCTACGAAGTATTATAACATCGTCTGCATAGCAGACGGGTTAAAATTCCACCTCAGTCAGCAAATGCCCACCTGTGGCGTGGCATGTGCCACTTTCTCTCTTATATTTATGTCATGGGACCCGCAATTTATCCACCTGTTCCTAAGGATATGGCTTATCCAGTCTCTAAGGACCCGGTCCACCCGGTACTGATCTAAGGATTGGATCATTCATTGTGTCGGTCCGCACATTGTTAAACACTCACTCGCTTGTGTACGTCTTGGCATCGAGGGATTCTTCTATTTTATGCACAATAGGCATGCGGCTGGGCAGTCTCGACCGACCATCTCTTGACATAGGCATGCTGTTTATATTTGAGCAGTTCGCTGGATGTTCTACTCTTTATCACGGGTTCAACAATACTTTTCAAGATCTTGAGTAGAAAGACGTAAGGCTTATAGGTCTATAGACCTTTGGTGTTGCTTAACTTGCCTTGCCGGCCTTAGGTGTAAGTACGACCCTTGCCTCCTGTCAGGCTTTCGGAGTATATGCAAGTCCTAGCCACACAGTGAAAATAGTGGCCGGAAGAGGCGCCAGATAGTCGGTGTGGGACAACCCACTAGACTAGAAACTAGACTTACTTAGCATCATTCGCATATGGGAATAGTTTTTTGCGATCCTTTTGAGATCCAATAGGACTTTGTTTATCAAAAGATTACAGAGAATTGGGAAGAAAATAAATTCTCCCCATGGACTTGATCCACAAATCGGCGAGATATTCAAATAGGATTCAAATATCAAGAGGGAACTTCCCACCTCAAAACGGGCATATAGACCGAACAGTACAATGTGGGACTAAAAAAGATAGTTGTATGGAAGTAAAGAACGAATCTGATATGAAAATTAGAGGCCAAGTATCAAAACTCTTCGAAATAGACATATCAAGGGGGAACTTCCCACCCCAAACGGGCATATAGACCGAACTATACAATGTAGGACTAAAAAAGATAGTTATATGGGAGTAAAGTGCGAATCTGATATGAAAATTAGGGGCCAAGTGTCGAAACTCTTGATCTTTACAATATGGAATATTTGGGAGGACAAATTAGGAATATTTGGGAGGACAAATTTTAGGTGACATGCCTGTCCTCAGAAAATACATTCCTTCTAAATACTTGACCCCAAACTGGCCAGATAGTCAAATTAGTGTTCAAATACCTAGGAGGAACGCCCCCCAAAACGGGCATATAGATCAATCGATACAATATGGGACTTAAATGGAAGGTATTTGGGAGTAATGTACAAATCTTATATGAAAAAATGCAGCCAATTGTCAAATACCCTGGAAATGGTCATACAGTCCGATCATTACAATATAGGTCTTAAATAAGAAATATTTTGGAGGAAAAATTTTAGGTGGCATGCCTCACGTCAGAAAATACCGCTAGGTACTTGACCCCAACCTGGTCAGATATTCAAATTAGTGTTCAAATACCTAGGGGGAACGCCCCATCCAAAACGGACATATACATCAATCGATACATTATGGGACTTAAATGAAAGGTAGTTGGGAATAATGTACGAATCTGATATGAAATTATGCAACCAATTAGCAAAACCCCTCGAAATAGACAAACAGTCTCATCCTTTCAATTTAGGACTTAAATGAGAAATAATTTTAGAGCAGAGTATGAATCAGATATAAAAATTCGAGGAAAAATTTTAGGTGGTATGCCTCACGCCTGAAAATACATTCCCTCTTGGTACTTGACCCCAAACTGGCCAGATATTCAAATTAGAGTTCAAATACCTAGGGGGAACGCCCCACCCCAAACGGGCATATAGATCGAACGGTACAATATGGGACTTAAGTAGTAGTTGGGAGTAAAGTATGAATCTGATATAAAAATAAGCAGACTTTGTCAAATCCCTTGGAAATAGACATACACTCTTATCATTACAATATAGGACTTAAGTGAAAAATAATTTTGGGGCAGAGTACCAATCAGATATAAAAATTTGAGGACAAATTTTAGGTGGCATGCCTTACGTTAGAATATACATTGATCCTAAGTACTTGACCTCAACGTGGCCAGATATTCAAATTAGTGTTCAAATCCTAGGGGGAATGCCCCACCCCAAACGGGAAGGTTATTTCCCCCCTATATTTTACACCAATTTCGTGTTTTTGGGTTAAAATAAGGTGGCATACACAATTTCACTTAAATCGGTCATCCCATCTCCGAGATCTGGCGTTTTTGAAAATCGGAGTAAAGGGAAGTGTCCGCTCACCCTTCAGATATCAAACAAACTCTACTATTTGTGAAAATTTCACGAAAATCGGTTCAGCCGTTTTTGAGTCTATACGGAAGAGACAAACATACTAACGAACAAAAAAAGCGCAACAATTAAAATTTTAAATAATAGCTAGGACACACAAAACATTAGAACGGTTTTTAGAATCTCAGATTTTTTTTTTTAAATTTCTACCCACTCGGGAATAATGGTTTAATTAGTTTCTCAAACAAATGTTTTTATCTGGCATTGCCCTAATCGTTGAAAATTGGGAGATTTCGTAATATGATTGTGTAGCATCTTGTGCTAATTATTAAACAGTTTACACATTGCTAGTTAATGTGATTTTTCCCTTTTAAATCCAGTTGCCTAATGAACTATGACAAATTGTTATTAAAATGATTGACAAACTACATTAAGGCAAATGGAATTTCTCAAAACAACAAAAAAAAATAGAATTCACAAGATTAAATATGTAATTTTATGCTTTAGAATCAAATGTGTCATGATTAAAACTAGATTATCTTTAAATCATGTTGCTTCATAGTATGTGATGATTATAACAATCGAGAATAAAGAAAATATTAATATAATAATTATCTCTCATACGCACTATGGCACACGCATATTGTGAACCACAGAGCGTATGAGTTATAATAATGTATGACTTAACTATTATTATCACTCATACGCACTATGGAACATGCATATTGTGAACCACGGAGCGTATGAGTTATAATAATGTATGATTAAGAATTGATATAAAAGAGATAAATTAAACTAAAATTAGAATTGACTATGCTAAAAAGTCAGGAATTCGAATTTATATCAGAGCATTATTTTTTTAATGAATTTTATCTCACTGCATGCTATTTCCCAGAAGCTCAACAAAACTCCTAATCATCAATTTCGGGGAACATTTTTTTTTCATCATCGAGCAGCTTTTGTCAATATTATCTACATAATAAATTATAATTTGTAAAATATTTCATTCACTCTTCTTACGAATAGCTAGAGAAAAAATATCTTCATTAGCCCTTTGCAATGCTTGGCATTTGACATACAATTAAAATTCAATGGTGTTAATTGATTTTGTGGTTTATAGTTTGCGACACAGCATTGTTGTGTGTCAGTGTATGCTTATTGAACATAATGCCACAATCAAAATCAATCATACGCATCACATTATATTAAGAAAGTATTTCATATCTTGTTGTATGCAACATTAACTGCAAAATAAATAAATAACTATTAGCAACAAAGTGGAAAATGTTCAGATAAATTGTAGAGTTTACCACAGGACTTCATGAAACAAAAGCCGAGAGGGGTGTGCAATCAACCATACATGACATATTAGCCATATTAAAAACGATTATTGCAGTTTATTTCACTTTTTGTTGCTTTTGTGAAAATAACCACAACTTTATGATAAGTTTTAAAAATCATATAAAATAACAAATAAATTGGAATTAAAATTAATTTAACTGCAATTTAATTTAATTTTATAAGTATGATTATTGCTTTAAAAGTGTTACTATTGATTGTTAATCTACTATAAAGATTAAAATTGGTTTAAGCATTTGAAGTGGTGGATAAAAGGTTTGTGGGAAAAATGCCAAACACTTTTTGCTGTAATGGCTTCTTTCGACACTTGAAATATGGATTTTAGTTTAATAGTAAACGTGAGACTTCTATATGCGTATCTTCAATACATTTTGTGATTTATAATGGTATAATGTATCATTTACTTATTGTATATAGATTCTGCCTAAGTATTTCCTCCTTAATTCGTCAATTGCCTTCAAATCTTAAAACTACTACCAAAACTCCCCAAATTTAAGTCAAGCACCTAGGGGGAATATATTTTTTGAGGGCGAGACATGCCAACTGAAAGTTCGTTCCCAATTACCATTCATTTAAGTCCCATATTGTACCAATCGGTCTTTATGCCCGTTTGAGGTGTGGCGTTCCCCCTAGGTATTTGAACATTAAATTGAACATCTGGTTAGTTTAGGATCAAGTACTTAGGCAAATTGTCTTTTCTGTGGAAAAGCATGCCACCTAATATTTGTCCTCAAACTTTTATATCTAAATCGTACTCTGCTCCCAAATATATCTCTCATTTAAGTCACATATTGCATTGATCGGACTGTATATCCATTTCCAGGGGATCTGACAATTGGCTGCTTATTTTCATATCAGATTCTTACTTATTCCCAACTTCCTTTTATTTATATTGTACGGATTGGTCTATATGCCCGTTTGTGGTGGGGCGTTCCCCCTAGGTATTTGAACACTAATTTGAATATCTAGCCAGGTTGGGGTCAAGTACTTACGGGGAATGTATACTCTGAGGAGAGGCATGCCACCTAAAATTTGTCCTTCCAAATATTTCTAATGTAAGACCCATATTGTAAATATAGGACTGTATGGCTATTACGAGGCGCTTGATTATTGGCTTCTCATTTCCATATCAGATTCATACTTTACTCCCAATTACCTTTCATTTAAATCCCTTATTGTATCGATCACTCTGTATGCCCGTTTGGGGTGGGACGTTCCCCTTAGGCATTTGAATACTGATTTGAATATCTGGCTAGGTTGAGGTCAAATACTCAGGGGGAATGTATTTTCTGGGGAGAGACATGCCACCTAAAATTTATGCTCCCAAATATTCCTAATTTAGGTCCCATATTGTAACGATCGTACTGTATGTCTATTATAAGGGGTTGTGGCACTTGACGCCTAATTTTCATATGAGATTCATACTTAACTTCCAAATATCTATCTCTTAAGACATGGGTCTTGTACCATTCGATCTATACGCCCCTTTGGGGTGGCCATAACAATGGACCAAACAGACATTCAACCTAGCTACCCATTGACACAAATTTCATTGTAATTTTTTCGTTTAGAGTACTGATTATTAGAATTTTTTCCTTAGAAAAAATTTTTTTTTAAGTTTTTCCTTTGGAGATAAATATTTGACAGAAATTTCATTGGAATTTGTTATTTAAATATTGTATTAACCCTAAAGTTTCAAAAATATCCATCGTCCGCTTTATTTTTTTCATATCTCGTTAAGATGAGCATAGTACGGTGTACAGGATATAAAAGAATTTTTATATTTTCCACATACACATCATGTCCGTCAAAGTAAAGCCGAACATCCTGTAGACCTGAAATACTGGTATATGGTCATACTGCAGAATGCAAAAAGTTCATGACATACAAACCTAGAATTGAAAAAATGTTTATGTAGTATGAGGAGGAGAGAAACGAACTTCATAAAATACAATACATATACATAACAAATAATAGTCATTGGCTGTATGCCAAATGGGTAGATACACCCAAGAAAGAATGAGAAAAATTATGCTAAAACTGTAATTTTAAAACCTTCATCAACATGGCGCAGAGGTTAGCATGTTCACGTATGGCGCAGGGTGCTTACTTATTAACTTACTTCAATTGGCTATGATAGATTAGCCAAACGTGGAATAGCGTTTCAAGCTCTTCGATCTTCGGCGCTCCTTCTAAAATCTCTGACACTAAGTTTTGAATATCTTTCCCACTACTCTTCGATCTTCGGCGCTCCTTCTAAAATCTCTGACACTAAGTTTTGAATATCTTTCCCACTACTTGAGGGTTCTCGCCTGAATTCCAATCCCGGTTAGAACCCCAGTGGATATTTCCTCACTAATGCTGACGACATTTGTGAGGTATCCAGCCATGTAAACCCTTTGTTCATTCAGCATAAACTGTGAATGATAAGCAAGTTACACCATGCCGCGATGGTGTAACTTGCTCCATCTCTTAACAGAATGTTCATTGGAAAATGTTGATATATTCATACACCTCTTTTAGGGTCTTTCTGTCTGTCTATACATTTTTGTAATCTAGGTACAGATCGGTTTTTTTAGTCCAATTGTCTTTGCATTTTTGGACTTTCTGGCCCACGACCGTCCGCTGTAGATTGCGGAAATAATCAGTTGAGATTTAGATAACGCCCATATATGTCTTTCATTCAACATGCTCTTTAAGGACCAAGGCAAATACTTTTGGTTCGGTTAGATGCTTCATTAATCTAGTATTAGGTATGAGGTATTTTATAGTCATCTTCCACCCTATATGACTCTCCTGCCTAATTTTTAAAATATTTTTCCTTTAATTCCAGAAAATTTCTATTGATTTGTAACGTTTATTCTCAATTTCAATAAATCGTTTAAATGCTTCTTGAATGAAATCAATTTTTTTTTTTAATTTTCCTCGAGTGCATTCATGTCATAATTCTTATACATATGGATGGTTGGAAGCGTGGTTGTACGTATGTACCTTCATGCATATTCATGTGGGAAAATTTGAGTTTGGCACAATAAATAAAATAAATGTCCACAACAACACTGCTGAATGGATGGAAGATGAAATCAATATTTGCATATTTAAATGTTGTGAAATTATATCATTGTGCTTTTGTTGAGAGGCCACTATTTACTGATTGATATATAAATTCAATATAGGAAAAAAAGAGTACATATGTTTGTGGTGCAACACTTAAACATATTTGGGATTTTTTTGACATACAACAACAAAACGGAAAATGGAAATAATGGACAATTAGTTTGGAAAAATTGAATTTAATTTTAAATTTTCTTTTTTTTGGGTTTCAATAGAATTTTGTGTCAATTCGATAAACAGCATAACAACGAAGTCCCATAATATGGGCAAGAGTGTATTGTAATCTAATTTATAATGTTCATCAGTATTTATTTCTGTATTACTCACGCTTATTTTCATAAAATATTTATTATTTCCGATTTATCAGATGCCTGTAATATCTGAATTGTTGTAGGAGATAAGAGAGATACCATGAATGTTTCTAAATGGTTTTAACTTGCCGAAGGATAGTCCAATCATCTCTTCCTTATCTCAATTGTGGACACTGACTGCCATGCTGTGTGACCTGGGGTAATTGGCTTCAACATACGTTAAAGGTACTGAGCTTACGCTGATAGAATAGACGTTGCAAATTCATGCACGAATGGTTTTATTATAATACACAAGCGTTGTTGAAAATATTGTCAACATGCGGGATTGTTGTTTCATGCACCAACCGTTGTTGTTTCATGCACCAACCGTTATAAACATCATCCCTACGAAATGTGTATGTATACCAACCTTTAGCTTAAATGGCTCTTGAAACATTATTTGTACATAGGCGACTGTGGATGGGCCACAGGTTCGCTTCCCAGCAGCACACAAAATCTGTTTGCAATCTTTAAAAAGAAACCCTGTTCAATTCACTGGAAAACCTTTTGACCGAGTGCGAGCATCCTTGGACTTTTCGTTCACAAAAACTGTTGTCCATTTATGAACATTTGTAATTGATCAGATGACATATGTGTGTTGATTCCTTTTATGAACCAATGTGGTCAATTTGTCACCGCCGTCTTTGGTATTTTCTATGGGTATACATTTTTTATTTATGCACGGAAAAAGACGAGGAAGAAGAATCCAAGAAGCACCTTTAGCTAGCACTGTCTGCTAGCTGTTAGCAGCTACATTTATTGCAATTACAGCAGTAGCTTTGCTGTCATAGCAAAATATTTGCAATTTCAGACTAGCAGGCTGACTTTGCTGAAAATGTCTACTGCCCACTTTATCTATATTTGGTTTGGATGTCGGGAGTCTTAAAGCAGCTCACTGTTTCAAATTTCAGCAAAATCGGAAAATCAATGCGCCTTTTATGGCCTTGAGGCATTAAAGCTGGAGATTGGTCTCTATGGCAGTTATATCCAACGGATGTTGAGAGTCTTCATAGAACTCACTGTTCGAAGCTCGATCTGGACCATATTCGGGACAGATATTAGGAGTCTTGATACAACAAGCCGTTCCAAATTTCAGCGAAGTCGGGTAATAAATGCGTCTGTAATAGGACTTAGACCTTCAATCGTCAGATCGGTCTATATGGCAGCTATATTCAAATATGTTCCGATCTGGACCATTTTTGGTTAGGATATCGGCGGGCCTAATAAAACGCATTGTTATGAATTTCGGCATATAGGTCCATATGGCAGCTATATGTAAATATGATCCGATATACATCACATTCGGGTCGGATGTCGAGACCCCTAAAGCTGAAGATAGGTTTCTGTGGCAGCTATATCTAAATAAAGCTCGATCTGGACTATATTCGGGACAGATATTAAGAGTCTTGATAAAACTCACTGTTCCAAATTTCAGAGAAGTCGGGCAATTAATGCGCCTGTTATAAGCCTAAGACCCAAAATCGGCAGATCGGTCTATACGCCAGCTTTATCCAAATACGGTCTATCTGCACCATTTTTTGGTTCGGATATCGACGAGCCTAATAAAACTTACTGTTCTGAGTTTCAGCAAAATCAGGTAATAAGTGCTTCTGTTATAGGACTAAGACTCTCAATCGCCAGACCGGTTTATATGGTAGCTATATCAGGTTATGAACCGATTTGTAACATACTTAGCACAGTCGTTGAAAGTCATAATAGACCATCTCATACAAAATTTCAGCCAAATCGGATGAGAATTGCGCCCCCTAACGGCTCAAGAAGTCAAGATCCCAGATCGGTTTATATGTCAGCTATATCAGGTTATGAACCGATTTCAACCATATTTAGCACAGTTGTTGGAAGTCATACCAAAACACCACATGAAAAATCACAGACAAATCAGATAATAATTGCGCCCTCTAAAAGCTCAAGAAGTCAAGATCCCAGATCGGTTTATATGTCAGCTATATCAGGTTATGAACCGATTTCAACCATATTTGGCGCAGTTGTTGGAAGTGATATCAAAACACCACGTGCACAATTTCAGTCAAATCGAACGAGAATGGCGCCCTCTAGGGGCTCAAGAAGACAAGACCCAAGATCGGTTTATATGGCAGCTATATCAGGGTATGTACCGATTTGGCCCATTTACAATCCCAACCGACCTACACTAATGAAAAGAATTTGTACAAAATTTCAAGCGCATAGCTTTACTCCTTCAAAAGTTAGCGTGCTTTCGACAGACAGACGGACGGATGGACATGGCTAGATCGACTTAGAATGTCATGATGATTAAGAATATATGAAATTTATGGGGCCTTCGACGCTTATTTCGAGGTGCTACAAACAGAATAACGAAATTAGTATACCCCCATCCTATGGTTGAGGGTCTAGTTATGCCGTTCAACTTAATTTATTTTGTGTAAATTTTTAGCAAAATCCACGGTGGTGGCTTTCCAAGATTCGGCCCGCCGAACTTAGCACGCTTTTAAATACTTGTTTTTCATATGATATTGCCATGTAAGCAGATTTTCAGTTTTGGATTTAAGCATTTTGAGCACATAATTCTTAGCCGATTTGACTAAAGTCTAGCCTGCTATTATCTTTAACAATTTCCAGTATCCATATTTCGTATCATTTCTTTAACTCTTATACTGCTTCTACAAAACGATGTTACATTTGGACTTCTTTCCCAAAACCAACATTTTCATTTTCTCACCCTAATTTAGTTCCAAAATTAATGTTTTTCTCCTTTAGTTACAAAAACACCATTTCTATAATAGAAAAATTGCAATGACCTCCAACATAAATTGTTGTCATTCGCTTTATTTTGATAGAATACATCAACTAAATTACTAAAAAGCGGCCTCTATAAAAAAACCCCAAATCCCATCATAAAACCATCAAATCATAAATCGTAAAGCATTTATCCAGGCAACCGGAGAATAAATGGAAAAAACATGCTGCATGTTTACTGAAACCAATTTTATGTTAATTTTAAATTGCATATTCTCCTAACCGCCGGTCAAATGGTCCTCCCTTTGTCCATTACCTAGCGAGGACTTTCCTCATCAGCTGCTGCTGCTGCTGCTGGGAAAACAACAGAGTAATTTACTTAAATAAATTTCATTTAAATTGTCTGTAATAAATCACAATTGTTGTGTAGATGGCAGTATTTGCAGACCGCATTTATTTAACAAAAATTCACTGCTTCTCATTCTTGGCAGTCTTTCACTCACTCACACACTCACACACTCAGGCAGTCAGTCACTCACCCACTCACTGGCTCATGCATTAATTTATTGGAGGGTGCTAAAATCTCTGTCGTTTTACATCAAATCACTTGCTAACACTAGTTAAACGAAACCACCCACTGTGCATCATAATCAACAAGGAAGCAAAACCGCAATGCTCTTTAAAGCAGAAACACCAGAGTTGCCACATAAGAATTTAAAAGTGTTGCAATTTAGCAATTATCAATAACTAGCCGAACCGGGCCCGCTTCGCTGCGCTTTCTTTAATATTTTTAGGGTGGAATATCGAATTCGTGACACCGTAGCGCAGAGATTAGCATGTCCGTCTATGACGCTAAACGCCTGGGTTCGAATCCTGGCGAGACCATCAGAAAAATTTTCAGCGGTGGTTTTCCCCTCCTAATGCTGGCAACATTTGTAAGGTACTATGCCATGTAAAACTTCTCTCCAAAGAGGTGTTGCACTGCGGCACGCAGTTCGGACTGGGATATAAAAAGGAGGCCCCCTATCATTGAACTTAAACTTGAATAGGACTGCACTCATTGATATGTGAGAAGTTTGCCCCTGTTCCTTAATGATCATGGGCAAAATTTGCATTTTTATTTGCCATTGTAGCCTATGACGCTGAACGCGTTCGAATCCTGGCGAGAACATCGGACAAAGCGGTGTTTATCACCTCTTAATGTTAGCGACAGTTGCGAGGTACAATGCCATGCATGGTCATTTAAAAAATTTTCCCCAAAGAGGTGATGCACTGCGGGACGCCGTCCGGACTCGGCTATACAAAAAGGACCCTTATCATTGAGTTTATACTTGAATCGGAAAGCTCTTATTGATGTGTGAGAAGTTAGTCCCTGCTCGGTTCCTGGTGTTTTTAAAAATTAGGGTAATGGAAAGTGCTTTTTAGGAGAGGGATGACACCTCAGACATTTCGACTCAAATATGGATATCAAATTCGTGCTGCACTTCCAAATCCTTTTAATTTGAGTCCCCCTATTGCCATGGACGGTAAATTTGAAACATTTGGAGCGTGTTTTGGTCCGGCACTTTGCACGGAAAATAGATATCAAATTCGTTATTTAGCCCCAAATATCGTTGATAAGAGCACCATATTGCCATAGGCGAAAATTAAGTTTATCTTAGGGGGTGCTTTATGGCGTTCCCCAAAACACTTGGCTCCAAAATTGGATTTGTTTTCGGATTCGTTTTCTACTCTCAAATACCATTAATTTTAGTCCCATGATGTCATAATGGGTCAATTAACTTATATGACGTAGCGCCACCTAGACTTGAACGCAAATTTTAATGTCAAATTCGTAATCTACTCCCAAATACCTTTCATTTGAGTCCCATAAAGCCATGGTCGGCTAATATGACCATTTGGGGCATTTGGGGTTGGACCTAATTTTGTAGGCCATATTTGTAATCTACTGCCTAATACTATTCATTTGAGTCCCATATTGACATGAACTTTCATTTGAGTCCCATATTGTCATAATGGGTGAATTAACTCATTTGACGTATCTTAAGGAGGAAAAGCGCCACCTAGACTTGAACGCACATTTTAATTTCACATTCGTAATCTACCCTCCATTTGAGTCCCATAAAGCCATGGTCGGCTAATATGCCCATTTGGGGGTGGGCGACCTCCCATTACTTGGACCTAATGGTTTATGCCATATTTGTAATCTACTGCATAATACTTTTTATTTGAGTCTCATATTGACATGAACTTCGAATATATTTGTTTAGAGAAGTTTTAGGGTTGGAGGGGCCCGCTGGGTTCTTGGACCCTAATTCTAATACCATATTCGTTTTCTGGTCTCCAACACCTTTCATTTGATAGCCTTATTGTGCCCATAGGACCTCGGATATGAGTGGCGTTTTTTGGGGTAAGGGCGAGGGTCCGTCCCCCTTCCAATATGGAAAAATTATATAGCCTATGTTTCCTTCCAGGCCAACCTACACAACATGTGAACATTTCGAAAAAATCGGCTCTGGCATTTTTAAGTCTACAGAGAACAAACCGAGTCCCATACATCCGTGATTGGCTAATGTGCCCATTTAGGCGTTTTTGTAGGGGTGGGGTGACCCCCTAACTTTGACATGAATTCGTATGCCAGATTCGTTATCTACTCCCGCATACTTCTCATTTGATACCCATATTGTCCTCATCGGTCCACTTTTGATTTTGGTTGGTGTTTTTGGGGTTACGGTGGAGGGTCCGCCTCCTTGCGATATTAATAAATTATAAAGCCAATTCTTTCTTCCTGACCATATTCGTAATCCACTCCGGAATACCTTCCATTTGTGACCCATATTGTCATGAACGTCAAATAAACCTATGTTAAGGGGTTTTGGGGCTGGGGCGGCCCCCCCATCCCGGTTGTTGGACCCAACTTTTATTATGAAATTCGTAATCTACCCTTGAATACCTTTCATTAGAATACCATATTGTCCCCATCGCTCCACTTTTATTTTTGGTTAGTACTTTTGGGGTAAGGGGGAGAGTCCGTCCCCCTCCCGATATCAAAAAATTATATAGCTTATGTTTCCTTCCAGACCAACCTACACAATCAGTGAAAATTTCAAGTTAATCGGTTCAGCCGTTTCAAACCGATAAACAAACATTTCAACTAAATGAAAATTTAGTCGCCACCACCTAAATTGATATGAATTCCCTACCACATTTTTTGCTGTTGTAGAGCAAAGAGGTTTCGCACTGAGGCGATATAAAAATAACAGCACTATACGTATATCGCCAAATTCCCATATAACTGGCATCCCTAACACTCACACATACATGTCAAATGAGAGCTCCCACACTGTGTACCCCTCCATTGATTAAATTCATTAAGACAAAGTATGAAGAATGGTGCTCTTTTTTATGGTTGCTTGACACATTGTGTGTGTGTGTGGGGGGGGGGGGGGGGGGTTTCTCATTTGTTTCTCTGTATTTGTTTTAATGTTGGGCTGCTGAAGTCGCTGCTGTTTTCTTTGTGTGTGCAAGCATAAAAGAACGAGGAAGAAATGGAGATGCATACATGACAGCTGTCACTTAAAACTGTTAGGTTCAGCAAGATAAGATTAATCAAGAATAACACCCATAAAAGGCAAACAAAACTAAAAACACGAAATGCAGTATATAGCAGCTAGCTAGCTAGCTGTGGTAGCAATTAATGAGAGTCACAAATGTGTTATCAATTAATGATGGTTACAAATGTTGAGCAGGGATTAGTAAAATCTTTGCATAAGCCTTGCATTACAGTAAGACTAATGACTTAAAGAAGAATAGAGAACCCTTAGGTATATTATAAAGACATGAGGGTGACATGACTAATTTTACATCACACACACACACATACCACTGGTATAATTAAAGTTACAGAATAGGATTCAGACTTACTAACACCTGTAAGGAGGATTACGTTAATAGTACAACGCTGCGGCAAAACTTTGCTATTTAATGACAAAGTAATGTCACTTCGTCTATCTGTTACTTGCTGCCAACAATGGACAGCTGTCAATTATTATACCCTCCACCATTGGATGGGGGTATACTAATTTCATCATTCTGTTTGTAACACCTCGAAATATGCGCCTGAGACCCCATAAAGTATGTAAATTCTTGATCGTCATGTCATTTTAAGCCGATCTAGCCATGTCGGTCCATGTTTTGATATAGCTGCCATATAAACCGATCTTGGGTCTTGACTTCTTGAGCATCTAGAGGGTGCAATTCTCGTCCGATATGGCTGAAATTTCGCATGAGGTGTTTTTTGGTATCACTTCCAATAACTGCACTAAGTATGATTCAAATCAGTTCATAATCTGGTATAGCTGTCCTACAAACCTATCTTGGATCTTGACTTCTTGAGCCGCTAGGGTGCGCAATTCTCATCCGATTTGACTGAAATTTGGCATGAGGTGTTTTGTTATGACTTTCAATAACTGTGCTAAGTATGGCGCAAATCGGTACATAACCTGATATAGCCGCAATATTAGTGTAGGTCGGTTGGGTTTGTAAATGGGCCAAATCGGCCCATGTTTTGATACAGCTGCCATATAAACCGATCTTGGGTCTTGACTTTTTCAGCCTCTAGAGGGCGCAATTCTCGTCCGATTTGACTGAAACACGTGGTGTTTTAGAATCATTTCCAAAAACTGTGCCAAGTATGTTTCAAATCCCTTTATAACCTGTTATAGCTGCCATATAAACCGATCTGGGATCTGGACTTCTTGAGCCTCTAGAGGGCGCAATTCTCATTCGATTTGGAAGAAATTTTGTACAACGGCTTGTCTCATGACCTTCAACATACGTGTCTAATATGGTCTGAATAGATCAATAGCTTGATACAGCTCCCATGTAAATCGATCTCCCGATTTTGCTTCTTGAGCCCCAACAAGGCGCAATTCTTATCCCAATGAATTGAAATATTACACGATGACTTCTACAATGTTCAGCATTTATTAATGGTCCGAATCGGACTATAACTTGATATAGTTCCAATAGCATAGAACTCGACAAATGCGATCCATGGTGGAGGGTTTATAAGATTCGGCCTGGCCGAACTTAGCACGCTCTTAATCGGTTTTTGTTTAATCATGTTGCATGGTCTCCATTTCGCTGGCTGGGACACTTTAAATTAGCCTGTTCATTAAGTGGTACCATCACCCCATGCTTTTTTGCTTTATTTTGTGACAGTGACTGCTTTTCTCTGTCATTGGTGTGTTTGTTCCAATTGTTGGCCCTATTATTGTTGTTTGAGCTTCCCTTGAATTTTGCACCACAGTTTGGCTTGCTTTTTTTCAATTTCCGTTCTTTTTTATCTTCTTTGCCACCATTTAATTTTTGTCGTATATTCAGTGTTGCCATAAACACTTTGCGCGGATGTCCGGTTTTGTTTTTCTTCTTTCGCCGACCCATGGCAGGGTGGGGAAAATTTAATGAAACAGCGAGCATCATCATTTATTGGTGACATTTTCGCAGAGGGTAGTGCTGGATCACCATTATGCTGGTTTTGTATGCTAGTGTCCATCGTCTGTGTTATTGGTTTGTGAAACTAATGTATGTATTGAGAATTGGAAATAGAAATTTCGATTGGTTAAAGGGGTTAAGAGGTCTAAGAGCTCATAGAAACAGCTTGGGTTTGTTTGTCCTATTATAGGCTTCGCTTTATTAAAATCCCTTTCTAAGTTCAAAAAGGACGCTGTGTAGCCAACTACATCATTAAGGGCACTATCAACCGACCGACTCTTAGTGTACACATGCTGATGGCCGGATTTCAGTAAAGGGTCGAAACGGTCTCTCATACACATGCCAATTATTCTCTCTAAACTCTTCAAAATGAAGGATGATAGACTTTGTGGCCAACAGTCCTTGGCAGATTAGCAGGCAGCAAACCATCCGGTACCATTGACTTGTAGGGTTCAAACGAATCCACCGCCTAGACTATCTTCCTCTTGGTTATCATGTCCTTTACCGCGGAAAGTGACTCGGCCCTGTGTTGTATCAGAGGGACATCGATACCATCCGGGTAAATTGACCCACCGGCTACTTCCTGGCGAATTCCTTGGGGTCAGGGAATTTTAAAGACTTCTGGACGGTTGTAGCGCCCGTTTGAGGTATACATTATCTTTACTGGTTTTGGGGGATATACGAGTTTTAATTTTTATTTTTTTTTTATTGGACGAGATTGGCTTTGCAATTTGCGAAGGCATTTATGGTTCGAATTTCATTTCATGCATAATTTAGATTTGTGAAATTCACTAGCTATTCTACTAATCTACGCCCTGTTGTATAAATGTTTAGCATAACCCGTGTCCCTTGTCAATTTTTAACCGGGCCTAAAATTTGAAACATAATTTAAATATCTGCTATGAAGGTTACTCCCAATGATTTTTTCGAAATCTTATATTGGCTGGGTCGAACTGCATGTTCATTTGGGGACTTTTTTGTGGGCTAGGGCTTCCAGACTTTTGGCCTGAAATATTAATAATATATTAGTGCTAAGAAGTTTAATTAGGGTCCAATTTAATCCAAACGGGACATTGAAAGCTTGGCGTATCGCATATAGCGCAGCGCTGCAGTTCTTTAATAGTTTAGCTGATAACCCATCAGTACCTGTTGCCTTGTTATATTTCAGTCGGGTTATTGTTATGCAGACCTCGGTCTAGTTAGGAGGAACATTCCCTTATGGAACAGTTTGCTCCTGGAGGTTAACATTCAATACATTAACCGCGAAATATTTCTAGAATATCCTCAGTGCAGCCACTATACAATTTCCAGATTTCTTTCCTTTACTACGTTGGAGGATTTTCTTGTAGCAAAACCATGGGCTATTTTAAATTTTTTGGTCAAATTTTTGGACTTATTCTGACTCTAAAAACTTAGGATTTGCTTTCACTGACGCCTTTTCATTTCTTTCATCTTTCTATACACTAGAGAAAGTCTAAAATAGTTCTGCTGGCAATCTATCGGCTCCAACTGCCTTGTTGATCTTCAGGTGGGTGACTGCTACGCCAAGCTCATTCTAATTCAGTAATACCCAGCCCTTTACGGCAGAGTTAATGGCAAGTCACACGTATTCTTGATCTCTTTGTTTCGGTCGTTGTTAAGACAGCAACGAATTTACATGCGCAGGAGTATATTCATCGCTTTTCTGCGATTTTTATTGATTATGATTTTAATTGATTAATTGCTTGGAAGGTATAAAAAGAATTTAAGTTTTTTTTTCATTTCATGTTTATTTTTGCTAAAAACCAATCATTCAGTTCAAAAAATTATTTAATTTTGAGAGAATTAAAAATACTTAAAGAGAGTATATCACACATACAGTCACATTTTCATTATCGGCATGGCTGTTCTAATTAAGCGGTACCCATTCAATATTGCCATCGAAGATTTATTTATTATCGTCCCAAGCACAAGCACAACCATATACTAATTTTTTGTGTTTGACGACCCCACTTGGTTCGAAAATTTAATAAAAGATTTTAACCCATAAACCCTTTATTTGAAGTCTATGTTCTCTCGGTTAGCCTATATTTTTTTCGAGGTTTTTGGTGCCCTCCAAGCTCTTGTTCTTAAATTAAGATATCAGATTCCAACTCTACTCCGTACGACATTTCGTTTAAGTACTATTTTGCCCTGGTAGGCCTATATGTACGTTAAGAGTTTTGTTTTTGGGGTCTGACGCCCCTCTGACTCTTGGTCCAAAATCGTGTTTTAGGTTACCATAACATTGCAAACAAAATTTCGCAGGTGCACCCATCTCAGAGATCTTTCGGTAGGAAGTTGTACTTGAAGTGATACATCTACGACGCTCCCGAAAAGGCTAAAACAATTTAGACACTAATAGGAAATAGGAAACTGGCCCTACAAGAGCATGATAAGACCAATACTGATTGAGCCTCGCTGGATGGTGATGGAGATGAATTGCAAAGGTTCAAAGGACGTGTTGTCTTGTAGGGCGATGAGAATCACACCTTCTGTGTCATGGGAGACAATTCTAAATATCCAACACCTAGACATACAGATTAAGTTTGAAGTGGCCAGGCTTTGCTACCATGGTGGGACAATCCAGGCGAGGAAGTAAAAGATAACTGGCTTTGAAGTGGATTTGTATTCAGAACGAGTGCAAGACGCTGGGGACACCGGACTCCGGTAATGACATGTGGTAGTCCATGCTGTCCCGACGATTACGGAACGAGTGAGATTATGCAGCGTCAACTGGAGTACGTCGAGTAAGAAAATCTTTGCGAACAGTAAGTTGGTCATAAAGGCTATGTATACACAGATTAATGCCTACTTTCAGTATGGCAAAATCTGCATCATCTGGGTGCCTCGACATAGCAGAGTTAGGGGGAAATAAAAAGGCAGACGATTTGGCAGTAAGGTCTAGATAATTGCCGTTTACAAACTTAGTGAATACAAAGACTTTTAAGGCGTGACGAGGAGAGCGAACTTTGCCCTGTTGAACAGCAAACATATCGGACGGAAATCCTATGGGGAGATCCGCATCGTGACAAAACGAAGCTAAAACTGAGGTATAGTAAGATGGAAATCATCTGTATGGCTTCAGCATCATTACAGAAGACATGGAACTATCTTCGCATTTATGCATAATAGATGCGACAAAATATACCTTGTGTAGGGCATGTGGGGAAGATGGACGAGATGCTGGAGCATTTTCTTTGCCATTTCACGGCTTTCGCATCGAACAGATACCGGCACTTTGGTGGAGACACAATACCAGACATGAACCAACTGAGGGGAGTGGTATTAGAAACAATTAAGGATTTTGTAAGTAGCACGGAATTTCTAACTTCGAGGTTACTTTATAGTTTTTAGAGCGAACAACAAGTCGATTGGCTGGATTAGGTGTATTTCCATAGTGGCATGGGGCGGATTAATATCTGCACCCTCTTTTCAACCTAACCTAACTAATCGTGGATAAATATCATGGTCTAACGAGTATTATGTAATTAACTTATATTTACGATAAGCATTTTTCTGAGTGCTGTAGGATATGCCGGTACTAAAGGCTTTTCGGTTTAACGATCAGTTCTTTGGTTAAAATTCGTTTACCTTTATTCCAACTCCTGAATTTATCGGTTGTTCACTCCTATTTCTTTGAAATGTTGTTCCTTTTGCGGAGTAAACATTTCCTCAATCTCCTTTTGTACCAATACCTCTCCTTCAACCGATCTTTATGTCGCATTCTTGGCTTCATTAGCATATAGGCATTTCTGGACATGTCACTGGTTTCTGGGGTGAGGCTTTTAATACCCAAATATTCCATGGACATACCGGTGCAATGGTTTATCCTGGTCATCGTGACAAGGAGTGCTGCACATATACCAAAATAGATAAAATGGTATTTCGGTCTACATATTTAATAGGGGACCAGCATGCAGCGTGAATGAAGCTTTGCCCTATGAGTTCTATGAATCTTTAAGAAACAAAACATAATCAATAAAGATTTTAGATTAGATCTGGATTTTGTAGCATTTTGCAACCATTTACAGATAAACCTAATCTCATCTTACAACTCTACTTCAACTCCAACATTTGCCACATTCCACCCACGTTTAAATGATTTATTATCTGCATACATGCAATTTCTCAATTTTTTCTTGGTCCTATACTTCCGTTTAAATTACCACATGACATTTTGCAAAAAACTCACAAAATTGCGTTCTTTTCATTCACACTTATTTGAATGTTATCAAAACTTCACTTCCGTTGCGTGAGAGCGCAGTTGTGCGTGACCATTTTGGATATTTTGCGCGATGACAAGGTCACCTTACAGTTTTATTGCTTTTAGACACAACAACATAATTTTTTTGCTCTAAGTTACATACACAACGTTTATTTGAGTTCACTTCATTTGATAAATATTTGTGTTTTTGTTGTTACTTTGCCACAAAATTTTTTTATTTAAAAGATTTTCAAATTTTGAACATGTCATGCTTAAGCTAACCATAAGATTTTTGTATGTTAAAAAATTAAGTTGATATTCAAAGTAAGTGGTTTTGGTTTTGTCGGTTGTTGTTGGTTTTTGTTGGTTTATGCTGGATTTTGTTTGTTTTCTTCTGTGGTTTTATCAGTGTGAGAAAAATTAAATTCATGCAATAATGAAAATGCAAAAAATATACACACGTTCGGACACATAGAATATGTAGCAACAAATAAACCACAAAGTTTGACGATAACATATTTTTGTTTATGAAAAACATGTGTTAAAGCGAAGCCTCAATGGAAAGTGAAAGTGACATGTTTTGCTTAAATATCAGTATAACATCCCAGCAAACCAATCCTTTCGAAATCGTAACGAAATGTGAACTTCGGATAATTCTGCCGTCTTCGGATCCCAAATCTTAACGAAAGTTATATAGAATGGTTTATATGATTTCGGAACGAAACGTCAAAGTTTCGGAGAGAAATCGGAACGAAATCTAAACAAGTAAAAGCGTGCTAATTTTATATACCCTCCACCATGGATCGCATTTGTCGAGCTCCATGCGCGGTATCTATTTTTAGGCAAACAAAGAATATTGAACAAAAACTGTTATGCTATTGAAGCTATATCAAGTTATAGTCCAATTCGGACCATAAATGAATGCTTTCAGTTCATTCGGATAAGAATTGGGCTCAAAAAGCGAAATCGGGAGATCGGTTTCTACGTTAGCTGTATAAAGCTATTGATCGATTTAGACCATATTAGACACATATGTTGAAGGTCATGAGAGTTGCTGTTGTACAAAAATTCTTCCAAATCGGATGGGAATTGCTCCCTCTAGAGGCTCAAGAAGTCAAGATTCAAGATCGGTGGTAGCTATATCAAGTTATGTTCCAATTTGCCCCATACTTAGTACAGTTATTGGAAGTCATAACAAAACACCTCATGAAAAATCAGCCAAATCGGATGAGAATTGCGCCCTCTAGAGGCTCAAGAAATTAAGACCCAAGATCGCTTTATATGGCAGCAATAATTTTAATCCAATTTGGCTTAAATGTTGCACATTGTGTTCAGTGACTTCCAACAACTGCACTAAGTACGATCCAAATCGGTCAAGAACGTGATATAGCTCCCATATAAACCGATCTCCCGATTTGAATTCTAGAACCCCTGGAAACCACAATTTTCATCCGATTTGGCTGAAATGTGTGATAAGTACCGATCTATAAGCAGATATAGCTCCCATATTTTAGCAGAATCCACGGTGGTTGGTTCTCAAGATTCGGCCCTGCCGAACATAGCGCGCTTTTACTTGTTCAACCTAGCCGAACCTAATGAAGACACAACTACAAAATCTGTCTTTTCTTCTTTCCCCTCTCTAAAACTTCATTTTTGAAAACTAAATTCAACACTTATGTTCTCAAAAATATACAACAACAAAATCAACACCTACAATACAAAGTCTTCGTTCAGAATTCATTCCGAACTGTTGGAAGAAAAATTAAAAAAATATATCATTCGACAACACATTTAGACATCGTTCAGAATTCAAAACTGTCGGAACAAAAATTCCATCAGACAAACAGTCCAGAAATCCTTCCGAACTGTCGGAAGAAAAATTCAAAAAATCCCCATTCAAAAAGGCAGTCGGAAATCGTTCAGAGTTCTTTTAGAACTGTCGAAACAAAAATTCTTTCCTACAAACAGAGCAGAAATCATTCAGAATTCCTTTTGAACTGTCGGAAGACAAATTCAAAAAAAACCTAATACAAAAGGGAGGTCAGAAATGGTTCAGAATTCTTTCAGAACTGTCGGAACAAAAATTCCTTCCTACAAACAGAGCAGAAATCATTCAGAATTCCTTCCGAACTGTTGGATGAAAAATTCGAAAAAAATCCATATGAAAAGACGGTCAGAAATCGTTCACAATTCTTTCATAACTGTCAGAACAAAAATTCCTTCCAACAAACAGTGCAGAAATCGTTCAGAATTCCTTCCGAACTGTCGGAAGATAAATTAAAAAAAAACCATATGAAAAGACGATCAGAAATTGTTCATAACTCTTTCAGAACTAGCGAAACAAAATTTCCTTCAGATAAAAAGTGCAGAAATCGTTCAAAATTCCTTCCGAACTTTCATAAGAAAAATTAAAAAAAAAAACCTCATACGAAAAGACGGTCAGAAATCGTTCAGAACTCTTTCAAAACTGTCAAAAAAAATTCTTTCCGGCAAACAGTGCATAAATCACTCAGAATTCCTTCCGAACTTTCGGAAGAAAAGTTATGAAAATCCCATAGGAAAAGACGGCCAGAAATCGTCCAGAATTCTTTCATAACTGTCGGAACAAAAATTCCTTCCAACAAACAGTGCAGAAATCGTTCAGAATTCCTTCCGAATTGTCGGAAGAAAAATTAAAAAAAAAACCCATATGAGAAGACCATCAGAAATCGTTCAGAACTCTTTCAAAACTGTCAAAAAAAATTCTTTCCGGCAAACAGTGCATAAATCACTCAGAATTCCTTCCGAACTTTCGGAAGAAAAGTTAAGAAAATCCCATAGGAAAAGACGGCCAGAAATCGTTCAGAATTCTTTCAGAACTGTCGGAACTAAAATTCCTTCCGACAAACAGTCCGGAAATTGTTCAGAATTGCTTCCGAACTGTCGGAAAAAAATTAAAAAAAAACCCATATGAGAAGACCATCAGAAATCGTTCATAATTCTTTCAGAACTAGCGAAACAAAATTTCCTTCAGATAAAAAGTGCAAAAATCGTTCAGAATTCCTTCCGAACTTTCATAAGAAAAATTAAAAAAAAAACCTCATACGAAAAGACTGTCAGAAATCGTTCAGAATTCTTTCAGAACTGTCGGTACAAAAATTCTTTCCGACAAATAGTTCAGAAATCATTCAAAATTTCTTCTGAACTTTCATAAGAAAAATTAAAGAAAAACCTCATACGAAAAGACGGCCAGAGATCGTTCAGAATACTTTCAACATTCGACATTCTCAGAATGTCGAACAGAATTCGCAACGAATTAGGTAAGATCTTGTCGGAAGACTTCAGAATTTGTTCAGATTAGTCTAACGTCAGATATTTGGTTTGCTGGGATGATAGAAAAACCAACACCAGTCAGTTTGAGTAGTATTTACCAATGCCGTTGTATTAGAATAGTAGAAGAAGACTGATGTCGCCAGAGTTGGGATGTCAAAGGAGACAAGCTGTTCAATACCTATGAATATGAGGCATGTCCAAAACAAAACTCAGAGTACAAGGGAGATGGTTTTGTTCTTCAACTAGCTTTCCTTAAAATCACAAACTTGAAATCTTATTACATTGTACATGAAATCATTGTACATTCTTCAACTCATGACTTTCAAAAACATTACAGAGCTTGAACAAAACAGCCAGTATTAATGAAGCCGCATGTCCTTAGCCTTAGAGCCACCAAGTTATTCAATTTAACAACTCCATTTTTCAATGTAATCATATTAAAGTACGGTGATGCTCCAACTGAAAATGTTCCTTTCTATTAATCACAAATTGTCCTTTTCCTTTTATCACCATCTTCAATATTTATGGACTATATCAAAGCCCCACTTTCATTTAACTTCTCATTAGAGACCACCTAACAATTTCTCCAGCAATTTGTTGTATTCGCATTCAATGTTTAAAAGCTTGGGACCTGCTGCTTTACTTTTCTTCACATCACTTCATCAGATGTCCATTGTGTGTCACATTAATTCTCTAAAAACAACAGCACTTTTTAGTGTTGAACTTAGCTCCGCACGTTTTCGGTCCCGGCGTGCACATGTAATTAATGAAACGGCTACATGCAAATTGTTGTTATAATTAACCAAAGTCATAGAAAAAGCAAAAATATGTACTCTTAATAATAGGGGCAAAAAATACAGAAATACAGAACACAAACGAAATAGAACGCAAATTGTAATAATAATAATGATGATGGCAACGTTTCGTAATGTCACAAAACTAACACGCACTTCATGGAGAACTAATGATATCACTTTTCTGAGGTCCAAATGTTAGCCTCAGCTATGGTGGTTGATAATTGAATTTTTGTGAAAAATATCCATTACACAGAGGGCTGCAATGAAAATGTAATTTTGGGGCTTTCATTTAGTAGGGGAAGGGGCACTCTCAATACATGAGGCTGAACTAATTGTTTGCAGGCAGAGAGTAATGGAAACAAATTTAGAATATTCGTAAAACAAAACCAGTAAGGAAAGGCAAAAGTTGGGCGATACCGATTGTATAATACCCTACACCTACCTAATAAGTTCAAAGTGGATGCTACATCCAATATTGAACCAATTTTGATATACCTCGCCGGATGTTTTCAGATGGGTTATTAAACCATCCGTATAACATTTCGAGCAAATATGTTAAAACTGTAATACAAATGACAATATTACTGCAGATTACCCAAAATCTGAAGAACATATATTTGGGAGCTATATCTAAATATAAACAGATTTCGAGCAAACTTCTTAGATGTTGTGGTAGTCGTGGAGGATAGCGTTGGGCAAAATTTTGGCAAGATTGGAAAATATATGGGCTTGCAGTGGCTCTAGAAGTAAAATTCGGGCGATATACATATATGGCAGCTATATATACATCTGAACCGAGTTCAATGAAAATCACCAGTAATGTCCAGAGTCGTGAGAAAATCCTTCCTGTCAAATTTCGAGAGAAAGGGTTAACAAATGAATACTTTATTGCAATATTTCTCAAAATCGTACGAATATGTATAAGGGAGTTATATCTAAATCTGAACTGATTTCGAGCAAACTTTTTAGATATTGTGGTAGTCGTAGAGGAAAGCGTTGTACAGAATGTTGGCAAGATTACTCAATAAATGCGATTGCAGTTGCTCTACAAGTGAAAATTGGGCGACACTCATATATGGTAACTATATGTACATCTGAACCGATTTCTATGACATTCACCTGTAATGTCGAGAGTCAAGAGTCAAATACTTCCTGCCAAATTTCGATAGAATAGTCGTAGAGGAAAGTGTTGTACAAAATGTTGGCAAGATTACTCAATAAATGCGATTGCAGTTGTTCTACAAGTGAAAATCGGGCGATATTCATATATGGTAGCTATATGTAAATCTGAGCTGTTTCTATGACATTCACCTGTAATGTCGAGAGTCAAGAGGAAATATTCCTGCCAAATTTCGATAGAATCGTTTAATAAATGACAAATTTATTGTATTATTACTGCAAATCGGACGAACATATATATGGGAGATATATACAAATCTGAACCGATTTTTCTACACTATATGACGGCTTCATCAGGTTATGCAACGATTTAAACCAAACTTAAAAAAATTTTTGGAAGTCATAACAAATTTCAGTCACATCGGATACTTATTGCGCCCTCTAGAGACTAAAGAAGTCAAGATCCCAGATCGGTCTATATGGCATATATATTAGGTTATGAACCGATTTCAATCATACTTGGCACAAAAATTGCAAATTTTGCCCATGAACATTCTACCAAGGAACAGGGGTAAAATCATATCAATGACAAGTTTTAGCTCAATGATAAGGGGCCTCCTTTTTATAGCCGAGTCCGAACGGTGCGACACCTCTTTGGAGAGAAGTTTTACATGGCAAAGTACCTCACAAATGTTGCCAGCATTAGGAGGGGAAAATCACTGCTGAAGATTTTTTTTCAGATGGTTTCGCCAGGATTCGAGCCCAGGCGTTCAGCGTCATAGACGGACATGCTAACCTCTGCGCTACGGTGGCACAGTGGTTGTAAATCACAACGGAACATCTCATGCTAAATTTCAGCCAAATCGGATAAGAATAGCGGCGTCTAGTTGCGCGAGAAGTCAAGATCCCAGATCGGTTTATATTGCAGCTATATCAGGTTATGGACTGATTTGAACCATACTTAGCACAATAATTGGAAGTCATAACGAAACTACCTTTTGCAAAATGTCAGTCAAATCGGATAATTGCGCCCTATAGATGCTCAAGATGTAAAGATCCCAGATCGGCTTATAAGGCAGCTATATTAGGTTATGCATCGATTTGAACCATACATTGTAGAGTATTTGGGAGTCATAACAAAACACTTCATGCTAAATTTCAGACAAATCGAATGAGAATTGCGCCCTCAAGTGGCTCAAGAAATCAAGATGCAAGATGGTTTTATATGGTGGTTATATAAGGTTCTTGATCGATTTGGACTGTACTTTGAACAGTTGTTGGAAGTCATAAAAGAACAATATGTGCAAAATTTCAGCGAAGTCAAACAGAAATTTCGGCTTGTAAGGACGTAAGAAGTCAAATTGGGAGATCGGTTTATATGAGAGCTATATCAGCTTATAGACCGATTTGGACTGTACTTAGCACAGTTGATGAAAGTCATAACGATATACTACATGCTTAATTTCAGCCAATTCGGACAAACATTGCTGCTTGTTGGGGGTCAAAAAGTCATATCGGGAAATCGGTTTATATAGGAGTTATATCAGGTTATAGATTGAGACTGTACTTGGCACAATTGCTGGAAGTCATAACAGAACACCACATCCAAGGACTCAAGAAGTCAAATCGGGAGATAGGTTTATATGGGAGCTATATCAGGTTATAGACCGATTTGGACCGTACTTGACACAGTTGTTGGAAGTCATAACAGAACCCCACTCGCAAAATCGCCAAGTCGCAGCAAAATTGCGGCTTGTAAGGGCTCTAGAAATCAAATCGAGAGATCTGTTTATATAGGAGCTATATCAGGTTATAGACAGATTGAGACTGTACTTGGCAAAGTTGTTGGAAGTCATAACAGAACACCACATGCAAAGTTTCAACCAAATCGGACATAAATTACCACTAGTAAGGGTTCAAGGAATCAAATCAAGAGATCGGTTTATATGAAAGCTATACCAAGTCATGGACCGATTTGGACCGTACTTAGCACAGTTGTTGGAAATCATAACAGAACACCGCATGCTAAATTTAGAAAAAAATGGGAGTTCCAAGGACTCAAGAAGTCAAGTCGGAAGATAGGTTTGTATGGGAGCTATATCAGGTTATAGACAGATTTGGACTGTACTTTGAACAGTAGTTGGACGTTATAACAGAACACTAATGACGACCTACATCAATAGTTAGTAACTGCCCAGAATTTCCAGCGGCTAGCTTAAGGCGTTTGACCTGTTTTGTGATTTCAGCAGACGGAAGGACGGACGGACATGGCTAGATCGACTTAGAACGTCGAGATGGTCATGAACATATATACTTCATGGGGTCTTAGATGAATATTTCAAGTTGTTACAAACGAAATGACTGGAGTAGTATACCCCCATCCTATGGTGGTGGGTATACAAATTTCAATTCCATAGCAATTTCTATTCAATAGAAACATTTTACCCAAAGAAGTTTGTCATTCCTATTCCTTATTATGGAGCTTAATCATATTTGCCCCCAACCACATCCAGGCCTTGTGAAATACAAATGTGCTGCAATTATTGTGCTAATTTATTTATAGCCGAATTTAATTAACTCGGGGAGAATAAAATGTTTCGAAAATACTACCATTTTCAATCATTTAAGCAGCCTATTACGTGCTAATCTCTAAGCTATAAATTTAATTTATTTTCACTGTTTTCACTTTTGAGGCTAGTGGATAATGAAGCAATTTAGCCTTCAATTATGGGGAGGGGGAAAAAATCAATAAAAATGATAAAATTTAATATCAACCTCAAAAACGCACTATCCCATTATCAAACTCAATGCAGAAATTCTGCCCAAAAATTAATTAATTTAGCAAAATAATTGAGAAGTGGGGAAAGGCGAGACAGAACTCAAACCACCAAATGGCCAATAATGTTAAGGTAAAGTGAAAACACCTTCACGTGCTCACCATTATCATAAGCAAACATTCGCATAGGTGGTCTCTATAAAATAGAAATGAAAAAAAAAATTGAAATAATTTTACACAGATATCTGCGCGTTGCGGATTTTAATTGAAAACGAAAAAAATAAAGAAATATAAAGCGCCCAGACAACTGCTGACAATTGAACATTCATTAGACTTTTGAAAAACACCCCCTGCATGGAATTGCTGAGTTAGCCAATTGATCAAAGGTAACCCAATTCCGAGGCGTTGAAAGCAACAAGTCATTCATTGCTAGGAAATTTGATAAGTAGTACTCGTACCTAAATACACGTGAGTGAATAATGTTGGCTGACTGAATGGCAAAGGCATTTGGAAATTTCATATCTGGCTGTGATAAGGTCAGCCACCTTGAAATCAACGACGCCATAACTACCTCTCACATTCCCTGATATAAGAGTAAGAGTTATCGATAATTACTTCAACTCTCATTTGCAATCAGTCAGAAATTAAATTTCAATTTACTTTTATCAAAAAAAAAAAAAAAAAAAACATTTTCGCTAGAGCCTAAGCACATGATGAGGGGTATTTTCGCATTTCCGAATGTTTCATGAACCAAAGAGGTGACCATGGAGTCTTTGAACGTACTTTAACCTCTTTATTGGATATTTTGGTATCCTAAAAGAGGATGAAAAGTTGAGCGATTATTTTGAGAGGCTTATATGGTCATTACCATTGTCAGGTAATTATCATAGTTGGCTTCTAAAGTCATGTTGATATTTTCCTTACACCCTTATAAACACATTCTTTCATATTGTTCAAACAATTGTTTTGGGATTCTTGAAGGTTTTGTAAAACAAAGCAATGGACATGATGGGGAGGTTATTTTAATTTTTTTTGCAAGTTTTATTGACCAAAGAAATGACCATAAGAAAAATATTGGAATAATTAAAACAAGTAAAAAAACATTAAGTTCGGCCGGGCGAACTTTGGATACCCACCACGTCGGGTATGTATGAAAACCCCCTTTCGTCACAATCCGGTGAATAATGGATAACTTATGCACCCAAATTGGTCCCGGATATTGAGTGGACTAATAAATATAAGTCAACGTTGAATGTTTTTTATGAGGTTTAGCCCTTAATTGGCACATCGGTTCATATGACAGCTATATCTAAATATAGTCCGATAACGGGTGGCCTAAAACCACTTACTGTTTCAAATTTCAGCGAAATCGGGTAATAAATAAAGATTTTGTGGGCGTCAGACCCTTAATCGGAAGATCGGTTTATATGGCAGCTATATCTAAACATAGTCTGATCTGAACAACATTTTGGTCCTATATTGGGAGGTGTAAAACTACTCAATGTTTCAAATTTCAGCGAAATCGGTTAAAAAATAAAGCTTTTCTGGGCTTCAGACCTTTAATCGGAAGATCGGTCTATATGACAGCTATATATAAATATAGTCCGATTTGATCCGCACTTAGGTTAGATATCAGGAGGCTTAAGATAAACCTGTGTTTCAAATTTCAGCGAAATCGGTTAAAAAACAAAGCTTTTATGGCCTTCAGATCCTTTATCAGCAGATCGGTCTATATGGCAGCTATATATAAATATAGTCCGATATGGACCATATTTAAGTCAGATGTCGGGAGGCGTAAAATTACTCAATGTTTCAAATTTCAGCGAAATCGGTTAAAAAACAAAGCTTTTATGGCCTTCAGATCCTTTATCAGCAGATCGGTCTATATGGCAGCTATGTATAAATATAGTCCGATATGGACCATATTTAAGTCAGATGTCGGGAGGCGTAAAATTACTCAATATTTCAAATTTGAGCAAAATCGGTTAAAAAATAAATCTTTCAAGGGCTTTAGACCCTATATCTAGAGATCGGTCTATATGGCAGCTATACCTAAATATAGTCCGATTTGATCCATATTTAGGTCAGATATCAGGAGGCTTAAGATAATCTTCTGTTTCAAATTTCAGCGCAATCGGGTAATAAATAAGGCTTTTATGGGCTTCGGACCCTTTATCGGCAGATCGGTATATATGGCAGCTATATATAAATATAGTCCGATATGGAACATATTTGGATCAGATGTCGGGAGGCGTAAAACTACTCACTGTTTGAAATTTCAGCAAAATCGGGTGAAAAGTAAAACATTTATGGGTTTTAGACCCTTTATCGAAAAATCGGTCTATATAGCAGCTATATCCAAATATGGTCCGATTTGGCCCGTTCAAGAACTTTACCAGCGTGCATTAAAAAACGTATCTGTGCCAAATTTCTGACCAATATCTCAATTTTTGAAGACTGTAGAGTTATTACATCAAACGGACGGACAGACGGACGGACAGACACACGGACATCCTTAAATTGTCTTAGAATTTTACGCTGATCAAGAATGTATATACTTTGTAGGGTCGGAAATTGATATTTCCAAGTGTTGCAAACGGAATGACTAAATGAATATGCCCCCTATCCTATGGTGGTGGATATAAAAATAAATTATAAGCTATTTTTGAAACTAGGCAAACGCGAGATAGCAATTCCAATTGAAAATTGAGTTACCATTACCATAGTCAGGTAATCACCCCAATTGACTTTTAAAATCATAATAATATTTTCGTTACACCCTTATACATACCCCACTCTTTCGCATTGTTTAAACATTTGTATTAGTTTTCTTTATTTCTATGCATTTTTTTTTATTGCCAACAAAGTTCAGCTAAGAACAAAAGCGCTTTCTAAAGAAATGTTGTGTCAAAGGAAACTTTGTATTAATTTAATATTCCTGGCAATTGGTGTGTTGTCGGAATATGGTTGAACTAAAAGTTATTCTACAATCAAACTAAGTTTTCCACAAGCGCCTTCCAGTTTCCAAAGAAACAATTGAATGTTTTTAAGTAAAAATTTCGCCAAGTAAACTTTGAAACATGGTTGTTTGCATTTGAAGCTGCCGTTGAATTCGTTTCGTTTATTTGACTTTCAGTGCTTCGGTGTGATATTGTTTACCATTGTTGATGCAGCATAACCACCTGTTTCCCACAGATAATCGTATTACAGAGTTTACGAATTTTAACTTAGTGTCATATTGCAGTGAGAGACAGACAACCCCAAATGGTAGAGAAATAAAATAAAATAAAATAAAATAAAATAAAATGAAATAAAATAAAATAAAGTAAAATAAAATAAAATAAAGTAAAATAAAATAAAATAAAATAAAATAAAATAAAATAAAATAAAATAAAATAAAATAAAATAAAATAAAATAAAATAAAATAAAATAAAATAAAATAAAATAAAATAAAATAAAATAAGAAAAAAATAAAATAAAATAAAATGAAATATAATTTAAAAATCAATTTTGTTTGTTTGTGTGCTCCTTATAGACTCAAAAACGCCTGAACCGATTTTCTGGAAAATTTCACAGATGGTGCACAATGATCCTATAGTGAAGATAAGGTACTACATTTAAGGTTTTGGACCCGTAAAAGGCCCATTTATTGTCCGATTTCATCGAATTTTTGCTGAAATGTGGGACAGGGAGTTGTGCTAGGCCCTTCTACAACTATTTTCAATTTGGCCCAGATCGGTTCAGATTTGAATATAACTGCCAAATAGACCGATCTCTCGATTTGGGCTCATAAAAAGCGCATTTATAATCCGATTTCATTGAAATTTGACACAGTGACTTATGTTAGGCTGTACGACATCCATGTCGTATATGGTCCAGATCGGTCTATATCTGAATATGGCTACCAAAAAGACCAATATTTTGTTCTACAAAATTGAACAATGAATTGTACTTATTATCCGTGTCAATTTTGGTCCAAATCGGACCATATTACTATTAAGCTGCTATGGGGGCATAAATTAAGCAATTTTCACCGGATTATGACGAAAGGTGGTTTACATGTATACCCGAGGTGGTGGGTATCCAAAGTTCGGCCTGGCCGAACTTAACGCCTTTTTACTTGTTCAACCTTAACTAACCCAACCTAGAGAGCTTGGTTTATATGGGATCTACATTAGGTTATTAACCAATTTGGATCTTAGTATTTAGTAGTTGAAGGTCTTTGCAGAAGCTATCCCTGGCAAAAAAGTTGAAAATTCGGAACAATTCGGACTATGGAGTCCCATATTCTCCCAAGCAGCCGTTAAGTCCATTAAGGGCTTTTTTTGGGTAGTCATCTAGACACTTTGCCCAAATGTTAATATCAGTTTCGTACTCTACTCTCAAAAACCTGTCATTTGAGTCCCATATTTACTCGCCCAACCTACATGCATATCAGTTGGGTGATTTTTCAGCCCACCATACAATTGGCCTTAAATTTGGATATGAAATTATGATTTACTTCTATAGAAGTATATCTTAAATTTCTATCATTTGAAATCCATATTGTCTTCATCGGTTTACATGTTCATTTTAGGAGAAGAGTGGCCGCAAGACACTTGGTTTCACAAATCCTTATCAGATTCGTAATCTATTCTCAAAGAACTTTCATTTAGTCATTCATCAACCCAATCAACCTACATGACAGTTTTGGGGATTCTTTGCTATGGAGCAGCGCGTTAGACACTTGGGCCAAGAATTAAATATAGGACTTGTATTCCCCTCTTAAAAACCTTTATTTTGATATCCTATTGTTTCGGTCATGTTTTGGGGATTTTGGGAGGCGGTTTTTGCCCCCATTCAATAAACCAAAACAAAAACACTTTGACCTTATCCTATGAAATTTAGAGGATCTTAGATCAATATCTGGAGTTGTTACAAAGGTTATAAGCCCATGATGGTGGGTTTAAATACTCTTTTCATGCTGCCTTCCATTTCCCGCATTATTACACCGCCCTTGTACTAAGTATATTCCAATAGTCCAAAACGATGTGTGGCTGTGTTGGACATAATTATTGTTGTTAGTGCTACTATTGTTGTTGCTATTTCTGTTGTTGTAGTTCCCATTGTCATCCTTTCTCACTGTAAGTGGTGTCATTGGTAATGCCACATAAGCGGTTCTTTTAAACTAAGAATTTTTAAGAAAAAAAAAAAAAAAAACAACCGAGCTGTTCCTCCTCATCTCCCCCAAGCTACCTACCATAACACAGGAAAAAAAATTCTAAACTCTATGGCCTGGTCTAAAGAAAACGAACGAAGTCATAGCTGGTATTGGTTTTCAACATTTCCACGTATTTATAAACCACTCAGCTACAACTATGGAGCTAAAATACGCTCATAATCCTTTGCCAAACTCATGTTGTACGAGTGTTGTATGTGGCCACAATATTTACACACTGGCAAAAGTATGCAGTGAGCCATAGCTGAAAGAGCTTCACATTAGGGAAACCTTAGGCGTCTCTTTCCATTTTCCCCATAACCCCCTAGAAGAGCGTAGAGGTTGGTGGGCGTAGATGGTGTTTGTATATGGTGGGTGTAGTTTGTGGGCCTTTGCAGTGGTTGTGGGTGGGGGGGGGGGGGGGAGGTGCATGGTATTCCGCCCAAGTGTGATTATGAATAAAAGAAAAGATTTACACAGATTAAGGGTTATTTTTCCACCATAAGTTCACTTTTTATTTGTGCCACACAAAAGGAAAAGCTGCAAAACTTTTGCAAATACTCTTTCGTTCTGGTTTTTTTAAGTGCGTACGTGTGGTGGTGAACAGGGCTTGGAGTATGAAAATCCCTAGTATTGGGGCCAATGAACCTTTTTGTTTTTGCAATTCCCTGCACCTCTGCCACTGTTTTGTGTAGTAGAACATTAGTAGAACGATGTGTTCTAAAGCAAATGTCTGCCATTATGTTGCGTTTGAGAACTCAAAGAAGGATTTAAACTGGTAACCAGACAAGGATTTATCAAATGAATGGCATGAGATGTGTTCAAGTATTCATTGGATTTTAATGAAATGTAGACACTCAAAGTTTACTCAAGATTTGTTGCCAAGGAGTTGTGAGCAAGAAAAAGTGAAGAGTTTATGAGTTTTAGGTAGCAGAGTTCATAATAAATCCTTGGGGTTGCAGATTTCCTCTTTGATTTAAGACAACCATACTATGACAATGGACTTTATCCAAAATTTACATCTTTTGGATTGTTTAACTAGTGTTAAATATATTTACGCTGTCAATTATTTTTAAAAGATAGTTTAATAAAATGTGATATTTATACAAAAGTCAGTTTCTGGGATACCGCTGACTCAGGGATCCAATGCGGTGTCTTGGATTGCCACTATACTTTTCATTTTCGATGGTTCCTAGGTTTAGGCCACGGTTTTTGGAATATCATCAAAAAAACCACCATGGGTCTTTGAATGGAATTTTTGAGAGATATGGTGATGCTTGGGTGAGGACAATGAGAAGTATAGGTAAGCATAAAGGCTCGAACCCTGGCTAAACGCCAAAAATCGAAAACTCAACAAAAATGTTCAGCGACAGTAATCCATTGACTCACTAATGGCCTTGAAAGGCAAAACTAGTATAGTTTGATATTCATACAATAGTCAGATCATGGGATCCACCAAGGTGTCTTAGGTTGCCACCGAACTTACTATTTGCCATGGTCTCCCGGTTTCTCGAATTTAGCACGGCTTAAAAAATTCACCATGGGATTTTGAATTTTTGAGATGTATGATAATTGGGTAGTTAATCTTTAAATATCCTAAGGTGGAACGGGCTCTCCCCCCAACCGTACTTTTTATACCCTCCACCATAAAATGAGGAGTATACTAATTTCGTCATTCCGTTTGTTATCTTCAGTTTGGTCTATAATCTAACAATGAATCGTCTTACAATAGACCAATGCTTGCAAATTATTGGATTTTATTATCAAAATGAGTGCTCTGTTAAGAAAGTTAATTTTTTACTGATTTTTAGCTCAATGAATACGTAAATAAGCAGAATTGTCGAATTTTTATCGAAGATCAGCCAGAACCATAGCAAGAGCTACCAATGCATCCAGAAAAAGTCACAGTTTGGTGCGGTTTGTAAGCTGGTGTCATCATTGGACCGTAGTTCTTCAAAGACGATGAAAATCGTAACGTAACTGTGCATGGTGAGCTCTACCTTGAGATGATATCCAACTTGCTTTGCCCAAAATACAAGAGCTTGACTTGCATGGCATGTGGTCTCAACAAGACGGTGCCACACAGTACGCGTAACAATGGACTTATTAAGATGCGATCTAGGCGAGGCCGCCTTGATCCAAAAGTCAAATCAAGTATGACCTTAATCGGTTCATAACTCGGTATAGCTCCATTATTCTTTGTTTGACTATAATCGGTTGAAGAACCTGACAAATGCGATCCATGGTGTTGGGTATATAAGACCTTGTATAAGCATTAAATGAAAAGCCTGGGCGACAACTATTTGGGGCCAACACACCTCAAAGAAACACCTTAGACCGACATATGGAGCGTTTAGGAGCATGAAGGATGAGAGACTAATAGGATGAAAATCTTTCGCCTTCGTAGGTTAATGTATTACTGCTTTCGGAATGAAAATGACCTTCGTGTCCCTCCAACCTACAGGTATATGTGACATGCTGATAAAAGCACAGTATATCTCCCTAAGCCAGGGAAGCAGTGTATCAGACACAGCTTGTAATTCAACCGGAAGACGGTTGAATTAAAGGAGTCGATACTTCTTATCGATCAAAGGATTTTCGGCTCAGACACAAATTCCCCAATAATCTCCGACGAATGCATACCAATGACTACCTCTTCTGAATATACCGCACCATAATAGGTCTCGAAAATCGAATCCTTCTTAGCCTAGAGGCCCCAGATGTATCCTCCACGGAGCTGCAGAATTCTACCCAGGATTTTTTCTGAGCCTCTCTAAGCTCGCCTTTATATTTTCTAAGCTCAGCCGAGATGTCCCAATCGCGTGGTGCTCTAGTGGCTTTTGCTCTGTTGAAGAGTTTTCTGCAGTCCTTCCTGTTTGCCCCTTGGTTTGGCACTAGGACATGCTGACACAATCGAGTCATTCAGGGCCTTCGTGTTCCCCTTGACCATTATGTCTATGCCACTGCAGAATTTTTTCCGAAATTTATCTCAATCCGCCTTTTTCTATTTAGCCGAGGGACCAGTTCTGGTGTATTTTCTCCAAGGCTGAAATTAATATAACGATGATCAGATAAGCAGTAATCATCCAACACTTCCCAGTTGCTTATTCTTGCGTTTATATCTTCCAATACAAAGGTAACAATTAGAACTTCCTGCCTTTTATTACAAATCGCCACATAGCACTCTATAATATATTAGATAAGCAGCTCACCCCTTTCGTTGACATTCGAACTTCCTCATATCTGGTGATGTACATTAGGATCACTTTCTGCAATGAGGCTCTTCTTCCCTGCCGAAGCGCCTTCAACCAGCAACTTGAGGTTTGAAGGCAGCATCTCTGAATCGTGTGCCCTATATAGAGAGGCCAGCCAGCAATGAGACTTATTTTTTTCAAGACTGGCTACTACTGAATCTTCCGTGCTTAGCGACGGAAGAAGAAAAACATTTAGAATACACTTTGCATACGGGATTGTGTCTCTCATTCCCCGTACCCTTGAGTAGTTTAAAGAGCTACGTCAAATCCCCCTGCCATCAGGAGGACCTTTAGTGCAGCCTTTAGTGTGGAAACCGGATTCAGAACTTTCACCTCTATCTGATTCCGCCAGGAGTTCTTCCTCACAAAATTTGTTAGATGTTATCACTATGAGCATCCGTACGCATCCAGGGGCAGGTTAGCAAGCAGTGGAACCAATTTTCCTCAGGACACTGGACACTTGCGGTGTGAACGATAACTCCTTAGATGCTTCACTAGCTGCTGCTGTCTAAGACCTATGTGAGTTCCGTGCCTCCCCGCTGGCGATAACCTTGAGTCCAGTCCAATTGGATGACCCACCCCACAGGGCTTGTCGGGTTTCGATGGGTTTTTGTCTCCCTCCTGTCTCGATTGTGGCAGGGAGATTTTCAGTCCCCTGCAATCCGCCAGACTGTAGCGGTCGATAGTTCCTCAGGCAGTTGTTCAGAAACAATTGCTGAGTCGTCTCCTGATTCCCCAACCCCACCGCTTCTATAGACCTTCAGTTTCAACTTGTTGAATCCGTAGGATACAACTCCTTCAGACTTGTTGTGGTCTGCGAGACAGCCGGAAATTAGTACGAATACTGCATGTCTACGGTCACCATCAGCCTCATCCAATCTAACAATTTTCCAGTTGGTGGTTGAAAGATTGGGATGACATTCCCTTAGTCTTCCAAGTATGGATTCAGGATCTGAGGGAATCCTTGGTATCCAAGCATGCGCTATTGGTCGAGACCGACTATCTTCCTCCTTGACTAAATCTAGTGCTGCACCTGATCAAATCTTACCAAACTTTTTTAACGCACAACGATGCATTTCAATTGAGCGTTGATCCCCGAAGGCAATTCGCCTGTATCGACCCCGATATGAGACTGCATCGTCACAAACTGGAGGAGACCAGGAGAATCTGCAAGGACATCGGAGTATACTGATGACAGTCCATTGACTATTCCATTTCAATTATTCCTAGGTATGCAGCCCTGTTCTTCCCACTTGTCGACAATTGCCATCACCAAACTGTCCTTAGTGACATTACCAAAGGTTCTTGGACCCATCTTACTATTGTTCGCCCTAGTTCCTTTAGGCAAGGGATGCCCTCCAGGTGACCGCACCCTTTTGGCTGACTGCGGTGCAGTTTCCGAATCTAGACGTGTAGTCTTTGGAGTAGTCTGTGTAGCAAATTCCCGAGCCCAATTTAGAGAGTCTCTCTCCCTATCAGTGATAGTCTTACGATCATTCGCACCAAGCCTCTCAATAAACTTGAGAGCGATGTATCTTCTCTCTTCCAACCTCTTAAAGAGCGTGTTGGTTTGCCGGGGAAGGCCGATGACCTAGGCAAATTATAGTGCGAAGAAGGAATAGGTTCGGTCTTGTCCTTTAGACTCGAACCAAGTGTCTTCTTCAAAAGCCAGGTGACCGCACCCTTTTGGCTGACTGCGCTGCAGTTTCCGAATCTAGACGTGTAGTCTTTGGGGTAGTCTGTGCAGCAAATTCCCGAGCCCAATTTAGAGAGTCTCTCTCCCTATCAGTGATAGTCTTACGATCATTCGCACCAAGTCTCTCAATAAACTTGAGAGCGATGTATCTTCTCTCTTCCAACCTCTTAAAGAGCGTGTTGGTTTGCCGGGGAAGGCCGATGACCTAGGCAAATTATAGTGCGAAGAAGGAATAGGTTCGGTCTTGTCATTTAGACTCGAACCAGGTGTCTTCTTCAAAAGCCCTTGCTGACCAGTCGTCTGTCGGCTAGTAGAGCCTAGAGCAGCCGCTCCACCAGTCGAGGTTTCAGTAGCAGACGCTACGGTCTGATGCCACCGCCGCAGCTGTTGAGTCTTTGGAGCCCATTCTAAGTCTACTCCCGCGCTCTAGATCTGGAAACAGACGCAGATCATCAATCGACCTAATGGATACCTCTATCGCAGCTATCCTTGAGTGACTTAAATTTTTCTTCCAAAAATAATGACCTAGTACGAGTTACAGGAAAATTCTTGCGAAGTGAAATAACAATACGTCCGCTCCACTCAACGGTTCAAACAAGATCAAGCGTAAACCTAGCCGCTGGCAGTTTTGCACAGATACTTACTATTGATGTAGGTTGTTGCTGATTGCAAATGGGCCACATTGGTTCAGATTTAGATGTAGCTCCCACATAAACCGATCTTCCGATTTGACTTCTTGAGCCCCCTTACAAGCCGCAATTTTTGTCCGATTTGGCTGAAATTTTGAAAGTAGTGTTCTATTATGACTTTCACTTTAAGTCCAAACCGGTCCATAACCCGATATAGCTCCCATATAAACCAATCTCCCGATTTAACTTCTTAAGCCCTTGCAAGCCGCACTTTTTGTCCGATTTGGCTGAAATTTTGCGTTTTGTTTTTTGTTATGACATCCAACAATTGCGCCAAGTACGGTCTAAATCGGTCTATAACCTGATATAGCTCCCATATAAACCGATCTCCGAATTTGACTTCTTGAGCCCTAATACGCCACAATTTGTGTCCGACTTGACTGAAATTTTGCATGTGGTGTTCTGTTACGACTTCCAACTTTCTGTGCCAAATACGGTCCAAATTAGTCTATTACCTGATATAAATCTCATGTAAACCGGTCTCTCGATCATCTTTGTTCGGTTCGTAGAAGCTTTCATTTTTGCTGGTATAACAGAAGTTTGGTTTGTAGAATTCAAATATAAATTTTTAGCAGAATCCAAGGTGGTGCATTCCTAAGATTCGGCCCTACCGAGCTTAGCACTCTTTTGCTTGGTATTTAGAAGAATGTTGACTTTTTTTTACTATTGGACCTATGAAAGAGGATAAAATCTTAGGCCCGGCCGTGATTTGTTGGTGGTGGACGGCTCTCCGACACTTGGCCTCAAATTCATGACATCAAATTCTTACCTCCATATTTTATCTATTAGCCTATATGTCCATTTGAGTGGCAATCTGGGTAGTGAAGCGTTCCCCCAGATACTTGATCCCACATATAAAATTTGGCTTAAATCGGTCCACTCTCTGGGGGACCCTTCGTTTTCGTTTAAGGTTATAGTACATAAAGAGCCCTAGAAAAAGTGGGTGTAAGAATTACAACCCCTGTTTGAGCTTTACTTTACTGATGTCAAACCTTCTTCCTTATTTGGAATTTTCCATCATCTATATTACCAACTATGCTATGTTATAGAACACATAGATCCCATATTCGCTATAGCCCCAGTACCACCGATCGCCAGATTTTTGAGGGCACAGACAAATTGAAATCCCGTCATACGGGATATTTTCCCTTTTGATGTGTTTCCAAGGGAATGTACAAAATAATACAACCCTTCGCACATCCCAAGTTAGCGGCAAAAACAAAATTAAAGTTAAAATTTTAGTGCATTCAATTATAAGTAATGGCTGTTAAAATAACCCCTAATAACATTTAATGCGATAACAAATAAAGTTATTTGCGTAATCGAAACGAAAATAAATACATGAATTGCACAATCAGGATGTGTCGTGTAATGAGAAATTCCATTTCAGCGATATTAGCTAAATTTAGAAAAAAATGATTTTTCCCCGGACCCAAACAATGGCGGTGATTGCGATGGCAAATGGTCACCACAATCGCATGTGGTCATTTTGCATGGAGGTGTTGGTGTTGCTTTTATGGCATAACAATATTAGTAATAAAATTCAAGATTTTATTAATACAATTTCAAGCGAAGGGGGTTTCAAAAGTTTTTGCTTTATTTTTAGAAACCCAAAATAAACCACAATTGAATGCAATTTATTTGATAATAAATTCATTGAATGATTTTCTGAATTTCTTTGCTAAGAAATTTGAACAACTTTCAATAAATTCCTTTAAAACACTTTGGTTAAAACTTTTCACCCCACCCACGCTCATGTTTTTTCAGCCAGATGTACTTTACACTATAAAAAAAAATTCTTTGGCTTTGCTTCCAAGTATTTTTAAGTTTGCTGGAAACGTCCTCATCGTAGTCATAGTTGTCGCTGTGATGATATGACCAAAAATAATGTGAAAAGAAAAGAATACCTGATTGGAATTTGTACGTGACCAGACTTTTTTTTCCACACTACACCCGTATCATCATCATCAATGCTTGGGGGCCATACTACCAGTTCATTTAAGTTTAATGTTATTATTATTGTAACTTTTTTCTCTCTTATTTCTCTCACAACAAAACGCAAAGTTGTGCAAATTAAATCAAAGTTTATTTTAAACTTTGAACGCTTGCCGCCCATTGCCCACTGGAAAAGAAAAAAAAAACGCAAACCGAAAAAACGTTACATTTCACTTGATATACTGTATCGAAATGCTAGAATGTCTACGACCAACCAGACAATCAGTGAAAAAAGTGAAATTAAGCACGAATAAAGAAAATATTTGACAGTTTTAAATTTCAAGACATCTCGCATGTAGAGTGTCTTTCGAAAACCGGTTATGAATAAAAACTAAAGTAGCTGGTCATCAATAACACAAAACAATTGCAATCCATTGTAGAAAATATACCATGAGCGTAGTTAAAGAAGCAAGCCAAAAACGGGGTGGAGGCTTGGAAATTGGATTACACAATGAAAACTTGATCTCTGGATCTGGCGACTAAGAAGTGCTAAACAAATCTTTGTTCATTTGGAGTTTTTCTGAACGCTGGGCGGCCCCAGACACTTAACAGATTTGTACTCTACTCCCATGGACCTTTCATTTAATAATCTATTCGGATTAAATTGTTGGGGTTAAGGCGGTTTCTAGAATCTAAGTCCCAAAAATAAACTTAAAATTTCTACTCCATGCTCAAAGACCTTTGATTTGAGAACCATATTATCCCAATTGGTCCATATGTCCTGCTAAAGGTTCTGTTCTAAATCCCAGATTCACCCACACGGCCGCAGTGTGCCGCTGTTTACAGGGCCAAAAATATCACAATAGGTTATATATGACTGGCTACCTCGCAAAGGACGCCATCATTTGTCAGGGTTCTGGTCAAAAGTTTATAGTCCTGGACACAGATAAAAATAATTGTGAAAAACAACAACTTTGGTCGAAAAAACAACTACGAAATTTGTTAATTTTCCTGCAACAATTTATTTTGAATCTGAACGACCCAAAGTACAAATTTGTTGTTGAAAGGCACTCTTTGCAAGCCACCATATAAGAACAACAACAACAATATATCCATAAGCAATGCAAAAAACCATATAACCATCCGACGCATGTGCTTTCCTTCGGCTCGTGGTGATTTTGTTTTTTTTGTTTGGCTCGCGCTGCTTTGTCTCGTTCATTTTACTGCTGCTATTTTGATGCCGCAGAGTATTTTGAACTCATGATAGTCTTGCATGCATCCTCTAGCCTACCGACATCATCTTTATGGTGAAATAAATCAATAAGAACTATTGCACAGTAATTCAATCAATGAATTAATTAAATCAATTAAATAAATTTAGAAAAAAGGTAAAGAATTTTTTTTCTGAAAACAAAATATCAGATTTTGTAATGGCGAATTTTATTAAAAAAAAAATACAATTTTCTTTTTGGCTGACCGGGGGACTCGACGTGGGAGTTTTGTGCTCTACATGGTAGTTTGCCTATTTTTACAACTACCTCAACTAAAGAATTTGTTGAAAGTCAACAATATTTCAATACTTTTGTCTGTCAAATCTCTTGTAAAGACTTACTTACGTACTTCAACAAATAATGTCTTCAATCCAGATATTGTTGAGAATTTAAATTTTCAATACTAATTTTGTAGTTGGTTTTTTCTAAGAGATATTTTTTTCTGTGAACGGAAATACTAACCGGCTCGCACCATGTCTAGCACAAGTCCAATTTTAAGTCCAACATCCCCATTCAATGGTAGTGGTCACAAAATTTTAGCGCATCGTAAATGTTTGCATTACTTTTAATATTCGTTCGATGAAATCATACAAATCATTTAATACCTTGAGTGCATCTTTTCTATTGTCTTTGGGAAGAAGTCATTAATTACCGGTTTTTAATTAACACAGTGCCGCAAATTATTTGTTTAAAATCAAAAGCATAGAAAAATAAACAGCGGGAGAGATTTGGGTAATATCAGTTTCTTAAAAAAATGTGTTAATCTTTTTCTTTTATAAGGGGGGTTTAAGCTTGGCATTTGCTAATGGTGTGTTGATTAGTGATTGGCTTATAAGGTATTGGTATATAAGATTAGAAAAAAAATAAATAAATAAAAAATATAAAAAAATAAATGTTTGTGTTTTTATTTTACACTAGCTGAACCGGGCCTGCTCCGTTGCTTCTTTTTTTACTTTATATGGAATAAAATTATCCTTTGAATATTTATTTTCGATAATTAAAGAGATTTCAGTGAAATACCATGCTACGAAAAAATTACTAATAGTATAACAATATAAGTGCCTTTTTCCGAATCCTATATGATCTTTATTGGAGTACGAATTTGCTCGGAGGGTTTAATGTCGTTTAAGTTTAGATGTTGGATGTATTTCAGCCCAATATTCTCATAATGTCCGATTTAAGAGTGTTTTCTGGGGGTGCGGTGGTCTCCCAGACATTTGATCTTCTCTCAAATACCATTTATTTAAACCTCATATTGTCATTGTTTTAGGGGAGTTTACACGATGAGGCGTCCCCCAAACACATGGCCCCAAAATAGGTTATCAAATTCGTTTTCTAATCTCACATACCTTTCATTTGAGCCACATATTGGCATGGTCGAAAAATTATTACCCTTTGGGGGGTGTTTTGGGGAAGGTTCGGTGCCCCAAATACATGGTCCCACATTTTGATATCAAATTCGTATTATACTCTCAAATACCTTAATATGAGCCCCATGTTGCGATGGGCAGTAAATAATTGCTGTCTGTGGGGAGTTTTGGCGAAGGGCTAGACCCTTAGAATATTGGTCCCGAAAGTGGGATTCAATTTCGTTCTCTACTCCGCAAAACCTTTCATTTAAGACCCACATTGACATGGTCAGAAAATATGCCCGATTTAGTGGTGTTTTTGGGGAGTGGGGTGGTCCCCCAAACACTAAGCCCGGAAAATATATCAGCAACGTGCTCTATTCTCATATATCTGATTTATTTGAACCCCATAATGCCATTTGCCTCGAAATTGGATATCAAGTTCATTTTCCAATCTCAAATACATTTCATTTAAACCCCTAATTGCAAAAGTTTGCAAATATATCCTATTTTGGGTATGGGCCCTAAAAAATATCAATATCGAGCTCCACTCTCTTGAAGACCCAAATTGTCTTGGTGAGCAAGTAAGTCCTATTTTTGAGTTGGTATGGTGGTGGGACATCCCCTAGAAGGTTTGTCGCGAATGTTGATATCAGATTCGTGGTCTACTCCCAAACACCTTTCATTTGAGCCCCATATTTCCATAGTCGACAAACATGACCGGTTTGGGAGGTGTTTTGGTGGATGGGGCGGCCACTCAGTGACTTGGCCTAGATAATATATATCATATTCGTGTTGTACTCTGAAATACCTCTTTTTTGAGCCCCATATTGCAATGGTCACCAAATATATCCCATTTGGGGGTGTTATGGGGGTGGGGTGGCCCCATCGACACTTTTTCCCGAATACTAAATTTGTCATTCCGTTTGCAACACATCGAAATATCCATTTCCGACCATATAAAGCATATATATTCTTGATCAGCGTAAAAATCTAAGACGATCTAGACATGTCTGTCCGTCTGTCTGTTGAAATCACGCTAAAGTCTTCAAAACTAGAGATATTGAGTTGAAACTTTGCACAGATTCTTTTTTTTTTTGTCCATAAGCAGGTTAAATTCGAAGATCGGACTATATCTTGCTATAGCCCTCATATAGACCGATCCTCCGATTTAGGGCCTTAGGCCCATAAAAGCCACATTTATTATCCGATTTCGCTGAAATTTGGGACAGTGAGTTGTGTTAGGCCCTCCGACATCCTTCGTCAATTTGGCTCAGATCGGCCCAGATTTGGATATAGCTGCCATATAGACCGATGCTCCGATTTAGGGTCTTAGGCCTATAAAAGCCACATTTATTATCCGATTTTGCCGAAATTTGGAACAATGAGTTGTCTTAGGCCCTCCGTCATCTTTCGTTAATTTGGCCCAGATCGTTCCAGATTTGGATATAGCTGTCATATAGACCGATCCTACGATTTAGGGTCTTAGGCCCATAAAAGGCGCATTTATTGTCCGATTTCGCTGAAATTTGGGACAGTGAGTTGTGTTAGGCCCTCCGTCATCCTTCGTTAATTTGGCCCAGATCGTTCCAGATTTGGATATAGCTGTCATATAGACCGATCCTGCGATTTAGGGTCTTAGGCCCATAAAAGCCACATTTATTATCCGATTTTGCTGAAATTTGGGACAGTGAGTTGTCTTAGGCCCTTCGCCAATTTGGCTTAGATCGGTTAGATTTGGATGTAGCTGCCATATAGATCGATCCTCCGATTTAGGGTCTTAGGTCCACAAAAGGCGCATTTATTGTGCGATGTCGCCAAAATTTGGGACAGTCAGTTAAGTAAAGCCCCTTGACATACTTCTGCATTATGGCACAGATCGGTTCAGATTTGGATATAGCTGCCATATAGACCGATCTGTAGGTTTTAGATTTTGGGGCCATAAATGGCGCATTTATTGTTCCATGTCGTCGAAATTTGAGGCAGTGTGATGTGTTAGGCTCTTCGACGTCCTTCTTCAATTTGGCCCAGATCGGTCCAGATTTGAATATAGCTGCCATATAGACCGATCTCTCGATTTAAAGTCTTCATCCCAAAAAAGGCGCATTTATAATCCGATTTAACTTAAATTTGACACATTTACTTATTTTAGGCTTTTCGACATCCATGTTGTATATAGTTCAGATCGGTTTATTTTTAGATATAGCTACTAAAATGACCAATATTTTGTTATACACAATTGAACATGACTTGTACTTATTAGTATTTGGTCCAAATTGGATCATATTTCAATATAACTGTTATGGGACATACGGTATGCAATTTTCACCGGATTTTGATGAAAAGTGGTTTACATATATACCCGAGGTGGTGGGCATCCAAAGTTCGGCCCGGCCGAACTTAGCACGCTTTTATTTGTTATATATAAGAAGAAGATATGGCCCACTTGGAACTGAATCAATAGGAAGTATCTAAGCAAAATTTCACAGATATATTTATTCGTTGGAACGTTGTCACGGGCGGACAAACGAATATGGATTGACCGACTTTGTTTGTGACAGATCAATATTTTGAGGTGTTACATACGGTATGAAGAGATTTGTATAACCCCCATCCTATTAAAAAACCCACATATATGTTTTCAGTCATACCTTCCAAATAATTTGAACAAAATTTCGCAAAAATCGAACACTTACCTCAATCACATTCCAATGGAGTTGCAATCACTGCCTTCTGAAAAGAGAAATAAAACAAAACTTTGTTACATAAAGAATGAACAAAATTGTAAGTAAGGTTAGGTAAAAGCGACAGTCCGTAACAAACTTTTTTGAATAATTTATAGTCCATTGCTGTACAACAATAATGAAAGAACAAAGCCTTCGATGGGAATTGAACCTTTGATTCCTTTAATGGTAATCCCAGTCAATCAGTCAATTTTATTTGTAAGTTTATTTAAGGTACCAAATGTTTCAGGTCTAGATTTTTTCTCCCCAAATCTACGGAAACCGTATTGCTGGAAAAAAGCAAAATACAAATTTTAGAAAACTACGTTTCTTAAATGTTGCCTCCAAGAAGCTTAGAAAAACTAAGATATTCAATTCAAACACAAATTTTCAAAAATTGTGATGTTTGCAAGGGAACAGTGAATACCTTCAACAGTAGAAGCTTTTTTTTTTCTTTAATTCTTTTAACGATGACCAAATTTTTTTCTAAAACCAAAGGCATCACGCCTGCTGTCTTTATTCGGTCAAATACGCCTCAAATATTGCCTTCGGCTGAGAAACTTTAGACGACAGCTTTGGTGCAATGTGTGCTGATGGCCTCACAACGCTCACAGCTCAAAGCCGGTGCATACAAAAATTGACAAAAAATCCAATTGCTTTGGAGCGTTAGTATTTTTGGCAAAAGAAAAAAATCTTCAGACAAAAAGTGTTACCACATATGAAGACGTGCATTTTAACCCATTAAAGCCTGACTTTGATTTTCTTATCCGAAATTGATAAGAAATAATGAAATTTGATATTTTAATCAGGTGCCGAGAACTCATATACAAGTAAGATTTTCAGACAATAAATCTGCTTCTTATGGGATGGGAGCCTCTAAATTGGATGATGGGTCTATATGACAGCTATATCTATATAGTCTGATCTGACTCATATTTGGGTCCCAAGCCAGGAGGCTTAAAACAACTCACTATGTAAAATTTCAACGAAATCGGGTAATAAATGAAGCTTTTATGAGCTTCAGACCCTTTATCGGCATATCGGTCTATATGGCAGCTATATTCAACTACAGTCCAATCTTTACCATTTTTGGGTCAGATGACGGATGGCATAAAACAACTCACTGATTTTACTTCTTCAGCAACTATTATCCGATTTGGCTGAAATGTAGGCTTTAAGAGCCTGGGGGCCTGACTAGGTCGTCCAAGTTACGTATAATCATACTACCCCTGATAAAATTGATAAGTTCTTGGAAACAATTAGCCAATAAAACGTGTACAATTATTGCACTGTAAGCATAAGTGAATTTGACATTCTTTAGTTTGACTTTATTTTATTTTTCCAGTTAAAACTGTCTGGAGCTGAGTATACAATTATTTACAAAAGTGTGTTAATCAAATTTCATTTAAAATAAACTTATGCTAACACTGCAATAATTAATTAACAAATAATACCTGTAGAATAAGTAAATTAAAAATGTAAAAGTTAGTCTTAGTTCCATCCTCTTAGTCGCAAGTCGACGAATAAATAAATAAAAGAAAGAAAAAAACAATTGTTTTTTTTTTAATAAACATAATTAATCAGGTTATCTAATTGGCGCAGTCGGTAGGATCCTTTAGGAATTAAAAAGGATCCAGTGAAACGTACCTAAATTATAAATAATTAAATAAATTCTGCGAATCCTACGGGACCCTCCAGGATTATAAAATAAACAATAGTGCAGTGAATAATTCAAAAAATTGAACACCACTAAAATAAACAATAGTGCAGTGAATAATTCAAAAAATTGAACACCACTAAAATAAACAATAGTGCAGTGAACATTTAAGTTAAGTGGACACCACTAGATAAAGGAAGTCAATCCTTTTTTTTTTCTTTTAAAAGTGTATTCGCAAAGGCAAAAAGTCTTCGACAAACGAAGAAGAATGGAGGAACAAGCTCACATCGCATCCGTAAATGTGGCAGAAGAACTAGCCAGAAAGGATCAACAATTGGAACGGTTACGCCAAGCATATCTAGAATTGCAACAGCAAACACAAGAACTACAACAACAACAGCGTAACCCGGTGTTATATGATACACAATCAAATAATGCAAAAGACAACATTTTAAAAACGATAAATCATCTACCCATTTTCACCGGCACCGGAGAAGTAACGGTGAACAGCTTTTTTAGTAGCACTGAGTACTTGCTGTCAACTATACAAGATGAAAATATTAAGAAAGAGGCCATAAGAACAATATTCTATAAAATAATTCAAAGTCAAACTAAAGAATGTCAAATTCACTTATGCTTACAGTGCAATAATTGTACACGTTTTATTGGCTAATTGTTTCCAAGAACTTATCAATTTTATCAGGGGTAGTATGATTATACGTAACTTCCATGGTGAAGCATGAGCAGGAATAAATTATTTTCTATAGGGCTTTTCTACTATTGAAAAATAGACATTTTTCCTTACTCCATTCCATTTCCATTGTACAAAACTTACAATTGGCAACCCCTTTTGCTATGGCCATTCAAAGGTGGGTGCCTTGCAAGGTTGTGTTACGTCAACACTTTAGAGTGGAGGCGTTTACCCATTGGTGTATGGTGGTTGAGGTTGCTGCAGGAGGCGTTTCTTGTAGCAGCTCCGTTGTTGTTTTTCGATCGAACAAAAAATTTCAAATTAATTGTAAACTTGTCGTTGCATTGAAAGGCGAAATATTGCCAAAAGTTTATTAACTATGTGCAAAATTATAAAGCAATTTGTAACATCTGTTCAGGGGGCAGGGCGAACAAAAGCAGATGCCAATAATTTTAATGGCAATTGTAGTAGAAGTTTTATTTGGGTTGAAGAATAGTTACATAAATTGTTTGATATTCAAACTACAGGCTATGCGAAAGCAGAGGAAATGTAAGCAGAGGTGGAGAGTCTGTTAAAAACTTTCATAAAACATTTCCCAAGGACAACGACAAAATTTTAGTTATATTTTTGCTATCGAAAATATCCTTCATGACAAAAATTCAACGATATTTTGAATTTTTCTAGAAACTAGGTTTCCATTAGATTTTCTTGAGGAACAAAGATTTTTGAGAAATTTCACTAAAATTTTGCAAAAAGTCTAAATTTTTTTACAAAGCCAAAATTTCGACAAAACTCTCTCTAAAGACAAAATTTTGATAAAATTTTCTCTAAAGAGAAAATTTCGATAAAAACTTCTCTGGGAATAGTTTCAATAAAATTCGACAAATTTCTCTCTAAAGACAAAATTTTGATAAAATTTTCTCTAAAGAGAAAATTTCGATAAAAACTTCTCTGAGACAGTTTCAATAAAATTCGACAAAACTCTCTCTAAAGACAAAATTTTGATAAAATTTTCTCTAATGACAAAATTTCGATAAAATGTACTCTAAAACAAAATAACGAAAAAATTTTCTCTAAACACGAAATTTCCATGAAATTTTCTCTAAAGACAATATTTCGAAGATATTTTTTCTGAAGATAAAATTTCAATGAAATTTTCTCTAAAGACAATATTTCGATATATTTTTCTCTGTCGATAAAATGTCGATGAAATTTTCCATTTTATTGGAAAATTATTTTTTATTCTCTAAGACAAAATTTCCATAAAATTTTTTCAAATGACAAAATTTCGACTGAATTGTCTATAGACAATATTTTGATGAAATTTTCTATGTGGATAAAATTTCGATTAAGTTTTTTTTTTTCAAGAAAAAACTTTGATGACATTTTCTCTTTTCGACAAAATTTCGATAACACTTTTGTTAGAAGAAAATTTCGATAAAATTTTCTCTAAGAACAAAATTTCGATAAAATTTTCTCTAAGAACAAAATTTTGATGAAATTTTTTCTAAAAATAAAATTTCAATGAAATTTTCCGTACAGACATTATTTCGATAAAATTTTCCTTGCAGACAAAATTTCGATAAAATTTTTTTAAAGACGACAAATTCGATAACATTTTTTCTAAAGAAAAAAATTTGATAAATTTTTTTTTAAATGATAAGTTTTGATAGAGTTGTCAAAATTTCGATGAAATTTTCTCTATATGCAAAATTTCTCGGACACAAAATTTCGATGCAATTTTCTCCAAACAAAATATTTTAATGGAATTTCTCCAAACAAAAAATTTCGATGAAATTTTTGTTTAAAAACAAAATTTCGACAAAATGTATTTCTAAAGATCAAATTTTGATGCATTTATCTCTATAGACAAGATTTGGACGACATTTTTTCTTTGAAAAAATTTCTATGAAATTTTCTCTAAAGACACAAGTTTTCTCAAAAGACTTTCTAAGTGGTCGATAAAATTTTCTCTTAAGACAAAATTTCGAGAAATTTTCTGAAAAGACAAATTTTCGAAGGAAGACGAAATTCAATTTTTTTCGATAACATTTTCTTAACATAGGAAATTTCGATAAAATTTTCTTGAAATAGAAAATTTCGATAAGATTTTCTTTAATAAGAAAATTTCAGTAAATTTCTTTAATAACAAAATTTCGATTAAATTTTCTCTATAGACAAAATTTTAAATTTTCTATGGGGACAAAATTTCGATAAAATTTTTTCTAAAGACCAATTTAGATCAAGTTTCACCAAAGACAAAATTTCGATGAATTTTTCACTTCCGACAAAATTTCGATAACATTTTCTTAAAGACATTTTTTCTGAAGAAATAATTTCGATAAAATTTTTTCTAAGGACAAAATTTCGATAAAATTTTTTCTAAGGACAAAATTTCGATAAAATTTTCTCTCAAGACAAAATTTTGATAAAACCTGTTATTAAAGACAAGATATTGATGAAATTTTCCACGAATTTTTCCTTAAAGACAAAATTTCCTCTTAAAGACAAAATTTCGATGCAATTTTCTTTAAAGAAAAAATTTCGATTAATTTTTCTTCGTCAAAATTTCGATAAAATTTTCTTTAAGAGAAAATTTAAACCAAAATGTTCATAAAATTTTCTCTAAATACAAAATTTTCATGAAATTTTCTCTACAAACCAAATTTTGATAAATTTTTCTCTGCAGAAATTCCGATAGAATTTTTTTAAAGACAAAAAATTCGATAAAAAATTTTCTCAAAAGACAAAAAAATCGATAAAAAATATTTTCTAAATAGATAAATTTCGATAGAGTTGTCTATAGACAAAATTTTGATGAACATTTTGATGAAAGTTTCTCTCAAGACAAAATTTTGATGAAATTTTCTCTCAAGACAAAATTTCGATGAAATTTTCTCTAAATTTCTTTAAAACTAAATTTTAGTGAAATTTTCTCTAAAGATAAAATTTTTTCTAAAGACAAAATTTCGATGAATTTTTTTCTCAAAGACAAAATTTCGAAGAATTTTTCTCTTTAGACAAAATTTTGATGAATTTTTCTCTTTAGACAAAATATCGATAAAATTTTAGTGAAATTTTCTCTACAGACAAAATTTCAATGAAACTTTTCTGAAGGCGATTTTCCGATAACATTTTTTTCGATAACAAAATTCGATAAAAAATTTCCTAATAAAAAATTTCGATAAACATTATTCTTAATAGATATATTACGAAAGAATTGTCTGTGGACAAAATTTTGATGAAGTTTCCTCTGAAGCCAAAATTTTGATGATATTTTTCTTTCTCTACAGAAAAAATTTCCATGAAATTTTCTCTAAACACAAATTTTTTACGAAATTTTCTCTTAAGGCAAATTTTCGATAACTTTTTTTTAAGATAAAATTTCGATAAAATTTTGATGAAATCTTTTCTAAAACCAAATTTCGATGAAATTTTCTCTACATACAAAATTTCGATGAAATTTCCTCTGCAGGAAAAATTCGGATAACATTTTTTCGATAACAAAATTCGACAAAAAATTTTCTAAAAACAAAATTTCGATAAAAATTTTTCTAAATAGATACATTTCGATAGAATTGTCTATGGACAAAATTTTGATGAAGCCAAAATTTCGATGTTATTTTTCTTTCTCTAAAGAAAAAAAATTAAATGAAATTTTATCTAAAGACAAAATTTCCATGAAATTTTATCTAAAGACAAAATTTCCATGAAATTTTATCTAAAGACAAAATTTCCATGAAATTTTATCTAAAGACAAAATTTCCATGAAATTTTATCTAAAGACAAAATTTCCATGAAATTTTATCTAAAGACAAAATTTCCATGAAATTTTATCTAAAGACAAAATTTCCGATAACATATTTTTTGGTAACAAAATTCGAAAAAAAATTCTAAAAACAAAATTTCGATAAAAATTTTTCTAAATAGATATATTTCAATAGAATTGTCTATGGACAAAATCTTGACGAAGTTTCCTCTGAAGCGAAAATTTCAATGAAATGTTTCTTTGAGAAAAAATTTCGATAAAATCTTTTTTATTAAGAAAATTTCGATGAATTTTTATAAAATTTCGATAAAATTTTCTCTTAAGACAAATCTTCGATGAAATAGAATTGTCTATGGACAAAATTTTGATGAAGTTTCCGCAGAAACCAAAATTTCAATGAAATTTTTCTTTAAGAAAAACTTTCGATAAAATCTTTTTTATTAAGAAAATTTCGACAAAATTTCGATGGATTTTTATAAAATTTCGATAAAATTTTCTCTTAAGACAAATCTTCGATGAAATTTTCTCTAGATACATTTTTCTAAAGACAAAATTTCCAGGAATTGTTCTATAGACAAAATTTCGATAAAATTTTCTGAAAAGACAAATTTTCGATAAAAGATGAAATTCAATAAAATTTTTTCTTCGATAAAAAATTTCGATAACATTTTCTTTAACTATGTAATTTCGATAAAATTTTCTTTAACTAGGAAATTTCGATAAAATTTTCTTAAATGATAAAATTTCGATAAAATTTTCTCTTAAGGCAAAATTTCGATTAATTTTTCTCTAAAGAGAAAATGTTTATGATTTTTTTTAAGACAAAGATTCGATGAAAAATTTTCTAAAAAATGTCCACAACATTTTTTCTAAGACAAAATTTCCACACAGTTTTCTCTAAAAACCAAATTTCCACGAAATTTTCTCTAAAGACAAAATTTTGATGAAGTATTCTCTCAAGACAAAATTTCCACGAAATTTCCTCAAAAAAAAACAAAATTTCCGCGAAATTTCCTCTAAAAGACAAAATTTCAATGAAATTTACTCTAAAGACATAATGTCGATGAAATGTTCTCTAAAGGCAAAATTTTACCGAAACAAGTTTCAGCTTCATCTGAATTTTACGTTATAATAATCCTTACTTAAATTTTAAACGGAAAACACTACCACAACACACTTTGGATGTAATATGAGTAGGAGGGTATCAGCGTTTCTATAGTGCTCTGTACTAAATACTGTCTCTTCTTCCTTTCATTCATCCACTCTAATGCAAGTGTATAATATCAATTCAGCTTTTACATTGAGTACAAGGGTGGGTGGAGGTAAAAAATGAAAAAGCAAACAAAAAACTGCATTAGCTTTCTTAGGAAGTAACTACGTAAATTTTTTTCCTTCAACAAAGTTTACTTTTTCCACCGTTGTGTATCCTGACCTGTTTTCTTTTATTACCGTAGATTGGCTACTCTCAGTGGGAGTTGAGGTTTGATGTACGTGTCCATGCTGAAAGCACCAGCACCAACAGCAGCACAAAGCACCAGCATCGCTATTACTAGGGACTCCATTACAGGTTCCAACGTCCACATCAACAACCATAGTTCAAAGTTTAAAAACAAATACATTTTATTCAAGTGCTGGTATTTTTGGCTTGTTTATTTTTTTCTTTGCTTTTCTTTATTTTTTTCTCTTTCTTGTTGTTTTTCTTTACCATGAAGTAAATAGCAGGAGGAGTTGTCTTGGCTTATGTAGCTTGCAGAATATTTTGTTAAGCAAAGATACTTCCTGTTTGTTTGTGCAGCTTATATTTGTTGTTGTTGTTGCTTTGGAAAGTTTTATTACTTTTTTACTTTCCTTTATGTGTTATGGGTATTTTTAGTTTAGTTTTGGGGATTTTTGTCTTTGCCCCAAAAGATTTTGAGTTTTTCATTTAATGCCGCTTTAACCACAAGCCATGGGCTTAGTTAAATGGCCTAATATTTGAGTAGCCATATTTATTCAGTTGGCTGCGCAGTGGCTAAGTGGTGATATTAAATTTTGCACTATAATAGTTTTTGTAGATTTAAATTTGTTTTCTTTTTTATTCCCTACTTAAATTTCAAAGAATGATTATCTAGCGAGCTTTTATTTCAATTATACTCAAAGTAAAGTAAAGTTATCGGCCTTGCTTAGGTGTTTATAAGTATCACGAAGGGATGACGGAAGGCTTACAGATTTTCAAAGAGGGTAAAGAAGAAGACCTTGGGCAAGTTCTCAAAGGAGCCGAGGAAAGTGATGAAGAGTTCTTGGACGAACTTCTGCGTAGAATTAGAGGAAACCAAACAAGCATCTAGACTGCGCAAAGTGCTCTCTAAGGATTCTTGCACGCCAAGTTCTCTGAGGAGAGAAGTCGGAATTCACACCGAGAACAACCAGGAGACGGTGGAACTACCACTGATGGGGACACATTGTCCAGACAGCCAGGAAGAGGAATACGAACAGGACATCGTAACACCCATAATGGCTGAATCCATGGAAGATCTTATTGGTGAGATCATTGGCGAGGAGAAAATGGTGTGGGGCGGACCGGACGGCATTATCCCGGCGCTGCTGCAAGAGTCTCTTGGGGTCACATTGTCATGGCTGCAAGCCTGGCATTGTTCTGTTGATCAAGAGCATGGAAGGAGGTCTGGATGGTATTTAAGCCCAAGGCAAGAAAAAAATAATCGGCAGCCAGGAAGAGGACGACGATTAGAACATTGTAATATCCACAAGGGTTAAATCCATGGAAGATCTTATAGGTGACATTGTTCTCGAGTAGGAGATGGTGTGGCAGCCAGGAAGAGGAAGACGATCAGGACATCCTAACACCCACAACGGCTGAATCCATTGAAAATCTTATCTGTGACATCATTGACAAGGAGAAAAAAGGTGAGAGCTGCACCTTATGGGATCATCCCGGAGCTGCTGTAAGAGTCCCTTGGGGTAACTCTGTCATGACTGCATTGGATTTTCGGGTCAAGTCTGGCATTGTCCTGCTGCCCAAGAGCATGGAGGCAGGTCAGGGTGGTATTTATCCACAAGGCAAGAAAAATCAGTCTGTTATCGTTTTTACTTAAAGCACTGGAAAGATTGGTAGACCTCAAGTGAGGGAGGGACTGACACCGAAGAATTTCAGCGGGTCACAAGGTCGGGAAGGTCGGTGGAGATGGCCCTACATGAGGTGATACAAGAGGTCAAGATGTCTCTGCAACAGAAGGAGTACACGATGTCGGCCTTTCTTGATATTGAGAGGGCATTTAACAACACTCTGTGGGAAAGAATCGAAAAATACTAGCAAAATACATGCCTTTTAAAATATCTGCCATATTGAGCAGTTAGATGCTGTTGATGTTCTGGGTTTGAAGATACAATGTGATGTCCGTTGGTCAAAACGCGAATTCGAAGTGTCCAAAGAAGCATTCACAAGTGTTTGGGCTTTCTTAAACGGTGCAGGAAGTATTTCACCTCTTCTGATCTTCTCAATATCTGTACTACATACATTAGGCCATACATGGGCAGGAGCTCCAAAATCATGCTTGGGGCTACTTGACTGGGTGCAACGGAGAGCGATGGTGTTGATTGGAGACAGTAGAGTATTCAACTCTATTGCTTCTCATGAACATCGTCGGGTAGCGTTGTACTGCTCAATCGTTAGTTTCATGGTTTAGATATTCGGATTCTTATTCCTGTTCACCAGGAAATTGGCATGCTGAGAAAGGGCGGACACGGCCAATGCTCCATTCTGGATGCCCTGGATGCAGGGGGTAGGATCTCAGGCAACCTGGCGCCGAGACCGATTGAAAATAACTTGTACCGGATTCTGTGAGATGGATGCTGTGTTTGAGTTAGATGAGACCTCTAATTTCACCAACGACTTCAGGATGGAGTCGGGCACAGCTTTGGAGGTCTACTCAAAGACACTCGACATGGGTACGTCAGTTAGACTGCCGGTGTATTGTTTTTCAGGCAGAGGTCAATGCCATTACGTTGGCCGCTAAGAAAATCTGAAGGATGGACCTGACACTTTCGAAACTCAGTATAATTGAGGATAGTATGGCGGTCCTTGAATTCGAGAAAGATGCGATCGAAGTGCTTGGCGAAATGTGTGTGGCCCTGAACGGTCCCCTGGCTCATGACGTTGTGTTGGCCTGGGGTCCCTTACACAAAGGTGTCCTGGGTAATGAGTAGGCAGACAAGTATGCCAGGAGGCGATATTCCACGGCAAACAGATCTAAGGCTGGTGTTGCACATATGCCTTTTGTCGAACTAATGAATGAGTCTGTGGGTGAATGTCGGATTGCTAGACCATTCGCGCCAGCTGTCGGCCAAAAGAGTACGAGGGGAGCACTGAGTACGATTACAGAAGTCATAACCAGACACTGTTCGATGGGGCATAAGGACGCGAGCATGACAGTTCCGCATAACGACCGAGGCAGATGAAGTCTTGATGAGGATGAGACGATCGAATACCTGCTCTGCTCATGTTTAGGTCTACAGGGCCTTCCTTCGTAGGGAAGTGATTTTTCACCGATCTCGTTGAATCCAAAATGAAAATATATGCCCGAAACTGGTATAGGAAGAACAAAAACTATCTTTGTGGGGTCAAATTTCCTCTTTTAGGGGCCTTTTTCGTGCAGCCAATTGAGGTTTTTTTTATCAAATCCCCTCCACAAAGGTTTTATCTTTAGAGAAATTTTCCTGAAAAATTTCCCCAAAGTTTTGTCTTTAGATACAATTTCATTGAAATATTTTCATTACAGAATTTGTTTCACTGAAATTTCATCTCTAAAGAAGATTAGGTAGGGTTAGGTTGAAGTGGCAATCTGCCATCAGATTCAATTAGACGTTTTCGTCCATTGTGATACCACAGGAACAGAAGAAGGAAGATGCCTTCTGCTTCCGACCGTTGAACCATCCAGATCGCTTTAAAAAGCCCAATAACTTGTGAATGTTCACATCCGCTAAATCAGACAGGTTCTCAAAGAAATGAGAAACTAAAGAGGAACTCATTCCAACTGCTAGTGCGGGACACACTCACAGAAGGTGTTCTATAGCCTCTTCTTCTTCGATGTCCTCACAGCTCCACCTTCAGTCTGTCAGCATGTTTCCGATTAGACAGTGACCTGTCATGACGGACACAATGACTGAGACGTCTGTTCTAGCCAATGATAGCAAAGCAGTAGACCTATTCAAGTCTAGATTAGGCCACATAGTTTTGGAATGCTCACAGCCCCCTCTTTGTGACCATCTATCATTCGTTGTCCTTCGGGCCTGGTCCAGAAAACTTAGCTTACTTGTCGCTAGAGGCATACCCACAGATTCTAGTGTCCCTGGAATGTGTAGGGTAGTTCCTTGTCTCGCAAGTTCATCCGCTTTACAATTCGCTGGGACATCTCTGTGGCCCGGCACCCAGAACAGGTGAATTTTGAACTATTCAGACATCTCGTTGAGAGATCTGCGACAGACGAGGGTGGTTTTTGAGTTTAGAAATACGTTCTCCAGGGATTTAAGGGCTGCCTGGCCTGCCTTAGAAGATATTTATGCCAATCGTCGTAATGACATTATATCTTAGTCATTCCACCACTTTCTTAATTGAAAGCGTCTCTGCTTGATACATACTGCAGTGGTCGGGTAACCTTTTCGATATGACCATTTCTAGATCTTTAGAGTACACCCCAATTCCCACCTAGTAATTTAATTTGGAACTATCCGTATAGCAGTCCATGTAACTTCTGTTACCAGGGATATCGTAGTTCCTATCGGTTCTTTTAGGATTAGTGGAATAGCAATTTTTATCAAAAAGCGGCTCAGGTAGGGTGTAATCCACACTGCCTGGAACATCGGATATTGTTTCAAGGATACATGATACATGACCAATGAGGAAGCTTAACCTTAACCTCCCGGTAGTGATCGCTGCAATTTGGGTAGCCACAATGACCAGAGGCATATGATGAAGCATTAAATTCAGTGCATCAGATGCTGTCGTCCTCAGTGCGGCTGTGATGCACAAACAAGCCATTCTTTGGATCCGGTTAAGCATTGAGCAGTAGGTGGATTTTTGAAGCGCCGTCCACCAGACCACAACACCATATAGCATCAATCCCATGCCAGCCGGTCGTATGTACCGGATTGACCCGATGAATTCCTTCATCGGCAAGGGCGGCCGTTTCAGTGTACCACACACTGCTACTACAACAACAACCATATAGCATAATAAGTCTGACAACTGCAGTATATACTCAATGCATGATACGGGGTCTAAATCCCTAACTTTTGCCAATGACTCTCTGGCAGGTGCATAGGGCAAGAGTGGCCTTTCTTGCCCTTTCCATAATCTTGGATTTGAAGTTCAATTTCCTGTCCAGCAAAACACCCATGTATTTTGCTCTTTTTGAAAATGGGACATTCTCTCCACCCAAGGAGACAGGTTCCACTGTAGGCAACTTGTATCTCCTGCTGAAAAGAACAACTTTTGCCATGCACGAATTTATACCCAGATGACTTTCGGTAGCCCACTTTGCTGTTGCACGTAGAGCTTCCTGAAGTATACCTCTTAGAGTGCTGGGAGACTTTCCCCTAACCGCAATTGCCACGTCATCAGCATACGCGATCTCTCTTAAGCCTTTTTCTTCCAGAGACAATAATATATTGAGAGACAATAATATATTGTTAATGGCTATATTCCAAAGTAGAGGAGACAGTACACCTCCTTGAGGAGTTCCTCTACTGACCCATATTTTTAGATCCACAGATCCCAAACTAAGTTATTAATAAACTTTCTTACGGTAGTGTTAATGCCAAGAAACTCAACTCAACTCCTTCATGATTGATGTGGGTCTTACATGATTGAAAACACCTTCAATGTCAAGAAATGCTACCACTGTATATTCCTTGACAGCGAGAGAACCCTCTATGTGATCGGCTAGGTCGTGAAGGGCTGTTTCAGTGGACTTGCCCTTACTATACGCATTCTGGAGGCCATCGTAGCGCAGAGGTTAGTATATCAGCCTATGACGCTGAACGCCTAGGTTCGAATCCTGGCGAGACTATCAGAAAAAATTTTCAACGGTGGTTTTCCCCTCCCAATTTTGACAACATTTGTGAGGTACTATGCCATGTAAAACTTCTTTCTTAAAGAGGTGTCGGACAGCGTCACGCCGTTCGAACTGGGTTATATAAAAAGGAGGCCCCTTATCATTGAGCTTAAAACTTGAATCGGACTGCACTCATTGATATGTGAGAAGTTTGCCCCTGTTCCTTAGTGGAATGTTCAGGGATCTTTGCCCTAAGATCTCCAGGGATTCTAAAGGGATCCATTAAGGATGACAGACTAATAGGGCGAAAATCTTTCGCCTTCGTGTGGTAGGGTTTTCCTGCTTTCGGAATGAAAATAACCTTCGTGTCCCTCCATCCCACAGGTTTATATGACATTCTGATACAAGCAGAGTATATCTCCCTACGCCAGGGAACCAGTCCATCAGACACAGCTTGTAGTTCAACCTTTCTAAAGAAGCTTTTAGATAAATTTTGAGAATAATTTCATAGAAAGTTATTTTTTAAGAAAATTTCCCTGACAACTTTTAATTGTCCTTCTATTTTTATAAGAACAAAAAACTTTCTCAAAGTTTTTCCCGGGCAACTGTGTTAGTCAACAACTTAACAGCCTACAAAGGAAAAAAAGTTAAATGAAAACATTGAGCATTTCCATAAACTATCATGTTATGACTTTATTTTTCACAACAACTACAACTACAACCAGAGGATAGGTAGGTGGGTATGTACGATTGCTGATACTCCAGAGCAAATGGCAATTTCCATAAATAACTAAGCCAACACAAATATGCTACAACAGAAAGAAAGTTGATTGGGTGAAAAAATGGAAGGAAGGAAGGAAAGTTCATGACAATGATGACGCCATAACTGCCATAACCATTACCATTGGCTTTCATCGTTGTTGTCGTCGACGTCGTCGTCGTCGGAATTGTCGTTACCATCAAAGTAAAAAGCTTGAGATTTAATTAAATTGAACAAGAGCGAGCTCTAGAGCCATCTATGCACAAGAGAAGGAGAACAGCAAAACATACGCAAATAGGTAAAGGCAAAGGAAAAGTAAAAAACTGCTCCATAATTAAAATAAATATGATTTAATTAAACAAATTTCACCAGAAGCTATTTGGAGTAAGCAACTGGCAAACAACAACAAGCAGCAAACAGACATTTTTCGCATAGATGTTGATGGCAAGAAACGGAAGAACTTGAGAAGAACATTTCTTTGGGAGCCAACTTGGACGTGGAGGTCGTGGCTGCAGAAAAAGCAATCGAGTTCAAAAGGAATGTTCTGTGATAATTTGCCCATTGATGGGAAAATAACACATGCAGGCAACAACAACAGACGGTATAGGGCAGCAGACAGATAGAAATGCAGTTACGGGTAACTTGCTGGGTTTAAGAAGGAAGCGTTTGGAGTGGGGTGATTGGTAGGGGTTTTTAAACAAATATCTTTCTTAGGAAAAGAAAATTTGGCTTTTGAGAAGATTGCGTACAAATTGTGGTTTGTAGAGAAAATTTCCAGATTTTGTTTATAAGGAAAACAAGTAAAAGCGTGCCAAGTTCGGCCGGGCCGAATCTTATATACCCTTCACCATGGATCTCATTTGTCAAGTTCTTTCCCGGTATCTCTTTTTCGATAAACAAAGGATATAAGAAAAGAATTGCTTTACTAATTGCGTTGAATGTTGGAGACCACAGTAGAAGTACTGTGGGGCTCCAATTTAGGGGCTCAAGAAGTAAAATAGGGAGATCGGTTTATAGGGGAGCTGTATCAGGCCACCGTAGTCCAGAGGTTAGCATGTCCGCCTATGACGCTGAACGCCTGGGTTCGAATCCTGGCAAGACCATCAGAAAAAATTTTCAGCGGTGGTTTTCCCCTCCTAATGCTGGCGACATTTGGGAGGTACTATGCCATGTAAAACTTCTCTCCACAGAGGTGTCGCACTGCGGCTCGCCGTTCGGACTGGGCTATAAAAAGGAGACCCCTTATCATTGAGCTTAAACTTGAATCGGACTGCACCCATTGATATGTGAGAAGTTTGCCCCTGTTCCTTAGTGGAATGTTCATGGGGAAAAATTTGCATTTTTTTGTATCAGGGTAAAGACCGATTCAGACGATATTTGACACCTATGTTGGAGGTCATGCAAGAAGTCGTTGTATAAAATTTCAGCTAAATCGGATAATAATTAGGTCTTCTTGAGGCTAAAGAAGTCAAGATCCCAGATCGGTTTATGTGACAGCTACTAGCCGAACCGGGCCCGCTCCGCTGCGCCTTCTTTAGCTCTCTAATATTTTTTAAGGGTGGGGACACTTCGCCCTATATATCGAATATCGAATTCGTGCCATTGTAGCCTATAACGCTGAAAGCGTTCGAATCCTGGCGAGAACATCGGACAAAGCTGTGTTTATCCCCTTAATGTTGGCGACATTTGCGAGATACAATCCCATGCAGGGTCATTTAAAAAATTTTCGATTGTATTGTAGCCGTTGAGTGAAGCGGTCGTGTTTTTATTTCGCTCCTCAAAGAAAAAATAAATAGTAGTGGAGTAGTAGTGGAGTAGGCTAGAAATGGACACCAAAGACTGAACATTTACGGTGGTGGCGTCAGATCGCAGCATGTTGTCCTCCCCTCCTATAAGTGTGGGTACCTTGGCACCTGTAATCGAGAGTAATGCTTCAAGCGTAAAACTAGTCGTCAGACTAATTAAACAGAAAGAGACGGATAATCCAGAGGGTTGCACAGTTCGTCCCCAGCCTTTAAGTAAAGGTGGTGTTTCTGACTCGGATTCAGACAGCGACTATGTCAACGAAACAGTCATCGCAGCCGAATCGAGAGATGAGGGCATCGGGATGACAGAAGAAGTGAGCGATGGATTTGCTTAGCTCACAAGCATACCGAGAAAGTAATCCGGGGCACGACGAAAGAGACAGAGGAGTATGTACTGGAGAGGGATGGCACCTCACATATTTCGACTCAAATATGGATATCAAATTCGTGCTGCACTTCCAAATTCCTTTAATTTGAGCTCCATATTGCCACGGCCGGTAATCATGAACGATTTGGAGGGTGTTTTGGGGTCAAATTCGTTCTTTTTTCCCAACGGAAATAAAGTTCAATTTAGGGGCACTTTAGGGCGTACCCCAAAACACTTGGCTCCAAAATTGGATATCCAGTTCGTTTTCTACTCTAAAATACTATTCATTTGAGTCCCATATTGTCATAATGGGTCAAAAAAACCCATTTGACGTATCTTTAGGAGGAAAAGCGCCACCTTGACTTGAACGCAAATTTTAATGTCATATTCGTAATCTACTCCCGAATACCTTTCATTTGAGCCCCATATTGAAATGAACGTTCAATATGACTGTTTGGGGGAGTTTTAGGGTTGGGGAGGCCCGATGGGAACTTAGAGACAAATTTTAATACCATATTCGTATTCTACTCTCCAATACCTTTTATTTGATACCTATATTGTCCACTTTTGATTCTGGGTTGTGTTTTTGGCATATGGGGGAGCGTCCGTCCCCCTTCCAATATCGAAAAATTGTATAGCCTATGTTTCCTTTCAGATCAACCTACACAAAATGCGAACATTTCGAGAAAATCGGTTCTGCCATTTTTCAGTCTATACGGAACAAACAAACCGAGTCCCATATATCCGTGATAGGCTAATGTGCCCATTTTGGGCGTTTTTGTGGGGGTGGGGGTGACCCCCTATACTTCGACATGAATTTGTATGCCAGATTCATGATCTACTCCAGCAAACTTTTCATTTGATAGCCATATTGTCCTCCTCGGTCCACTTTTGATTTTGGGTGGTGTTTTTGGGCAAAGGTGAAGGGTCCGCCCCTTCCGTTATCAATCAATTGTAAAGCATATTCCTACTTCCTGGCCATATTCGTGATCTACTTCCAAATACCTTTCATTTGAGTCCCATATTGCCATGATCGTCAAATAAACCTATTTTAAGGGGTTTTGGGGCTGGGGCGGCCCCCTAGGTACTTGGACTCAACTTTTATTATGAAATTCGTACTCTTCTCTAGAATACCTTTCATATGAATCCCATTTGTCCCGATCGGTTCACTTTTACTTTTGAGTATTAATTTTGTGGTAAGGGGGAGGGTCCGCCCCCCTCAAGATTTAAAAAAATTATATAGCCTATGTTTCTTTCCAGACCAAGCTACACAATACACACAGTCGTTATCTACTACCGAAAACCTTTCATTTGAGTCCCAAATGGTCATGCTCGTTCAATTAACCTAGTTTAGGGTGTTTTTGGGTTAGGGCGGCCCCCGTATCGTATCGTATCTTCTCCTGAATACCTTTTGTTTGAGACCCATATTTTCCTGATCGGTACACTTTTATTTTTGGGTTGTGCTTTTGGGGTAAAGGGGAGGGTCCGCCCCCCTCCCGATTAAAAAAACTTTTATAGCCTATGTTTCCGTCCAGACCAACCTATACAATCTGTGAAAGTTTCAAGGTAATCGGTTCGGCCGTTTTTGAGTCTATACGGAACAAACAAACAAACCGACAAACAAACAAACAAACACAAATTGAATTTTATATATAAAGATATCAGGTTGTAGACCGATTTGAACCATATTTTGCATAGTTGTTGGAAGCCATAACAAAACACCTTATTTAAATTATCAGCCAAATCGGATAGGAATTGCACCCTCTAGTGTGTAAAGAAGTCCAGATTCAAGATCGGTTTATATGGCAGCTATATGAGGTTATATACCGATTAAACCCATACTCGGCACAGTTGTTGGAAATCATAACGAAACACGGCATGCAAATTTTCAGCCAAATCGGATAGGAATTGAGCCCTCTAGAGGCTCTAGAAGTCAAGACCCCAGATCGGTTTATATGACAGCCATATCAGGTTATGGATCGATTTGAGGCATAATTGGCACAGTTGTTGAAAATCATAACGAAACACCTCATGCAAAATTTCCGCCAAATCGGATAAGAATTGCGTCTTCTAGTGGCTCAAGAAGTCAAGATCCCAGATCGGTTTATATGACAGCTATAACAGGTTATGGACCGATTTGAGGCATTATTGGCGCAGTTGTTGGAAATCATAACGAAACACCTCATGCAAAATTTCATCCAAATAGGATAAGAATTGCGTGACTCAAGAAGTCAAGATCCCAGATCGGTTTATGTGGCAGCTATATCAAAACATGGACCGATATGGCCCATTTACAATCCCAACCGACCTGCGCTAATAAGAAGTATTTATGCAAAATTTCAAGTGGATAGCTTTACTCCTTCGAAAGTTAGCGTGCTTTCGACAGACGGACGGACGGACAGACGGACGGACGGACAGACGGACAGACGGACGGACGGACAGACGGACGGACAGTCGGACGAACATGGACTATTTCGAGGAGCTACAAATTTATTTCGAATATTTCGAAGAGTTACAAACAGAATGACGAAATTAGTATACCCCCATATGGTGGAGGGTATAAAAGTGTATTATAGTTTTTGAATATGGCACGGCGATTTTTTGAAATGATTGCAGACACTTCAAAACTGTATTTTGATGTAGATAATCTAAAACGTCATTCATTGGCTATTTAAATTCACAATATTTTTTCTTTCTTAAAATACCATACCCAAGACCCACTCCCATAAAGAGATTACGCTTATGTGGCACAAAGTTTAAAAGACCTAATTTTTTTGCAAGTCAATGTTATTATGTCGGCTGGGTGCGATAAGGACGTTTTGTTGTTTATCCAGTTTATCCAGTTTATAATGAAATTTAGGTTAGCAATTGTTTAAGAATTTATAAAGAAAAGAAAAAAACTGTAAGACAAGTACACAATTACTGATAGCTTTACATTGGTGTATTAGAGGGGGTCATAAGCTAATTATAATACCCCATAACACTGCAGAGGTACAGGGTATTATAAAAGTTTGCAGGCAACACCTAGTAGCACCAAAGCCAGAACTTTGATTATAACGAATATGGGCAAATATTTTATCAAATTTTTTTCGTTTTATGTTAACCCCCTCTTATATACCCCAATGGCTGGAAAATGTGTCATGTGCTCCGACTCTGAGCTGTGTCATCACATGCCTGTCAGCCCATGCCAGCAAGCACCAACCAACCACACCATCAAATAAATGAAGAAGCATGCATTCCACCAAATGAAAGAATGAAAGGAAAATTTAGCTGCAAAACCCGCTTTGACCACATTTTGTTTTTCCTTTCTTTTTTCTGTTTCTGCAAAAAGTTTTTGTGGGAAAAACCCCGAAAAAGGCTTGTAAGGATGCTGGTATGCTGTTGTGGCTGAATGCGCTGGATTTGGTATGACTGAATTTTTGCAGGAAACAACTGAAATATGGGATAAAGGCAAGAGAATGCCCAAGATAAAACATAATAATAAAAGAAAAAACAAGTAAAGACGTGCTAAGTTCGGCCGGGCCGAATCTTGGTAACCCACCACCATGGATTCTGCTGAAAATTTTTACAAAATAACCGTATTTGCCACAGTTGTTGGAAGTCGTAACAGAACACCGCATGCAAAATTTCAACCAAATCGAACAAAAGTTGCAGCTTGTAAGGACTCAAGAAGTCAAGTCGGAAGATCGGTTTATATGGGAGTTATATCAAGTAATAGCCCGATTTGGACCGTACTTAACACAGTTGTTAAAAGTCTTAACAGAACAATACATGCAAAATTTCAGCTAAGTCGGGCAAAAATTGCGGCACCCAGGGGCTCAATAAGTCAAATAGGGACATCGGTTTATATGGGAGCTACATCAGGCAATAGACCGATTTGGACCGTACTTAAGAACACTACGTGCTAAATTTCGACCAAATCGGACAAAAATTGCGGCTCCCAGGGGCTCAAGATATCAAATCGAGAGATCGATTTATATGGGAGCTATATCAGGTTATAGACCGATTAAGACCGTACTCAGCTCAGTTATTGAAAGTCATAACAGAAATCTAAGTGCAAAATTTCAGCCAAATCGGACAAAAATTGCGGCTTCCAGGGGCTCAAGAATTCAAATCGGGAGATCGCTTTATATGGGACCTATAAGGAATTCTAGACCGAGATCGGTTTATATTGGAGCTATATCAAGTTATGAACCGATTTCAATCATACCGCACAATTGTTGTCGGTTAATTCAAAACACTTCATGCAAAATTTCAACCAAATCGAATAACAATTGCGCCCCCCTAGAAGCTCAAGAAGTCAAGATTCCAGATCGGTCTATATGAGAGCTATATCAGGTTACGAACCGATTTAGACCATATTTGACACTGTTGTTGGTGGTCATCCAAATTTGCCCATGAACATTCTAATAAGGAACTGAAGGCAAACTTCTCACAAATCAATGAGTGCTGTCCGATTCAATTTTAAGCTCAATGATAAGGGACCTCCATTTTATAGGTGAGTCCGAACGGCGCGCCTCAGTGCGATACCTTTTTGAGGAGGAGTTTTTACATGGCAAAGTACCTCACAAATGTCGCCAGCATTAGGAGGGGATAACCGCCGCTGAAAATTTTTCTAATGTTCCTGCCATGATTCCAAGCCAGGCGTTCGGCGTCATAGGCGGGCATGCTAACCTCTGCGCTACGGTGGCCTCCATCATACCAAAACAAAATTTCAACTAAATTGGATAATAATTGCGCCATCTAGAGGGGCGAGATCGATTTATATGGTAGCTACATCAGGTTTATAATCGATTCGGACCATACTTAGCACAACTGTTGATGACCGAACCAAAACTGTTCATGCAAGATGTCTAATCGGGAGATCGGTTTATATGACAGCTATATCAAAACATGAACCGATATGGCCCATTTACAATCCCAAACGACTCACACTATTAGGAAGTATTCGTGTAAAATTTCAAGCGCCTAGCAGTATTCTTTCGAATCTTAGCGTGCTTTCGACAGACGGATCGACAGGGCTAAATCGACTTGTCAAGACAATCAAGAATATATACGTTATTAGGTCTCGGATCAATATCTCGATGTGTTACAAACGGAATGACAAAATTAGTACACCCCCTATGGTGGAGGGTGTAAAAATAAGTAAGGAATGCATAGGAAATGAGGAAAACCCCAAAAAAAAAATCCTTTAGGTTAACAGAAAAAGTGCATTGCTCTATTTTTTTTTTGGGATGGGTGGCAATGCTTTGTGGCAATAGCAGTAAATATGTGGTATAATAATTTCAATATTGAGTTTCCCAGAATATAAAGGGTGATTTTTTAAGATTTCTAGGAAAGTTTTTCAAAGTTTGGATAGAGGATGGCAGCAGCTCATGCCACCGCGGTATAAACGAGGCGACGATAGGAAACTTGGAAGGAAGGGAAGAGGTTTCCGATCGGATACCAGAGATGAACCTTGAAGTCGAGTGCGAGGCACTGCTGCCAGCGGCACAGTCTTGGATTGACGGAACCCCTGTAACAGCCATCTGGAAGATCATGTTACACAAATGAATCAAAGCTAGAGGACAGAGTGGGCCTGGGGGTCTACATAGAGAACCCAAGGACTGAGATAATACGGTCCTGCAGGCGGAGAAATGGGCGATCATGGAATGCGTGAGGTGGTGTGATGCTAACGGAGGACATCGAGTGTGAAAATCTTTACGGACAGTAAAATTACCATAAGGGCAATAACAACCAGGACGGTAAGGTCACGAACAGTCCCACAGTGTAAGAAGGAGATTAACGCCTGAGGATGGCAAAATCTGCATCGTTTGGTTGCCGAGCCATAACGGAGTAAGGGGAAATGAAAGGGCAAACGATTTAGCGGTGAAGGCCAAAGGTCTGCCGTCCATAAACTTGGTTAACCCGAAGCCTTTCGTGTTGACCCAGTCCGAGTTAAGGGAGTGGGCGACGAATGCGCATGCAACATTGTGGAACAGTGAAACGATCGGTAGAATGGGGAAAATCTTATGGGGGAATCCAGATGGTGAGAAGACGAGGCTATTACTGAAAGGAAGCAAGAAGGAGGTCAGTATAGCTTTGGTATCATAACGGGACACCTAGGACTACGAGCTCACTTATTTAAAATCGGTGCGGCAAGTGATAGCATATGTAGGGCATGTAGGGAAGATGATGAGACCTTGGAGCATATATTTTGTCATTGCTCGGCTTTGGCGTCTAACAGATACCGGCACTTAGGTGGAGTCACAATAGCAGACATGAGCCAACTTAGGGGAGTGGTATTGAAAACAATTAAGGATTGTTTTTTTAAATTTTCTTTTTGAGAGGTTACATTAAAGTTTTTAGAGCGCACAACAAGCCCGTTACTGGCTTAGGTGTATGTCTATAGTGGCATGGGGCGGATTAGTATCTGCATTCTCTTTTCAACCTAACCTAACTTAACCATCCTCTTCTAATGCTGGCGACATTTGTGAGGTACTATGCCGTGTTAAAACTTCTCTCCAAAGAGGTGTCGCTCTGCGGCATGCCATTCGGATTCGGCTATAAAAAAAGAGACACCTTATCATTGACCTTACCATTGATATATGAGAAGTTTGCTCCAGTTCCTTAGTGGAATGTTCACGGGCTAATTTGCATTACTGCCACTAAATCAAATATATGGCTTTGTAGGGACAGTGTTGATGTTGAAGAGAAATTGGTATCGCATCAACAAATGGTTTTAGCTAAGCGATAAAGAATCTGTCGTCCAAAGTTTTGGGCAAAATATCTGGGGGCTGCCACCCCAGAAACTGTCAATCGGATAAGTGCACCGATCATGACAATATAGGATTCATATTAAGAATAATTCGAGTGGAGTACGAAACTGTATTTGAAGTTTTAGGGGGACTTATCATGGCAACATGGTTGATTTAGGTTGAAGTGTCTGAGGCTCGATCGATCGAGTTGGTATGGAATTGAAATGAAAGGCTCTTGGGAGTAAAAAATGATCCCATAAGCAAAAATGGGCTTAAACTTAAGACGCCCTTAATACAATAAATTAGACTCACACTTGAAGGATGGAACAAAATAATGAAAAGGAAAATATTTTTGCCCATATTATAACATTGGGTTGCCCAAAAAGTAATTGCGGATTTTTCATATAGTCGGCGTTGACAAATTTTTTCACAGCTTGTGACTCTGTAATTGCATTCTTTCTTCTGTCAGTTATCAGCTGTTACTTTTAGCTTGCTTTAGAAAAAAAGTGTAAAAAAAGTATATTTGATTAAAGTTCATTCTAAGTTTTATTAAAAATGCATTTACTTTCTTTTAAAAAATCCGCAATTACTTTTTGGGCAACCCAATATATGGCTTTGTAGGGAGAGTGTTGATGTTGAAGAGAAATTGATGTCGCATCAACAAATGCTATTAGCTAAGAGATAAAGAATCTGTCGTTCAAAGTTTTGGGCAAAACTGTCAATCGGATAGGTGCACCGATCATTGCAATATGGGATTCATATTAAGAATAATTGGAGTGGAGTACGAAACTGTATTTGAAGTTTTAGGGGAACTTTTCATGGCAATATGGTTGATTTAGGTTCAAGTGTCTGAGGCTCGATCGATCGAGTTGGTATGGAAATGAAATGAAAGGCTCTTGGGAGTAAAAAATGATCCCATAAGCAAAAATGGGCTTAAACTTAAGACGCCCTTAATACAATAAATTAGACTCACACTTGAAGGATGGAACAAAATAATGAAAAGGAAAATATTTTTGCCCATATTATAACATTGGGTTGCCCAAAAAGTAATTGTGGATTTTTCATATAGTCGGCGTTGACAAATTTTTTCACAGCTTGTGACTCTGTAATTGCATTCTTTTTTCTGTCAGTTATCAGCTTTCACTTTTAGCTTGCTTTAGAAAAAAAGTGTAAAAAAAGTATATTTGATTAAAGTTCATTCTAAGTTTTATTAAAAATGCATTTACTTTCTTTTAAAAAATGCGCAATTACTTTTTGGGCAACCCAATAGAATGTGCAGCGGAGCGGGCTGTTTTAACTAACAATTGCATATTAACCCAATCAAAGCGATTAATCAAAGTGGACCAGCAGCAAGTCAGACTCGGATATAAAAGGAGGTATTCTATCATTGAGCTATGACTTGTATTGAGCAACGCTCATCGATATGAAAGAAGTTTCCCGCTGATTCTTAATGACATGTTCGCGAGCAAATCTTCATTTGGCCTCTCATGGGTAAAACCTAGAATATTATATTGGTCTACCACAAATTACGACGTAATCTGGTTCTAAGACTTACAATCTTGTGGTGGATATACTCTAACCCTACTCTACTTAATCTTACCACTTATTCTCCAACTATCTTACCACTTATTCTTCAACATTTCAGTTGTAATGTAAATAAACTAGAAAATGTAACAATCTTCGGCTATACATCTTTGATAAAAAACCACAAGAAAACCTCAAAGATGAGATTTTTTTGAATTTCCAAACAATAACCTTAAAATGTCCAAGGAAAAGAATCTTAAGCATATTAGAAAATATATTTGGTTTTCCGCTCAGTTAAATTCTTGAAAGCTTATCAAATGCGAATTTTGTATCAATGTATAGACAACCACAACAAAAAAGTGAAAATTATGGAAGGTTCTTGATTTCTCTTAAGCAAAACTTGATTTTCAAAATATTTGATTGTATTCTTCACAACAAAGGAACGGAAATACCACCACATTTCGGTTGTTTTATTTGATGATGTGATATAGATGCTCGTAATCTCCCATACAGAACAGTTGCCCTGCCAAAATGTTGTAATTAATGGCAAACTATTACGACTTGTTTCTTGGTTGTTTTAAATTTTGATTAATTGTCGAGTAGAAGAAGTTTACAAGCTTCTTATAGATGAATGCCCGCTTGTGCTAATCAGCACGATGGCATGTGGCCAAAGAAGATTTGAACTCTAGCTCAAAACAATGGGGTGCTCCCCTAGGGAAGTTGGAACCATTTTCAAATGTTGTTTTTTTTTTGGCAATACTTTAAACAGACTTTAATAGCTTTATTATAATTTAAAAAGATTACTTTTTAATTACTTAGACAATGCTTGTAACATTAATAATACCACAAAAATTGGCAAAATTGTATACCATGCCCAAATGCTTAAAATATTGCACGTGAGGTGTTATCCATTCTTGATGGCCAAAATGATAGGGGGTGTAGCTGGGGTCAGAAAAAATTAAAATATGACCACGCTCATAAAAACGGAAATTTAATCAACGGAAGTTCGTTGACAGCTAACCAAAAATTGGTTCAATAATTTATGAAAGCCTGCTTTGTGGACGTGATTTTCTCTTGCGAAGAGATTGCCAAGATAGCAAGCACCTAGAACTTGAAAATTGCCTTGGGTGTTCTATGTATTACTGAATTAATGTATTCTTTCACATCCGCAATGTCTTCCCTAGATTACACGACTAATAAAGGTAAATGAAAAAATGCCCACTGAAGTTTTAATTAATGTTGTTGAGTTTTTCCCATATGAATATCAGCTACTTCTCAAGCAACTTTGAGAAATGGTTCTGTTTTAAGGCACATAATTGGGTTTACCTGTGAGTTCTTGTGTAAAAAGTTCCACGAACTGCAAATATATTTTTTTTACAATAAAAGACCACAGTCTTTTAGGTTCTACACAAAAAAAGATGCTGTTGGTTGGGGAGATGCAGGCAGATTTATGTCCAGTGTATCAGAGGTACTCGATGAGGCTCTTCGATGAACGGCATCATATGCTTGGGAGTGTGGATTTAGCATAAACGCTAGAAAGACAGAGTTTTCCTAACTCCTTTCACCGAAGAGGGGAATTACTAAAGTTTAGGCTACTTACTCAGCACGGGAGAGGAAAGGATTTGTTAGGTATGTTAGGCTCATCAAAATTTCTTGATGTAGTTCTGAATTGTAAGCTTAACTGTGGCGTTTGCGACCCTTTACTCGTGTCAAAACTCGTACATAGTAAGTGAAGTTTGAGACCTAGATATTTCTTCTGTCAGCCAACACGCAGGGGATGCCCCCTATGAATGCAGTGCATTGCGTTGGCGAGAGGGAATTAGGAATTGGAGGAAAGAATGTAGTCCTTGGATATCAAAGTGAGTGGCAAAAATATTAGCCGGAAGTCGATTCCACATACGAACGGTTCGGGCGAAATAAGAATTCTCATCATTGTGCGGTCTGCTGGCTTACACGGGTGTGAGTTTCTGGAATGTTTAGTATCCCTGACATACATCCTTACATCAGGGATAAGAAGACGAATATCAGACGAATACACACCATTAAAGTACCGATAGAACAGCGCCAAACAACCCACATTGCGACGATGATGAAGGGAGGCAATAAAGTTGGATATCCCACTGTCCCCAATCAACGCCATCGCTCTCCTCTCTACACGATCCAGTAGCTTCAGGGATAATTTTGAAGCTCCAGCCCATACATGTGAATTGTATTCCATTTTCGGCCTTATGAAAGTGGTGTAAATGTTAAGAAGATCAGACGGAGTGAAGTAACTCTTACACCGTTTAATGCTTCTTTCGACACTTCGAATACATGTTTAGGCCAACGGGCATCACTTTGTATTTTCATGCCCAGAACATCAAGAGCTTCTGATTGCTCAACATCTACACCGTTGATAGACAAAGATGATCGTAATGGGTCAGCGAATCGTTTGTGTGACAACAAGCAGCACTGAGTCTTCCGTGCATTAAAATCTACTCGATTCATTCGGCCCCACTCAGAAATGGCCTGCAAATCCTGGCAGAGTGTATCGTCCATAACCCCCCTCTTGTCCTCAATCTCTCGAAGACTTGGCCTATGGTCGAATGACAGAGATTACTGCAAATGCAAATTTTACCCATGAACATTGCACTAAGAAACAGGAGCAAACTTCTCACATATCAATGAGTGCAGTCCGATTCAAGTTTTAAGCTCAATGATAAGGGGCCTCCTTTTTATAGCCGAGTCCGAACGGCGTGCCGCTGTGCGACACCTGTTCGGAGAGAAGTTTTACATAGCATAGCACCTCACAAATGTTGCCAGCATTAGGAGGGGAAAACCACCGCTGAAAATTTTTCTGATGATCTCGCCAGGATTCGAATCCAGGCGTTCAGCGTCATAGGCGGACATGCTTACCTCTGCTCTACGGTGGCCTCCGACAGAGATTACTGTCATCCGCAAATGAGTAGATCGGATTCGATGTCTGACCCAACAGATCGTTGACGAAAATTAGAAAAAGAGAAGGAGAAAGAACAGAGCCCTGGGGCACACCTGCGGTCAATTTGCGCTCATTGGATGAGAACCCATCTATTACTCGAAATAAATCGAACGAAGCCATTACCGACACCAAATGCGACAAGCTTTGATAGTAGTGCACCGTGCCAGACCCAATCAAATGCCTTGGAGATATCCAGAGCCACAACCTTACTCTCACCAAACTGGTGAATTGAACGACGCCAACGTTCCGACCGAAGTGCCATGAGATCACAGGTAGAGCGATTTCTGCGAAACCCATACTGTTGGTCGCTAAGAAGGCCATTAGACTCTAAATACCTTCAAAGATAGTGATTAACCATGCTCTCCATGACCTTGGAGAGGGCGGAGCATATCGCAATTGGCCGATAATTCGCAGAGTTGCTTGCCTCACCCCTCTTGCGTATTGGCTGAACGTTCTCAACCTTCCAACGCGCCGGGAAGACTCCCACACTGAAGGCATGATTGAAAAAGTTGCGTAATGGACGAACGAGCGTCGAAGAACACTTGCGTAAGACAAGTGTTGATATGGCATCCGGTCCCGGGGATTTATTTACGTCTAGATTTTCAAGAACTTATTTAACTCCACGAGTTCGAAAATATATTTGGGGCATGATGCCAGATTAATGCATTGGTTTAACTCATCGTTGGAACGTATGGTGCTGACATGTGGATGCCATGTCTGGTGGCCGGTGACTCAGCAAGAGACACCGCTGTTCCTTAATGGAATGTAAATCGGCAAATTTCTATTTGGCTATGGGTATACATACTGCAAGGTCTTAAGTGGCTTGGAGGCAGCTAATAAGTACATCGTACAGTAGAGTGATACGAAGTCTGATAAAACAGGTAAAAGCGTGCTCCATTTGGCCGGGTCGAATCATAGGAACCCACCACCATGGATTCTGTTGAAAATCAAATCACATTCTACATACCAAACTTCTGCCAAAGCAGCAAAAATTAAGGCTCTAGGAACCGAACAAGGATGATCAAGAGACCGGATTACAATCAAGCTATATCAGCTTGATTAAAGTAAAGTAAGTAAATATCAGGTTATAGACCGATTTGGACCTTACTTAACACAGTTGTTGAAAGTCGTAACAGAACACTATGTGCACTATTTCAGCAGAATCGGACAAAAATTGCGGCCTCCAGGGGCTCAAGTAGTCAAACCGAGAGATCGTTTTATATGGAAGCTATATCAGGTTATAGACCGATTTGGACCGTACTTAGCACAGCTATTGGAGGTCATAACAGAACATTATGTGCAAAATTTCAGCCAAATCGGATAAAAATTGCAGCTTCCAGGGGCTCAAGAAGTCAAATCGGGAGATCGGTTTATAAGGGAGCTATATCAGGTTATAGACCCATTTGGACCGTGCTTTACACGATAGATGGAAGTCATAAAAGAACACTATTTGCAAAATGTCAGCCAAATCGGACAAAAATAGCAGCTTCCAAGGGCTCAAGAAGTCAAATCGGGAGATCGGTTTATATGGGAGCTATATCAGATTCTTGACCAATTTGAACCGTTTTTCACACAGTTTTTGGAAGTTATAACAGAACACCGCACGCAAAATTTCAGCCAAATCGGACAAAAATTGCGGCTTGTAAGGCCTCAAGAACTCAAATCGCGAGATCGGTTTATATGGGAGCTATATCAGGTTCTTGACCTATTTGGACCGTACTTAGCACAGATATTGGAAATCATAACAGAACACTGTGTACAAAATTTCAGCCAAATCGGATGAAAATTGAGTTCCCATGGACTCAAAAAGTCAAATCGGGATCTCCGTTCATATGGGAGCTATATCAGGTTCTTGACCGATTTGAACCGTACTTAGCGCAATTGTTGAAAGCCATAACGAAACACTACATGCAAAATTTCAGCCAAATCGAACAAAAATTGAGGCATCCAGGGGCTCAAGAAGTCAAATCGGGAGATCGGTTTATATGGGAGCTATATTAGGTTATAGACCCATTTGGACCGTACTTAACACAGCTGTTGGAAGTCATAACAGAACACTGCGTGCAAAATTTCAGTCACAGCGGACAAAAATTTCGGCTTCCTGGAGCCGGTTTATATGGGAGCTATATCTAAATCTGAACCGATATGGCCCATTTTCATTCGACCGCTATCGTAATTTCGACAGACGGACGTGGCTAGTTCCCGGCCAAAGCCGGTCAATTTTTCCTCTTTGGAATGTAATAGCCATTTTTGTTTAGAAGAAAGTTGACTTTTTTTTACTAATGAGCTTATGAAAGAGGAAAAAATGTTAAGCCCGCCCAAAGGCTTTTTAATTTCCCCCTCTTTGGAATGAAATTTTAACTAATGCCTTCGATCGGACTTAAAGTTGGCAGCCCAAACATTTTTTCGAAATATATCCCCTTTCGTATTTCCCTCCCCTTGCCAAAATTTTGTATATGCTTGGTATCTGAAATGGATGGGGCCGAATATGAAGGAAAGGTATTTGGATGTAGAATACAAATCTGATATACACCTTAAAGACCAAGCAATAGGGGTTAAGTAACTGCGAAGAACTTCTTCCCTGATAAATTCCCCAAATGGACATATTAACCCATGGAGTGAGTTTGGGTTTTAAATGAAAGATATTTTGGAGTAGACACAAATCTGACATAAAATCCATGGCTAACAGTCAAGGGAGTTACGTTACTAGGGGGAGCGCCCCACCCAAAAACTCCCTAATAAAACATAAAGAGCGATTAGAACAATATGTGTCTTCAATGGAAGGCATTTGCGAGAAGAGTATAAATCTTATCAGACTTAAAATTGTGGCTGTTGGAAGGACCACCCACCCCTTAGAAATATCCTACCCCTTTGTAAAAAACACAAAAGAGACAGCAAGGGACAAAAATTAATACATTTGGTAGAAAAATACTAATTTGATATAAAAATGTTGTGCTTATTTTCATAAGGATCGTTTTCCCAAAAACCCTCGACATGTTCGCGGACCGAAATTTAGTTGAAAGTAACTATAGAGCAGAGTATTATTTGAATTGGGTGCATCTTCAGTGCATAACAACCGCAGAATATACAAACTTAGAATATTTGTCATAAGAGGCCATTTCCAGAAATCCAGGAAGTCCACGAATCAAACCTCCATTCACTTATAGTTCCTGGATAAAAACAACGTCAAACCTCACAGCCGTTATAGACAACATAATGACGCCATAAAACTCAATCTCTCAATACGCCTCTGCTAATACTGTTACTGCTGATGAGAATGGCAATGTTGAAGTTGAAAAAAAGGGAACAAGTGTTTGGAGTAGCAAAAAAATTCAACGAGAACACAAGAATATTTAAACTATTTTTCTAAATAGCCAGAGGAGTTTACCATCAAAACTATGAAGAAAACCAAAGGTAGTTATGAAATATCACATACTCATCTGTTTGCAACTTGATTGTTGCAAGACGAGATGGGTATTAGGAGAATATTAAGCAGCAAAGTCATAACAAAATGGCAGACATGCTTTCTGCATATCCTTGGTTATAGAAAGGCTTAGCATAACCAACCTATTTTCCTATTATATTTTCTATACAAACAGATAGGTCTTAGGGATGACATGCTTTCTGCCAAAAACTATTGTTAGCTTTGTTCCAGAAAGGCACTAATACAACTACTTCAAAACGTTTATCTTATTCATTATAATGTTGCATATCCCCTTTCCAAGTGAAGAGACAAAATAATGATAAAACAGCATATTCATAGATAGTTGAATGCATGCAAATCTGTCTAGTTGTAATATTAGGGTGGAGTGGAGGGGAAAATGTGAAAAATCACAAGAAAACGCGTGCGAAGTTCGGCCGGGCCGAATCTTATATACCCTCCACCATGGATCGCATTTGTCCAGTTCTTTGCGCGGTATCTCTTTTAAGGCACCATAAATGAATTGCATGCTGAACATTGCAGAAGTCATTGTGTATTGCGGCTTGTAGGGGCTCAAGAAACAAAATCGGGAGATCGGTTTATATGGGAGCTGTATCAAGCTATGGATCGATTCAGACAAATCTATATGGCAGCTATATCAGGTTAAGGAAACTGCTCTCATTTCAATAAATAAATTCCAATTCAAGTTTACGCTCAATTATAAGGGACTTTATTTTTATTGCCTAGTCCGAATGGTCTTTCGTAGAACGACACCACTTAGAGGATAAGTTTAACATTGCTGATTATCTCCGAAATGTCGTCAGCAATAGAAGGGTTAACAACTGCTGAAATAATTTTGTTTATGCTCTTGTCGGGATTTGAACCCAGGCGTTCAGCGTTAAGGCGGAACTGCTAACTTCTGACCTGCGGTGGCCTCCGAATTTTTCTATGTACCTTAATAGCAACCACAAACACTTAGCAGATATTTAAATTAGACGTTAAATACCAAGGGGGAGCGCCCCACCTCAAACCCCCCGAAACGGGCACATAAATCGATCACTATAAAATTGGTCTTAAATGAAAGGTATTTTCGATTAGGATACGACTCGGTTAAAAAACTGATGTCAGAAGTGGCAGGAGGCTCGTTTAATTCCAAAAAGCATTCATTCATCTCTATTGCGGTTCTCCAAAGACCCGGTGTTCAAGCTTTGCAAATTTCTCACCCTTTTAACAGCAAACCTAATTTTTTTTTATTTAACAAAAACACAGGATATATCCCCTATACACGCAATGTATTGCGTTGACGAATGGAAAATCAGAAGTAGGAGAGGGGAAAGAGAAAATAGTGTTTATTCATATTTGTTTCAAATTTCTGGAGGTCGTAAGTAGTGGGAGAGATATTTGCCGGAAGTCGATTCCACAATCGTATTGTTCGGGCAAAAAACGAGTTTTGATGGTAATGCAGAGTTCGGTCAACTGGCCAATCGATCATATAATGGTGTGCGTTCCTAGAAAATCTTGTGTCACTGACGAAACTCTTTACTTCAGCGATAAGAATACGGAGCAAATGACATGATATTATCGATAGAACAGCACCACGCTGCCCACATTCCTACGAAGCACAAGCGAAACAATAGAGTTGGACACCCTACCATCGCCCAACAACATCATCGCTCTCCTCTGAACCCGGTCAAGTAGCTTCAAGGAGGACCTTGGGCCCCTGCCCATACTTGGGATTATATTCCATCTAAGGCCTGATGTTTGATGATGTATTCATTTTGAGAAGATCACAGGAAGTGAAATACTTTTTGCACCGCTTAAGAAAGCCATAGTACTTGAATGCTTCTTTCGAAACCTCGAATATATGTTTTGACCAACGGACATTACATTGTATCCTCATTCCTAGAACATCAAGAGCATCTGAATGTTCAATATCAATACCGCCGAAAGATAATGAAGATCGTAAAGGGTCAGTGAATCCTTTATGTGACAACATACAGCACTAGGTCTTACGTGCATTAAAATCAGCTCTGTTCAATCGAGCTTACCCTAAAAGTCCCGGTAGAGTGTATTATTTATAATCCGCCTTCCGTCTTCAATTTTTTGAACATTTGGCAAAAAGCAAATGAATGACAGAAGTTGCTGTCATCCGCAAATGAGTAGATAGGATTCGAAGTCTGACCCAAAAGATCTTTCATGAAAATAAGGAAAAGGGAGAGAGAAATGACAGAGCCTTTTGGTACATCTGTAGTCAACTAGTCAATGGATGAGAACCCATCTATAACAACTCGTATGGTGCGATCGCGAAGAAAGCTCGAACGAAGTCATTAACCATACCCAAAGCAACTAGCTTTGACAAAAGTGCACCGTGCTAAACAAATGCCTTGACGATATCTAGAGCTGCGACTTTACTCTCACCAAACTGGTAGATGGAATGACCTCAACGTTCCGACCGTAATGCCATCAGGTCTCCCCTGAAGCGATTTCTGCGGAACCCCTACTGCCGTACGCTAAGAATATCGTTAGACTACAAACAACTCACAAGATGGTGATTAACCATGCTTTCCATAACCTAGGAAAGCGTTGAGAGCAACCTTTGATAGAATCAAAAGTGAGTTAGTAAAAATGGGTCTGGCAGTAAATGGAGATAAGACGAAATGGATGGTTTTAACTCCCAAAAAGCCTTGCACAACCGAGCAGATAAAGAAAATGGAGAAAGTTGGGAACCACAACTTTGAGACAGTCAGTAACTTTATCTACCTCGACACCGCCGTAACCGAAACGAATGACACCAGTTTTGAGATTAAGCGAAGAATAATACTGGCCAACAGATGCTACTTTGGACTAAGTAAGCAGTTTAGAAAAAAGGCCACCTCTCGACACACGAAGATTACACTATACAAGACACTGATACTACCCGTGCTGTTATATGGTTCTGAAGCATAGGTACTTGTGAAAGCAAATGAGGCAGTACTTGAAGTATTTGAGAGAAAGATTCTTCGTAAAATATATGGACCAGTTTGCGTTAATGGAGAATATAGGCGAAGTATGATCCACGAGCTGTATGTCATGTTGTCAGAATGGATGAAGAAGCTCCAGTAAAGAAGTATTTTGAAGGCAAAGAAGTCTTTTGAAGGGAAGACCAAAAGCCCGATGGAAAGATCAAGTGGTGGGAGACACCTCGAAACTTGGTGTCAGAGATTTTAGGATGAGCGCAGAAGATCGAGGCGCTTGGAACGCTATTTAACGTTCGGCTAGTGGAACAAATATTCTCCCATAGCCAATTAAAGTAAAGAAAGCGCGGAGCATTTCCCAATTGATCTGTAATTCGCAGGATTGTTGGCCTCACCCTTCTTGGGGATGGGCTGAACGTTCGCAATCTTCCAACACGCCGTGAAAACACCCGCACTGCAAGGTTGAAGAGGTTCCATAATGGATGAGCAAGCGTCGAAGAATACTTCGACACGACAAGTTTAAGTCGAGATCCGCAAGAACCCTTTTGGCTTCTCGTGTACGAAAGAATATCTGGGGCATCGAACCAGATGCGCCTTCAATCACAGGTGGTGGTTGATTGCTTTTCGGCAAGGAAGAATTCCCTGCAAACATCTGAGCCAGTAGGGCAGCCTTATCAACCGGGTCAGTGAATATCTGGTCATCTTTAACTAGAGTCGGGATAGTCGAGGAGTTACCCCTTACCCCCTTACAAATAACCAAAAGCTCTTACTTCCCCTTGGAAAAGGAATAACTTTGGCATGTAGACGTTGCTCGTTAAGAAACTTTTCGCGTCTAAATACCTCGGCCCACAAAGTTCTTGCTTGTTTGCGCAACAGTGTAGTATTGGCGTTCTTGTTCCGACTTCAGTTTCTGTCTCCTCTTTCGATTTGACAGCATTCCCGCATGTCTTATCTATTGATAAGAGAGCAAACCTTATTACCCAGATATGCGATTCACCCTTTTACAAAATCTTCCTTTTCTTTCCTGGTGTCCTAGTTAACTTCACATATCATCAAAAGCACACCAGCATGGTGATTATTAACTCGAAAAAGTGGAACATTAGGTACACAAGTACAAGTGTTTCTGCGTGCTGCTGCAACATCGAAACAGAAGACAAACCAGCAGCACAGCATCAACAATATACGAGTAGTTGTTGTTATCTTCCTCCACAGCAGCAATGTAATTACTTTGGCAGCTCACTACCATACAGGGTAGCATGTAGAACTATTATCATCTTCATAGCCGAGTCGTGTTATCATCGGCACCGGCATCAGCACCACCATCATCATCATCATCATCATCATTAGTGTAGTCACTGCAACTAAACCAGAATATGGCGAAATCAGGAAAGTATCACTTGTCCCACATACAGCTTTCTAAGGTGGGAGAAGATGAGGCCTAACTAACGCTGATGCTTTTACAGCCTTGTTTGCCGCCTTTCCACTAAATATACTGTTCGGCGGCTTACCCCATAGCCCCATACTGTAGAAAGGTATTTTAATTTTCATGGAAAACTACACACCACACATTTCACACTTATCAAGTGCTGGCAAGTTTTCAGATTATGATTCAGATTAAGTTCTAGTTATGCATACTCTCCTGCTGCAATTACTGTATAACATAGCTAATGTACCCGGAAAGGTCTTTTCATGCTGTGCACGAGCCAAATGGCGGTGTCTTTGTTTTTGGCATAATTTTGCACTTTTAAGTCATATCACATTTTAGTGTTAATGATTTTATTTGAATATGTAAATGAAATTTAAGGTATTACACAATTTTCTAGGCAAGTAGCTGAAGACTAAGAAGTCTTGAATACGTTTGTCCAAATTATATGTTGTAACAGGTTAAATTTATTGATTTATATGCTGAGCGATGGAATATAGTCAAACAGGATTATAACATCCATCACAATATTTACAGCCAAGGAAAAAAGTTTGCAGATGTTAGCAAACACTGGCTGCTGATTACAACTTTTTTAACTATTAAAAGAAATCTTCTCAAATTTAAGAACCAATAACCATAATCAAAGCATTTCCTATATTCTAATATACATTTTAGGTAATTTTAGAATGTTTGCTGTTTTAGCAAAAAATTACTACATACCCATTCTCAGCAGACTTTTTGTTGTTACAGCAAACATTTTTGCCGGTTGCAAATCTCGACTTAAATAAATCCCCGGGCCCGGGTGGCATATCGTCGTTTGTTTTCAGCAAGTGTTCTTCGACGCTGGCTCGTCCTATACGCAATCTTTGCTTACCGTGCTGGTATTTTCCCAGCGCGTTAGATGGTTGCGAACGTGCAGCCTATCCTCAAAGAGGGGAAGGCAACCGACCCTGCGAATTACCGACCAATAGTGTTATGCTCAGCGCTTTCCAAGTTTATGGAGAGCATGGTCAATTACCATCTTGTGGGATAGATTGAGCCTACTTAGCGATCGACAGTATGGGTTTCGCAGAAATCGCTCCACGGGTGAACTGATGGCATTTCTATTTGAACGTTGGAGTCACTCTATTCACCAGTTCGCTGAGAGTAAGGTCGTGGCTAAGGATATCTCCAAGGCATTTGATAGGTTTTCAGCGGTGGTTTTCCCCTCCTAAAGCTGGTAATCATACCAAAACGACATGTGTTAAATATCAATCAAATTGGATAAGAATTGCGTCCTCTAAAAGCTCAAAAATCTAATCAAGAGATCGGTTTATAAGGCAGCTATATCGGGTTATGGGCTGATTTACTTTACCATACTTTGCACAGTAGTTGGAAATCATGCCAAAACGATATAGGCAAAATTTCAGCCAAATCGGTGAATGAGGATGTCCCCACTAGAATTACGAGGAGGTGTAGCAGATCCCCAGATATTTCCATTGCATCCCCTGATCCCCTGAGTGACGTATCCTACCAAGCCGTCATCTCTTTGGGGTCAGACCACCTTCCCATAATTCTCACCATCGACCGATCTCACAACCTCTGAGCGCCGGACTTTTATTAATTAGAAGAAAGCCAATTGGGCTGGCCTCAGAGAGTACATCAATCGCCGCTTCAATGAACTAACACCCCGCACAAATGTGCTTGCCGAGAGTAAATACCGAGACATCATTAACGCAGCACCCGCTCGCTTTATGCCACCCAACGAATACCGCAAGTGCGGCCCAATTTCCCGGCGCAGGCATTGGTACTCGCAGACGAGCGTTATTGGATTCGTTGTACAGACCCCACTAACCCCCGAATCAGCGAGCTGAATCTGGAATTTGTGACTGAAGCAATGTAACTTAGGCACCGGGTTAGGCAAACTGTGGTCTACTGTTAAGTCACTCTCGAACCCGTTGACAGAACCTCAGTCACTTTTGGCGATGTAACCGGGACTGATCCGAAGAGATGCGCCAGGTTGTTCCACCATCAATTTATGTGCATCCCGCGAGTGATAGAGCAAGGAGAAGAGCCATTCGTCGTATCCGTGGTCTCCGAGCCGATGGACAGCCATCACAATTTACCGTGGGCGAAGTTAAGAAAGACATTCGTGGCGCCAAATCATCCAAGGCGTTGGGCCCTGACGGAAACTCTACACTAATGCTGAAGAATATGGATTTACCTGGAGTTGATTACCTTACTACTGCCCTCAACCTGTCTTTAAACACTCTTATGCTTCCTGATGTCTGGAAAATAGGCAGAGTGTTCCCTCTAGTGAAGGCTGGAGAGGACCCGAGTTTGGGAGAGTCGTACAGACCGATCTCCCTTCTCTCGTCAGCAGCAAAGACGCTTAAGGCATTACTCCTCCCGAGCTTCGTAAGAAAATTTTCATTGGCCGAGCATCAAAATGGATTTCGAAGACTGCATAGCACAATAACTACATTGCATGCCATCACCGCATACATTTGCCGACACGGTCAGCCATGCCAAACTATTTGAGTACACCGCCTACTCGTCCCTCCATCCAGGCCTGAAATGCTGGGTCCCGAATTATCTGTGTGGTCGCTAGTAATTTGTGGAATTTAGGGATAAGAAGTCGAAGCATCGTAGAGTCAAACAGGGAGTTCCCCAAGGCGGGGTGATATCTCCGGGCCTGTTTAACCTCAACCTATCCTCCATTCCACCGACTCCAGAAGGCATAGAGATCGTATGGTTGCCCAAAAAGTAATTGCGGATTTTTCATATAGTCGGCGTTGACAAATTTTTTCACAGCTTGTGACTCTGTAATTGCACTCTTTCTTCTGTCAGTTATCAGCTGTTACTTTTAGCTTGTCATGGCATCAGGTCCCCCACCCATTGTTGACATCTACCTCAATCAACTTGCCTCATATTTCGCTGCAGGAAATCTGAAGATCTTCAGCCACCAAATCTTCAGCCACATTGTCCACTACAATTATGCGTGAGGTGAATCCCGAGTTGACTGTGATGGGCGATGAAGAAATGATTCCGACCATCAAGTGTCCCAAAATACTTGGCGTCATATTTGACAGCTCTTCCATATTCTCCCCACAGTATTTAGTGAAAAGGTCAAAAGTAGAAACAAGGTCCTCAAGTCACTTGCCGGCAGCACTTGGAGTGCAGACATAGAAACCTTGTTGACCACGTACAAAGCAATTGGCCGGTCTGTGGTTAGTTAGGCAGCGCCAGTGTGGTCTCGTCAACTTTGTGACACGCAGTGGAATAATATTCAGATCTGTCAGAATGCCGACCTTCGATCTGCGACGGGCAGTATCCTCAGTACTCATGCGGTCTACCTCCATCAGGAGACAAAGATCCTACCAGTGCGAAGACATAACTACATGCTGTCTAAGCAATAACTTTTGGGCTGTTATCGCAGAGAGCATCCAAATCATCATCTTGTGGATAGGTATCCACCGTTTAAAAGCCTTAAGGTGGATCTACATGATCTAGAGCGTGAGGTTCAGCGCTACAAGAGAGAACCTCTAAATCAAGCGGCATATCAAGCGGGTCTAGATAACATTCATGCAGACACGGTAGCAGATGCGGTAAATAGCTACACGGGGAATGTAGTCTTTGGAGAATGACCGTCTCCCATTGCAACTGAAGAAATGGACCTCCCCCGGCAAACCAGAGTAGTTCTGGCTTAATTGCGTTTCGGCAGATGCTGCAGCCTCAACTCCTACAGAGCAAGGATTTATGGCAACGATGCAAAATGTATATCCCGATTGTGATCAAGGACCACACGATACACGTCACCTGTTTCACTGCCCAGCCAGACCCACTCGACTCAGACCCAGATCCCTGTGGACGCAACCCAACTTAGTCGCAGAGTTCCTGGCTCTTGACACTCAACAGAATCAAACAGACGACCACAAACGAAATGTCCACCATCCTATGGTGGAGGATATAAAAGTAATAAGCATTTTCACTTTAAGCAACAAAGCTTACGTAAATACAACTGTCCTCTGTCAACCTCTGACATTTTTACTCGGAATATCAATTGTCGTGTAAAACTATTTTCCCAACATTTCTCGAAACCAACTCACATTCCTACTAGAAAACCAATTATAATCCTTCAGATTGCTATGTCAAACAAACCACAACTATCACAACAACTAATCTGTGGAGTAGCATCAGCAAAATTCCAACAACAGAATGCTTAAGCCAAGGATGGGAACAATAAAACCAAAACACCAAAGGAATTTAATTAAAAATTTAAACAAAACAAAATGTTAACAGCAGCTCCAAGTGTTACATTTAGCCAAGACAATTATTTAAAAAAGCCAATAAATCTTCCAACATCGTTTAGAGCTTCAAGAGGAATAGTGTGGCTCAATGGTGGTCAAATCTATTCGAAGAAACAACGGAGGAACCAACATAACAATCAAACTTTTCAAGTTAACAAATTTAACCGTATTTGTTTGCTGGTTCCTTCATTTTTTGTTCGCCTCTTGTTGCAGAGTTCCTTTTGGCTGTTGCCAATGGCACAGCGAGTGGCTGAATGCAGGAAACCAACAACAATTCCTCAACAATTGAAACGATAACGAATGAACGACAACGATAACCATGGCATCGCCAACAGCTAACTAATTGCTGCTGATATCACCAGCTAAAAATCTTCAAAAATAGAGAAAAAATGGCAAACAATTTTTTTTTTTGTTTTTGAAAAGTTAACAACATAAAGTCAAAGTAAACAGAAACAGCAGTCCAAAGTTGCAAAAAGAGAAAAACATTAATGTTTTTTAACAACAGCTGTAACAACAACAACTACAACAAAATATAAGTTTACCAAACAATTTGTAGCAGTTGTGAAAAAATGCTTACAGATATATCGAGGGTTGTTGGTAAAGTTGGGATTCTTGTGGCCTCAACGTTAGATTGATTGATATAGGAAAGATGTTTTTAAAATAACTCCAAAATAAAACGATCTTTCGATTCGATTTCTCGGCCGCCAGATGGCGCTATTTTTATACAATTCGGCCGAGAATTTTCACGATCACTTTTGTTGTGACTTCCAATATTTGTGCCCAATAAAGTCCGAATCGGTGGATAATTTGATTTATCTCCCATATAAACCGATCTCCCTATTTGTCTTATTGAGCTTCTAGGGGGCGCTATTACTCTCCCATGTTTATAAACATTTGCATGATGACAACATTTATAAATTGCAACGTCTTTGGTGTGTTTTGAGTAGGCATATAAACCAATCTTCCGATTTCCCATTTGGAGCTTTAATCATTCGATTTGGTTCAAATTCCGTAAGATGTATAATCTGAATAGTTCTAAAACCTAATATGTATGGAACCAATCTAGCTTCTTGAGTCGCTAGAGGGCGCATTACCAACTCTAATTAGGCTGAATATTTGATTTATATTTTTTGATGGGACCTCTATATGCCCTGTCCTGTCTCCATTATAAACTCATCTTTTCATTTGAATTCTTGAATTCTCTAGAGGGCGTTGAAAACAATTTTTACCGACAAAATCTGCTAAAATTTTGCCTAGAGGATGAAAACAAAGATTTATTTAAAGAATTGTCTGAGAGATTCAATTCGGCGATGTAATCGAAATCCTTTATTGTGACAATATTGATCATAGGAACTTAGGACTGTCTTAAGTATAATCTGAATGGTTCTAAAACCTAATATTGCCGCTAGAGGGCGCATTTTCAATTCCAATTAAGCTGAAATTTGCTGTACATTTTTTGATAGGACTTCCCTATGACTTGTCACATATGGTCGAAATTCGTCCATAACCTTATAAATCTCTATTATAAACGAATCTTTTCATTTGAATTCTTGGACCACTAGAGGGCGTTGAAAGCAAGTTTTACTAATAACATCTGCTAAAATTTTGCCTGGAGGATGAATACAAAGATTTATACCTAAAGTATTGTCTGAGAGATATAATTCGATATTACGAAATCTCTCAGTGTGGCTTTGGATTAGATTTAAGTGGCTGTCGAGACAAATATTGATCATAGGAACTTAGGACTTCCAATCTCCGTCTTAAGTATAATCTGATTGGTTTTAAAACCTAATACTGCTTCCATATAAACCAATATAAGCCGCTAGAGGGCATTATCAAGTCCAATTAGGCTGAAACTTTGCTTTACATTTTTTGATGGGACTACCTTATGCCTTGTCAGTTATGGTCGGAATCGGTCCATAACCTGGTAAACCTCCATTATAAACCAATCTTTTCATTTGAATTCTTTAACCACTAGAGGGCGCTGATAACAATTTTTACCGGCAACTTCTGCTAAAAATTTCCCTAGTGGATTAATAAAAAGACTTATTTAAAGTATTGTCTGAATTAAAAAATACTGCGATATAATCGAAATCTCTTAGTGTGGCTTTGGGTTAGGTATAAGTGGCTATCGAGACAAATAGGAAAAATCATCGTGCAAAATTTTAGCCCAGTGAGATAAAAGTTGCACCCTCTAGAGCCTCAGGAACTAAAATCGGAAGAACACTTCATATGGGAGCCATATAAGGTTATAGACCGATTCGGACCATAATTAGTACAGCCATTGTAGGTCATAGAAGAAATCACCGTGCAAAATTTCAACGTAGTGTAGACTCAATAAGTAAAATTTTGAGTTTGGGTTATGTTGGAGCTATAGGATGTTATGAAACGATTTGCACAATAAATGGTAGAGGTGTTGGTGGTCATATGAAACATGGCGTTCTGCAGATTTTCGACCAAATCGAATAAGATTATTGCCCTCTAGAGACTTAAGAAGTAAAATCGGAGAATCGGTTTACATGGGACCTATATCAGGTTAAAAGCCGAGTTAGACAATATTTTATTGATATGTAGGTAGTCATAGAAGATATAATGGTACAGATTTTCGGCTAACTTGGATATGTATAGCACCCCTCTAGTGGCCCAAGAAGTAAACTAGGAGATCGGTTTATATTGGAACTGTAGCAGGTTATGAAATGATTAAGACACTACCTGTTAAAGCTGTTGGAGGTCATATGAGAAATCGTTATGCAGAAGTAAAATCGGGGGGTCCGGTTTACATAGGCGTCTAGCTATATAAAAACCTCTCCACAAAGAGGTGTCGCATTGCAACACACCGTTCGGACTCGGCGATAAAAAGAGGCATCCTTTTCATTGATCTTAAACTTGAATCGGACAGCACCCATTGATATATAAGAAGTTTGCCCCTGTTCCTTAATGAAATGTTCAGGTCATGGACCGATTTGGACCATGTTGGAGGTCACAGGAAAAATCATTGTGCAGCATCTTTAGAGGCTCAAAAAGTAAAATCGTGAGATCGAATGTCTGCGGAAAGCATAGAAGAAAAGAGTTATTCACCCATAAGCATCAGACTTTTTCTCATCCCTACAGCCGCTCGGCTCGAGCCCAATAATATGTCAACAACCCACATAAAAGCGGTCCAGAGATTGCGGATAGTAAGTTGCTCTATAAACGGAGTAGCGGTAACGACAGTCGCGGGCAATCAGCGGTATCAAGTGGAAAGTCTCAGTGAGAGGTCGGCCGGTACCGACTCTTACTTAAATAACGAGTAATGCCCGATATTGCAAGGTGAGTTATTGGCATAAGTACAGAAAGGACTCTGGGGGATGGGTTAAGCACGCCCCCAGAAAATGTTTACTTTGGGTCGTCGAGATTGCAGAAAAATTAACAAATTTTGTAGTCGCTTTTTCGACAAAAGTTGTTGGCTTTCAAAACAATTTGTATCTATATAGTGCGAGATTCTTATCGTCCAGCCAGTTATAACTCCCACATAACCGATCTCCCTATTAGAAGAAGCTTCAATTTTGGCTCACTTGGTAGACATTTTGTACATTAATGTACGTACATGTGCCCTTCAACTACGTTAATTTGTGTAAACTATTAATAGAAGCCAAGATTCGGTTTGGCCAAACTAGCCGGTTTTTAATTGTTGTTAGATGACATCAATAGCCATCAATATGGCATTTGAAGACATTTAGTAGTTATTCCGTATCCTAAACTTTTCTATATTTTTGTTTAAATTGTTTATCCAGAATGTGTAAAAAGCTGCCAAACTTCCAAAGTGGACCTCTTTACAAAATAAATTTAAATCTGTTTCCAGCTTGCTTCAACTTAGCACAGCTGCAGTTTCCACATTTTTTTCTTTTACTATTTTAGTGCAAAAAAAAAAATAATGTTTAATTGCAATTTATTTGCTTTAGATTTTTGTTTTTGCTCTCGAGTTGGGTAAATTAAAATAAAATTTAATGATTTCATTTGTAGGCAAAGAGTTACAACAAACTAAACGATAACATTTCATAGCCTTACGATTTTCGAATAGTCAAATACAAATGTAGAGAAATGTTAAAATTTCATGTTGAGAGCAAAGGGTATTAGAAAGTATAACATTTCTGTGCATATTGCGTTTAAAACTTGGGTTGTTATACTTTTTTTGAGCTAGGCCTTAAAATTTAATGGCAATTTTATGTTGAAGTAAAGGCAGAAGGATATATGAATGAATGAAGGAAAAGTAGGTCAAAGATTTTTATTTTAATGTTGGTATTGGTTCTTAGTTTTCTTAATTACAGGGAAAAGGTAATGGGTATTCGTAACAATTTTTAATAGTTGTGCTCAAGGTTAATGAAGGTCTATGGATAAGGAATATGGTTTTATAATTACAATAATTCAATAGTGATTGTTAGAATAATTACCATACGTATGATAGTTTTAAGTAACAACATGTCCATAAATTACCTGTAAGAAAAGAAACAAAAATTAACTATTTAACATTTACTTATGTAAATATCAATAAATTGGTTATATAAAGTAAAAGGTGAAAAGATCAAATGCCTTAACATTCTATGAGGCAATGTTCAGTATCGTTTTTTATGCGGAGTAGCTGCAAATGCGGCCGAGGGCAGTCAGCAATTTCGAGAGGAGAGTCTCAGTGAGGGGTCAGACGGCACTGGATCTTATTTAAATACTGAGTGCCAATGATACTCGAGAGGATAAGGCGAGTTATTGGCGCGATCGTCGGATCTTGGAGCAAAAGGCTCCCGACATCGAGGAATACACGTGCGATTCCACAAAAACCTTGGGGTTGGGGAGCTGGGCCAGCGTATACTTCGCCTTCTCTATATGCATTTCCTGTTAGGCAGTAATTTCTGCCTTGTACTTCTCTAATACTTCCGCCAGCGCGTATATTTCGCCTTCTCTATAGAGAGTGTGGACATTCGAGGTGCAGATCCGCAAATCATGGTCCTTTTTTCCGTTTGCCTGAGTCGTCAATGTTAGGGAAATCTGTTCTTTCTATTCTTTTGTTCCTCAAAGTAATTTGAGAATCAAAAGTATTGAAGGAACGAACACCCCTAACGTTGACGACTCACGCAAACGACTAAAAGGACCATGATTTGCGGATCTGCACCTGGAATGTCCACACTCTATAGAGAAGGCGAAGCATATGGGCTGGCGGATGTATTAAAGAAATACAAGGCAGATATTACCGCCTTTCACGATGGACTGGGAATGGCGTCACAACAACATCAAACTATAGCTGCCATGACACAAGGTATGAGTTTGGCAGTGGATTTGTGGTTTGCCGGAGACTGAAACACCTTGTCTCCAGCTTTACTCCGGTGGGTGAGAGGCTAGCCACAATCCGCATAAAAGCCAAATTTTTAAACATCAGACTTATTTGTGCCCATACCTCGACGGAAAACAAGGACGAGCAGATTAAGGATATTTTCTATGAGGGCCTAGAGAGAGAATATGACCGCTGCCCCGCCCTTGATATTAAAATCGTTCTGAGAGATTTTAATGAGAATATAGGGAAGGAAGACATCTTAGGTCCAACAGTCGGAAAGTTTAGCCTCCACGAGATAACGTCCGGTAATGGGCTGAGGCTAATAAAGGGTGATTTTTTTGAGGTTAGGATTTTCATGCATTAGTATTTGACAGATCACGTGGGATTTCAGACATGGTGTCAAAGAGAAAGATGCTCAGTATGCTTTGACATTTCATCATGAATAGACTTACTAACGAGCAACGCTTGCAAATCATTGAATTTTATTACCAAAATCAGTGTTCGGTTCGAAATGTGTTCAAATTTTGACAAATTTTGTTCAGCGATGAGGCTCATTTCTGGTTGAATGGCTACGTAAATAAGCAAAATTGCCGCATTTGGAGTGAAGAGCAACCAGAAGCCGTTCAAGAACTGCCCATGCATCCCAAAAAATTCACTGTTTGGTGTGGTTTGTACGCTGGTGGAATCATTGGACCGTATTTTTTCAAAGATGCTGTTGGACGCAACGTTACGGTGAATGAACACATTTCGAACCGAACACTGATTTTGGTAATAAAATTCAATGATTTGCAAGCGTTGCTCGTTAGTAAGTCTATTCATGATGAAATGTCAAAGCATACTGAGCATCTTTCTCTTTGACACCATGTCTGAAATCCCACGTGATCTGTCAAATACTAATGCATGAAAATCCTAACCTCAAAAAAATCACCCTTTAGTTCGATTTGGACCATACTTGACACAGTTGTTGAGCGTCATACAAAAGCACTATGCCCAAAATGTCAGTCAAACCAGGCAAAAATGACGGAATCCAGGAGTTGAAGAAGTCAAATCGGGAGATAGGTTTATATGGAAACTATATCAGGTTATAGACCGATTTGTACCGTACTTGACACAGTTGGAAGCCGTAACAGAACACCGCATGCAAAATTTCAGCCAAATCGGACAAAAATTGCAGCTCCCAGGGGCTCAAGAAGTCAATTCAGGAAATCGTTTTATATGGGAGCTAAATCAGATTATAAACCAATTTTGACCTTACTTATCACAGATGTTGGAAGTCATAAAAAACACTATTTGCAAAATTTCAGTCAGATCGGATAAAAACTGAGGCTTCCAGGGGTTCAAGAAGGCAAATCGGAAGATCGGTTTATATGGGAGCTATATCCAAATCTGAAGCGATATGGCCCATTTGCAATCCTCAATGACATACATTATTGTTAAGTATCTGTGCAAAATTTGAAGCGGCTAGCTGTATGCGTTGGACCGCTATCGTGATTTCGACAGACGGACGGAAGGACATGGCTAGATCGACTCAGATTCTCAAGACGATCAAGAATATATATACATATTATAGGGTTCTAGATCAATATTGCGAGGTGTTACAAACGGAATGACTAGAATAGTACACCTCCATCCTATGGTACTGGGTATACAAATTCACAAAAGCCACGAGGCTGTCACCTGATCAAAACACGAGGAACCAAACTGATTACGATGCGATGAATGAAAGGCATTTATCCAGCGTATTAGATGTACGATTGATCCGAGAAGCAAATATAGATTCGGATCATTACCTTGTTGTAGCAAAGGTTCGCACCCGTTTGAGTATGGCGAGAAAAGTACGATCTGACACTGCACTGAAGCTGGACAACAGATAACAACGCTATACTCCACTCGACTGAACCAACTTCTTGATGAAAGCATTCGTAGTCCCTATAATATAACGGCATAGTGGCAAACCATTGCCTACTCTAAGGACCGAAAGCCTCCCCCAAGAAACCTATGGTACGACCAAAAGTGTCGAGATGCCAAGAATGCGGCAGACAGAGCAACCCTGCAATCAGTAGCAACGCGTCAGATGAAGGAGAGGTATCGGAGGAAGAGGAGAAACGTCTATTTCTCAGAAATTAAAGGGGAATGTAATGGAGACGTGACTGTGAGCGAATTGAGATGTCCAGAGTCAGAATAAAGTCCGGAAATCCTACCAAAGAATCAAACATCAATAGCTTTGGTGCAGGCACATTCTCCTGCGGAGACAAAGAAGGAAATATGGTAACAGACACATATATTGGGTTGACCAAAAAGTAATTGCGGATTTTTTAAAAGAAAGTAAATGTATTTTTAATAAAACTTAGAACGAACTTTAATCAAATATACCCCTTTTTTACACTTTTTTTTCTAAAGCAAGCTAAAAGTAACAGCTGATAACTGACAGAAGAATGAATGCAATTACAGAGTCACAAGCTGTGAAAAAATTTGTCAACGCCGACTATATGAAAAATCCGCAATTACTTTTTGGGCAACCCAATAGCATGCTGAGGATATGGAAAGAATATTTTACCCAACTGCTAGTGTCCTTATCATTGAGCTCAAAATTTGAATCGGACAGCACTCAGTGATATGTGAGAAGAAAATTTTCATTTGCTAGTGTTCGACGATGGCGGCGAAGAGGATACCGTAGAACCAATCATTCATGATGATATTGAATGTTAACCTTCTAGTAAGAATGGGGTCCAAGAAGCAGTGACCCGACTGAAGAACAACAAGGAAGCAGGAGGCGACGGGTTACCCGCTGAACTATTTAAGACCGGAGGCGACACGCTGATAAGGCGTATGCATCTGCTTGTCTGCGCAATCAGGCTAGAAAAACGCATACCCGATGAATGGAACCTCAGCATACTATGTCCCATACACAAGAAAGGAGACAAGACGGAATATGCCAACTACAGAGGAATAAGTCTCCTTCTCAACGCATACAACATTCTCTCGAGCTTACTGTGTGAAAGATTGAAACCTAAAGTCAATGTGATAATTGGGCCCTATCAATGCGGCTTTAGACCTGGTAAATCCATCATAGACCAAATTTTCGCCAAATCCTGGAAAAAGCCAGAGAAGGACAAATCAACACCTATCATCTCTTTGTTGACTACAAAGCCGCTTTCGATACCCCTTTCAAGCCATATCTGAGTTGGGTATCCCTGCAAAATTAAAAAGAATTTGCAGGATGACACTTGTTCTGTAGCATGGGTGCTTGTGAAAGCAGACGAGGCAGTGCTTGGAGTGTTTGTGAGAAAGATTCTTTGTAAAATGTATGGTCCAGTTTGCATTGATGGAGAGTATCGGCGTCGTTAATAGTCGGCATAGTTAAATGTATCAAAATACAAGGGTTGCTAGGTCAGGTTGTCAGAATGAATAAAGAAGTTCCAGCGAAGAAATCTTTTGAAGGCGATCACGAAACTTGGTGTCAGAGATTATAAAAGTGGCGCAGAAGATTGAGGCACTTGGAACGCTATATTTCAGTCGCTTTCTGGTCGAGAAAGAATATACATCAGTCCTTATCCCATAGAATAATGTTTTTAATTGAATAACTCTACTGTGTCTCGTCCATCTATTCCTGCCGGTTACCACACTAACTTCATCATACCGCTTGTTACTTTAGAAAACATTGATCTGAACCCCTATTAAGGAGGCCACCGTAGCGCAGAGGTTAGCATGTCCGCCTATGACGCTGAACGCCTGGGTTCGAATCCTGGCGGAACCATCAGAAAAAATTTTCGGCGGTGGTTATCCCCTCCTAATGCTGGCAACATTTGTGAGGTACTATGTAAAACTTCTCTCAAAAGAGGTGTCGCACTGCGGCACGCCGTTCGGACTCGGCTATAAAAAGGAGTCTCATTATCATTGAGCTTAAACTTGAATCGCACTGCACTCATTGATATGTGAGAAGTTTGCCCCTGTTAATTAGTGGAATGTTCATGGGCAACATTTGCAATTTTTTGAACCCCTATTAAGATGGTAAATTGTGCTTGAAGAGTAGAAATTTTTATCCGATATTGCACTGATTCTTCTTCGGAGTTATCTGTTCTAGTCAAAGAGAGCAAAGTAAAAAACCTCTTCAAGTTTAGGTTAAACCACATTCTATCCTTTACGGGCACCAATTCCCATACTGATTAACTTTTTATTTCCTCTAAGTATATACTTCTTGGGAAATTTTTTTTAAACATTTCCCCATCAAATTACTGTTAAATTAAAATACAAGTCTCTTCTCACATTATTTCTTTAGTTTCATAGAAAAGAATGTGTCTCCCAACAATTTACTTAAATATTTGCGTTTATTCGGGATAACCATCACTAAAGTCTATTTGAGAAGATCCAATAAACAAAGAAAAATACCAAACACCACTATTAGCCAAGAATTCAAATGTATCCGTAAGACCCCAAGGCGGCACAGCCTGCCAGCCGACAAACGCTAAACGACCTCCAGAGGCTTATTAACCATCATTATTGTCAATGGCCAGTCAGCCAGCCAGCCAGCTATCCCAAGACGGCTGATGAAAGAATCATTTGGTCCACGAACACCATGAACTGTATTAAAGCCTTACTGATGTAGGAAAAAAAAACCAAGACAATAAAGCCCCGTTAAAAGTATTATGAGGCAAAGGCAAGCAAGACTTAAGGCGTACAAAAATGCAACATTGTCAGCAAAAGGCTGAAGAAACACACCAAACAAAGAACTTGTGCAAGAAATCCCCTTATATCCATTCCACTGTTGGAGGGGAATGAATGCAAGCAAGTAAACAATGACACTGAAGTTGCCATTCATCTTTGGGGCAGAGATGACCACTGGGCTTTGGATATGTACAGCAAACGGTCATTCCAAAGTTCTTCTTATTTGCTTCTTATTTGTTGTTAAGTTAAATACATTTTTATACCATAAAGATTCATTAAAGTCCATAAAGACTTGTAGGAGCAGGTTTAATATGCTATGATGTGGGGAAATTCAATTTATTTTATTTTAATCCTTGAGATGAATATATACGTAAAGAAGTGAGGATGAACGTTGTGAATATAAATGAGTATGAAACTGTATTGTGCAAATCCTGTGTGAGAAAAAGGCAGTTTCTTTCTGTTAAAACTCAGAAACTTTTTAGGGGAAAATTTTCCTTTGATGATACAATTGTGTACCCACCATAGGATGAGGATCTGAGGGGTCATTCCAATTGTATGTTTTCGAAATATTGATCTGGAACCCCTCCTAATGCTGGCGACATTTGGGAGGTACTGTACCATTTAGTATGGCAGCCATGTAAAAAGTTCTCCACAAAGAGGTGTCGTACTGCGGCCCGCCGTTCGGACTCGGCTATAAAATGGAGGTCCCTTATCATTGAGCTTAAAACTTGATCGGACAGCACTCATTGATATGTGAGAAGTTTGCACCTGTTCCCTAATGGAACGTTCATGGGCAAATTTGCATTTGCATTGATCTGGAACCCCATAAGACATCATCTTGACATTTTAAGCCGATCCAGACATGTCCGTCCGTCTTTGGAAATCACAATACCTGTCCAATGAATAAAGATATCCGCTTAAAAATATCCACACATAATTCTTATTGTTGTAGGTCGTTGGAGATTGCAAATGTGCTTGATGGGCTCAGATTTGAATATAGCTGCCATATATAGTGGTCTTTCGACTTGAATTGTTGAGCTCTTAGAAGTTATTATCGTAGTAGGTTCATATTTTCCGGGTAGTGTTCTGTTACTACTTAAAACGACAAAGCCAGTATGGTTCAAATCGGTCTATAACCTGATATAGCTCTCATATAAACCGATCTTCCGATTTTATGTCTTAAGCCCCTACAAGCCGCAATTGCTATCCAATTTGACTAAAGTTGTGCATGTGGTGTAAGTACGGTACACATCGGTCTATAACCTTATATAGCTCTCATATGAACCAATGTTCCTATCTTGAGCCCCCGGAACCCGTAATTGTTATTCGGTTTGACCAAAGTGTTGCACTTTGTGTTCTGTTGTGACTTGACATGGTAAGTATTATCCAAATCAGTCTACAATCTAATATAGCTCACATATAAACCCATCAGCTTTCTACTGCTCTTTTGATCTTAAATGTTTTCTGGTTTGGCAGAAATTTGTAAAATGATGCCCTTTAACTAAGTTTAATTTAAGTTTAATTTGCAGAATCCATAGACTCCAAAAATTCGGCGCGGTCTATCTCAGCACATTTTTACTTTTTATACCCACCACCATAGGATGAGGGCATACTAACTTAGTCATTCGTTCCCCATAAAGTATATATATTCTGGATCGTCTCGAGATTCTGATTCGATCCAGACATGACATAGTAGTCGAGGGCGTAAATCTAGCCGCTTGAAATGTTGCACAGATACTTTATATCGATGCAAATGGGCCATATCGGTTAGATTTGAACCCAGCTCCCATATAAACTGATCTCCCGATTGGACTTCTTGAGCCCCTGATATAGCTCCCATATAAACCGATCTCCCGATTTGACTCCTTGGGCCTCGGGAAGCCGCACTTTTTGTTCGATTTGGCTGAAACTTAGCGTGATGTGTTCTGTTATAAATGTTAACAACTGTGCTAAGTACGGTCCAAATCGGTCCATAACCTGTTATAGCTCCCACTTAAACCGATATCCCGATTTGACTTCTTGAGCCCCTAGGAGCCGCACTATTAGTCCGATTTGGCTGAAACTTAACACGATGTGTTTTGTTATGACGTTCAATAACTGTGCTAAGTACGGTCAAAATCGGTCAATAACCTGATATAGGTCCCATATAAACCGATCTGCCGATTTGACTTCTTGAGCTCCTGGAAGCCGAAATTTTCATCCCATTTGGCTGAAATTTTGTTAATGGCGTTCCGTTATGACTTTCAATAACTGTGCTAAGTACGGTCCAAATCGGTCAATAACCTGATATAGGTCCCATATAAACCGATCTGCCGATTTGACTTCTTGAGCCCCTGGAAGCCGCAATTTTCATCCCATTTGGCTGAAATTTTGTTAATGGCGTTCCGTTATGACTTTCAATAACTGTGATAAGTACGGTCAAAATCGGTCAATAACCTGGTATAGGTCCCATATAAACCGATCGCCCGATTTGACTTCTTGAGCCCCTGGAAGCCGCAATTTTCATCCCATTTGGCTGAAATTTTGTTAATGGCGTTCCGTTATGACTTTCAATAACTGTGCTAAGTACGGTCCAAATCGGTCAATAACCTGATATAGCTCCTATATAAACCGATCTTCCGATTTGACTTTTTGAGCCCTTACAAGCCACAATTTTTGTCCGATTGGGCTAAAATTTTGCACATAGTGTTTTGTTGTGACTTCCAACAACTGTGCCAAGTACGGTCCAAATCAGTCTATAATCCGATATAGGTCCCATATAAACCGGTCTCCCGATTTGACTTCTTGAGCCTATACTAGCGGTAATTTTTGACCTATTTAGCTACAATTTTGCATGCAGTGTTCTGTTATGACTCCCAACAACTGTGCCAAGTATAGTCGAAATCAGTCTATAACCTAATATAGCTCCCATATAAACCAGACTCTCGATTATCCTTGTTCGGTTCCCAGAAATTTTAATTTATTATGAGTCAAATCTACAGTACTTATGAGCGCAATTCTATTCCGACATGGCTGATCTCCCGATTACACTTTTTGAGCCCTTAGAGGAAGCAGTTCTTATCCGATTTGCTTTTACTTATTGAGCAATTAGAGACGTAGTTCTTCTCTGGTTTGGATGAAATTTTGCATAACGACAAATATGATCTTAATCGGTCTATAACCTGATAAGGTTCCCATATAAACTGATCTCCCAATTTTGCTTCTTGATCGCCGATAGGCCGCTATTCTTATCCGACTTTATTGAAATACTGCACAATGACATCTACCGTAATCTCAAACATCCACGCCAAGTATGGCCCGAATCCATCCACAATCTGATGAAGCTCCAAAAGTACAGCAAATTGTATTCTTTATACTTTGTTTGCCCATTAAGTGATGATGGGCAAAGAACTTGCGATCCATGGTGGAGGGTATATAAGATTTGGCCCGTCCGAACTTAGCACGACTTTATAAATTTTATTTTGTCTTATTTCATGTTATTTTTTTCACTCTACTAACAACTTCATGATAAATTGAACAGCAGACATTTTGGGCAAATAACAGACTATTTAGCAGGCAGCCTGCTGGCTTTAAATTGCAAACACTTTGCTATAACAGCAGAAATATTGCTGAAATATCATCAACATCTTTTTTTTTTGTGCCTTATTCTAGTTATGTTTCCAAATTGATAGAACGCCAATAATATCTCAAAACACCTCTTTAAAGTGATCGCCTACATTAAGAGTCACTTCAAAACAAACAAAAATATTTTTTTAACAGCATATTAACACATAATGTTCTATTTTTCAAGTTCTGTTTTTACGTCTTCTGTCATTTTCATTATTTTCGATCGATGATGTATTCTTACACATCTCTTTTTTGGTTAACAGTTATTAAACAGTAGCCCAAGTGTCAAAACACCAACCAACAAACAAAAGAAAAACGTATCTATAACAGCAATATTTGATGATGATGATTCCTCCATTTCAGTGGAATTTTGCACAATGACAACATCGGTTTCTGATGACAATGCATTTATAATAACCTCCATACCTTCATACCTCTTAACCTGATTCGTATTTAATACCTCAGAGTCATTGTCCTTTCGATGATGTAAGATGTGTGTGAGACTAGTTGAGATACCGCTATTATTTGCTTCGATTGCTCAACGTATGGTTGTCAGTATAAAGAGACATAGAATTCCTGACATAGGCTTTTCGAGGTTTTTTTTTAGAATTGGTCGGTTTTTTTTTAATTGGCCAAATTATGTGAAGTTCTGCTTATTGAAAACATTATTAATTCTACAACTTCGGTTAGGTTAGGTTAGGTTTCTGGAGGCCATATTGGCGCAGAGGTTAGCATATCCACCTAAAACGATGAAGGCCTGGGTTCAAATCCCGGCGTGGACGAAAAAAAATTTCAGTCTTACTAATGCTAGCTTAATTTCTGAGGTATCAGGCCATTTTAAAACTTCCATTCATCAACGACTACCTTAGCAATTTGAGGACGTACAAGCAACTGTTGATTAGGAGTAAGGAAGATCACTTTAGAAGATTTGTACAGGACAACAGAGATGAGCCATGGGGCAAGGTTTACCGCGTGTGCCGGCGCGGTTGGCAACGGGTTTCTAGTCAGGGTGACCTGGGCGGTTTTAGAGTAGGGGACAGTGTTTTGACTTCTTGGAACGAGTGTGCTAGGGTGTCTGCCGGCTTAGAAGCGAGAGCTCACCTGGCATGGATGGTATAACTGGACAGATGTGTAAAAACATCTACAAGATGTGTCGCGGTGGGCTATTTCCCTCGTACGTGGAAAGGTGCTCTAGTCGTGGTCTTTCTAAAATCGCCCGATCGAGTGAGGAGCAATCCAAGATCGTATCAGGGAATCAGTCTCTTCCCCGTACTTGTAAAATTATTGGAGAGGATAATGGTTAAAAGATTTAGGGAGGGCTACGAGAAGGGTAGCCCGGAGGCCACCGTAGCGTAGAGGTTAGCAAGTCCGCCTATGGCACTGAACGCCTGGGTTCGAATCCTGGCGAGACCATCAGAAAAAAATTTTCATGTTTAGTTTTCCCCTCCTAATGCTGGCAACATTTATAAGGTACTATGCCATGTAAAACTTCTCTCCAAAGAGGTGTCGCACTGCGGCACGTCGTTCGGACTCGGCTATAAAAAGGAGGCCCCGTTATCATTGAGTTTAACTTGAATCGGACTGCACTCATTCATATGTGAGAAGTTTGCCCCTGTAGAATGCCCCTTAGTAGAATGTTCATGGAATTTTGCAATTTACGAGAAGGGTACTTTTCAGAACCAGTTCGGCTTTCGAGAGGAAGAGAGCACTGTGGATACCTGGATCCATGTGCAGAACTGTTTGAGAGAGTCGAGCACCAAATATGTCCTTGGCATATTAGTCGATTTCAAAGGCGCGTTTGATTACCTTCCATGGCGTAGAGTACTCACAAGATTAGGAGAAATAGGTTGTCGGGAACTTTCTCTCTGGAGTAGTTACTTCTGTGATAGAAGAGCTTGCGTGAATGGTGCTAGCGATACGGTTGGGAAGAACATTCAGCGTGACTGCCCTCAGGGGTCCAAATGTGCTCCATATATATGGAACCTCATGATGGATCCCCTGCTGGGACGTCTCGCTGAGTCCTTCAAAATCAGCGCATATGCGGATGACCTGCTCATCCTGGTTGAAGGAGATTCCAGACTTGCTCTGGAAACTCGTGGTGAGCTTGCCATGGGCATTGTGCGCGAATGGAGCGATGGTGTTAGTGTTAACGCCGTGTAGGACAAAACCGTTACAATGTTGCTCAAGGGCATCTTGTCGCGGAACCGTCCACCCACGATTCTATTTGGTGGAGCTGGCATCACTACCAGGTATTTAACGCTACATCACTACCAGATATTTATGGCTCGTTAAATATCTGGTAGTGAATGTTTCAAAAAGAACGGGTTTTTTGGTCCATTTGGATGGGGTGAAGGAGAAAATGACTGAAGTAGCCGGAATGCTTAAGCGTGTTCTGAAACGTAATTGGGGTCTTAGTCGTCGTTCAGTTGGGTACATATATGGTGGTCTATTTGTTGCTTGCTAAACTTATGGAACGCCTGTATGGCACGGAATTGCTGCGACTTTCTTAGGACAAAAGAAGATCCTCTCTTGTCAGAGGGTGGCAATGCTGGCCTACACACAGGCAAGCAGTGTGTAGGACATGTTTCGACCGATGCACCACAGGTATTGTTTGGCGCGCCCCGCTTGATTTTCTCGTGAGTTACATGGCTGTACTGTATAGAGTGAAAAAGGAAATTCCATTAGTGCGTGAGGATTGGCTCACTGCCTCTGAGCTGGCAGATGGGGATGTTAGGCGACTCAAGGCACTCCTTTTGGTGCGTCTTGATGATAAGTGGAAAACTTGATAGACGAACAGTGACAATGGTCAGGTGACAGTGGTCAGGTGACGCGACGTTAAAACGAGAACGCCAGGACTTTGGCTTTGGCCTAAGTCAGGGCTTCGTACTGACGGGACATGGGTCCTTTAATGCATTTTTACATCAGAGAAATTTGTTCGCGACTGATCTGTGCGACTGTGGCAGACCTGAAGACTAAAGGCATGTACTGACTAAATGTCCGCATTAGAGATTTAGGCGCAATGGGGAATAGCAAGGCGATGTGGGATTTCAGCAGGGCCCTCGAAGAGAGACGACTGTTGTAAGGCTGGCCACCTTTTCCCGGGATTTATTAGGAGATGGACAAGACTTAGTGGAGGCATGAATACACCCTAGTTATCCCTGACGAGGTGTTGCTGTACTGGTGCGACCGATTGATTTGGTGCTGCGCATGACATGGCCTGGCACCTGCCTTGCCTATGTTGGTGCTGCGGCGTTTGCCCATTGTTGTTTCCCGTAGCTTTTGTGGTCGTGTTCGGTCATCTGTGAGGGTGATCACGTTGATATTGGAACGGGTAAGTGTGGCAAAGCCCTTGAGGGCTGCTGTGTCCTGTTTGTGTTTGTGTATATCGTCTTGACGTATGTTGTTTTGATGCATACTTTCGAATGCTGGCTTAAAGTCGGCTTAGGGCGATTTCTTTCTCACAGGTAACCAACTGGTAGTACTCCTTTAAGATTACGAAATCCGACCGGAGAGTTTAATCTGGTACCACGGGTGTCACGACCCCCTGGAACTTCGATTCCAACCTGACAATGGTGAGGCCCCAGTGGGGAGCAACGTGGTGGCTGTGGTTTGTACCCAAATCGCGGGTAGAGCATAAGCTTGGCGTGGAGTTGCGTTTTCAACCGGGTGCCGTGACCCATAGATCGGAAGGAGTCTTATGTAGTGCTCCGCTTACCAACCAAGAAGTGAACACGTGGGATCAAATTGGTACTCATGTGTAGATTACCACATATGGGGGCGTTGGTAGACCCATTGTATTCACCATTGGGCCTTGGGCCTCGCAGGTTTGGGCCGTGATGGCAGGCATCTACGTTAAACACGACATTCATGTGTCACTAAGCCCTGGGAAAAACAGGAGATTCCTTATTGTCGAGCTAAAACTAGAATCTGACTGCACTCATAGATATGTGAAAATTATCACCTATTCCTTTACGAAATGTTCATAGGAAGATCTATAAATTTTTTTTCGATCGCTCTAATGCTTCTTTACCAGCTCCTGCCGACCGAGGGGACGCCTCCCCATGCGTGGAGGGCGCGTACACACGAAATTACGGAATGTGGGGTGTTAGTCATGATTCTATAGTATCGGCTACAGATAGTACTTTGTCTTTGACGACAATTTTTGTTACGGGTTGTCTTAGGGGACGTTTTTTTAAGATTTTGTATTAAGAGAAAAGTTTATTAAAAGTTTCTTGAAAAATTTTCATACAAATTTTTTGTTTAGACAAATTTTTATCGATTTTTTCATAATTGTTTACCTTTTTATTCTTTTTGTTTGGAGTTATTTGTGAAATATTTTATTTTTATTCTTTTGAAGTTCATATCCAAGGTCTAGAAACTCTTGTCTAAATATTTAATAAACTCTTTTTTTTTTTTTGCAGCTTAGACTTCATACCACTCAGTTTGCCCGTTCCAAGTGTTTTACTCAAATTTTCTGTCTTTTTTTTTAATATTCCCTGTAAAGCTTCCCCAAATAAAAACTTTAGGCAACTTTTTGCCAGAAAGATGATTATCAACACCTGGAAGCACGTTTTAAGTTTGTTTTTTTTTTTCATTTTGCGGTAACCACCAACTGCGGCAACCAATGCAGCCGTCTCTTCTTCCTGTGGCCGGTCTGCAAAGACGTTTATATTTTTGCTTAATGTTTTGTAAACGGTTCTTTTGTTTTGCTCAAAAGGTATTTTGCCCCATCTCCTCCCTTCATGGGTTTTTGTTTAGCATGAATTGCAAGAAGAAGAAAAATGATTTTTTTTCGAAAAAAAACCAAAGCATTGAAATTATTTTGAACTTGAAAATTTCCCACGTGATGGTATGAGTTTCAGCTTGAAAAACGGTGCAGACATTTAATAGTGAACGCCGTCATCGCCACAATATCGTGATGATGAGACAGACGACGACTGTGGCGTTGATAATGATGATGAAGTTGAATAGTCGGATAATGTTCAATGCTAAAATGTGGTTACCGGTAAATAATGAGCTACAGTGGAACGAACGCATTGAGAGGTATTAAAAAGTTTGGGAATTAGGCTTTTCTAAAAGTCAAAGCTGAATGAAGACCACCATTATGTAAAAGTGAGATAGAAACGGCATTAAGATTGGTTGTAACAAATCTTACAGCTAGAGAAGACTGGATATAATCATGATTAAAGAAAAACTTCATATAAGAAATAATTCTCAATTGATATAAGGTTTTATCCGTATTGCGGGGTGCCTTTAATCTTCTAATTCCTCCTTTAAAAGTTCAACAGCACGAGGATAGTTCTGAATGGGGACAATCCTTCTGGTATCTGATAATTTCTTTTCAGTAAAAATGCAAATTTGCCCATGAACATTCCATTAAGGAACAGGGGCAAACATTTCAAATAGTAATGAGTGCTGTCCGATTCAAGTTTGAGGTCAATAAAAAGGGGCCTTCCCCTTTTATAGCCGAGTTCGATAGTCGTGGCGTAGTGTGACACCACTTTGGGTTAAAGTTTTATATGGCATTGTAACTCAGAAATGTAGCCAGCCAACACAAGGAATTTTTTTTCTGATGTTCTCCCCAGGCTTTAAGCGTCATAGGCGGACATGCTAAGCTCTGCGCTACGGTGGCCTTCATTCCTTTTCAGTAATCAATATAAAATCCTTTATTTCTTACGATATCCATTTTCGTAGTGAAATTAGTTCGACTCTCTCCTTTTGGGAGAAACAACATCAAAAAATATTTTTTTATTGAATTTTATAATTTTTTTTGTTATTACACCTATTAACTAATTGTCTTTCTATTCACACCACTGTAATGGAAGAAAAAAAATTCTAAAAACAACATCATCGCCAAAAGGAATCACATGTCGACGTTCTATGAAGAACCTCTTAGTTGATGTGAATGATTGTGAAAAAAAGGTTGAGATGAGAGATGTGAAATGCATACCATTCACCGTCATTGTTTATTTGCAGTGCAGCGAACCAATGTAAGTGCATGCAAGGTAAGCACCTATAAACATTAAGGTGGCAAGAAAACAAACAAGTAAAAAGGCGTTAAGTTCGGCCGGGCCGAATTTTGGATACCCACCACCTCGGGTATATATGTAAACTACCTTTCATTAATATCCGGTGAATATTGCATACCTAAAGTTCCAATAGCTACTATATCGAAATATTGGGTTGCCCAAAAAGTAATTGCGGATTTTTTAAAAGAAAGTAAATGCATTTTTAATAAAACTTAGAATGAACTTTAAACATATATACTTTTTTTCTACAGCAAGCTAAAAGTAACAGCTGATAACTGACAGAAGAAATACTACTAAGTAAAAGTCATTGTTCAATTGTGTATTACAAAATATTGGTCTTTTTAGTAGCTACATCTAAAAATAAACCGATCTGAACCATATACCTTACGGATGTCGAAAAGCCTAACACAAGTCACTGTGTCAAATTTCATTGAAATCGCATTATAAATGCTCCTTTTATGGGGCCAAGACTTTAAATCGAGAGATCGGTCTATATGGCAGCTATATTCAAATCTGGACCGATCTGGGCCATATTGAAGAAGGACGTCAAAGAGCCTAACACATCTCACTGCCTCAAATTGCGGCGGCATGGGACAATAAATGCGCCATTTATGGCCCCAAAATCTTAAACCGAGAGATCGGTCCATATGGCAGTTATATACAAATCTTGACCGATCTGTGCCATATTGCAGAAGTATGTCAATGGGCTTAACTTAATTCACTGTCCTAAATTTTGGCGACATCGGACAATAAATACGCCTTTTATAGGCCCAAAACCTTTAATCGAGAGATCGGTTTATATGGCAGCTATATCCAAATCTGAACCGATCTGGGCCAAATTGAAGAAAGATGTTGATGGGCCAAAGAAAACTCACTTTCCCAAATTTCGGCAAAATCGGATAATAAATGCGCCTTTTATGGGCGCAAAACCTTAAAACGAGAGATCGGTCTATATGGCTGCTATATTCAAATCTAGACCGATTTGGGCCAAATTGTAGAAGAATGTCGAAGGACCTAACGCAACTCACTGTACCAAATTTCAACAAAATCGGATAATAAATGTGGCTTTTATGGGCCTAAGACCCTAAATCGGATGATCGGTCTATATGGCAGCTATATCCAAATCTGGACCGATTTGAGCCAAATTAAAGAAATATGTCGAAGGACCTAACGCAACTCACTGTACCAAATTTCAGCAAAATTGGATAATAAATGTGGCTTTTATGGGCCTAAGACCCTAAATCGGAGGACCGGTCTTTATGGCAGCTATATCCAAATGTAGACCGATTTGGGCTAAATAAACGAAAGATGTCGGAGGGCCTTACACAACTCGCTGTCCTAAATTTCAGCATAATCGGATAATAAATGTGGCTTTTATGGGCCTAAGACCCTAAATCGGAGGAGCGATATATATGGCAGCTATATCCATATCTGGACCGATTTGGGGGAAATTGACGAAAGATGTTGGAGGGCCCACACAACTCGCTGTCCGAAATTTCAGCATAATCGGATAATAAATGTGGCTTTTATGGGCCTAAGACCCTAAATCGGAGGATCGATATATATGACAGCTACATCCAAATCTGGACCGATTTGGGCCAAATAAACGAAAGATGTCGCACGGCCTAACGCAACTCACTGTACCAAATTTCAGTAAAATCGGATAATAAATGTGGCTTTTATGGGCCTAAGACCCTAAATCGGATGATCTGTCTATATGGCAGCTATATTCAAAATCTGGACCGATTTGAGCCAAATTAAAGAAAGATGTCGGAGGGCCTAACACAACTCACTGTACCAAATTTCAGCAAAATCGGATAATAAATGTGGCTTTTATGGGCCTAAGACCCTAAATCGGAGAATCGATATATATATGACAGCTATATCCAAATCTGGACCGATTTGGGCCAAATAAACGAAAGATGTCGCAGGGCCTAACACAACTCGCTGTCCCAAATTTCAGCATAATCGGATAATAAATGTGGCTTTTATAGGGCTAAGACCTAACGCAACTCACTGTACCAAATTTCAGCATAATCGGATAATAAATGTGGCTTTTATGGGCCTAAGACCCTAAATCGGATGATCGGTCTATATGGCAGCTATATCCAAATCTCGACCGATTTGGGTCAAATTGTAGAAGGATGTCGAAGGACCTTACGCAACTCACTTACCCAAATTTCAGCAAAATCGGATAATAAATGTGGCTTTTATGGGCCTAAGACCCTAAATTGGCGGATCGGTCTATATGGGGGCTATATCAAGATATAGTCCGACGTGGCCCATCTTCGAACTTAACCTGCTTATAGACAAATGAAAGAATCTGTGCAAAGTTTCAGCTCAATATCCCTATTTGTAAAGACTGTAGCGTAATTTCAACAGACAGACGGACGGGCATGTCTAGATCGTCTTAGATTTTTACGCTAATCAAGAAAATATTTACTTTATAGGGTCGGAAATGGATATTTCGATGTGTTGCAAACGGAATGACAAAATAAATATACCCCCATCCTTCGGTGGGTAAAAAAAGGGGGAAAAAATAAAATGAACATCTTTCACAATATCCTATAATAGAAACCAATGAAGAAACTGTAAGGCTTACACATTATTTTATTTACTCTTCTTATGTTACTGATAATACATTCATCAACCACCCTAATGTACATTCATGCCAAATTAATATCGCATAGCATGTGTACATAGTAGTTTGCAGTTTTCCGCTAGTAAGGTGAAAATAGTCTCAAAGCTTGGAGTAACACAAAAATACTGTAAATCTTTTACAGTTCATGTGCCAGGGTAACGGTTTAAAAGATTTATTCTTTCCAACGCCAAAAGAAAGTGTTGTAATGGTAAATTTAGGTAGCTAAAGTCGGTAAACATGGTGTTGAATGTATTTAAGGTGCAGTTTGAATATACCAAAAAATTCAAATACAGATTTTTGTTGATAATTAAACTACCTTATGGGAATATAATGACTCATTACTCAAATTTGGAAAAAAAATTTATTGGTCTTTGAAAACACTTCGAAGTACAGTGAGCCACACCTTATATTATGCAGTGCATACTGTCTAATTCCAATTTCCTAATTCCTTGGAAATGAGAAGGCATACCGCCGAAAATGGCCGTTTGTGACACATCGAAATATTGATCGGAAACCTAACAAAGTCCATATATTCTTGATATTCTGAGTCGATTTATCGAAAGCGCGCCAACTTTCGAAGGAGTAAAGGTAGGCACTTGAAATTTTGCACAAATACTTCCTACTAGTGTAGGTTGGATGGGATTGTATATGGGTAATACCCGTCCATTTCGATACAGCTGTCATATAACCGATATTGGATCTGAAGTTCTTGAGCTTCTAGAGCGAGCAATTCTTATTTGATTTGACTGAAAATTTCCATGAGGTATTTTGTTATGACTTCCAATATGATCCGAATCGGTCCATGTTTTGATATAGATACCATATAAAACGATACTGGATCTTGAGCCTCTAGAGGGCGCATTCTTATACGATTTGGCTGAAATTTTGTATGAGGTGTTTTTTTATGACTTTTAACAACTACGCCAAGTATTGTCCAAATCGGTTCATAACCTGATATGACTTCCATATAAACCGATCTTCCGATTATAAGTACGTTTCGTGTTTTGTTTCATTGTCAAACATTTTCAGTTTGGTCTATAATTTAACCATGAATCGTCTTACAAACGAAAAACGCTTGCAAATTATTGAATTTCGTTATCAAAATGCGTGCTCTGTTTAATTGACCCACTGGAGCGGTTATTCGGGTTATTCTGACTAAGTTTCGCACCAAATTTACATTGTTGGACTTTAAACCACCAACATGATTACGTAGAGTAAGAACTGAAGAAAAAATCGCAGTTGTATCGGCCAGTGTTAATGATGACCATCAATTATTGATTCGTCGCCGTTCGCAGTAATTGGGCCTCTGAAACTCAGCAACGGGGAAAATTTTGCGGAAGGATTTAGGTGTGAATCCTTTCAAAACACAGCTGGTGCAAGAATTGAAGCCGAACGACCTACCGCAATGCAGAATTTTTGGAAAGTTGGCCGAAGATCTACTTTTTTAACGAAAAATTGTGTTCAGCGATGAAGCTCACTTTTGGCTCAATGGGTACGTAAATAAGCAGAATTCTCGATTTTGAAGTGAAGATCGGCCAGAAGCATTGCAAGAGCTACCAATGCACTCAGAAAAAGTTAGAGTTTGGTGCGGTTTATGTGCTGGTGGCATCATTGGATCGTACTTCTGCAAAGATGATGCAAATCCTAACGTAACTGTGAATGGTGAGCGCTACCGTAAAATGATATCCTATTTTTCTACACTGATGCTGAAGAATCTGAATCAACCTGGAGTCGAGTACCTTACGACTGTCCTCAGCCTGCCTTTGAACACTCTTACAGTACCCGATGTCTGAAAGATGGGCAGAGTGATCCCGCTACTTAAGCCTGGAAAGGATCCGAGTAAGGGGGAGTCGTACAGACCGATCTCCCTACTCTCACCAGTAAGCAAGACGCTTGAGGGACTACTCTTCCCAAGCCTCGTTGGAGAATTTCAATTCGCCGAGCATCACCATGGATTTCGAAGACTGCATAGCACAACAACTGTTCTGCATGCCATCGCCGCACACATTTGTCGTGGCTTCAATCAGCCCAGGGCCCAGGGCACTGGACCTATCGAAGGCATTCGACTCGGTCAGCCATGCCAAACCTTTTCAGGACATCGCCAATACGTCCCCCCAGCCAGGCCTGAAACGCTGCGTCGCGAATTATCTGTGTGGTCGCCACTCATTTGTAGAATTTGGGTATACGAAATCGAAATACCGTAGAGTGAAACAGGGAGTTCCCCAAGTCGGGGTGATATCTCCGGTACTGTTTAGCCTCCTACCTATCCTCCATTCCACCGCCTCCAGACGGAAAACCTCCATCAGGAGGCAAAGATCATACCTGTGCGATGACATAACTACATACTCTCTAAGCAATACCTTTTGGGCTGTTATGGCAGAGACCATCCAATTCGTAATCTTGTGAATAGGTATTCACCGCCCAGAAGCCTTAAGATAGACCTACATGATCTAGAGCGTGAGGACCAGCGCTGCAAGAGAGAACCTCTACATCAAGCGGCATATCAAACGGGTCTAGACAACATTCATGCAAACACAGTAGTAGATGCGGTGAATAGCTACCGGGTGAATGTGGTCCTTGGAGAACGACCGCTTCCCATTGCACCTGAAGACATTGACCTCCCTCGCCAAACCAGAGTAGTTCTGGCTCAATTACGACCCGGCAGATGCAGCCACCTCAATTCCTACAGAGCAAGGATTGATGCCAACGTGCATGATGTATGTACCGATTGTGACCAGGGACCAAACGACACACGTCACCTGTTTAGCTCTCCAGCCACTCGTCTCAGGCCCAGATCGCTCTGGACGCACCCCATCTTAGTGGCAGAGTTCCTGGATCTGGACATTCAACAGAATCAAGCAGACGAAAGATAGAACGCAACATACTGCTACAACAACAACAATAGTTTAAAAATATTTGCTTTGGTCGAAATTTGACACGGGTTGCTTAGTAACCCATCTGAAAACATCCGCCGAGTTCCACCAAAATTGTTTCAGAATTATTTCTATTTGTTGGGTAGGTGTAGGGTATTATACAGACGGCATCGTTTTACTTTTGCCTTTCCTTACTGGTTTTTCGCTAACTATTATAGGACAATGCGCAAGATAAGCATGTCCGCTTATGACGCCGAGCGCCTAGGAAAAACATCAGTACAAAATTGTCAACGGTTGTTATCCCCTCACTTATTTTGGCAACATTTTTATACCCACCACCGAAGGATGGGGGTATATTCATTTGTCATTCCGTTTGCAACACATCGAAAAATCCATTTCCGACCCTATAAAGGATATATATTTTTGATCAGCGTAAAAATCTAAGACGATCTCGCCATGTCCGTCCGTCTCTCTGTTGAAATCACGCTACAGTCTTTAAAAATAGAGATATTGAGCTGAAACTTTGCACAGATTGGTTTTTTGTCCATAAGCAAGTTAAGTTGGAAGTTTGGCTATATCGGAATATATCTTGATATAGCCCCCATATAGACCGGTCCGCCGATTTAGGGTCTTGGGCCTATAAAAGCCACATTTATTATCCGATTTTGCTGAAATTTGGAACAGTGAGTTGTGTTGGGCCTTTCAATATCCTTCGTAAATTTGGCCTAGGTGGGTCCAGATTTGGACATAGCTGACATATAGACCGATCCGTGTATTAAGGGTCTTAGGCCTATAGAAGCCACATTTATTATCCGATTTTGCTTAAATTTGGGACAGTGAGTTGTGGTGAGCCACTCAACATCCTTCTTCAATTTGGTCTAGATCGGTCCAGATTTGGATATAGCCCCCATATATACCGATCCGCCGATTTAGGGTCATAGGCCTGTAAAAGCCACATTTATTATCCGATTTTGCTGAAATTTGGGATAGTGAGTTGTGGTGGGCCCGTCGACATCCGTTGTTAATTTGGGCCAGATCGGTTCAGATTTGGATATAGCCCCCATATAGACCGATCCGCGTATTTAGGGTCTTAGGCCTATAAAAGCCACATTTATTATCCGATTTTGCTGAAATTTGGGATAGTGAGTTGTGGTGGGCCCGTCGACATCCTTTGTTAATTTGGGCCAGATCGGTTCAGATTTGGATATAGCCCCCATATAGACCGATCCGCGTATTTAGGGTCTTAGGCCTATAAAAGCCACATTTATTATCCGATTTTGCTGAAATTTGGGACAGTGAGTTGTGGTGGGCCCTTCAACATCCTTCTTCAATTCGGTCTAGATCGGTCCAGATTTGGATATAGCCGACATATAGACCGATCCGCCGATTTAGGGTCTTAGGCCCATAAAAGCCACATTTATTATCCGATTTTGCTGAAATTTGGGACAGTGAGTTGTGTTAAGCCCTTCAACATTCTTCGTCAATTTGGCCCCAATCGGTTCAGATTTGGATATAGCTGCCTTATAGACCGATCCTACGATTTAGGGTCTTAGGTCCATAAAAGCCATATTTATTATCCGATTTTGCTGAAATTTGGAACAGAGAGTTGCGTTGGGCTCTTCGACATACCTTTGCAATATGGCATAGATCGGTCCAGATTTGAATACAGCTGTCATATAGACTGATCTCTCGATTTAAGGTTTTGGGGCCATAAAAGACGCTTTTATTGTCCGACGTCGCCGAAATTTGGGACAGTGAGTTAGGATAAGCCTCTCGACGTACCTCTGCAATATGGCATAGATCGGTTCAGATTTGGATACAGCTGTCAAATAGACCGATCTCTCGATTTAAGGTTTTGGACCCATAAGAGGCGCATTTATAATCCGATTTCACTGAATTTTGAAACACTGACTTAAGCTAATCTCTGCGGCCACCGTAGCGCAGAGGTTAGCATGTCCGCCTATGACGCTGAACGCTTGGGTTCGAACCCTGGCCACACCATCAGAACAAAAAATTTTCAGCGGTGTTTTTCCCCTCCTAAAGCTGGCAACATTTGTGAGGTACTATGCTATGTAAAACTTCTCTCCAAAGAGGTGTCGCACTGCGGCACGCCGTTCGGACTCGGCTATGATTGAGCTTAAACTTGAAACGGACTGCACTCATTGATATGTGAGAAGTTTGCCCCTGTTCCTTAGTGGATTGTTCATGGGTAAAATTTGCATTTTACATTTTTGGCTTACGTTAGGCTTTTCGACATCCGTGTCGTATATGGTTCAGATGGGTTTATTTTAGATATAGCTAATAAAAAGACCAATATTTTTTTATACACAATTGAACAATGACTTGTACGTATTAGTATTTGGTCCAAATCGGAACATATTTCGATATAGCTGCTATGGGGCATAAGGTATGCATTTTTCAACGGATTTTGAAGAAAGGTGGTTTACATATATAGCCGAGGTGGTGGGTATCCAAAGTTCGGCCCGGCTCGAACTTAACACCTTTCTATTTGTTTTGGTATTCAGCCATGTTAACCTTCCGACTTAATGATGTAACTCTGGCATACTTCATTCGGAATCGTTTTTAAAAAAGAGGACCCATTAAGTTTAAACTTGAATAGGATAGCAGTGATTGATAAATGCATTTGTAGTACCCTGGAAACTATATGGCAACATGAAGTAGGAAGTACAAGGACTATAAACAGTTCCGATAGGCTAGGAATACTGTTGGACTTGCACCATATTTGAAGATACCTTGGTAACATTGATAAGCCATTAGCTCAACCAAGACTCATTGTGTGTTCATTGGAACATGTGCAGAAGTTGAATGGGTTCTTCAAAAATCTTAAGTCTACCTCTAACTAGCATACATTTCTTTTCCCAGAAATTCTTTTATCGCAACCAAAATGATATCACCACAATGACTGACATTTTGCCTTGACCTCTAGTAATAACAAGAAAAAAAAAAAGAAAACAAATTGGCAAAATTATTGATGGTCTTCTTTTGATTGCTAGACTGAATACAGTCTCAAATACATAATTGAATAAAATTAATTTCACTCGGATTGCGAAAAATAAACGAAATATGGCCAATGTGACCCCAGGTCAATTTGAAATCGAAGAGAAGCCCCCATGGTCCAAAGCATTCAAGCAAAATTGGCAACTAATAAAAAGTAAGAAATAAATAATCAATTTCATTAAATTTCTGTAATCAAATCAAGAGATGAGAGAAAAAATTAAAAAACACACATAAATCATTTTGGACTGTTGGACAATTTCAATAGAAAATAAAAATCAAGTGGAGAGTGAAAAAAAGCGCCATGTCATAAATCATTAAGAGCTGCTCTACAGCTCCAAGGGACAGTGTAGGGTGGGGGTGGTGTTGGTGTTGGTGACACACAGAAAACCAGTCAACCGATTTAAGTCTGACAATCTGAAATCCACCATACTCAATTCAGCTGCCGATAATGGCATCCAGGCCATAGAAATTATAGAAATTTTCCCAACAGCAAAAAAACAGAAAAACAATTCACTTGTTTTTTTTTTAATTTTTTTATATAACGGTGATGGCTATTATCCAGCCCCACATTATTTTGTATAACCTTTTTAAATAGAAAAATTACTCACATATGCGTCGTTTAAATAATTATTTTGCTGTTTTCTCTGATTTTTTCGCCCTCAATCGTTTAATTGTGAACTTGAAAATTCTTATTTAATTACAATTTTATAACGTACTACGTGTGTTTACTTGTACAGAAGTATTGTGCCAGTAATTACATGGTTTATTTATTTTCTATCCAACATTCATTCTCCTACAAGTTGAATTTTTTCCCTCATTTTTTAATATTTTTTTCTGTTCATATCTGTCTTAAGAACAGTTTAAAATTTATACACATGTTGTGCTCATGAAGTTGTTATTATTTATTGTCGAGTCTGTGCTTTGCTTTGCATTGTCGTCCCATCCATCCATTTCCATATAAATTATAGCCTTTGCTAAGAGCGTTTTTCTGGTCTTTTGTTCTGTCTCTCTGTCTGACTGTCGTTTTGTTTGTTTCCCTTACGAGTTCATGTCTGCCACAAGACGTTTGTTTGTACTACTCGTACATTGCTGATGATAGGTTTGATGGATATGTTTACACTCTACATCATGCAAAGGTCCAGTCCATAAAACCTGACATGCCTGACATGTTACAAATTACCACAAAGAAAGTTTTAAAGTCTAGATAAATTTGTTAATGGAGACAAGTTAACATTTTTAGACGACCTTTAAGGTTCTATGATTAGTAAAATTTTTTGGACAAACTTTGTTTCAGTCATTAGCCAAAGAAAGAAACAAGTAAAATGGCCGGGCCGAACTTTGGATACCCACCACCTCGGGTATATATGTAAACCACCTTTCATCAAAATCCAGTGAAACATGTATATCTAATGCCCCATAGCAACTATATCGAAATGTGTTTCGATTTGGACTAAATACTTATAAGTACAAGTCATTGTTCAATTGTGTATAACAAAATATTGGTCTTTTAAGTAGCTATATCTAAAAATAAACCGAACTGAACCATATACGATACGGATTTCGAAAAGCCTAACATAAGTCACGGTGTCATATTTCAGTGAAATCGGATAATAAATGCGCCTTTTATGGAGCCAAAACTTTAAATCGAGAGATCGGTCTATATGGCAGCTATAACTAAATCTGGACCGATCTGGGCGAAATTGAAGAAGGACGTCGAAGGGCCTAACACAACTCACTGTCCCAAATTTCGGCGAAATCGGACAATAAATGCTCCTTTTATGGCCCTAAAACCGTACATCGAGAGATCGGTCTATATGGTAGGTATATTCAAATCTTGACCGATGTGGGCGATATTGCAGAAGCAAGTCGAAGGGCTTAACACAATTCACTGTCCCAAATTTCGGCGAAATCTGACAATAAATGCTCCTTTTATGGCCTTAAAACCTTACATCGAGAGATCAGTCTATATGGTAGCTATATTCAAATCTGCACCGATCTGGACGATATTGCAGAAGGAAGTCGAAGGGCTTAACACAACTCACTGTCCCAAATTTCAGCAAAATCGGATAATAAATGTGGCTTTAATGGGCCTAAGACCCTAAATCGGCGGATCGGTCTATATGGCAGCTATATCCAAATCTGGACAAATTTGAGCCAGATTGAAGACGGATGTCGAAGGGCCTAACATAACTCACTGTCCCAAATTTCAACAAAATCGGATAATAAATGTGGCTTTTATGGGCCTAAGACCCTAAATCGGCGGATCGGTCTATATGGGGGCTATATAAAGATATAGTCCGATATAGCCCATTTTCGAACTTTACGTGCTTGTGGACCAAAAAAGAATCTGTGCAAAATTTCAGCTCAATATCTCTAATTTTAAAGACTGTAATGTGATTTCAACAGACAGACGGACGGACATGGCTTGATCGTCTTCGATTTTTACGCTAATCAAGAATATATATACTTTATCGGATCGGAAATGGATATTTCGATGTGTTGCAAACGGAATGAAAAACGAATATACCCCCATCCTTCGGTGGATCAGATGAAATTTGGGTAAAACGGTATATAGACCAATATGTGAAATAAGCGTTTATAAGAAAGTTTAACATAACACATTATACCCACATAAAAATGTTCAACATTCTTATAAACGCTTATTCGACATATTGGTCTATATACCGTTTTACCCAAATTTAATCTGATCCACATCAAATCGAGGTATCAAAAACAACTCGTACTTCGCAATGTCTTTACAATCGTATGATAAATCGTCTATTATATGCTAAACATCCCAAAATCGGTACCACTCTTATGATTGTTCCAAGTTACGGCATAACCGGATAATAAGTGCAAATCCTTAAATCGTGCGATCGGCCTATATGGCAAATATGGTCCACTTAAGGTCGATTATTCAGCGTATGGACAAAAATATTTCGGCTTATTTTCCCCATTGTCAAAGGCTTCTATATGATCAAAACATACGGAAGCACAGACTCAAAAACATAGCAAATGCAAATTTTGCCCATTAATATTCCACCAAGGAACATGGCCAAATTTTTCACATATCAATGATCCGATTCCAGTTTAAGCTCAATGGTAAGGGACCTCCTTTTTATAGCCGAAAGGCGTGCCGCAGTGCGACACCTCTTTGGAGAGATGTTTTACATGGCATAGTACCTCACAAATTCTGCCAGCAATAGGAGGAGAAAACCACCGCCGAAAATTTTTTCTGATGGTCTCGCCAGGATTCGAACCTAAGCATTCAGCGTCATAGGTGGACATGCTAACCTCTGCGCTACGGTGGCCTTCGACTCACAGAGATTGCTCATTCGTATTAGAAATTTACAACGCCAATTGTAGTGGAACCCCATTTAGTACAGAAGCTTTGCACTGCTCATACTTACCCCATATATTCAGCAAAAAATTCTGGAAAAATTACCTGGAAAATGAAGAAAATGGATATTAGTTTGTTTCTGCACAATAGGTAACTGAATGCGATATTTTCTTAATAAAAACATCATTTTTCAAAAAAAAGTTGTTAGTGAACAAATAATATATGGGTGCTATATCTCTTTATGGGGGATATCAGTATCTCCTGTTCCTTAATGGAGTCTCCATGGGAAATTTAGTAGTATATCTCTCTATTAATCTATCTGAACCATAGTTAATGTCAGTTTTTAAGGGCAAAAGACTACTTTATACCAAGCCCCATGTCTATTTTTTTCTCAAAAGTTTCGTGCTCTACTTTCAAAGACCTTTCATTTGAATCCCATATTGGTGGGGTAGGGTAAATTTGTCCTCTTTAGGGGGTATTTTGGTGAAGGGGCGGCCCCCAAACACTTGGTCCCTCATATATCAGATTCCTATTTTACTTTCAAATACCTTTTATTTGAGCCCCATATTATCAAGGACGATGAATATACCCCATTTAGGAGTGTTTTGGGGGCTGGTGTGGTTCCCCAAATACGTGATCCCACAATTGAATATCGAATAAGTTTTCTACTCTTAAATACCTTTCATTTGAGTCCCATATAGTCGTGTTTGGTCTATATATATATATATATATATATATATATATATATATATATATATATATATATATATATATATATATATATATATATATATATATATTGGTGGGTCTTGGGGCGGCCACCCTAGGCATCCCACTTGGATAAACAATTTTTGTTTTTAGTTTACTGTAAGAGGGCACAGAAAATTTCGCTTAGATAGTACCACCCATCTCCGAGATAAGGCGTTTCTGAAAACCAGGTAAAGGGGGAGGGTGCGCCCCCCTTCCAATATCAAAAAATATAGTGCTCTATTTTCCCCATGGGATCATTATGCGCCATGTGTGAAAATTAAACAAGTAAAAGCGTGCTTAGTTGGCCCGGCCGAACTCTTATATACCCTCCACCATAGATCGATAAAAGAAAAGAATTGCTCTTATATTGATGCTATATCAAGTTATGGTCCGATTCGGACTGTATTAATTTTTGGAGACCATAAAAGAAGTTATTGTGTAAAATTTCAGCCAATTCGAGTAAGAATTGCGCCCTTTAGGGGCTCAAGAAGTAAAATAGAGAGATGGGTTATATGGGAGCTGTCTCAGGCTATAGAGCGACTCGGACCATATTTGACACGTATGTTGATGGTCAAGGAAGAAGCCGTTATACAAAATTTCAGCCAAATCGGATAATTATTACGCCCTCTGGAGGCTCAAGAAGTCAAGATCCCAGATCGGTTTAAATGACAGCTATATCAGGTTATGGATCGATTTGAACCATATTTGGCACATTCGTTAGAAGTCATAACAAAACACGTCATGAGAAATTTCAGCCCAATCGAATGAGAATTGCGCCCTCTAGTGGCTGAAGAAGTCAAGATTCCAGATCGGTTAATATGGCAGCTATATCAGGTTATGGCCCCACTCCTCAAGCCTGCCAAATGGATATATCGACCTATCATGGCAATATGGGATTCAAATGAAAGATACTTGAGAGTGGAAAACGAATCTAAAATCCGAATGCGGAGACAAGAAAGCACCCCCCATATTGGACAATTATGCCAGCCATCGCTATGTGCGACTTAAAAAAAAGGTATTTGAACGTAGAGTACAAATCTGAAATTTTTTTCAGGATCAATTATTTAGATGGCCGCACCACCCAAAAAAAAACTATCCCCCAAATCGGTCATATGTAGCGACCATGGCAATATGAAATTCAAAAGAAAGGTATTTGGGAGAAGAGCACGAATTTGATATCCAATTTTGGGGCGAAATGTCTGAGAGGCCGCCCTACCCCCGAAATCGGATATTTTACCATGGAAATTTGGAGCTGAAATGAAAGCTATTTGGGAGTAGAGCACAATAACTTTTTGGGTCTCATGAATAGGCCTAGGCCAAATTTCTTCAGACAATTATCACAACTGTTTTAACTACTATGGCTTATACTGTCGAATTCAATCAACAAACAGCTATATTTTTATAGCGTGCCTAAGATATCTAACACCCTGATAACCTGGGCTTGAAGAATTATTCTTACATCCTTCTTACGCTAGATTATTAAACGCATCGAAACGTATTCTGACCTAGTACAATACAGCCTACCAGACGAATTGTTGAACTATAAAGAAAGGCTGTCATTAGAAACTGTTCTAAAAAAACTAAAGGTGATACATAAGATGGGCAATTCCTCATATTGCTGAATCTCGAGATATTCTTATAAAAATTTAGCCTTTCGTGGAAGTAAATTTTTTAGAGGCATATAGATTGCCAAGATCAATATTCGAAGGGTATAATTCCATGATGATGGATAAAGATGAAGTTCCAAAACATACTCGTCATTATTAAGTTGATAGGTTTCAAGCCATCCAAATGCAATTTTTCAATCTTCAATAAATTTCCCATATCATAATGATATGGCTTACTTTTTTAATCCAATTATACACGGTGTCTAGTTTAAGGCATTAAAGAGTCGACTCAATGAAGTTTTGTTGATTGCTTGTTATTGTAATTGCTGTATTACCGATGTAATATGGACTTTAGCCCTGAACTTGACATTCATTTCAAACAAATTGTCCCCACATTTAAACAATGGACGGAGGAACGAACGACAATCATTAAAAATTTAACAACACCATGACGTGACAACTTAAAGAAGTGCATGTCAGTGAATTTTCCTCAAACACTACAACTTCCCCCTAGTATTGTCGTTAAAAAAAAAAAAAACGATGAAGAAATGCACCGGTTTCTGTATGTCTGTCCGTATTTGTTAAGCAATTTGTTGCGGACTGGTTAAAGGGGCTGGGTGTTTTGTTAACCTCTGTTTTTTAAACGCCTTGCTTGGCACGAGTTAAACTTCTTAATTTCTTCTTTTTTTTACATGTTAACCTTCGCTCTGGTTTTGGAAAATTACCCATTGTTGTGTAGTGGTCAACGATGTGTATAAAAGGGTTATAATTTCTTGTTAACTGTTAACGCATTTGCGGTTTACTTTGAATATGTCAATTAGAGGCTTAATTCGTTTATCCATTGTGAGTTAGGTTTAGGGCACATTTAGTGAAGGGCTTTATTGTAATTGAGACTATAGTGGGAACATTCGAAAAAGAATTGCTGCTATAAGGGCAAACAGCCTTTGCGTAGTGATTGGTTTATAGAAAATCATTCTACTTCATTTGGATGCCTATAGAAATGAAATTTTGACAAAATTTCCTATAAACATTTAATTTTAAAAAATCTATTATATAATAAGTAAAAGCGTGCTAAGATCGGCCGGGCCGAATCTTATATACCCTCCACCATAGATCGCATTTGTCGAGTTCTTTTGCCGGCATCTTTTCTTAGGCAAAAAAGGATATAAGAAAAGATTTGCTCTGCTATTAGAGCGACAGCAAGATATGGTCCGGTTTGGACCCCAATTAAATTATATGTTGGAGACCTGTGTAAAATGTCAGCCAATTTGAAAAAGAATTGCGCCCTTTGGGGGCTCAAGAATTAAAATTGAGAAATCGATTTATTGGTTGCCCAAAAAGTAATTGCGGATTTTTTAAAAGAAAGTATATGCATTTTTAATCAATCTTAGAATGAACTTTAATCAAATATACTTTTTTTACACTTTTTTTCTAAAGCAAGCTAAAAGTAACAGCTGATAACTGACAGAAGAATGAATGCAATTACAGAGTCACAAGCTGTGAAAAAATTTGTCAACGCCGACTATATGAAAAATCCGCAATTACTTTTTGGGCAACCCAATATATGGGAGCTGTATCAGGCTATAGACCGATTCAGACCATAATAAACACATACGTTGATGGTCATGAGAGGATCCGTCGTACAACATTTCAGGCAAATCGGATAATAATTGCGACCTCTAGAGGCTCAAGAAGTCAAGATCCCAGATCGGTTTATATGGCAGCTATATCAGGTTATGAACCGATTTGAACCTTATTTGTTACAGTTGTTGAAAGTAAGAATAAAATATGTCATGCAAAATTTCAGCCATATCGGATAGGAATTGCGCCCTCTGGAAGCTCAAGAAGTCAAGTCCCCAGATCTGTTTATATGACAGCTAAATCAGGTTATGAACCGATTTGAACCATACTTGGCACAGTTGTTGGATATCATAATAAAACACCACGTGCAAAATTCCAGTCAAATCGGATGAGATTTACGCCCTCTAGAGGCTCAAGAATTCAAGACCCAAGATCGGTTATATGCCAGCTATATCAAAACATGGACCGACATGGCCCATTTACAATCCCAACTGACCTACACTAATAAGAAGTATTTGTGCAAAATTTCAAGCGGTTCGCTTTACTCCTTCGAAATTTAGCGTGGTTTAGATAGACAGACGGAAGGACAGACCGACAGACGGACGGATATGGCTAGATCGATATAAAATTTCACGATGATCAAGAATATATTGGGTTGCCCAAAAAGTAATTGCGGATTTTTCATATAGTCGGCGTTGACAAATTTTTTCACAGCTTGTGACTCTGTAATTGCATTCTTTCTTCTGTCACTTATCAGCTGTTACTTTTAGCTTGCTTTAGAAAAAAAGTGTAAAAAAGTATATTTGATTAAAGTTCATTCTAAGTGTTATTAAAAATGCATTTACTTTCTTTTAAAAAATCCGCAATTACTTTTTGGGCAACCAATATATACTCTATGGCGTCTCAGTCGAATATTTCGAGTAGTTACAAACGGAATGACGAAATTAGTACACCCCCATCATATGGTGTAGGTTATAAAAATGAAATTGTTGCGCTTTGTTTGTTTATTTGTTTCTTTGCCTATAATGTATAGACTCCAAAACGGCTGAACCGATTTTAATGAACTTTCATAGATGGTATAGTTTGAGTCCCCGGTAAAATTTGGGGGACCCTCCCCCTTATCCTAATTTTCAAAAACGCCAAATCCCGGAGATGGGTGCAACGATTTAAGGGAAATTTTGTATACCACATTATGGCCCCCTAAAAACACGAAATTGTTATAACATTTTAGGGTCACATACCTTGGGGGGGACGCCCCATCCCAAAACCACCCGAACGGACATGTTTTTCGATTGGGACAATGTGGGTGTCAAATGAAAGGTATTTAGGAGAAGAGTGCGAAAATTTTTACCCTAAGAGTGGGGAAGGGGGGGTGGTCCCCTACCCCCAAATTTTGTATACCACATTATGGCCCCCTAAAAACACGAAATGGTTATAACATTTTAGGGTCACATACCTTGGAGGGGACGCCCCATCCCAAAACCACCCGAACGGACATGTTTTCCGATTGGGACAATATGGGTGTCAAATGAAAGGTATTTAGGAGAAGAGTGCGAAAATTTTTACCCTAAGAGTGGGGGGGGGGTGGTCCCCGACCCCCAAAAGGACTCTCACCGCTTTGGGCAATATTGGTACCAAATGAAAGGTATTTAAAAGTAGATTACATATCGGATATTCAAATTTATTCCTTGGTGTCTGGGAGGCCTCCCCATCCTCCAAAACCCCCCAGCAGGAGTTTACTTACTATGGCAATAAATAATAGATATTTAATAGTAGAAAACTAACTTGATATCCAATTTTGAGGCCAAGTGTTTGGGGGTCGTCTCTCTCCAAAATATCATGCTAAACCAATGGCAATTGGGACTCAAATAAAATAAATTTGAGAGTACAGCACGATGCTGGTTTTTATGCATCCTACATACCTATAAAACTGGATATATTTTTGGATTATGGCAAAAAGGGGCTCAAATCTGATATTTGTTTTATGGCCAAGTGTTTCAAGGACGCCTCACCTCATGAACTCCCCCTTAACTACACATATATACCGACTATAGTAATATGTAGCTCAAATGAGAATACTATCATCATTTTAACAGGCGGACTCTCTCCTTTCCCTTTTTTCAGGAACGTCAGGACATGTGTCAGAACAGGAACGTCAGGACATGTGTGGGGCGATTTAAGCGAAATTTAGTTTATTTATAATAACAGAAATTTGGTATCCTTATTTAGGGCGGATAATTTAAGGGGGCCGCGCCAGCTCCAAATCCCGCCAAATGGAAATATAAACCAATAACGGCAATATGGGGCAAAAAGGAAAGGTTTTTGAGACTAGAGCACGAATCGGATATATGTGGGTCGACCTAACCCCCAAAAATCCCCCCTACCGGATATATTTACCGACCACAGCAATATAAGTTTCAAATGAAAGGTATTTGGGAGTAGAGCACCAATATAATATCCACATTGAGGCGAAATATCTGAAAGGCCGTACCAGCATCCCCAAACAGGTCTAACTTCCTGACCTTGCCAGTATAGGGATCAGATAAAATAAACGAGTGAAAGAAGGCGCAGCGTAGCAGGCCCCGTCCAGCTAGTCTTCTTATATATGAACATGAATTTATTTTATTTTTTTTTGTTTGTTTGTCGGGTTATTTGTTTGTTCCGTATAGACTCAAAAACGGCTGAACCGATTACCTAGAAATTTTTCACAAATTGTGTAGGTTGGTCTGAAAGGAAACATAGGCTATATAATTTGTTGATATCGCAAGGGGGCGGACTCTCCTCCGTTACCCCAAAAACACCACACAAAATCAAAAGTAGGCCGATAAGAGAAGAATGCGAATATGATATTAAAAATTGGTTGCAAGTACCCAGGTAGTCGCCCTAACCCTACAACTTCTTAAAGCAGAGTAGATTACGAATCTGCCGTACAAAATCAGATCGAAGTGTAGAGGGTCACTCACTCGGGAAATTCATATTCATTCAGGGGACAAAGACCCTGGGATCCCTTCAACACAACTTATTTACCGATCATGCCATTATGGGGTTCATAAGAAATGTTTTTGAAAGTAGAGCACGAATCTTATATTAACTTTAATGGTCAAGTGACTACACAGAAATACCCCTTAAACCGGAAATATTTACCAATGCGGTATATAGGACTCACAAGAACTGTATTTGGGAGTAGAGTAAAAATTAGCCTTGGAACCGAGCAGGGGCAAACTTCACCCATATCAATGAGTGTTTGCCGTTTCAAGTTTAAACTCAATGATAAGGGACCTTTTTTCAAAGCCGAGTTTGAAAGGCGTGCCGCAGTGGGACACCTCTTTGGGGAGAATTTTTAACATGATCAAGCATACCATGTCACCTAGCAAATTTCGCCAGCATTAAGAGAGGATAACCATCGCTTTAAATGTTATTCGATATTCTCGCCAGGATTCGAACACAGGCGTTCAGCGTCATGGCGGACATAGGCTAATATGATACGAATTCGATATTCACATTCAGGGCGAAGTGTCTCCATCCTAGAAAGATATTAGAGAGTTGAAGAAGACGCAGCGGAGCGGGCCCGGTTCGGCTAGTTTCTTATAAAATTTAAATTTTTACAAAATCGCCCAAGACCACTTCATGGATTGCCTTCAACATCACTATTCAATGGTATAAAATGGAAATAATCCACATTGTTTATACAACAAGGAAGTTCCAATACCCCCAATAATTGGAGACAGCAATTATCACACAATTAGCTATCATAAATATCCAAAAAAAAAAAGATTATAAAGAAAAAAAACAACTCGTTTTGTTGCATAATATACAATAGAGCAAAGCGCAGCTTACAAATGTTGAAAAATGCAAATCTCTGAATAATTAATTAACCCCATAGATTTTGATGTCACATGACAATGATTATAGTCACTGGAATCATGATCATGATGACCGAGCACAAAAAAAAGCTCATATTCCAATTGGTTGGTATGAAAAAAGAAAAAGAAAAACAAAATCACCTGAACCCCATGGTTCCGCATTGACTCTGTTATTAGTAGTGATGTTAACTAATGATCGCTATTAGCCCGTTGGTTGTTTTTTTATATGCAAAATTAGTTAAGCTGCCGCTAAACTATGGAGCATTTCAAAATGTATAGCTGGTGTTTCTTGTCATTTTGTTTTTTAAGTAAGTTTTTTGTAACAAAATGTTAACAGAAACAGAAAAAATACGAATTAGTTTTTAAAAATATACCATAGAAGATTCTGTTTTGTCTGGGTTTTTTTTTGGACCTTCTTTTCAAGGTCGCCTGAAGACTTTCTTATGCTTCTTTTTGTTTTTCCTAGCCAAAACCATCATAAATATGATTTATTTGAAAGAAAAAAACAAAATTTGTATTATTTTGTGGCTCCCAGGCTAAATCTTTGTTAATATCGTTGTTGGTTTATATTAATTGTTTTTTTTTCCTTTAATATCTCATTTTAAAAGAAAATGAAAGGGTATTCTTCTACAAAATAATAAACACAATAAAAGGTGGGAAAAATACAAATAAATTGAGTATTAGATTATTGTTGTAGTATAATGTGTGGATTTATTAGATAATTTAAAGATGTTTTTGTTATGATTAGTAGAGCCATAAATATAAATAAAATGTTATGAACCATGCTATTAAAGCTTCAAATATATTGTCATAATTTAAATACCCTTCAACATAGGGTGAGTGGAAGAGCAACACCTGGAAATATTGGTCTACAATCGTAAAAAGTATTTAAATTCATGATGACATTGAACATTACGAGTCGATTCAGCCATGTCCGTCCGTCCAGATACGAGTAAAATAGAAAATTTAATTTTGTCTTTAGAGAAAATTTCATAGAAATTTTGTCCTTAGAGAAAATTTCATGGAAATTTTGTCTTTAAAGCAAATTTCATCAAAAATTTTTTTAAAGAAAATTTCATGGATATTTGTTTCTAGAGAAAATTTCATGGAAGTTTTTCCTTTAGAGAAAATTTCATGGAAATTTTGTCTTCAGGGAAAATTTCATGGAAGTTTTTCCTTTAGAGAAAATTTCATGGAAATTTTGTCTTTAGAGAAAATTTCATGGAAATTTTGTCTTTAGAGAAAATTTCATGGAAATTTTGTCTTTAGAGGAAATTTCATGGAAATTTTGTCTTTAGAGGAAATTTCATGGAAATTTTGTCTTTAGAGAAAATTTCATGGAAATTTTGTCTTAGAGAAAATTTCATGGAAATTTTTTCTTTAGAGAAAATTTCATGAAAATTTTGTCTTTAGAGAAAATTTCATGGAAATTTTGTCTTTAGGGAAAATTTCATGGAAGTTTTTCCTTTAGAGAAAATTTCATGGAAATTTTGTCTTAAGATAAAATTTCATGGAAATTTTGTCTTTAGAGAAAATTTCATGGAAATTTTGTCTTTAGAGGAAATTTCATGGAAATTTTGTCTTTAGAGGAAATTTCATGGAAATTTTGTCTTTAGAGGAAATTTCATGGAAAATTTGTCTTTAGAGAAAATTTCATGGAAATTTTGTCTTAGAGAAAATTTCATGAAAATTTTGTCTTTAGAGAAAATTTCATGGAAATTTTGTCTTTAGAGAAGATTTCATGGAAATTTTGTCTTTAGAGAAAATTTCATGAAAATTTTGTCTTTAGAGACAAACACTTGGTCCCACATTTGGGTATCAGATTCAAATTCTACACTTAAATACCATTTATTTAAGGCCATATTGCAGTGGTCAGTAAATAAGTCCTCTTTGGGGAGAGTTCTGGGGAAGTGGTGGAACCCCAGAAACTTTGTCCCACATTTGGATATCAAATTCGTATTCTACTCGCAAATATCTTTCATTTGAGTCCCATATTGCCATAGTCGCTAAATATGTCCGATTTTGGGGTGTTCCCCCAAACACTTGTTCCGACAATTGGATAGCAGATACGTTTTCTAATCTTAAATATAATTTTAAATATTTTTCATTTGAGTCCCATATTGCCGTGGTTGGTCTATATAAATATTTGGTAGGTTTTGGGGGTGGGGCGGCCCCCCTAGGTATCCTATCTGAAATTTTGGTACCAATTTTTTTTAGGTTACTATAAGAGAGCCCACATCATTTCGCTTAATCACCCATTTCCGAAATCTGGAGTTTCTGAAAATTAGGGTAAGGGGGAGGGTCCGCCCACCATCAGATATCAGAAAATTAAGAACCCTATTTTCACCACGGGATCATTATGCATCATCTGTGAAAATTTCAAAAAAATCGGTTTAGCCTTTTCTGAGTCTATAAGGAAAACACAAATTGATTTTTTATATATAAGAAGAAGATTCCCCCGGCCGACACGGGATAAATATGAGCACCACACAGGCTGGAACTTTGAGCTGCGACTTGTGGGGTGTTCACGGACGACCCTAGCAAAACGAAAAAAGGACCATGATTTGCGGATCTGCACCTGGAATGTCCGCACTCTCTATAGAGAAGGTGTAGTATACGCATTGGCGGATGTATTGGAGAAGTACAAGGCAGATATAACCGCCTTACAGGAAGTGCAATGGACTGGAAAAGGTGTCACAACAACACCAAACAGTAACGAACTTTACTATAGTTGCCATAACACCAGGCATGAATTTGGGTGTGGATTTATGGTTAGTCGGAAACTGAAACATATCGCCTCAAGCTTTACTCCGGTGGATGAGAGGCTAGCCACAATCCACATAAAAGCCAATGTTTTCAAAATCAGCCTTATATGTGCCAATGCCCCGATCGGAGACAAGGACGACCAGACCAAGGATAATTTCTACGAACGCCTAGAGAGAGAATACAACCGTTGTCCCGTTTATGATATTAACCCTCCCCCAAGAAACCCATGGTACGACCAAGAGTGTCGGGATACAACTAAAGCCAAGAATGCGGTATATAGAGCAACGCGCCAGATAAAGGCGAGGTATCGGAAGAAAAGGAGATAGGAGAAACGTCTATTCCGCAGAAAGAAAAAGGAAATGGAAAGACGTGAGTGTGAGCGAATCAAGATGTACAGGAGTCATTATGAAGTCCGGAAATTCTATCAAAGAATAAAATATCAAACCGATGGCTTTGGTACAGAGAGACAGAGAGCTATATTGACCTCCTTCTTACTTTCTTTTAGTAATAGCCTCGTCTTCTAACAATCTGGGTCTCCCCATAGGTTTTTCGCAGTCCTACCGACCGTTTTGTTGCTCCACAATGTTGCATGCGCATTCATCGCCTAAGCCCTTAACTCGGACTGCGTCGACCCGAAGACCTCGGGTCAACCAACTTTAATGATGGCAGTCCTCTGGCCTTTATTCCGAAATCATTCCCCTTAAACCGTTATGGCCCGGCACCCACGATGCGGATTATGTCATCCTCATAGAAGGCGTTAATCGCCTTCTTACATTCCACACTGTTCGTGATCTTACCGTCCAGTTTGTTATTGCTTTATGGTCAGTTTACCGTCCGTAAAGATGTTTACACACGACGTCATCGCGTTAGAACCACAACACTTCACTCATTCCGTGATCGCCCGCATCTCCGCCTCAAAGACCGTATTATGGTCAGTCAGTCTAAAACAGATCTTAGTCCTTGGTTTCAAGGAAATTTTGACTTAAAGGAATATTTTACATATATTTCGTTTTTAGAAAAAATTTCACACTTATTTCTCTTTTGAACAAAAATTTCATATTATCTCTATGTTCTCCAAAATGACTTATTTTGCTTATGATATTCCCCCTCCACTTTGACCCATAATGATGGCATTAAACCCCCTTAAAAATGCTTTGTTCCGGTTAGAGGCAAGCCATTTGTTAATTGGTGGCTAGTGTGTTAGCTGCTGAACTTCAGACAGACTTCCCTTGAACTAAAGTCTTCATACGAGCGCTTTTCCCCCCATCACAAACTAATGACCATTAAATTAGTGCTAAATGTTTATATCCACTTTTCCCCTTGCCTCTTTCTGCTGTCTGCCGAGGAGTAAGAGGCTAAAAACTGTTGGATTGGCTACAATGCGTGTTGGGTTCCGTGAAAACAATGTCTTTCGTCTTATAATTATCTGAAGCGACTTCTGTGCCATGGGCTTAAAAGTGTGGCTGGCCTCACACAAAGCGAGGTCACATGGAGAAATTCATGCATTTGTCCGGCGTGTCGATGAGTCTTCTGTTGGTAGCTTTCTTTTAACAAGTGGTCATTAGCCAACAAAAAACATATGATTTTATTTTTCTTGAAGTTATTATAGTTTTGGCTATTTGTGAGATGGACAGCCAGTCATTTTGGCGCAAATTATCTCCCACAACCATTGTAGGCTTTAGGCTGTTTTCACTTTAAATCGTCGTTTAACTTAACCCATATTTGCTTTCAAAGTCGCCCACCACCGCCACCATTAGCACTAGTACTTGGAATTGCTTCTTTTGCAAATGTTTTAACTTAAATGCTTGCTCTATAATCGCCCTTGTTGTGGCCGACAACGATGGCATCCGTTTTTTGAAGTTGAGACACTTTCTTGTTTACCTGGCCTCATTGGCTTTAATGGCGTTCATGTTAACCAGGGCATAAAATTAACTTTAGGGTCAAATTTGTTTATGTGGGGGTTTAATGGTAAGAGCGTCTATTGTTGTTGCCATTTTCCCCTTGAATTTATTTTTAAAGTTGCTGTTGTTTTTGCCTATTGATAGGGGAGAATATAGGCGAATTTAATGGTTTAATTGATATTTGCAGTAGTGGTGGCGCATGCGTGCGTGCCGTTGTGGGTGTAGGAGGCAATGCCAAAGCACGGAAAAAGCTTTTGCTAGGCCTAAAGGCATGTTGTGATTCTTTATTATTTTTTCATAAATCGGAAGTCGGTGTAGCCACAGAGAGTCGGCATATTCCCCACAAATTCCGAACATCTGGCAAGCCTACTTCAAGTACGTTAAACGAGTATAAATACCATGGATGCCAAGTTATATACAGTGGAGAACAGATCCAGATGAAAATTGGCATAAACATTGAACAGTCCCGGAGATGTAACGGAGTTTTGCCTTCTTATCCTTAAATTCGACATACCAATAGTGACAACAAAAATAATTCGCCATCCAAAGTTTGAAGTCTTAATGACCTCAAAAAGCCTAACATAGAAAGCCTTTGATAGGTCAAAAGCCATGTCGGAAATTTCCAATATTTTTTTTTTCCACAAATCCGGTGTGGGTATAGCCACAGAGGGTCGGCATAGTCCCCACCAGTTACGAACATCTGGCAAGCCTACTTCAAGTACAGTTTAAACGAGTATAAATACCATGGAGCCCACGATATATACAGTGGAGACCATTCCGAATACATTTGAGACCACTCTAAACCTCCAAAAAAAAAAAAGTGGAGACTACTCCAAACAAAGTGGAGACCACTCCAAACAAAGTGGAGACTACTCCAAAGGAAATGGAGACTACTCCAAACGAAATGGAGACTACTCCTAATAAAGTGGAGACTACACCAAACAGGGTGGAGAATACTCCAAACAAAGTGGAGACTAATCCAAACAAAGTGGAGACTACTCCAAGCAAAGTGGAGACTATTCCAAACAAAATGGAGACTATCCAAACAAGGTGAAGACTACTCCAACCAAAGTGGAGACTACTCCAAACAAAGTGGAGACTACTCCAAACTAAGTGTAGACTACTCCAAACAAAGTGGAGACTACTCCAAACAAGGTGGAGACTACTCCAAACAAGGTGGAGACTACTCGAAACAAAGTGTAGACTAGTCCAAACAAAGTGGAGACTACTCCAAACAAAGTGAAGACATCTTCAAACTAAGTGGCGACTACTTCAAACAAAGTGGAGACTACTCCAACGAGTGGAGACCACTCGAAACATAGAAGAGGGTACTCCAAAGCGTGTATACCATCCAAAACACAGTGAAGACGTCTGCAAACACAGTGGAGACCTCTTCAGTTCAGACACAGTGGATACCAATGTAGATATCACTACAAACATTGCAGAGTTTACCCCAAAACACTGTTGATAACTCTTAAAACATAGTGGAGATTATACCGAATATAGTGAAGTTCTCTCCAAGCATAGTGGAGAACACTCCAAAAACAATGGAGAACACTCCAAGCAAAAAGGAGACCCCTTCAAACAATATTAAGCCCGCTCAAAATACATTGGAGAGTTTTCCATCCTTTGGCAGACCTATGCCTAGGCTCAAATATACAGTGTGGCGTGCGAAAGAGGTCGTCGATTTTTCTTTTTTCACTGAGGAGCGTCGCGTTGAAAAATGCAACTCTGCAAACAAATGTTAAAAAAACAATTCGCAAAAATTAAACAATATTTAAATTTGACGACTTCACGTGTGGCAACACAGAATGCCGCTCTCTTTCAAGCGTCAAAGTTAAAATCTTTTAACTTTTCCGTCTTGCTTTTGTGGAATTCGTTATAGAGTTGCATTTTTGCAACGCGACGCTTAAAACCAAAGCTCAACGCGCTCATTCTGTTTTGACCTCAGCGTCCCAGTGTCCCAAGCGTCTTAACAACTGGCAAGTGAAGGGAAATCGGTCTATATGATTCTTCTGTTTCCGAATCCTTTCCTGGTTACAGTAGTGGGATCACTCGGCCCATTGTCCAGACATGGGAAAAGATAATAGTGTCCAGAGATTATTAAGGGAAGTTAGTGATCGTCTGTCGGTGCACTTATTTCCAGGTTAGCTAGCATAAGTGTCTAGATTTTGCAAGGTCTCGACTACATCGGCTTATGGTCTCCGACTACATCGGCTTATGGTCTTCGATTGCATCGGCTTATGGTCTCTGAGCCGACAAATGGTTCTGCTTCTTGCTCTGTCACTCTTGGTCAATATCAGAGACTGATATGTCGCCAAAAGTCCAAGATGTTTCGATAAGCTTACGAACAGGACGATTGTGTGATGGTTTTTGGGTCCAAAGGCCGAAACAGAATGAGCGCGTCTAGCGTTGCTTTTGAGCGATGCTTTGAAAAAATACAACTCTGTAGAAAAATTAAAGAATTTTCAACTTTGACCTCTGAAATGAAGCGTCATTTCATATTGGCATACTAGAGGTGGTGTTTTTAGGCGTCAAAGTCATAAAAATGATCAACTATTGCGCTTTGCTTTTTGACATTTGCTTGCAGAGTTGCATTTTTTCACCACAAAGCTCAACGCGCTCTTCTGTTTCGGTATTGAAAGGAGCTGGGTTACACGCCAATTGTTATGGTCACAGCGACGTGAGCACTACCTGTCATTTAAGCTCCATATGGTACCGATCGGTCTACTTGCTCGATTAGAGGGGTTTTTGGTTGGGGTGTTCACTTTAGACATAAATATTTACAGCATATTCGTACTCTACTCTTAAATACCTTTCATTAGCGATTGGTCTATTTGCCCGTTTAGAGTAGGTTTTATGTAGGGCGTTCCCCCCATAAATAAATATTTGTGACATATACATACTCTAATCTTAAATAGCTTTGATTTAAGCCCCATATGGTGCCGATTGGTCTTCATGCCCGTTTGGAGGGATTTTTGGGTGGGAATTCCCCCCTATATATACATATTTATTGCATATTCGTACTCTTCTTGTTAATACTTTTCATTTAAGACACACTTGCTACCGATCGGTCAATATATCATGTTCATACTCTGCTCTTCACTACCTTCCTTTTAAGCTCCATATAGTACCGATCGGTCTATTTGCCCGTTTAGAGGGGTTTTTGGGTGGGACGTTCTCCTAGATATAAATATTTATAGCATTTTTTTAATTCTACTCTTAAATACCTTTCATCTAAGCCCCATATGGTATCAATCGGTCTACTTGCCCGTTTAGAGGGGTTTTTGGGTGGGGCGTTCCCCCTAGATACTTGACCTCAAACTTAGATATCTGATTTGTGTTTATGTACTATCACACTAACAAAGAATTTCCAACTCCCAGAACATGGCCCTGAAACTGTTCCAAAGTGCTATCCATGACTTATTCCTTTTACTATCTACAGAAGCTGTATTATCTTCGCTGAGGAGTTTCATTTTCTTAATCCTTTAACTACTGGCAAAAATTTCCTAGCTTGGCTTTAGTAGCAATAGTAAGTACACTAAGCCATTTACCAGAAAGTTTTCATATGAAACAAGAGAAAACTAAATAACGAAAACAGAGTTATCATAACAATCAGTTTACAGTATCAACTTAGATGCTACTATTCGAAAAGTCCATTCATATTCTGTGTCCTCTTTGCAAATGAACTTTCACAATTCCCCATGCATGGAGACCGACACGTGTCACTTCAATTTAGTTACTTTTCGCCAAATCAAGTGGGAGACAAATTCGTAAGGCAAAGCTCTGTTCATCTTCTTTCTTTTAGATGTTGTCTTCTGAAGCCATTTTCTGTTTTTAGGCCAACCAAAGCCTTCTGTGCACAAAAACTACCACGACCATTGCTTGGAAGGAAGAAAATTTACAGGATGGTTGCTAGCATGGCCTTTCTTGTACCGTGTTGGGGGAGTTTAATACAAATGACATGAAAAACGAGATGACACTCTGTCAGGGCTCAATGAGCCAAAAGAAACGCGCTTCCATCAGAAAGGCTTAAAGCAAATGCCATCGTTAGCATGACAATTATTTAAGGAATTTCATTTCAATAAAGTATGAGAGGACAATGACGGTAGATAAATTGAATGGCCAACACCACTACCCATTCAATTCATTTTTCTAGGAAGGATATAAGAAAAATAGGGAAAGACTAATGGAACTAATATTGCAAATGAAAGCTTATTTAAAGTCTACTTGGCGTTTAGGTATGGAATGAGATGATGAAAATTTTATTGTAAATATAGGTTGAGTTGAAGACCGTTATACACTAGCAATACAGGTTAGTCTATAGAATATACTAAACATTTGAAGTCTGAAGAAGTGTCAATATTTAGGTTTGCTTGTAGCTGATTTATTGAAAATTTAATATCTGATTTGGATTCCTGGCTAGAGTAGTAAACAAAAAGGAATAAAACCAAGAATCGTTTGACAAGCTTATGCGGTTAAGATAAAAGTCGCATGTTATCAACTAAATATAACTGTCGAATGTTGTCAACTATAACTTTCCTATGTTATCAACTATAACGCCATCTGTTGTTAAAAAACATATAAGCAGGTGTTTGATATCATCAATAATGAATTTGATACAGTAAGGTAAAACTGAAACAAATATAAGGTAAAACCAAAATGATAATCCCGTTGGGCTAGGCAAGATCACCAAAATACTGGTTGGGTTTATATGTGTTCACATCAACAGTTACAACAATATGATGTGAATATGGATACATCACAATACAGTTGCAGAAGAGTATAGTGGATAATATCCCTATTGTGCCCTTAACAATAGCCGCAAAAAAAAAATTAAACCTTATCTTAGTAAAATGTCTGCTGAAAATATAATTGCTACTGGTTTTTCTGAGTGTATTTCAACTCTTTGTTGAAACTTTTCATTTGTCTATGTTTTGCGAAATATAGTCAAAAATGAATAACAAAAAAAATATATGAAAACATTTTTAACATTCATAATTAGCATAATGAACAAGCATTTCTGTCATTCTCAGACAATTTAGAATGTCCAAGCTCAGTCCAAGTGAAGAAGAAGAGTATTCTAGTATTCTTTCACTAAGTGGTTGTCGGCGCCTGTCCGTCCGTCCGTCCATTCATTCATTCATTTATTCATTGAATCAAATTACTTTGCCGTTCATTCGTTAGTTGTCTCTTTGTTTTTCATTTGTTTATGGTCCGTTTTTCCCACAGTATTTAAAAAGTGACTTGTGTCTGCTGTCACCGTCCACGTCATCATCGCTGCCATTGTGGCTACCATCTCCTCCTTTAGCGGTGACATTTGTCTCGAAAGGTGTTGACACCATTTTAGCTTTTATTTGATTTAATTAAGCATTAATCTTCTTATTTTGGACTTAGCCATTGGGCCACTTGAGTGAATGGAGGATTAATCGAGTTCTTTCTTTACTTGCAAATTAAAATTTTTTTCACTAAGACTAAGGGAAAAAACTTTAGGGCTTAAAATAAAATTTATTTGATTACTATAGATTAAAGTCCAATGAAGTGTTGATCAACTAACATGGCAAAGTTTTTGGAAAATAAATTGTTGGGCTAAGAAGACTTAGTTTAAGTAAATGATAGATTAAAAAGGATTACTAATGACAACTAGATTGAAGAAAGGATAATGGATTAAAGGATATTGATATTAAAACCCTAGATATGATAATTTAGACTTTTGGAAAATACGTTTTTATGTAAAATAAGTTCCTCAAGTAATCAGATTGCGATTAGTCAAGAAGCCCATCTTACAAAGGGACCATTATTCGGTTGCTATTACCACTAAATATTAAATTTCCCATGAACATTCCACCAAGGAACAGGGGATTCTTCTCTCATATCAATGAGTGCTGTCCGATTAAAGTTTAAGCTCAATAATAAGGGGCGTAATTTTTTATGTCCAGTCCGAATGTAATCAGCATTTTTCTCCTCCATTATTAGTACTAGTAAAACTAGTAGTTGGCCAATGCAAATGTTGTTCAACTTTCAATATTTTGAACATCAGAAGTGCAACAGAGCCAGGAGTAGAACCATTTATCGCATCCGTTGTCTCCGAGCCGATGAAGAACCATCACAATTTTACAAAGACGAAGTTACAAATATCATCTGTTGCGCCAAGTTGCACAAGGCACAGAGCCCCGAAGGAAACTTTACACTGATGCTGAAGAATGTGGATGTACCGGATGTTTAACAGTTGATCTAGGTCCTCAACCTGTATTTGAGAACTCTTCTAGTTCCTGATGTTTGGAAAATGGGCAGAGTGATCCCGATACTGTGAAGTGAGGCATCTCGAAACTGGGTATTAGCGATTGAAGAAGAAGCCCAGAAGATCGAGGAGCTTGGAAATCTATACTACGTTTGGTTAGAGGAATACATTTTATTTAACGGTCAACATAAGTAAAAGATCCCGAAACTGAATTCTGGAAAAGGTTCGAGTAGGTCACATCTGTTAGGACTCTGAACCTAACTCCGCCTTCGACTCAGACCCGAGGTTGGAGTCGGTTTCAGATCCCTTAGCTCTGGTCTTAGGCTAAGCCTTGTGGCTCTGGTGCTATACGTCCATCCAGCCAGACTTACAGTCGAATATGGCAAAACCTCGTGTGATGAAACAGGAAGTTTCTCCAGTTGAGGTAATATTGGGTTGCCCAAAAAGTAATTGCGGATTTTTTAAAAGAAAGTAAATGCATTTTTAATAAAACTTAGAATTAACTTTAATCAAATATACTTTTTTACACTTTTTTTCTAAAGCAAGCTAAAAGTAACAGCTGATAACTGACAGAAGAAGGAATGCAATTACAGAGTCACAAGCTGTAAAAAAATTTGTCAACGCCGACCATATGAAAAATCCGCAATTACTTTTTGGGCAACCCATATATCCGGCGCTGTTTAACCACTGAATGTTTAAACTTGAATCGTACAGCACTCTTTGATATGTGAAAAGTTTGCTCCCGTTCCTTAATGGCTTGTTCATGAACAAATTTGCATTACTGTTGAACCAATTCCTTTGGAGCCCTTTCTTCAGAGCGCATCGAGATCGTATGATCTATTCATTCGCCCATCCAATCCTTCTCAACATACAATACTATAATATCTCTCTGGATGCACCTCAGACAATGATGCAGATCAAGACGCTGTGTTTTATATCTGTATATTTGACAGAATCTCTAGAATGGAAAATGAAGACAGAATATACTGCTATAATAACAAAAACTTAAGGTCCTTGTTACAGATACTAAAGGGATTAAGATAGCTTTGACACATTCCGCAACCTATATTAAAGAGTTATATTGCAATAAGAAGAACGTTTCCAAGGTAGCGAATCTAGGTTCCTATGGAAGCCACCGTAACGCAGAGATTAGCATGTCCGCCTATGACGCTAAACGCCTGGGTTCGAATCCTGGCGAGAACATCAGAAAAAATATTTTTCAACGTAGTTATACCCTCCTAATGCCAAATGACGGTATAAGTTGTAGTCCTTTGGACTTTTTTAACAACCTTTCCCAAAGTGTTATACTCTTATACATTAATTTATTTTATTTTTTTTTCGAATTTTCAAAGAGCCATACTGCTATACAATAGCAAAATATAACATTTTAAAGGGAATGAAGATAGAAAATCTAAGAAAGAGTAATTTGAGCCTTTGTTACAACTATTCCCAAAGTGTTATTCTGTTATACTATATTTTGTTTTATTTTTTCTAATTTTCAAAGAGTCATAACAAAATGGTACGTCTTGGATGGCAATAAAGTTAGGCAATCTAAGTAAATGTAGTTTTACATTATATTTCACAACCCTTCCCAAAGTGTTATACTTTATTCTAGTTTATTTTTGCTTATTTTCAAAGAGTCATACTCTTATACAACCGCAAATATAACGTTTAAAGGTGAATGATGATAGAAAATCTAAGTTAGAGTATTTTGAGCTTTTTTAACAACACTTCCCAAAGTGTTATACTTTTATAATATATTTGATTGTATTTTTTTCTAATTTTCAAAGATTCTTACTGTTATACTGCAACACGTTTTTGACGTTTTTGATGGCAATGAAGATAGGCACTCTAAGTAAAAGTAATTTTACTACATATTTAACAACCTTTCCCAAAGTATTAAACTGTTATACTACATTTTAGTTTAGATTTTTCTCATTTTCAAAGAGTCATACTGTTATACAACTACAAATCTAACGTTTTATAAGAAATAAAGGTAGAAAATCTAAGTTAGAGTAATTTGAGCTTTTTTTAAAATTAATTTTTTTTCTAATTTTGAAAAAGTTATACTGTAATCCAGAAACAAAATATTCCGTTTTGATCGCAATTAAGGTAGGCAATCTAAGTTAAAGTTATTTTACTATATATTTAACAACTCTTCCCAAAGTGTTATACTGTTATACTATATTTTCGTCTAGTTTTTTCTTATTTTCAAAGAGTTGCACTGTTAAACAACTACAATTGTAACATTTCAAAAGGAATGAAGATAGAAAATCTAAGTTAGAGTAACAAGAACACTTTTTGTAACAAAACTTCCTAAAGTGTTATACTGTTCCACTATATTTAATTTTATTTTTGTCTAATTTTCAAGGAGTTTTACTGTACTACTGCAAAAAATGGTACGTTTTTAATGACAATGAACATAGGCAATCTATGTTGGAGTCATTTGCATATTTTAACAACCCTTTTGCATATTTAACAACCCGATTCTGTAGGCCTTTTGATTCACTCAGTTATCTGATTAGTTAGCATATTGACTAGTTTGCGGCCAAAATTAGTATTCATCTGTGATTTGCTGCTACGTAGTTAAAGTATGGAAACAAGGCAGGGAATATCTCATAAGGGAATTTGAAAAATTTAAAAAAAGGACCAAATCTTTAAAACAAAATCTCTTCAAAACAGAGTAAAATAAACGACATTATGAAGCACTTCGTTTAAAAATTTTAAATCTTTTTTTAGGGTCTGGAGATATCCTGGTTCGCAATTATTTCAATTTAAAAAAATAATATGAAATGGAATTTTATATATTGCCACTTTAGATTAAAAAAAATCTAATGTTCCAATAAATTCTCCAACGAAGAAAGGGACCCTTTTTAATCTTTCCGCAAAAACATCTATTAAAAAATGCTTTGGTCTAAATGTTGCCAACCAACATCCGCCATCATGCGTATTAAACGCAATGACTGACTGAGTGACCATCATCACCATTATTTTAATCATAATTCAATTTAACTGTTGGAATTCGTTCATAGTTCATATCTGAGAAAGCCATAGTCAGGCAGTCTGGCAAGCTGGCGGCTGGCCAGCCAGCCAGCCAGCCATTTAGGCAGACATCAACCATGAGAGGCCATATGAGAAACATCATAATTTCATTAAAATACCCAAGTGAGGGTGAAATTCTATTAAAGGCGGCTTTTGTTAGGATGGCGCATTCAATACCACTATTGAATGGCCCAGCAATGAATGGGCTCCAAAAACCTCTGTATAACCTGACAAAGGGAGACGGAGAGTAGTAGTAGCGGTGCTGGTGGTGGGTCTGCTGCTGCCGCTGTTGGTGATGGTGATGATGATGTTGGATGCCAACAATAGATACCAGCAATTGAGGTTCATTGGGGTAAGTGCCTCCATACATTTACAACTATGTGATATATGTATGTATGGGGTATGTGATTAAACCGGAAAAGGTCATTAACTCTGTTATTGTCGAGCTTGTGTTTTTGTTTTGGTTTTCTAGGGCATTTGTGCGTATTGATGGTAACCACATCAAGAGAATTTATGATTTTCTACTTTTTGAGCACCTATGGCGAAAAATCAACTGGCGTTTGGGGGCTTGTTTCTTTATGTTGCCGCAATTTTTTTGGAGTGTAACTTTGGGACGGCTACTTCTATTACTCACAAACACAAGTTTTCTTTTCTTTATATCTTCAGTCATTAGCGATTCATCAATAACGCCATCTTGTAAATAGCACAAGAATTTTGAGTTTCTTTTGTTTACATTTCTCTTTTTTTGTGAAAAATAAATAAATTTCTTCGTCATTTCTACCATGGGCAAACATAAATTGCTAGTTAAAGCTGGTGAAATGGGTTTTTTAAAGTTACCTTCAAATATCATAGAGATGATGATTTAAAACCAACTTGAAAAAAAAACACAAAAAAGGAAATTAGTGAAGGCGTTTACAAATTAAAAAAATTTAAAAGGGGTCTTTGAACATATTTGTCAACATTTTCGGATTTTGACTTTTGAAGTTTATTTTTATTTGATTGGCTTTATAGGAGCAAAAGATAACTGGAAAAGGCTTCGACTTACACTAGGAAACAAAGTACTAAAACTAGACTTACCCTAGGGACAAAGTACCAAAACTAGACTTACCCTAGGGAAAAAGTACTAAAACTACCCTTAACCTAGGGAGGAAGTAGGGTGAGGGTACTATAACTACCCTAACCGTAGGATGAGTGTACTAAAACCACCGTTATCCTAGGAAAGGGTACTAAAACTACCCATACCCAAGGGTAAGGGTAATACAACTACACTTACCCTATATAATGGGTACTAAAACTACTCTCACTCATATGAATGGGTACTCAAACTAACCTTACCCATGAAAAAGGGTACTTAAAGGTAGTTAGGAAAGGGTACTAAAACAACCCATACTCAAGGGAAAGGGTAATATAACTACACGTACTAAAACTACTCTTACTCCTATGAATGGGTACTCGAACTACCCTTACCCATGAAAAAGGGTACTATGTAAAGGGTTCTAGAATTACCCATACCCTAGGAAAATGGTACTAAATCTACCCTTACTCTAGGTAAAGTGTACAAAACCTATCATTACCGTAGGTAAAGTGTACTAAAACTTCCTTTACCCCTTGGTAAGGGTACTAAAACTACCCTAACCATAGAAAAAGGGTTCCAAAATTACCCTTACTTTAGGGAAAGGTTATTAAAACTACCCTTACCATTGGAAAAGGGTTCTAAAACTACCTTTATCATAGCGAAAGGGTACAAAAACTACCCTAACCCAAGGGAAAGGGAACCAAAACTACACCTACACTCGGGAAAGGGTATTAAAACTACCCTTACCCTAGGGATAGGTTAGTGAAACTACTTTTACCCTAGGAAAAGGTTACTTCAACTATCCTTACCCTAGGGAAAGTCAACAAAACTACCCTTACCCTATAGAAAGGGTACTAAAACTACTCCCACCCAAGGAAAGTGTACTAAAACTACCCTTAACCTAGGTGGATTATTCCAAAGTTACCCTTACCTTAAGGAAAGGGTACTAAAAAAACCTTAACCTCTGGAAAGGGTACAGAAACTACCCTTACCCTATTGAAAGTGAGCTAAAACTAACCTTATCCTATTGAAAGTATAAAAACTACCCTTACCCCAGGGAAAGGGTACTAAAACTTCTATTATCCTAGGGAAAGGGTACTAAAACTACTATTACCCTAAGGGAAAGGTAATAAAACTATCCTTACCCCAGGCAATGGGTACTAAAACTACTCTCACCCATGAAAAAGGGTACTAAAACCACCCCTAACCCAGGGCAAGGTTACTAAAACTACCCTTGCGTTAGGGAAAGTGAACTAAGACTAACCATACCCTAGGGAAAGGGTACTAAAACCACCCCTAACCTAGGGCAAGGTTACTAAAACTACCCTTGCATTAGGGAAAGTATACTAAGACTAACCATACCCTAGGGAAAGGGTACTAAAACTACCCTCACCATAGGGAAAGTGTACTAAAACTACCATTATCCTAGGGAAAGGGTACTAAAACTACCCTCATACTAGGGAAAGTGTACTAAAACTACCCTTAACCTAGGTGAAGTATACCAAAGCTACCCTTGCATTAGGGAAAGGGTACTAATACAAATCTAAGCCTCTGGAAAGTGTACCCTTACCGTTTTGAAAGTGAACTTAAACTACCCTTATCCTAGGGAAAGGGTATTAAATCTTCCCTTACCCTATTGAAAGTATACTAAAACTACTCTTACCCCAGGGAAAGTATACTAAACTACTCTTACCCTAGGGAAAGGGTAATGAACCTACCCCTATCTTAGAGAAATGGTACTAAAACTAGCCCTACCCCAGGGAAAGGGTAATAAAACTACCCACACCCTAGGGAAAGTGTACTAAACCTACCCTTACCCTGGAAAGGATACTAAAATTAACCTTACCGTGGGGAAAGGGTACTAAAACTATCCTTACCGTATTGAAAGCCAACTTAAACTATCCCTACCCTATTGAAAGTGTACCCTTACGAAAACGACCCTTACCTTAGGGAAAGGGTACTTAAACTAACCCTATCCTAGGGAAAAGGTACTAAAAATATCCTATTACCCTATTGAAAGTGTACTAAAACTACCCTCAACCTAGGGAAAGGGCACTAACGCAACCGTTACCCTAGGGAAAGAGTACTAAAACTAACTTTTACCTAGAAAATGTGTACTAAAACTACCCTTACCCCATGGAAAGTGAACTAAAACTTGCCTTATCCCAGGGAAAGGGTACTATATCTTCCCTTAGCTTATTGAAAGTATACTAAAACTACCCTTACCCCAGGGAAAGGGTACTAAAACTACCTCTACCTTAGAGAAATGGTACTAAAATTACCCCTACCATAGGAAAAGGGTAATGAAACTACCCTTACCTTCGGAAAGGGGAACAAAAACCACCCTCACCCTGGATAAAGTGTACTAAAACTTCCCTTACCCTGGAAAAGGTACTAAAATTTACCCCACTGTAGGGAAAGGGTACTAAAACTATCCTTATCCTATTGAAAGCGTACTAAAGTTAACCTTACTGTGGGGAAAGGGTACTAAAACTATCCTTACGCTATTGAAAGGGTACTTAGACTATCCTTACCCTAAGGAAAGGGAACTAAAACTAATCTTACCTTGGGAAAGGGTACTAAAACTATCGTTGTCCAAGGGAAAGGTTACTAAAACTACCCTTACCCTAGGGAATGGGTACTAAAACTACCCTTACCCTAGGGAAAGGTTACTAAAATTACCCTCAACCTTGGGAAAGTGTACTAAAACTACTACTACTGCCTTATTGAAATTGTACTAAAACTACCCTTACCCCAAGGAAAGGATACTAAAACTAACCTTATCCTGGGGAAAGGGTGCTACACCTATCTTTACAATACGAAAAGTGTACTAAAACTACCCTCAACCTAGGGAAAGGGCACTTACACCATCCTTAACCTAGAAAACAAGTACTAAGACTAACTTTTACCTAGGAAAAGTGTACTTAAACTACCCTTCGTCGTACCGTGTTTATTCTTTCCGCCTAGGGGATAAAGACCAGCTTGACCTCGCTCCATGCCTTCGGTATGTAGGACCATGCCAGGCTCGCTCGGAAAATCCGCTGAAGCCAGAAGAGGGTAACTCCAAGGCACTCTTGCAGCAGTGCCGGGATAATTCCGTTAGGTCTGGCCTACCCTTATCCTAAGGAAGGGTACTAAAACTGCCACTTACACTCGGGAAAGGTAACTATGACAGGCATTCTCTGAAAATAGGTTTCATTACAGGGTAACCCCAAATAATGCTGTCTACTTCTTAGAGCCCGCCAGATTTAAATGGTTGAAAATTGCTATTCTTCCACTCTACTCGGTATGTAGGACCATGCCAGACTCGCTCGGAAAATCCGCTGAAGCCAGAAGAGGGTAACTCCATGGGACTCCTGCAGCAGTGCCGGGATAATTCCGTTAGGTCTGGCCTACCCTTATCCTAAGGAAGGGTACTAAAACTACCAACTTCACTCAGGAAAGGTAACTATGACAGGCATGACCTGAAAATAGGTTTCATTACAGGGTAACTCCAAATGATGCTGTCTGCTTCTTAGAGGCCGCCAGATTTGAATAGTTGAAAATTGCTATTCGTCCAATCTACCTTATTCTTATCGGCAATGAGATTTCTGGTAGACTCAGCTCCTGTGGCTATTGCGATAGTGCATGACCATTAGGGTTTCCGCCGTTTCCGGTTTTCTTTCGCTGTAAGTCGCCTCCTCAGCCAGTTTCCTTAGAGAGCACTAAAGCCGTCTTATTTTTCACATAATTTTGTCCAGGAACCCTTTTTCGCTCTCATCGTCTTCCTGAACCTCTACGTGTTATTTCTTCCTTTGCCTTATTAAAAAGCCTTTTGTATTCCTTCTGAGCCCAACATGACTGGTTGGTTGTACTCTATGGTACCCAATCTGGACATATCTCCAGTTATTCTTTTTTGCATTTACTTATTATTGAGCTAAAACTTAAGTCGGTTAGTACTTAAAACTAGGAGGAATTTCCCTTCATCTCTGTTTGTTTGTCTTTGTGGCAAAATATATCCATTATCAATCCATTAAAACATTCTTCACTTAATTTTTATACCTTCAAGCTTTAAATCCATCATTGAAAACCTCCTCTCATTGCTGCAATTCCTTTAAATCCATTATTGAAAACCTCTTTTCATTGCTGGAATTCCTTTAAGGTGTGAAAATATTTCCAAGAAATCATCTTCAAATCTTAAACAAATACCAGTTTTGTAGCTTTTTCCTCCAAATCGACCTTCATTTTGGAAAGTCATAAAAAAATGATGTAGCCCATCAATGCTGGCAAACCCCCTTTTCAAGCACACAGACACACACACACCCCTAGTGTCTTGAGGTAAAGGTAGGGACTTATGTTTAGTACTAGGTTTAGTAGAAGGCATACTTTGCATTATCACAGCAATACAACCATAATCCGTCAAACATAAAATTAACCTTTTCCGATCCAAAAACACATGCCAGTTAAGGACCGGGGAAAAAGTGTGTTATTTAAGAAGTGCTTTGTTTTATGCTAAGGCAAAGGGGAAAATCCCAAAGATTTAAAAAATGGTATAGAATGTAACAAATGTTGGAAATAACAGAAGCTGTAAGGGAAGAGAGAGAGGCTGGCTGGCAGGGACTACCAGCTAGAACTCTCCAACAATGTATGGGATTTGAAAGTCAAAAGATGAAGGGAGAGGTGAGACGCCAAAATTGGGGCGAGAAATAATAAAACAGCAACGTTCCTTTCATAGCAAAATTTTTGTGTTGGTTTTTTTTTCTAAAAAGACTTCCAACTTCAGTAGAATAGAGCCCCGTGGGTGAATTATATTGCGATGAAACTCTTAAACACTGCTATGGTAACGAGAGATGAAGAGGCAGCAGCGACAAAGCCTAGACGCACGAATGGCAAATACAAGCACCGCATCAACAGCAAATAACAAAAACCCTAAAAGAATGCGAATGCGAAGCATCATCATCGTCATCATCATCAACCTGCCCATAGCCATCACCATCGTCAACATTACACACATTCTCCTCAGCCTCATCAATGAGCCAGGCGGCAGGCTAGCACCTCTAGCTGCATCCTCTTCACCAGAGTTGGCCGCCATAATAAACACGAAGCCTGGCCTGGAATACAACACAACAGAACACAAGCATCATCATCTTCAGGCCTCCTCCATGGTGTTTGGTGTTCGCAGTAAATAATGACGAGCATGATGTCGTTTGGACGCTCTGATGATGCTGACGGAGCCTAGCATAGCCAAAGACAACAAAATACAATTTTCTCATTCGTTTTGTTTGTATGTTTGTATGTGTTTTATTATTATTTTGTATATATTCTTCAAAAGAGAACGAACACCCGTAGTCCCACCCAGCCAGACTATAGACTCCAATGTCTGACTAAAACAACTCATAGAAGTTGAATGGAAGAGGAACTAAATGGAAAAACGGCATTGGCAAAAAGAATCCTATGGCGTTTTTTTTTTATTTTTGTTGTTACGTTTTGTTTGTGTGATTTCTTTTTCTATTTCACTAGCGAAGGCTAAGTGTAAGTACGCTCGAGAAAAAATTTTAGTTGTAGCCATCAATTGAGGGAAAAAAACTGGTATGAAGCAGGTCTTACCCCAAGGCAAGAAAAGCTCATGTGGCATATTGCAAGGAAGAATGTAGCAGATATTATAAAGAAATCCAAATTGTGACAAGACTAGTGGAAATTAAAAGAAAGAGACGGCAAGAAGAAGAGCTGAGTACTCTTTAACAAAGTAAAGCCCGTTTTATACCATATCCGAAAGAAAATGACAGTTTAAGTATCCATTCCCAAAACAGAGGATTTAAGTATCCCATCTCAGGGCAAAGGTACGCTTTTCCTATAGTAGGAAACTTTTCTATATAGTTGGAAAGGGTAGTTTTAGTACCCCCTTCGAAAGGAAAGCGTGGCTTCAACACCCATTCCCAAGGGAAATGGTAGCTTCAGCACCCTTTTCCAAGGGAAACGGTGGCTTCAGCGCCCTTTTTCAAAGGAAAGGGTAGTTTAAGCACCCTTTTACATTGAAAAGGGCAGTTTTAGATCCTTTTTCAAGGGAAAACGTAGTTTGAGCACACTTTTTTGAAAAAAAGGGTAGTTTTATTAATCTTATCTAAGGGAGGAGTAGTATTAGTACCCTTTCCTAAGGGAAAGAATAGTGTTTTTCCAAGAGAAAAGAAGTTTTTTAGTACCTCTTTTTAAGGGGGTAGTTTTAGTACCCATTTCCAAGGGATATGGTAATTTTAGTAGCATTTTTCAAAGGAAAGGGCAGATTTAGTACCCTATTCCAAAGGAAAGGGTAGTTTAAGTACCCTCTTCCATAGAACATGGTAGATTTTATACCCTTTTCCAAAGGACAGGGTAGGTTTAGTACCCTTTTCCAAGGAAAAGTGTAGTTTTAGACCAATTTTCTATGGAAATGGGCAGTTTTAGTACGCTTTTCTAAGGTAAAATGTAGTTTTAGTACTTTATTCCAAGGGAAAGGGTAGTTTTAGCAAAATTTTTAAGTTACAGAGTAGTTTTAGTACACTTTTCCAAGGTAAAGGGTAATAATAGTACTCTTTTCCAAGGGAAAGGGTAGTTTTAGTAGCCTTTTTCTAGGAAGAGAGTAGTTTAAGCACCCTATTCCAAAGAAAAGCGTTGATTTGGTACCCTTTTCCAAAGGGAAGCGTAGTTGTAGTACGCATTTCCAAGGAAAGGGTTAGTTGTTGTACCCATTTTCAAGGGAACGGGTATTTTTAATCCAATTTTCTAAATAAAACATTAGTTTTAGTACCTTTTCTAAGGGAAAGGGTAGTTTTAGTACATTTTTCCAAGGGAAAGGGTAGTTTTAGTACACTTTCCCTTCTAAGGGAAATGGTAGTTTAAGTACCCTTTCCTAGGGTAGTTTTGTGTATGTTTTTTCAAGGGAATGGATAGTTTATGTACCCTTTTCCAAGGGGAAAAGGTAGTTTAAGTATCCTTTTTAAGGGAAAGCGTAGTTTTTATACACTTTTCCAAGGGAAAGAGTATATTAAGCACCCACTTCCAAAGTAAAGGGTACTTCAAGTACCCTTTTCAAGGTAAACGGTATATTTAGTATCCCTTTCTATGGGAAATGCCACTTTAAGTACTTTTCTCAGGGAAAGGGTTGTTTTAGTACCCTTTTCCAGGGAAAGGGTGGTTTAAGTAACTTTTGCATGGAAAAGGGTACTAAAACCACCCTTTCTCTGATCAAAGGATATTAAAATACGCTTTCCCTGGAAAAAGGGTGTTTAAAGCACCCTTTTCGAAACAAAAGGGTAGTTTTAGCACCCTTTTCCAAGGGAAGGGATAGTTTCGATACCCTTTTCCAAAGGAAAGGGTAGTTAAGATATACTTTTTAAGGGAAAGGGTATAATTAGAAACCCCTTTTCCAAGGGAAAGGGTATATTTAGAACCCCTTTTCAAGGGAAAGCGTACATTAAGTACCTCTTTGACAGGTAAAAAGTATATTTAGTACCCCTTTTGAGGGGAAAGAGTACTTAAAGTACCCTTTTCCCAGGGAAAGGGTTGCTTTAGTACTCTTTTTCCAAGGAAAGGGTAATTTTAGTACCCTTTTTCAAGGGAAAGGATATAATTAGAAACCCCTTTTCCAAGAGAAAGGGTTTATTTAGAACCCCTTTTCAAGGGAAAGGGTACATTAAGTACCTTTTTGACAGGTAAAAGGTATATTTAGTACCCCTTTTGAAGGGAAAGAGTACTTAAAGTACCCTTTTCCCAGGGAAAGGGTTGCTTTAGTACTCTTTTTCCAGGGAAAGGGTGGTTTAAGTAACTTTTTGCAAGGGAACTGTTAGTTTTTGTACCCGTTTTCCCTGGAAAAGTGTAGTTTTAGTACCCTGTTCCTAGGTAAAGGGTAGTTTTAGTACCCTATACCTAGTGAAAGGGTAGTTTAAGTACCCTTTTCCCTTGGAAAGGGTAGTTTTAGTATAATTTCCGAAGGAAAATTGTATGTTTAGTACCCCTTTCCAAGGGAAAGGGTACTTTATGTACTTTTTCCCCTTTTAATATCCTTTTCCCAGAGAAAGGATTGTTTAGTACACTTTCCCAAGAAAAGGGTGGTTAAAGTAACCTCTTGCAAGGGAAAGGGTAGTTTTAGTACCCTTTTCCAAGGGAAAGGGTGGTTTTAGTACCCTTTTCCAAGGGAAAGGGTGGTTTTAGTATCCTTTTCCAAGGGAAAGGGTGGTTTTAGCACAATCCTCAAACGGAAATGGTACTTTAACAATTTTTCCAGATAAAAGGTAGCTTAAGTAACCGTTTGCACGGGAAAGTATAGTTTTAGAAACCTTTTCTGAAGAAAATGGTAGTTTTAGCACACTTTTTTAAGGAAAGGTTAGTTTTAGTACATTTTTAAAAATAAAATGGTAGTTTTAATATCCTTTTCAAATGGAAAGGGTAGTTTTAGTACCCTTTTCTTATGGAAAGGGTAGTTTTAGTACCCTGTTCCTAGACAAAGGGTAATGTTAGAACCCTTTTTCCAAGGAGAGGGTAATTTTGGCACCCTTTTTCCAAGGAGAGGGTAATTTTAGCACACTTTTTCCAAGGAGAGGGTAGTTTTAGTACTCCTTTTCAATTTAAAGGGTAGTTTTAGTACACCTTTTGAAGGGAAGGGATAGTTTTAGTACACTTTTCCAAGGGAAAGGGTAGTTTTAGTGCACTTTCCCGAGGGAAAAAGTAGCTTTAGTGGCTTTTTCTAAGGAAAAAAGTACATTAAATGCCCTTTTTAAGGGCAAGGGTACTTTTGGAACTTGTAGCCAAGGGAAAGAGTAGTTTAGTAAAACTTTTCCATGGTAAAGGGTAGCTTTAGAATACGTTTCAAAATAACCTTTGCTGTCAGACAGACACTCCTCCATCCTTGACTGGTGTCGGGCAACATTCTCTGAGTGTCCTTTAATGAGAATAACAACAAAAAAAACTCCCAAATGCATCCAAGTGCATTACGATGTTGATACTGATGTACCCTGCTGCCAGGCGAATACTTCACGGTGTTGGTGATGATGATGCTGCTGCCACTGGCACTGCTCCTGATGCAGATGACGAGAGGTCCACAATCATGGGTGTCAGCAGTCAGCCGTTGATTCCATCTCGTTTTGTTTCTACAACTGTTGGAGCTTGTCGAGCTCTTGCAGTCGAGTCATTGGTACTGTGATGCATTGTTGCCATTCGTACTCGTGTTAATGACCCTTTGCCAAAGTGCCAAGACAGAGTGGTAGCAAGGGAAGTGGGAAACTTTATTTTCGCCAATGCTGTGACAAAGCGCTGACTGCATCTTCATGCGGTACATTTCATAAAATGTCCTTACAACGTCTTAGGATTTTTGTTTATTTTTTTTTTTGTTCTCCTACAAAGCCTGTGACTGCTGTCAAACCGTTTCTTTTTGTTCCTTGAATGATTGGTGTTGTCGTTCGCTCACTTGCGAGCTACGTAGGTAGGTAGGTGGTTACTTCAGTTGTATATTCAAAGAGTCATCGTCACAGCAAGAGGCTCCATTGGAGTCGCATGATTACTTGAAAATTTCTGTATCCTCCTATATCCTGTCCGCATCTTAACCAAGCCATTTCATGTGTCATGTTTGTTAATCTTAAAATGTTCTGACTTTTTTCTTTTTTTTTTCGTTTTCTGATTGCTTTGCATTCAGTCTTTGGGCACACACTAACACTCATCAGTGGAGTGGAGAAAAGAAAAACTTAAAATATGAATAACAAAACTCATCATCAGCCAAGATGAAGAAGAGGCTAAAAAACAACTGCATGTGAAGAACAAAAAGGAATGTTGTTTTATTTTTTTTTTTTAATGAAAAATGAATGTCTCTTGTTATTGTTGTTGGTTAGTACTTCGCTTGTTTTTTGCAAAAGGACCTTCCCCTCTCTTGCTAATTTTCCTCAGTTGATATTCATTCCTTTGAGGTGTCTGCCAGGTATTTTTCTTTATAAAGGTAGGCTCCTGCGCATAAGAACACATTTTTAAAAACATATAAATATAAAAAAAATCTTTAGAGAAAAAAAAATATTTTTTTAAGTTTTTTTTAAAAAAAAAATGTTGATGAAAATTTCTGTTTAAAACACTTAGCAATAGTTTCCATAAAAATTTTGCTACAGAAAAAAATTATTTTATATACAATTTAAAAATCAATTTCTGTTTGTTTGTTGATTTGTTTGTTCCGTATAGACCCAAAAATAGCTAAACTGATTTTCTTCAAATTTTCACAGATGGTGAAAATAGGTTACTGCATTTTTATACCCACCACCGAAGGATGGGAGTTTATTAATTTTGCAACACATCAAAGCATCCATTTCCAACCCTATAAAGTATATATATTCTTGATCAGCATCTTAGACGATCTAGCCATGTCCGTCCGTCTGTCCGTTGAAATCAAGCTAGCTACAATTTTTAAAAATAGAGATATTGAGCTGAAACTTTTCATAGATTCTTTTTTTGTCCGTTAGCATGCTAAGTTCGAAGATGGGCTATATCTTAGACTATATCTTGATAGCCCCATATAGACCGATCCGCCGATTTAAGACCTTAAGTCCCATAAAGCCACATTTATTATCCAACTTTGCTGAAATTTCGGACAGTGAGTTTTGTTAGGCTAGTCGACATCCTTCTTCCATCCATATAGACCGTTCTCGATTTAAGGTTTTGGGCCCATAAAAGGCGCATTTATTGTCCAATTTCGCCGAAATTTAGAACACTGAGTTGTGTTAGGTTAAAGCGGACCCTTTCCCTTAACCCAATTCTCAAAAACACCTGATTTTGGAGATGGGCGCAGCGATTTAAGCCACCTTATAATAACCCAAAAACACGAAATTGGTATAAATAACCAGGGGGGACGCCCCATCACAAAACCCACCCGAACGGACATGTTTATCGATTGGTACAATATGGGTATCAAATGAAAGGTATTTAATCAATACCCCCAAATAGAACTTATTTCCTGACCGTGAGAGTATCGGACTCAGATAAAGTAAGAGAGTGAAAGAAGGCGCAGTGTAGCAGGCCCTGTCCTGCTAGTTCTCTATAAAAATTAGTTTATGCTGCAAATATTTTCGGTACAAACTGTTTTTATACCCACCACCATAGAAAAGGGGGTATATTCATTTGGTCATTCCATTTGGAACACGTCGACCCTACAGAGTATATATATTTCGGATCGTCGTAAATTCTAAAACGATTTAACCATGTGTCTGTCCTTCCATCTGTTGTAATCACTCTAAAGCCTTCAAAATTGAGATTTTGAGCAGAAATTTGGCACAGATACGTCTTACACAGGTTAAGTTCTTGAACGGGCCAAATCGGACCATATTTGGATATAGCTGCTATATTGACCGATCTGCCAATAAAGGGTCTAATGTCAATAAATGCTTTATTTTTTATCCGATTTCGCTGAAATTTTAAACAGAGAGTAGTTTAAGGCTTCCTGATAACTGAAGCGAATATGGCTCAGATCGGACTATATTTAGATATAGCTGACCGATCTCCCGATTAAGGGTCTGAAGCCTATAAAAGCTTTTATTATTACCCGATTTCGCTCAAATTTGAAACAGTGGGTTATTTTAAGCCTCCCGACATCTGACCTAAACATGAATTAAATCGGTCCATATTAAGATATAGCTGCCTTATAGACCGATCTGCCGATAAAGGGTTTAATGCCAATAAAGGCTTTATTTTTTATCCGATTGCGCTGAAATTTGAAACAGTGAGTTATTTTTAGCCTCCCGACAATCGACGTAAATATGGTTCAGATCAGACTATATTTAGGTATAGCTGCCATATAGACCGATCTGCCGATAAAGGGTTTAATGCCAATAAATCCTTTATTTTTTATCCGATTGCGCTGAAATTTGAAACAGTGAGTAGTTTTAGGCCTCCCAACATCCGACCTAAATATGGTTCATATCGGACTACATTTAGATATAGCTGCCATATAGACCGATCTCCCGATTAAGGGTCTGAAGCCCATAAAAGCTTTATTTTTTATTCGATTTCGCTGAAATTTGGAACAGTGCATAGTTTGTAGCCTCTCAACATGCGACCTAAATATGGTTCAGATCAGACTATATTTGGATATAGCTGCCATATAGACCGATCTGCCGATAAGGGGACTGAAGCCCATAAAAACTTTATTTATTACCCGATTTCGCTGAGATTTGAAACAGTGAGTTTTTCTTAGCCTCACGATATCCGCCTTTAATATGATTCAGATCGGTTTATAATTGAATGTATCTGCCAAAATTACCAATATTTTGTTCTACAAAATTGAATTGTGACTTAAATTAGACCACTCAATGTCCGTGCCGTATTTGGGTGCTTAAGTTATCCAATTTTCACCGGATTGTGACGAAAGGGGGTTTACATATATACCGAGGTGATAGGTATCTAAAGTTCGGCACTGTCGAGCTTAATGCCTTCTTACTAGTTCTTTTTTTGTCTTTAAAACATTTTTGATAAATTTTTATACAAGGTTTAGACATGCTTAAAATTAAGCTTTAATATTCATACAATTTTTTTACTTTCAAATTAGATTCCTATTTGTTTGTAGCTTCTCAAATATGTACTTCTTAAACAATGGTAATCTTTATGAACATTTTCACAGACATTAATACCTCTCAAAAAACAACCAGCACCCATTATGTATTAAAAATATTGAATGTCATTATGGAGTAGCTTGAATAAAGCATTTGATTAGAGCGTTTACAAAACCATAACGATTAAAATAATAATTCAAAAGTTTCAAACGAACAATCAATAATCTTAATCACCATTTTCATCTAAACGCCCTGCCAAAAAATGGTCATATAACACAAAAATGGTTTTCTTTCTTTTTCCATAGGTCATAAAAATCCATGTTAGCTTCGACACTTAAAGCCCACTCTTTATATGAAAGAAAGAAAACCGAGAAAAAAAAAACCGAAGAAAACGGTAACTGTTGAAATAGCTAAGAGCCCTATAATCTTTGTTTCAGGCGGTGGCTTAAGTGTTACACAGTCAGTCGCTCGACTCTCAAGTGACATAGACAACAAAAAGATGGTTTAAGAAAAAAAAAAAAAACTAGTCAGCAATATCAAACTTTAATACAATGCTAATACTATGTAAAGGTACATAAAATCAAAGAAAACCAGTAAGGAAGGGCAAAAGTCGGGCGATGCCCACTGTATAATACCCTACACCTACCCTATAAATACAAAGTGGGACCTATATTCAATTCGAAACCAATTTTGATGAACCTCGGCGAGCAAATATGTTCAAACTGTAAAAACTACGGTTGACAAATGATGATAACATTATGGCAAATTACCCATAATCTGTCGAACATATATGGGAGCTATATCTACTTCTGAACCGATTTCGAAAAAACTTCTCAAATAATGTAGTAGTTGTCGAGGAAAGCGTTTTGCAATATTTTGGCAAGATTGGTCAAGTAATGGGCTAGCAGTGGCTCTTGGGGTAAAAATCTGGCCATATACATATATGACAGCTATATCGACATCTGGGCCGATTTCTATGGAATTCATATATTGAGATTCATAAGAAAATCCTTCCTGCAAAATTTCGACAGAATCGGTTAACAAATGAGCACTTTTTTGCAATATTTCTCAAAATCGGACAATATCGGACATATATGAGAGCTACACCTAAATCTGAACCGATTTCGAGCAAACTCCTCAGATACTGTGGCAGTCGTGGAGGAAAGCTTTTTGCAAAATTTTGGCTAGGTGGGTCAATAAATGCGCTTGCTGTAACTCTAGAAGTTAAAATCGGGCGATATACATATATATGAAAGCTATATCTATATCTGAACCGATTTCCATGATATTCACTGGTAACATTGAGAGTCAAGAGAAAATCTCTCCTGCCCAAATTTCGAGAAAATCGGTTAACAAAAGACCATTTTATTGCAATATTACTGCAAATCGGACGAACATATATGGGTTGCCCAAAAAGTAATTGCGGATTTTTCATATAGTCGACGTTGACAAATTTTTTCACAGCTTGTGACTCTGTAATTGCATTCTTCCTTCTGTCAGTTATCAGCTGTTACTTTTAGCTTGCTTTAGAAAAAAACTGTAAAAAAAGTATATTTGATTAAAGTTCATTCTAAGTTTTATTAAAAATGCATTTACTTTCTTTCAAAAAATCCGCAATTACTTTTTGGGCAACCCAATATATGGAAGCTATATCCAAATCTGAACCGATTTCCATGAAATTCACCGGTAACATTGAGAGTCAAGAGAAAATCTCTCCTGCCAAATTTCGAGAAAATCGGTTAACAAAAGACGATTTTATTGCAATATTACGGCAAATAGGACGATCAATATATATGGAAGCTATATCTAAATCTGAACCGATTTTGACCACACTCTATGTATATTGTGGTAGTCGTCGAGGAAAGCGTTGTGCAATATTTTGGCAAGATTGATCAATAAATTTGATTGCAGTGGCTCTAGGAGTGAAAATCGGGCGATATATATTTATGAGAGCTATATCTAAATCTGAACCGATTTCAATGAAATTCAACAGTAATGTCGAGAGTCGTCCTTTCTGCCAAATTTCGAGAGAATCGGTTAACAAATGACCATTTTATTGCATTATTACTGAAAATCGGACGAACATATATATGGGAGCTATATCCAGATCTGAACCGATTTTTTCCAATTTCAATAGGCCTCATCTCTAGGCTGAAGAACATGCCTGTACCAAATTTTAAGACGATCGGATAAAAACTGCGACCTGTACTTTGCACACAAATTAACATGGACAGACAGACGGACGGACAGACAGACAGACAGACGGACGGACAGACGGACGGACGGACAGACGGACGGACAGACGGACGGACAGACGGACGGACAGACAGACGGACATAGCTAAATCGAATCAGAAAATGATTCTGAGTCGATCGGTGTACTTATCAATGGGTCTATCTCTCATCCTTTTGGGTGTTACAAATTAGTTCACTAAGTTATAATACCCTCTACCGCAGTAGTTGTGTAGGGTATAATAAGTTCAATTTTTCATAATTTTGCTGTCGTTGTTGTCTTATGGCTAAAACAAAAACGAAACCCTTTCAAGGGGCACAAGTTTTCTTTCCCAAACAAGACAAAAAAAAAAACACTCAAACACTCACCACTGCAGTAACAAAAACCAAAATTTATTTCCCTAAGCCTTTCATAAAACACAAGAAGAGCCAGCCAGTTAGACAGACGGACAGACAGACAGTCAGGGCAAACTGTCACAAGCGCCTTTCCATATTTTCAAGAAAACCTGTGTGCTGCTGACTTAACATGACACTCATCGAAGTTTCAGTGTGGTTTATACGAATAGGTGTTGACGTTAACGTTGACTCTATGGTTTTGTTGGCACTGTTACTTGCCACAAGAAAGCCTACATTTTTCCCTCAAAGTTTTTTTTGGAGACATCGTATGGCATAATAAATTCATTAACAAGTTCCTATATCGATGTAGGCTGACTGGATTATGGTAAAAGGATGAAATGCATGGATCTTAATGGACTCAAGTTCCGCTGTTTGCCAACGATGAATGGTTGATGCTATGCCTAGTTTATGGGAAAAGGGATGTGAAAACATAAACGCGCCATTAGCATCACCTACATTATAACCAAACGGTATTGATTTTATGGAAGTTTTGAGAAACTTCTATCGAGACAGGAAAATTTGGCAGGGATATGAATAGTGGAAAGTAAGTTCTATAGCAGCAGCCATAAACATAACTTTAAAGTCGTACATTGAAATGTCGGCCTTAAAAATACATTTCTTATGCCAAAAATGTTGACTTTGCAGAAAGTTTCTGAAAATTTTTGAGTCTAAGAGACATTACTTTAAAAGTTGCTTTAAAGGACAATAGGGTTGTTTCATTTACTCCCTAAGTAATAGGGTGCGAACTCTCACCACATATCGGGGGGTAGTACCAACACTAATAAACGGGACCAAGCCCTGGCAGAGTTCTTAAATACTAACGACCTTACCACCCCTACGTTTGTTAAAAGGATTAGGAAGGACGTATTAGATGTGACGATATGTTCGGAAAATCTAATCGATGAGGTTCCATGGAGACCCTCTACTCCATGGAACACTCTTTTTTTGACCATCGCTACATTAGGTTTAGAATAGCACGGCTAGCGCCGAATCCGTTAAACTTCCGGAATAAGTGGAAAACCAACTGGACAAAATTCGGAAGACTACTCAGAAGAAGACTTGGGCAAGATAATTTAGATTGTCCAAGCATAGAAGAGATTGACGAAAATGTCTACAGGATTATGACTGCACTGGTGTGGTCCTTCGAAGATAGTTGTCCTCTTCGGGAAAGAAAATCAGCCCAAGAAAACCCCTGGCTGACCGGGGAGATACGCAATATTGGGAAAAAGGTTCGCAGACTTCTTAACAGAGCACGTCGTAAAAAGGCGGAAGATTATTGGGATGTGTATTACACACGGCTCAAGGAATACAAAAAGATTACCAGAGCGGCAAAACGTGCCTCCTGGAAGCTTTTCTGCGAACAGGTCGTTAGCGTTAATGACGCCGCCAAGATAAAAAAGTTTCTCTCTAAAACCCATGTCCAAACTGAAACTTTAGTAGACATCATGGGAGTGAGAGCAGAGACAACGGAGGACATGTTGAGACTTTTGATGAAAATCCATTTTCCATAGGATACGAAGGGACTCACTGAGACATCGGAATCTTGAAATAATGACGTTGATCAAAGGTTTATAACAACGGAATTTATGGTGAAGAAATCCTTTAGGAGCTTCAAACCATTTAAGTCACCCGGACTTGATGGAACATTTCCGGCGTTACTACAGAAAGAGTCAGGCTATCTGGCGCCTGAATCTGAATAAAATTTTGTTTTGGGGAAAATTTCATTAAAACGATTGTCTTTATCGAAAATTTCTTTAAAAGTTTATCATAAGGGAAATTTTCATTGATTTTGGGATTTAGAGAAAATTTTGTAGAATATTTATCTTTGGAGAAAATATATTTTATTTTATCTTGGAAGAAAATTTTAATGCATTTGTATCTCTAGAGAGTATATTTCCGACGTTACTACAGAAAGAGGCAGACTATCTGGCACCTCGTCTGGGCCATAATTTTCACAGCGTGCCTGGGACGTCCATTTACTCCGAAACCTTGGCAGGAGGCAAGGGTGGTGTTTATATTCAAAATCCTGGCAGGAGGCAAGGATGGTGTTTATACCAAAGCCCGGCAAGGCAAGTTATGCGACACCCAAGGCCTACAGACCAATAAGCCTTACATCCTTTCTACTCAAAACCATGGAATGTATTGTGGACACCAAAGAGTATGACATCCAGCGAACTGCTCAAATACAAACAGCATGCCTGTGATGCACAAACAAGTCATCCTTTGAATCCGGCCGAGGAGCAAACTGTAGTTGGATTTCTGAAGCTTCGTTCACCAAAATACAACACCATACAGTTTTATTGGTCGTCATATTGCGGAAAGTTTCACTGATTACATATGCGTTTGTGGCCAAAGCCTGGGATTGCTGGCGCCCTTAAAGGATTCGCATTCACCAAATAAGCCGATGACAGCCTTCTGACCATTAAAGGTCAGTTGTCTTCCCTCTCGTTCCCCCTTGTAATACTATGGCCTAGCACCCAAATAATGCTGACCATGTCGTCCTCAATCCTCTCACACTCCAAGACCATTTGCGACCTTACCTTCGGTCAACCTCACGCATTCTAAGATCGCCCTGATTACCGTGTAATGGATCAGGCAGCATGTAACAGATTTCGGTGTTTAGGTCCTCATCCTAGACATCCAGACCCATTCAGTCTTTTAGTTTAGCTCTATCAACATAGCATAAACTACCAAAAGTCAATACCAGAATTCCGCCAACTCTGAGAGTGAGCCAGTGGTGAACAAACAAGTCGCTCATTGGATCCGGCTGAGTAGCAAACTGTAGTTGGATTTCTGAAGCTTCGTCCACCCAAAATACAACACCATACAGTTTTATTGGTCGTCATATTGCGGAACGTTTCACTGATTACATATGCGTTTGTGGCCAAAGCCTGGGATTGCTGGCGTTCTTAAAGGCTTCTCATTCACCAAATTAGCCGATGGCAGCCTTCTGACCATTAAAAGCCAGTCGTCTTCCCTCTCGTTTCTGATTATTATACTATCAATCCTCAATCCTCTCACACTCCCAGACCATTTGTGGCCTCACCTACTGTCAACCTCACGCATTCTAAAATCGCCCTGATTACCGTGTAAAGGGTAAGGAAGCCTGTAACCGATTTCGGTGTATAGGTCCTTATTCCAGACGTCCACACCGACTCAGTCTTTTAGTTTCGCTCTATCAACATAGCATAAGCTATCAAAGTCAATACCAGAATTCCGGCAACTCTGTGAGTGACGTCCTCAGTGCGCCTGTGGTGCACAAACACGTCACTCGTTGGATCCGTCTGAGTAGCAAACTGTAGTTGGATTTCTGAAACTTCGTCCACCAAAATATAACACCGTACAGTATTATTGATCTGAAAACTGCAGTGTATATCTAGTGATAAGAAGCAGTTCAAACCCTCAACTATTGTATAAGCGGGGTCACCTCACTTGCAGGTTACTCACTTAACTTAAGGATGTCCTCGACCGAGTACATACCAAAAATGTTATCTTTGTCAAAAATGCGAAGAAAACCTGTATTTTGAAAAAACTTCAAATTAGTTTAAAGAAACATTTTATTTTTTAAAAATTATTTATTTGACTTCTTGAGCCCTTGGAAGCCGCAATTTTTCTTCCAATAACAGTACCAAGTACGGTCCAAATCGGTCTATAACCGGATATAGCTCCCATATAAACCGATCTCCCGACTTGACTTCCTTAGCCCTTACAAGCCGCCATTTTTGTCCAATTTAGCTGAAATTTGGGACAGCTAGTTTTGTTATGCCAGTCAACATTCCTCTTTAATTTGGCCCTGATCGGTTCAGATTTGGATATAGTTCCCATATAGACCGATCTCTTGATTTAAGGTCTCGAGCCCATAAAAAGCGCATTTTTTTGTCCGATTGTGTCAAAATTTTAAACAGTGAATTGTGTTAGGACTTTCTACATTCCAGTTCAATTTGGCTCAGATCGGTCCAGATTTGGATATAGCTGCCTTATAGACCGATCCTCTGATTTTGAGTTTTAGGCCAATAAAAGCCACATTTAATATCCGATTATGCTGAAATTTGGTATAGTAAATTGTGTTAAGCCTTTCAACATTCCTCTTCAATTTGGTTGAGATCGGTCCAGATTTGGATATAGCTGCCATATAGACCGATCTCCCGATTTAAGATTTTGCGCCTATAAAAGGCGTTTTTATTGTCCGATTTCGCCGAAATTTCGGACAGTGAGTTGTGTTAGGCCTTTCGATACCTTTCTGGATTTTGGTTCAGATCGTTCCCGATTTGGATATAGCTGTCATATAGACCGATCCGCCGATTTAGGGTCTTAGGCCAATTAAAGCCACATTTATTATCCGATTTTGCTAAAATTTGGTACAGTGAGTTGTGTAAGGCCCTTCGACAACTTTCCTCAATTTGGCACAGATCGTTCCAGATTTGGATAAAGCTGTCATATAGACCGATCTCTCGATTTAAGGCTTTGGGTCCATGAAAGGCGTTTTTTTGTCCGATTTCGCCGAAAATTGGAACAGTGAGTTGTGTTAAGCCTTTATAGACCGATCTTCCGATTTAAGGGCCCATAGAGGGGCATTTATTGTTCGATTTCGAAGAAATTTGGGACAGTGAATTATGTTAGGCTCTTCGACATCTTTCTGGTATTTGGCCTAGATCGGTCTAGATTTGGATATAGCTGCCGTATAGACCGACCTCTTGATTTAAGGTTTTGGGCCTATAAAAAATTAGTCCTGAAAACATTTGAAATTTGTTCTTTAAGAAAAAATTATTCGAATGTATTTTCTATTGAAAGTTTGTCTTAACAACAATATTTTTAGAGAAATTTTCTTTAAAAATTGGCTTTAGGAAAATTGCATTTTAATATTGCCTTTAGAATTTAAATAAAGGACAGACAGGCATATTGACGAACAAAAATGTATAGGCTTTACGGGATCAGCTAGAAATGCTTCGACATCCTCACCTGTGATGATGGTTTAAACCAAACCTACTTCGTCTGCATATATTTAATGACAGTTCTGATTGAAAATAAACTCACTAAAAAAGTGTAAATAGGATTTTTGGTCATTTTTAAGGATTTATCTAATTTCCGGAATTTCAATATAAGCCAGCAGTGTTTGTTCTGTTTTTTGTTTTTTTTTTTGGCTCAGTTTGGGTCATTGTTGATGAATGTTGGCGTACATACACTTTGGTGGTCATCCTGCCGAGGAATTTGTCATGATTTGTGTTGCCTCAAAGTTTTCATGTTTATTAAAGGTTAGCAGGGTGATTGAGTGGGAGTTGGAGGAGGGGCAAAAGCTTGAGCTTGTTTGTTGTCACCATTGTTCACTTTTTTAGCTTATGAATTTTAATCTCTTGTCGTTGCGGCTGCTGCTGATGGTGCGGCTGGAGTTGTTGTTTTTACTTCAAATATAATTTATGAGGATTTATATAAACTCAGCAAATGGAAGGATATTAAATATTTACCGAAAAGAAAAAATGAAAACAAACGCAAGAATGTATTCCCATTAATTCTCCAGGGGTTTGTGTTTATTTATAAAAAAAAAAGAAAGAAGAAAAAAAAAACAATGAAGCATACCAAAATCCTTGGTTTATTTTTCGGTGTTGGAGGAGTGGGATGGGTGTTTCCAGTTAAGCAAAGTTTCTTGGATAAACTTTAATTTTAACCTAAAGTGGCTCAAGAGTCGTAAATTATGTCATGGCCTGCCAAAAAGTGGACAAAAGTTTGCATTTCTTAGATGTCCCCAAATGGATTTTCACTGTGGTTAGTATAGGGGACAAAGAAACTGATGTGGGGGTTTAGATTGTGGTTGCTTTTAAAGAAGTTCAAATTTCTTACATCTTGTCGACATGGTGCTCAAACAAGCCAAGAAAAAAAGTAGAAATACTTGTTTTACCAAATTCGGTAAGAATATAACCATCTGAAGTAGGATTCATTGTCGTAACAACACAGACATATGCCACACATCACCTAAATGGTATGGGATTTTTAAGCTCTAAAGAATCAGTAGGTAATATCTGAAGACTAGAGTATAGGGTTTTAGATATCCGGAAATTGGAATAAACATTCGCAAATGATTTACTTCTAGAAGAATCAATCGTTCGTTGCACTAAGGGCTTTTGAGAAAAAGATGGACGGACACATAGACGGATGGACACACAGAAGGACGAATAGTTGGACGGACTATTAGAAGGACGGACAAACAGAAGGAGGGACAAACAGACGGAGGGACAAACAGAAGGAGAGACAAACTGAAGAAGGGACAAACAGAAGGAGGGACAAACAGACGGACTGATAGATAAACAGACGGACAAACAGAAAACGAGTGGACGAACGTATAAAGCTACCAGGGAACAAACGGACAGTTTGCTGCATGCTTCAGTCCTCCCTATGTTATAAAGAAGGCAGTGTATCCCTTTCCCTATTATTAGTATTAAAAACTTGAGGTGAAGGTTCACAAAATACTGTACTCTCTACCATGTGTATTTTATGCTTCAGCCAAGTGGCAAAGAAATGTGGGTAGGTTCACATATTCAATGCTGCAAGATGTCATAACCACAACTAAGTGCTTGCTACCTACCATCACCAACTCCACTTGAAAATATTTGAGAAATTGTATAATTTCTTTGTTTATTGATGATGTTGTTTTTGTTTTATGTTGAGCTCCCTTTGTTTTTTTCCCCCCATTTTGTTTGGAGGTTATTTGGTGAAGTAATCAAAAACAAAAATGAAAAACAAACAGCAAAACGTGTTTCTTTTACAAAATGTTTGAAGAGTATGGAAAGGTGGATTCGTTTTGTTTTTCTTGTGGGAATTAGGGAAAAACTGTAGGTTACAGTGACTTCACAATTGACTTTCCCTTTTGCTAAATCAACTTAAGGCCACATAAAAATGATTATAAGAACTTGTGGGCTATGAAAGCCAAAGAAAGTGTTAATTAGATTTTCCCAAAGGGTGGATGCACAGCAATTTCTGTGCATGCCCCCTGCAGAGCTGATAAATTGCTGATAAGTGTAAAATTTTGTACAGCAGCATGTGGAGCAATAGAAGTTTTCATATAAAAAAAAAAACTGATATGAAAAATAGCAAGAATTCTTTGATCTAAAAGCGACTATAGGGCAATAGAATGGGTTGAGAATAGAATGTATGAGCTGAGTTAAGTTACAGGATCCCAACAAAAACATAGAAAAGTTGAATAATGAAAAGAAGTATTGCAACTGGGAAAATAGGTGGAAAAATAAGCTCTACGTACTCTCAAAAACTAAATTTGAGAGATAATTTCATAAGGGGCAACTCTCTTATAATACCAACCGGCTGCGTTTTGTGGGTAGGGCGCTCCTTTAGAGTTATTGTTAAAAATACGAAAAAATTGTGTCCTACCGTTACAAATTGGATGAACTAAATTTAAGGAAATTTTCCTTGGATGAAAAACTTTTTACTTGATATTAAGAAATACTATGCTTTAAGAAAAAAATCCCTAATATCTAGTTAAAAATCCATCGCAAAACAAAAAAGCCTTAAAAAAGGTGTGAGTGTAAAAACAAAAATATTTTAATGGAAGTAAGATGTGGTTCAAGTTTAAGAAATTGACTTTTGTCGATAAATTCCGCAGCTGATTAAGTTGCGCCAGTGTAGCCTGCTTTCGATGGATCAAATTTTTTACTATTATTAAAGATTAGGTGAACTAAATTTAAGGAAATTTTCCTTGGATGAAAAACTTTTAACTTGATATTAAGAAATGCTATGCTTTAAGAAAAAAATACCAAATATCTAGTTAAAAATCCCTCACACAACAAAAATTCCTTAACAAAGGGTATACAATTGGGCATCGGTCTTAACTTTTCGTCACATTACTAAAGACAAAAAATGTTTAATGATTTCGATTTTTTTTTGTTTGATACATGGATCAAATTTGTGTGCCATTGTTAAATATTCGTTGAACTTAATTTAAGGATATTTTCCTTTGATGAACAACTTTTAACTCGATATTGAGAAATACTATGCTTTAAGAAAAAAAAATACCTTATATATAGGATTCCTCCTAATGGTGGCGACATTTGTGAGGAACTATGCCGTGTAAAAACTTCTTCCCAAAGAGGTGTCGCACTGCGGCCTATCGGCTATGAGAAGGAGGCACCTTATTATCGAGCTTTAACTTGAATAGGACAAAATTGACATTTGACCCAAACAAAAGCCTCCAAAAAGGACATGTAGACCGAACGGGAAAATATGGGACTTGAATGAAGGGTTTTCGACATCATAATACGAATCTGAGAGGACATGTACATTGCAACAATAAGGGACTCTAATAAAAGGTACTTGACGTTATGTAATTTGGGATTAAGCGTTTGAAAGACTGACCCCCACATATGCATGTTCTCCGACCGGGACCATTTGGCCCTCAAACGAACGTATCTAACATTCAAATTTAGGATGGGCGTTCTCTCACACATACCCCTATTTGTGAATACGGCAGATCCCCCAAGGGTATATAGACCAGGTAAAAGGATATATAGACTAATCACAACAATATGGGACTTACATTAAAGGTATTTGAGCGTTGTGTTCGTATTTAATATCCAAAGCACCCCTTAATCGTACATATTTTGCCATCCATTAGGGGTCCAAGTTACTGTGGGTCTGGCCCAGATATAAGACACAGTAACACCGAAAAACAAAAATTTGGTATTCAAATTTCGATGGGGAGCCTAGGGAGGCTGCCAGAACTCGAATGGGATATCATGAAAATATTGGACTCAAATGCAACGTATTTCAGAGTAGAAAAATAACCTGTCATGCAAATGGAGGCCAAGTGTTTGGGGGACCTCTCCAACCCAAAACACTTCAACAAATCGGACATATTAACCAATATGGGGCTCAAATTAAGGTCAGATTGGGTTTAAAAGGCAGTCTGCCATCAGACTCACTTGGACTTTTTCGTTCATTGTGATACCATACAGGAGAAGGTAGAAGTCTTCTAGTTCCTAACGTTGAACCATCCAGATCGCTTTGAAATTTTGTAAAAATTTACTTTTTTTATAGAAAATTTTGCCAAAATTTAATTTTTATAAGAAATTTAGTAAAAATTTCATATATATAAGAACTTTTGCTAAACTTTAGCATTTATAGGAACTATTGTCAAAATTTTATATTTTTAGAAAATTTTGGCAAAATTCATATTTATAGGAAATTTTGTCAAAATTTAATTTTTATAGCTGAACGGAGCCCCCTCTGCTGCGCCTTCTTTCACACTCTTATTTTATCTGAGCCCTATACTGGCAAGGACAGGAAATAAGTCCTATTTGGGGAGTGCTGGTTTGGCATTTTATATATTTAGCCCCAATAGGGATATCATATTCGTGCTCTATTTCCAAATACCTTCCATTTGAGCCTTATGTTGCTATGGTGGGTAAATATATCCGGTACGGGGGAATTTGTGAGGGTGAGGTGGACCCACATATATCCGACTCGTGCTCTAGTCCCAAATACCCTTAATTTGTGCCCCCATATTGTCATGATTGGTTTATATTTTCATTTGGCGGGCTTTGGAGATGACCCGGCCCCCCTAGATATCCTACCCTAAGCAAGGTAACCAAGTTTCTCTTTTTGGGTTATTATAAACAAAATAAATTTCGCTTAAACCGCCCCACCCATTTCCGAGATCTGGCGTTTTTGGAAATTGGGTAAGGGGAGGGTCCGCCCAATGAAGTTTGGATGTTAGATCTACTTCATTTTCTTGGTTTTATTGGTGAATTGGAGTAGCCAATCCCTTTGCACCGAAAGTGTATATCAGATTTATATTCTACACCCAAAAATCACACAGAGCGTGGCATTTTAATGCAAAGTTCGTACTCTACTCCTAAATACTTTTCATTTGATACCCATATTGTCCCAGTCGGCAAACAAGGGCGTTCGGGCGGGTTTTGAGATGGGGCGTACCCCCAATTTATTTGACACCAAAATGTTATACCAATGTGTTGGAGTAAGGGAAGGGTCCGCTTATTGAAGAGTAAGGGATGGGTCCGCTTATTGAAGTGTGGATGTTAGATCTACTTCATTCTCTTGGTATTGGTGGTGGTTTGCAGTAGCCAAACCCTTTGCACCGAAATTGGATATCAGATTTATACTCAACTCCCAAAAATCACATTGAGGCTGGCATTTTAATGCCAAGTTCGTACTCTACTCCTAAATACTTTTCATTTGATACCCATATTGTCCCAGTCGGCAAACAAGTCCGTTCGGGCGGGTTTTGGGATGGGTCGTACCCCCAGGTTATTTTACACCAAAATGTTATACCAATTTCTTGTGTTTGGCGTACCATAAGGGGCATGGAAAATTTTGCTTAAATCGTTGCATCCATCTGCGAAATCTGGTGTTTTTGAGGAGGGTGCGCCGTCCCTTTCGAAATCAAAAAATGTAGTACCCTATTTTCAACCTTGGGCTCAAACCCTACCATATGTTGGAGTGAGGGAAGGGTCCGCTTTTTGAAGAGTAAGGGATGGGTCCGCTTATTGAAGTGTGGATGTTAGATCTACTTCATTTTCTTGGTTTTATTGGTGAATTGGAGTAGCCAATCCCTTTGTCCCGAAAATGGATATCAGATTCATACTCTACTTCCAAAAACCGCAACTGAGGGTGATATTTTTAATGCCAAATTCGTATTTTACTCTTAAATACTTTTCATTTGATACCCATATTGCCCCAATCGGCAAACTTGTCCGTTCGGGAGGGTTTTGGGATGGGTCGTATCCCCAGGTTATTTGACCCAAAAATGTTATACCAATTTCGTGTTTTTGGGGTACCATAAGTTGACATGCAAAATTTCGCTTAAATCGTTGCATCCATCTTCGAAATCTGGTGTTTTTGAAAATTAGGGTAAGGGTGAGGGTCCCCCCTCCCTTTTGGATAGCAAAAAATTGAGTACACTCTTTTCACCGTGGGCTCAATTTTCATGAAAATCGGTTCATCCGTTTTTGAGTCTATACGGAGAGACAGACAAAAAAACAAAGCACAACAATTTCATACATAAAAAGAAATTTTACCACAATTTCCTATTCTAGAAATTTTGTCAAAATTTTACTTTAATTCGTAATTTTGTAATAATTTCATATTTATAGGAAATTTAGCAAAAATTTGTTGCATGCTCAGAAAAAAAATGCCTGGCGTTCGAAGCCATCAATACAACTTCCCACAGATGCACAAAATCATGTGCATACAATGGGAGTAGTGTAATTTGTGTAGACAAAAAATTTGACATTACACATAAACACATGCATTGGGAAAAGCACACCTTATAGACAAGGTTGGCGAGCGTGATTTATGTGGTATTTATATCATAGAGGCGTTTTCGCAATGATTGGTCTATATATCCAATTTGCGAATTTTGGGAGTGGGACGGTCCCTCCAGTAACCAACCACTAATTTGGATACCAAATTTTTGTGTTTAGGTTACTATAAGAGAGCAAAGAAAATTTTGCTGAAGTAGCCCAACTCATCTCCAAGATCAGGCGGTTTTGAAAATAAGTTTAAGGTGGAGGATACATTCGTCCATTTTTATAGAAATTTATTTTCAAAATTAAAATTTTTTAAATCTTGCTTTTGTTAAGTTCCTCAAAAGCAAAACTTTGCATCAAATCTGTAGATGACTCAATTAATTTTAGCTTAATGAACTAAACTACAAAAAGAAAACAAAGCTGGACAGGGACAGGGATTTAGACAGAAATGTTTTATAAAAAAGCAACAAAGCTTCTATATATAGAGGTGAAGGTGGTATGAAAACAAAGTTCTGAACAAGCTGTATGTTGTTGTCATAGTACTAAACGAAAAATAAATGTCTAGTTTTTGCCAACTCTCCTTTAACAAAAGTAAACGTTTTTACCATCATTTAGTTTGGCCTTCAGACAAAGGGCTGACCAGACATCTTTTGTTTGTTTGGTAATTTGTTTTTCTCAGTTGTGGTCTAAGTGAGAATATCTCAAGCTGTTAAATCAAACCGAACCAAACTCAAAACATAGAGACGAAAAGAAGACAAAAGTCATTAATTTCAGTGGTAACTTTAAGGGGGAAATCACAAATTAAGTTTTAATTACAGGGTGTTAACAACCATTAATTGTTATGAAAATCTAGGAGTTTTTCTCCGCTTCTAAATTGTAAAAGGGAAGGGTTGAGCATCTGTGAAATCAAGGCAGGTATTGAACTATTTTTTCAAAGATCTCCCGATTATAGTTCCTCGAAATGTGAGATTGTTTTTATCTTTTCCCTGCCTGTTTCTTAATGGAATGTTCATGGGCAACTTTTAGAGGCCACCGTAGCACAGAGTTTAGCATGTCCGCCTATGACGCTGAACGCATGGGTTCGAATCCTGGCAAGACCATCAGAAAAAAAAATGTTCAGCTGTGATCCCCTCCTAATGCTGGCAACATTTGTGAGGTACTATGACATGTAAAACTTCTCTCCAAAGAGGTGACGCACTGCGGCACGCCATTTGGACTCGGCTTTAAAAAAGAGGTCCCTCATCATTGAGCTTAAACTTGAATTAGACTGCACTCATTGATATTGGACGGTTTAGGATTGCTTGTAACGCTTGCATTTTAGATATATAGTGACTGTGCGAAAATTTGTTGTGGAACCTTTTAATATTAAAGGAATCCATTCTGAAGCTTCTGTATAGATTCTAGGAACTTCTGGCATTCAAACAAATCCTTAGAATTCGTCTTGGTTGTCACATGAACCCATCATAAAGCTTGAATCTCAATTTATTACATTTTTATACCCTCCACCATAGGATGGGGGTATACTAATTTCGTCATTCCGTTTATAACACCTCGAAATATTCGTCTAAATTTCGAAAGAGTAAACCTAGATGCTTGAAATTTTGCACAAATACTCCCTATCAGTGTAGGTCGGTTGGGATTGTAAATGGGTCATATCGGTCCATGTTTTGACATAGCTACCATTTAAACCGATCTTGGATCTAGACTTCTCGAGCCTCTAGAGGGCGCAATTCTCATCCGATTTGGCTGACATTTTGCACGAGGTGTTTTGTTATGACTTCCAACAACTGTGTTGGACCAAGCGGTCCAGAACCTGATATAGCTGCCATATAAACCGATATCGAATCTTGACTTCTTGAGCCTCTAAAGTGCGCATTTCTTATGCAATTTCGGTGAAATTTTGCATGAGGTGTTTTGTTATGACTTCCAACAACTTTGTTAAGTATGATCTAAATCGGTCTATAACCTAATAATAAACCGATCTTGAATCTTGACTTCTTAGGTCTCTAGCGGGCGCAATTTTTATCCGATTTGGCTGAAATTGTTCACGAATTTTGTTTGTTATGACTTCCATCAACTTTGTTAAGTATGATCTAAATCGGTCTATAACCTGATACAGCTGCTATATAACCGATCTGGGATCGTGACTTCTTAGGCCTCTAGAGGGCGCAATTCTAATCCGATTTGGATAAAATTTTGCATAAAGTGTTTTGGTGTGACTTCCACCAACTGCGTTAAGTATGGTTCAAATTAATACATAACCTTACATATCTGCCATATAAATCGATCTGGGATTTGGACATCTTAAGCCTCTTGACGTTGGGGGCGAAGAGGATATCGCAGAACCAATCAATGATATAAAGCTGTAGAAGCCACAATTTTGGTTCGATTGTTACAATATTTGGCACGAAGTGTTTTTTTTAACGACCCAAAATGCCTGCAAAATTTTATTGAAATCGGTCCAGATTTAGATATAGCTCCCATATATATCTTTCATCCGATATGCCCCTTTAAAGCTGTAGGAGCCGCGATTTTACTGCCATCTCTACCAAATTTAGCATGAAATGTTTCATGTGACGTCCCAATATGTGTGCAAAATTTCATCTAAATCGGTTCAGATTTAGATATAGCTCCCATATATAACTTTTCCCCGATTTGACATATTAAGGCTGTAGAAGGCACAATTTTGGTGCGATCTCTACCAAATTTGGCATGGAGCGTTTTATTCGACGTTCTCATATGTGTGCAAAGTTCCATAAGAATCGGTCCAGATTTAGATATAGCTCCCATGTATATCTTTCATCCGATATGCCCTTTTAAAGCTGTAGAAGCCATTATTTTGGAGCGATCTCTACCAAATTTGGCATGGAGCGTTTTATTCAACGTTTTCGTATGTGTGCAAAGTTCCATAAGTATCGGTTCAGATTTAGATATAGCTCCCATATACATTTTTCATCCGATATGGCCTTTTAAGGCTGTAGAAGCCACAAATTTGGTCCGATCTTTACAAACATAGGCATGGGTCGCTTTATTCAACGTCCTCATATGTGTGAAAAGTTTCATAAAAATCGGTTCAGATTGAGATATAGCTTCCATACATATTTTTCATCCGATATGGCCTTTTAAGGCTGTAGAAGCCAAAATTTTGGTGCGATCTCTACCAAATTTGGCATGGAGTGTTTTATTCAACGTTCTCATATGTGTGCAAAGTTCCATAAGAATCGGTCCAGATTTATATATAGCTCCCATGTATATCTTTCATCCGATGTGCCCTTTTAAAGCTGTAGTGGACACAATTTTGGTCCCATCCTTATAAAATTTGGGATGGATAAAGGTTGTAGAAGCCAGAATTTTCGTACCATCGTAAGAAAATCGTATAAGGTTCTATTCGATATTTCAATAGGTATGCAAAATTAAGGTCTGACTAAATATTACGTATACTCGGTGGTGTAGGGTATTATATAGTCGGCTCCGCCCGACTTTTGCCTTTCCTTACTGGTTTCTTTTCATTTAGAAAAAGACTTCTTAATTTCCTTGACTAATAAAAAATTTAGTAAATCTTTTAGACCCTCATTACTTTAAACAGTTATGTTTTCTTTTGGCAATCTTTTTTGGTACTTTGTACTTTGGTATTTATTTTTGGCTTTTTACAAACATCTCGTTAATTTGTTTTGCTTTTACTGGCAAATATGCCAAACACTGTTACGCTTCGCTTCACTAAAATACACAGAGAACGAGATTGTATGCTGGGCTACTAACTATGCTGTTCCCCATGGAAATACCACCCCACAACCCGAAAACACATCCAACTAAATGGCATATGACCTAAATTAGTGTGTTATTAACCAGAGCAATAATCCATGGAGTATGGACCCTGACTGCGGATGATGAATGTGAAGCATTATTAAATATTTACAAAATTTGTTTGAAACTAACATTTCGTATACATAATTTAAGCAATTTTGGCATGTGTCTATATGTAGCTATGGCCTTGCGGTAGTTTTGCAGGAGGCGTAGTGAGGAAGACCACCTCCCTGTTTCCGTTCTCTCTTTTCTGAACTTTGCGTGTGCCATTAAAATCGCTTATTATAAATTATGCTAAACACCATAATAAATCAGAAATATTTCCAAAATTGGTAGAAAACAAAATAAAACTGCTGCCAGGCCTTTATAAGCTATTCGAAATGGCCCAAAAGTTTGATACTCATACGAAAAGCCACCACAGAAGCTGCCGAAATACAAATATTCGTAATGTGAGTGTCATTATATAATAATTTCTCATTCGAAGACCACTGGCCTCTCCAAAAAAACCACAATGCTTCAACATAGCTGGTGTTATATGTGAATCAACATAATTTTTGTGATTTAATCAATTTGTTGCTGTTAGCGGTAAAGGTGTGTGCTTGTTTTTTTTTTTGGCCATTCAAGTTCAATGGCCACAATGATGGAAGTTTCTTGGCCATTGCCATAACAAAGAGAAAAAGAATCCATAAAAACAGACCCAATAAACTTCAACCCAAAAAGCAAATAAATTCGAAATCAAGATTCGAGAAGAACTAAACAGCAAAAACAAAAACCAATTAACATCATGAATCAAAATATTTAAGGTCGAATGTTTTTTTTTTTAGAAGAAAGCATAACACACCTCGTACATCAAAAGAAAGTTCCACATCACATAAAGAACACCTTGGCTGAAGTTCTTGCTTCTTGCTTATAAAAAAAAAAGGAAAGGCAAAAGTCGGGCGGAGCCGACTACATTATACACTACACCACCAAATTTAGTCAGACTTTAATTTTCCATACCTATTGAAATATCGATTAGAATCTTATACGATTTTCTTACGTTGGTACGAAGGCGAAACGCATAAAAGATATATAAAGGGAGTTTTATCTAAATCGATTTTGATGAAATATTGCACACGTATTGGAATGCCAATTAAACCATCTCATGAACAATTTTGTGGAGATCGGACCAAAATTGTGGCTTCTACAGCCTTAAAAGGCCATATCGGATGAAAAATATATATGGGAGCTATATCTAAATCAAGACCGATTTTTATGGAACTTTGCATACATACAGGGTGGCTGATGAATATTGCTACAATGATGAATATTGCTACATTTTTTTTTCGGTGTATGGAATACATTTTTCTTTTATTCATGTTAAATTAAATTATTAAATTAATTATTAAATTATTATTAATTAAATTAATTAATTAATTAATTAAATTAATTATTAAATTATTATTATTAAATAGAAAAAAAGTTATTACATTTTTTTTTGGTAGCGGCTTTCATCAGCCACCCTGTATGACAATATTGAATAAAACGCTCCATGCCAAATTCGGTAGAGATCGGACCAAAATTGTAGCTACTACAGCTTTAAAAGGGCATATCGGATGAAAGTTATATATATGAGCTATATCTAAATCTGAACCGATTTATATGAAATTTCGCACACATATTGGGACGTCACAAAAAGCACTTCGGGCCAAATTTTTTAAAGATCGGACCAAAATAATGGCTTCTACAGCCTTAAAAGGCCATATCGGATGAAAAATATATATGGGAGCTATATCTAAATCTGGACCGATTTTTATGAAACTTTGCACACATATGAGGACGTTAAATAAAGCGGCCCATGCCAAATTTGGTAGAGATCGCACCAAAATTGCGGCTACTACAGCTTTAAAAGGACAAATCGGATGAAAAATATATACGGGAGCTATATCTAAATCTAAACCGATTTTTATGGAACTTTGCACACATATGACAACGTTGAATAAAACGCTCCATGGCAAATTTTGTAAGGATCGGACCAAAATTGTGGCTTCTACAGCCTTAAAAGGCCATATCGGATGAAAAATATATATGGAAGCTATATCTAAATCTGAACCGATTTTTATGGAACTTTGCATACATATGAGAACGTTGAATAAAAGGCTCCATGGCAAATTCGGTAGAGATCGGACCAAAATTGTGGTTACTACAGCTTTAAAATGGCATATCGGATGAAAGTTATATATGGGAGCTATATCTAAATCTGAACCCATTTAGATGAAATTTCACACACATATTGGGACGTCAAACGAAACATTTCATGCCAAATTTGGTAGAGATCGCAGCAAAATTGCGGCTCCTACAGCTTTAAAAGGGCATATCGGATGGAAGGTATACATGGGAGCTATATATAAATCTGATCCGATTATGATGAAATTTTGCACACATATTGGGACGTCACACGAAACATTTTATGCCAAATTTGGTAGAGGTGACACCAAATTTGCGGCTCCTACAGGTTTAAAAGGCAATATCGGATGAAAAATATATATGGGAGCTATATCTAAATCTGGACCGATTTTTATAGAACTTTGCACACATATGACTACGGTAAATAAAACGCTCCATGCCAAATTTTGTTAGGATGGGACCAAAATTGTGGCTACTACATCTTTAAAAGGCCATATCGGATGAAAGATATACATGGGAGCTATATATAAATCTAATCCGATTTTGATGAAATTTCGCACACATATTGGGACGTCACAAAAAGCCCTTCGTGCCAAATTTTCTGTAGATCGGACCAAAATGTTGCCTTCTACAGCCTATATAGAGCAAATCGGACGAAAGTTATATATGGGAGCTGTATCTAAATCTGAACCGATTTAGATGAAATTGGGACGTCAAACGAAACATTTCATGCTAAATTTGGTAGGGATCGCACCAAAATTGTGGCTCCTACAGCTTTAAAAGGCCATATGGGATGAAAGATATATATGGGGGCTATATCTAAATCTGGACCGATTTCAATAAAATTGTCCAGGCATTTTAGGGTCGTTAAATTAAACACTTCGTGCCAAATTTTATAAGAATCGGATCAAAATTGTGGCTTCTATAGCTTTAAAAGGGCACATCGGATGAAAGATATATATGAGAGCTATATCTAAATCTGGACCGATTTTTCAAAATCAATAGCGTTCGTCCTGGGACCAAAAAAATGATTTATGCAATATTTTGTGAAAATCGGACAACAAATGCGACCTGTACCTTGATTACAAGAATACATGGACAGACAGACAGGCGGACAGACGGACAAAGCTAAATCAAATCAGGAAGTGATTCTAAGCCAATCCGTATACTCATCGATGGGTCTAGCTCTTCTCCTTCTTAGCGTTGCAAACAAATGCACAAATCTATAATACCCTTTCCCACAGTGGTGGTGCAGGGTATAATAAGCAAAACAGAAGACCAAAACAACACACGATTTCTTTCTATTTTTGGGGGTAAACAAATTCTAGAGAGTTTGCTACAAATTAAAAAATCACATCTCTACCTCATGCATAATGTATTTCCAATTATGCCAAATTTATTGACCATTTCTTTGTGCCAAGTCACACATAACAAAAAAAAAAAAACAAACCGGAGAACTGAATTTTTCATTCATTTCTTTATGATGGTGGTAGCACAACAGATTTATGGGAAAGGCACAAACCAATTGAAATATTTTTACCTATAGAGAAAATTGTTGTTGTAATTTCGTCTTCAGAGAAAACGAAAACTTCATAAAACTTTGCAACCCCAAGACAAAATTTGACCAGTAAGTCTTGTGGCTGGGGAAATCAGATTTCTCAGTCCGCAAGAATAAAGGACAATAATTTGCCATATAAGAGCTATTAAGGATGGAGGCGGTGGGTTTATATGAACCCAGACCGCCCATCTGCGCCTTCATTTACACCACACTAAAAATATGTTTCTCACCAACTACCTTATATATCTATCCAGTAAAATTTTTTTTCTACACCCAAATAGCCTTTATTGGCAAATACTTCCATTTGGGTAGGGGTTTCGGAGGATGGGACGGCTCTCTAGCACTTGCTTTGTTATACCCATCACCATAGCAGGCCAACGTAGCGCAGAGGTTACCATGTCCGTCTATGAACCTGATCTCTTGGGTTCGAATCCTGGCGAGACCATCAGAAAAAAATCTTCAGCGGTGGTTTTCCCCTCCTAATGCTGGCAACATTTGTGAGGTACTATGACTTGTTAAACTTCTCTCCAAAGAAGTTTCGCTCTGCGGCACGCCGTTCGAACTCGGCTAAAAAAGGAGGCCCCTTATCATTGAGCTTAAACTTGAATCGGACTGTACTCATTGATATGTGCGAAGTTTGCCTCTGTTCTTTAGTGGGAAATTCATGGGCAAAATTTTCATTTACCTCCATAGGATGGGGATATACTAATCTAGCCATTCCGTTTGTAACACCTCGAAATATTCGTCTAAGACACCGTACCGTCGAGACGATCAAAAATATATATTCTTGATCGTCCGTCCGTCTGTCGAAATCACGATAGAGTTCGAACGCGTAAAGCTACTCGCTTGAAATTTTGCACAGATACTTAAAACTAAAGTAGGTCGTTAGAGATTGCGAACGAGCCATATCGGTTCAGATTTAGATATAGCTCCCATATAAACCGATCTCCAGGTTGGACTTCTTGAGCCATTAGAAGCTGCCATTTTTGTCCAATTTGGCATGTAGTCTTCCGTTATGACTTCAAACCACTGTTAAAAGTACAGTCCGTATCGGTCTATAACCTCATATAGCTCCCATATAAACCGATCTCCCGATTTGACTTCTTGAGCCCCTAGTAACCGCAATTTTTGTGTGGTTTTCCTCAAACTTTGCCTTTTTCTTCCAGAGACAATAAAATATTGTTAATGGCTATATTCCAAAGTAGAGGAGACAGTACACCTCCTTGAGGAGTTCCTCTGCTGAAACATCTTTTTAGATCAACATAACCCAAGACTGCCGTAATGCATCTTTTAGTAAGTAAGTTAGTAATAAACTTTTTTAACGGTAGAGTTGATGCCTAGAAACTCCAACTCCTTCATGATTGACGTCGATTTTTAATGTCAAGAAATGCCACCATTGTATATTCCTTGACAGCGAGAGGACCCTCTATGTAGCCGACTAGGTCGTGAAGGGCTGTTTCAGTGGATTTGCCTTCACTACATGCATGCTGCTGCCGCGACAGGCGATCTCCAGGGATCTTTGCCCTAAGATATGTTTCTATTAACCTCTCAAGAGTCTTCAGCATAAGGGATGACAGACTAATAGGACGAAAATCTTTCGCCTTCGTGTGGTAGGGTTTTCCTGCTTTCAGAATGAAAATGACCTTCGTGTCCCTCCATCCCACAGATGTATATGACATTCTGATACAAGCAGAGTAAATCTCACTAGGCCAGGAAACCAGTGCATAAGACACAGCTCGTAATTCAACCAGTGATACATCACCTGGGCCTGGCGACTTTAGGGAGTCGAAACTTCATATCGCCGAAAGGATTTTCCGCTCAGACACAAATTCTCTACTAACCTCCGACGAATGCATGCCAATGACAACCTCTTCTGGCGCCACGTTGTCCGTTTGAACAAATTTTCTTTAAAGGTGAGTTTTGACAAAATTTTCTATTAAAATAAAATTTTGAAAAAAATTCCTACAATTATGAAATGTTGCCAAAATTTCCTATAGATACGAAATTTTAGCAAGTGTAGCAAATTTTACTGTGACAAAAATTCAAATAGGAATGGAATTTTTACAAAATTGCCTTTTAATATGAATTTTTTAACAAAATTAGCCATAAGCTTTCTGTTGGCTAATACATCTCTCAGGTATTTTGGTAAAGTTTTATTTTTTAAATATTTGTAAAAAAATATATTCACCTCACCTTTTAGGGCCTTGCAATATTAAAATCCCCATAAGGGAAAACCCAATCCCAAAACATTTTTCATTATATTTCTCATGTATTATAGGGTATCTCATATTCATGAGCCCAATCATATAAATCACTCCTATTATCTCAGCCCTTTTGGCTATTTTCAGAAAAGCGAGTAGGGGCAGAACCAAACTAAAACCAAATATCAACAGCTAGAGAAACACCAGTACAAAAACAATGTTAATGACTTTGAAGATCTCAGCCATAGGTTGCCAAAGTGGCAAATTTATTTTTTCCAAAGGCTAAGCCCTTTTTAAGTAAGCAGGAAAAAATGATTTTCATTAGCAACATTTCTTGTGACTGCCTCAACTGTTTTTGTTGGGTTTGCTGTTGCAACTGCTACATCCTCAGTGTCATTTGGTTTATGTTTTTACATCATAAATCAGCAAAAAAAAGGTCATATGAGAGTGGCCGCTGATGTGTCGGTTCTTATCAAAGTTGTGTTTTATTTCCTTACCAAATATTCTTACACTCGTGTGCAACGACTTAGCTTTTGAAAGGTTTTTGAGTTGGGAAATATAGCTGAGAGACAAAGTGCGGACTGAAAAAAAAATAATCCTCCAAAACATTTTGTCCATTTTGTCTTGGTCTTATTGAGAAGAAAAATGATAGTCACAAATATCAGCGGTTTGGCCATTTGTTGAGCTACTGGATGGTGTTGCTATTTAAGGTGGCAGGAAATAAAAAATGTTTATAAATCGCCTAAGTAGGTATATACGCTAGTGTTCAGGAAACAGGAACAGGATTATGAGATAAATTTAAAAAAAAATTTACAATAATGTGGTAAAAGAAGCATAGAACAGAGAAGAAATATTTTTAGAATATTATTCAATAGTTTGTATACCACCTACCATAGGATGGGGGTATACTAATCTAGTCGTTCGGTTTCTAATACCTCGATCCCATAAAGTATTCTGAATCAATCTAGACAAGTCCATCTGCCCGTCCGTCTTTCGAAATCACGATAGAACTCAAACGCGTAAAGCTAGTCGCTAGTCGATGTAGGTTGTTGGGGACTGCAAATGGGTCATATCAGTTCAGATTTGGATATAGCTCCGATATAAACCGATCTCCGGATTTGACTTCTTAAGCCCTTACAAGCCGCAATTTTTGTCCCATTTGGCTGAAATTTTAGGTGTAGTGTTCTTTTATGACTTCCAATAACTGTGGGAAGTGCGGTCTATATCAGTCAAGAACCCGATTAGACCCATATATACCGATCTCTCGATTTGACTTCTTCAGCCCTTGGAAGCCGCAATTTTTGGCTGAAATTTCGCATGTAGTGTTCTGTTATAACTTTCAACAACTGTGCCAAGTATGATCCAAATCGGGTTTTAACCTGGTACCGATCTCCCGATTTCACTTCTTGAGCCCTTACAAGCCGCAATTTTTGTCCGATTTGGCTGAAATTTTAGGTGTAGTGTTCTGTTATGACTTCCAACAACTGTGTGAAGTGCGGTCTAAATCAGTCAAGAACGTGATATAGCTTTCATATAAACCGATCTCCCGATATAACTTCTTGAACTTGGAAGCCGCAAGTTTTGCCCGATTTGGATGAAATTTTAGGTGTAGTGTTCTATTATGACTTCCAACAACTGTACCAAATACGATCCAAATCAGACTATAACCTGATATAGCTCCCATATAAACCGATCTCCCGATTTGATTTCTTAAGCCCTTACAAGCCGCAATAGTTGTCCCATTTGACTGAAATTTTGCGCGCGGTGACGACTTCCAAAAACTGCGCCAAATACGGTCCAAATCAGACTATAACCTGATATAAGTCCCATATAAACCGATCTCCGGATTTGACTTCTTGAGCCCTCACAAGCCGCAATTTTTGTCCGATTTGGCTGAAATTTAAGGTGAAGTGTTCTGTTACGACTTCCACCAACTGTGCCTAGTACGGTCTAAATCGGTCTTTAACCTGATATATTAGCTCCCATATAAACCAATCTCCCGATTTAAGTTCTTGAGCACTTACAAGCCCCAATTTTTGTCAGATTTGGCTGAACTTTTGACTTCCTACAACTGTGACAAATACGGTCCAGATCAGACTATAACCTGATATAACTCCCACATAAACCGATCTCCCGATTTGACTTCTTAAGCCCTTACAAGCCGCAATCTATGCCCGATATGGCTGAAACTTTGCATGTAGTATTCTGTTATGACTTGCAATAACTGTGCGTAGTGCGGTCCACATCAGTCAAGGACCTGATATAGCTCCCATATAAACCATTCTTCGGGTCATCCTTATTCGGTTCCTAGAAGCTTTAATTTTTGATGGTTTGACAGAAGATTGGTATGTGGAATAAAATAATGCGCTTCAACTAGATTTACTTTGTATAAATTTTTTATCAGAATCGATGGTGGTGGGTTCCCAAGATTCTGCCCTACCGAACTTAGCAAGCTTTTACTTGTTTTATTATGAATTTTAGGGAAAAATGTGCTGAATGTTTTTTCGCTCTAATTTCTATTTAGTTTTAAAGGTTTTATTTTCCAATCGAGTTGAACAGGTGACGAACGAACTAGTTCAATTGAACGGGTCACTTAATTGAATGAACTGAACGAATCTATCTGAATCTTTTTGGTTAATAGCAATTTTATCAATACTTTATGATTTATTTTTTTACGATTTATGGATTTCCTATCTATTAAATAAAAAGTCCGAAGACACCGTGGCGCAGAGACCAGCTTATGATGCCGAACGCCTGGCTTCAAATCCCTGCGTGAACATCAGAAAATTTTTCAGGGGTGGTTATCTCCTTACAAATGCTGGAAACATTTGTGAGCTATCCTGCCATGATAAAACTTCTCTACTAAGTGATTTCGCTATGCGACACGCCGTTCGGATTCCGCTCCAAAAAAAGGAGGCCCCCAATAATTGAGCTCAGTAGTAGTAGTAGAAGGTTAGCATGTCCGCCAATGACGCTGAAAGCCTGGGTTCGAATCCTGGCGAGACCATAAAAAATAATTTTCAGCGGTGGTTTTCCCCTCCTAATGATCTGCCAACATTTATGAGGTACTGTGTTATGTAAAACTTCTCTTAAAAGAGGTGTCGCACTGGCGAGACCATCAAAAATAATTTTCAGCGGTGATTTTCCCCTCCTAAAGATCTGCCAACACTTATGAGGTACTATATCACGTAAAACATATCTCAAAAGAGGTGTCGCACTGCGGCACGCCGTCCGGACTCGGCTATAAAAAAGGAGGCCCCTTATCTTTGAGCTTAAACTTGAAACGGACTGCACTTAAAGTTATGAGAGAAATTTGCCCCTGTTCCTTAGTGTAATGGTCATGGGCAAAATTTGCAAAATTTTTGAAGCATAGTACTTTTGTGCAATAATTAATCTTTTATTGTGGCAACTTGTGTTATACAGCCTTGCTGATACATCACTCTAAGCCAAATGAACTAGTGAACTAACTGAACCAATCAGTTCATTTAGTTGTATTTAGCCGTCAAGGAACTCGTTTCTCAACATTATTGTACGATTTGAATTTGTGAACTAACTGAACGAACTAGTTCAGTGAGCTGAAGTAAGCGGTCACTGTAATAAAAAAAGTCTGATATTGTTATAGCACATACCATATTCCGACAGAATTGTCTAGAAGAAATTTAAAAGGACATTTTCTAAGGAAATCAAATTGTAATATGTGGGGCTGAGCTCGGGCCCGTGGACTTTGTTGGAAGGCATACCTTTCTTTGGACGCAAATAGATGCAAACATTTAACGATTAATCAATCGTTTATCTTCAAGGACCCAGAGACTGGATCCCATACAAATTCCATAGAGGGATCTTGGGCTCGCGCCAAAAAATCTGTCCCCGCTGGAGGAAGGCGTACGTGATTTATAGATGGTTATTTAGCAAAATTCGAGCTTATGAAAAAGTGCAAAGCCCAGAAATTGGATCCTTTTATAGAATTTTGCCGAATAGCCAGGAAATTATATGATCCCTACTCCAGAACTAGAGGAAGAAGAAGAATCCAATGCAGGTCCGGATTCTAATGATTTGGAGGCTTCAAGTTTGGGAAATATTGATCCCAAAAATAATATTTCGGGATAAATTTTCCAAATTTGATATCTTCAAACCAGTAAGAATTGGCAACTCATCACCTAGGGAGGTCCACGGTCCCGAGCACCAAAAACGGACTTCATATTCGGGTTCCTGGGGTCAAAACTACCCCGTAAAAAACAGTTTTGCCAAAATGTGGTAATTAATCAACCTTAATTGTTTAAATTACAAACAAAATTTTGAAAAATCCTCAAATGCTTCTGCTTACAACACTGTGCACTTTCAAAAGACACATCATGTAAATGGTATTCGTTTACTCTGGCCATCATTAAGCTAGATTTGGTTAATTGCCAGTTGAAAGAACGTTGATGATTGGTTTTTACATCAACTGCTTAACTTGATGCTCAATCAAAATGTCCAAACCATAGACCTGAACAGCATTTGCAAGGGATTGGACTAAATGAGCCATTTGATTAGTGGTCTTCATCTTGGCTGGAGTAAAATGATTTTCCATTGATTTGAAATGGGACAAACAGAGTTGAATGTGATGGGAATACGAAGAATGCATAGTTGGTAGCTATAGGAAAGTTCTTCCAAAAAAGACATAAAATTCTGAAAAATTCATGAAATCTTTATTTGAATCGATAGAACGGTTCATGAAATTTAATGTTTGAAGATTATTTCATGCAAATGTTGACCGCGACTGGGCCTCAAATGGTCCATCCGCTTAGTCCAAATTTGGCATACTCTGTTCAACTTTTCGGCCGCTATCTCACGGATAAATGCTTCAATGTTGCAATTAAACTGGTCATAAAATGCCAGAAGCGCGCGATGAACTTTCCTAACAGAGCACGCATTTTGATAATAAAATTCAATAATTAGCAAGGATTGTTCGTTTGTAAGACGATTCATGGTTAAATAATAGATCAAACTGAAGCTGTTTGACAGTGAAACAAAATACGAAACGGGCGTGAGCTGTTTAAATCAGTGTTGCCAAAATTTTAATAGCTAAAAAATCAGGGGTGAATCCGTCCACTTCGTTGCGCCCTCCTCAGTACCATTTATGTGACCGGGATCGTGCCTCATCCCCCTGGCAATTGCGTATAAATTTGAATTTTAGGTTCGCACTCTTACAAAAAAATTAATACCATCTTGTCCCATATTGACATGACCGCCATCAGCCTCATACAATCTACTGATCTTGGATTCGGTAAAGTAAAGATTGAGGGACAAAGGGCCAATCTTGAATGCGGCTGACGGCGATCGGAGACTAGCAGTATTTGTACTAAATACAGGCTGCTTCGCAGATCTTGACAAGTCTGAAGGATTTGTATTCTATGGATTCAACAAACTGAGACTGAAGGTGTATAGAAGCGGCGTGGTTGGCGAATCAGAAGACTATTTATTAGTTGTTGCTGAACACTTGTCTGCGGTACCATCGACCACATCTCTAAAGTATGGCGGATTGCAGGAGACTGAAAATCCCCTTGCCACGATCAAAACACGAGGTGAAGGCGTCGAATCCGGACCCAAAAAGCCCTGTGCAGGTGGGTCATCCGGTTGGAAGGGGAAGGGCGAAACTCAAAAGGTACTTTGACAGCAGCAGCTAATGAAGCATCTAAGGGGGAAGCGTCCACACTGCCAGTGTCCAGTGTCTTGAGGAAGATTGGTTCCAATGCTTTCCCAACTGCCCTGGGATGCGCAAGGAAACCCATCAATTATCGAACGAACCTTGTGTGGGTGTACTCCTGGCGGACTCAGAGGACGAGGCTAACGCAACAGTGGTGGAAATTCTGAATCCTGACTATAGGCGTCGAAACGGGACCCGACAAGCCTTCTGTTGGTCATCCCGTTGGAAGGGGATGGACGTAACTCAGAAGGTAATTTGACAGCAGCAGCTAATGAAGCATCTAAGGGTGAATCGTCCACACTTCAAGTGTCCAGTGTCTTGAGGAAGATTGGTCCCAATGCTTTCCCAACTGCCCCTGGATGCGCAAGAAAATTCATCAAAGATCGAACGAATCTTGTGTTGATGTACTTTTGGCGAACTCAGAGGACGCGGCTAACGCAACAGTGGTAGAAATTATGAATCCTAAATAAAGGCTTCGAAACGGGCCGACGAGCCTCCTGTGGGTCATCCCGTTGGAAGGGGAAGGACGAAACTCAAAAGGTACTTTGACAGCAGCAGCTAATGAAGCATCTAAGGGTGAATCGTCCACACTTCAAGTGTCCAGTTTCTTGAGGAAGATTGGTCCCAATGCTTTCCCAACTGCCCCTGGATGCGCAAGAAAACTCATCAAAGATCGAACGAATCTTGTGTTGATGTACTTTTGGCGAACTCAGAGGACGCGGCTAACGCAACAGTGGTAGAAATTATGAATCCTGACTATAGGCGTCGAAACGGGACCCGACAAGACGGACGGAATTCAAAAGGTATTTTGAAAGCAGCAGCTTATGAAGCGTCCGAGTGTCCAGTGTCTTGAGGAAGAGAGGGAACTATTCAAATATAGAACGAATCTTGTGAGGATGAACCCTTGGCGGACTCAGAGGACGAGGCTAACGCAACGGTGGTGGAAATTCTGCACCCTGACTATGGTCCGGTTTCTGCAGATAGGTGTCTCCCATTGTAAGGCCGCTTTGGTGGCACTAAAGGTCCTTCTGATGGCAGAAGGGTTTGACGTGGTTCTTATCCAGGAACCATGGAGGACATAAAAAAGTTGCCCAATGATAAGGGACCCCCTTTTTATAGCCGAGTCCGAACGGCTTGCCGCAGAGCGATACCTCTTTTGGGGAGAAGTTTTTACATTCCTCCAGCACACAATGCCTTTTGGGGACTTTGAGGTCAAACTTTTGGATAAAGTGCTTAGAATCTCTGAATAAACTTCACATAGCACTGGGTAGAATTCCCGAACGCGACGATATTTTGGAAAATGAGAAGAAGGAAGAGTACGCCTTTAGGGCTCTTTTGGGGATAGCAAACCATTGTCAATTTCGCATATGTGTCATTTGTCAAACTACTGAACGTGGTAGAAGGATAAGGCTGAAATCTATTCATGAATGCCGGAAAATGAGACCTGAGTGCCTCGTGGGTCGTGAATGTCTCCCTAGTCGTGAGTATCTCGCGAGTGGTGAGTGCCTCGCAAGTTATGAGTGTCTCGTGAGTCGTGAGTGTCTCGCGAGTCGTGAGTGTCTCGCGAGTCGTGAGTATCTCGCGAGTCGTGAGTGTCCCGCGAGTCGTGAGTATCTCGCGAGTCGTGAGTGTCTCGCGAGTCGTGAGTGTCTCGCGAGTCGTGAGTGAGTGTCTCGCGAGTCGTGAGTGTCTCGCGAGTCGTGAGTGTCTCTCGAGTTGTGAGTGTCCCGCAAGTCGTGAGTGTCTCGCGAGTCGTGAGTGTCCCGCGAGTCGTGAGTATCTCGCGAGTCGTGAGTGTCTCGCGAGTCGTGAGTATCTCGCGAGTCGTGAGTGTCTCGCGAGTCATGATTGTCTCGCGAGTCGTGAATGTCTCGCGAGTCGTGTGTGTGCATGCGTTAGTAAAATGTTTGTCTCGCGAGTCGTGTGTGAGCATGCGTTAATAAAATGTTTGTTTCGTGAGCCAGCGTGAACTTGAGTCGACATAAAAAAGTTGTGCATGAGTAACATTTTTTTCTCGTGAGCGTGAGTTAGCCAGAGTAGAAAATCACTCACGCGCAAACCTCTAACCGGAGCCATAACTGCGATAGGAACTAAGGCGAACTTACACATTTCCTTAATTTTACATATTTGTAGGTCTGAACTGGGGAGTTACACCTTTTACTTTACAACTACTCCTTGACCCGCCGGAGTATCAAAAATGGGTTAAAGTTTAAACCTCAACCTCTTTTCAATGTTTGATTCTATCAACAAAGCAAAGGGTTTTCGGTTAGGCTAAAGAACATATTCGATGACCTTTGGTCCATTATGTTCGTCTTACGGTTTCCAAAAACTCTTGGCCTTTTTTTCCCACATCAATAATCCTTTTTTAACTCAATTCCCATCATAAAACCAAATATTTGCTTTCATGGCATGGTGAGCGGACCAAAAATAAATTATTATTACAAAAGTTAAGGCATGACTCTTTTATCACTTAAGCCATTCAAATTTTAATGTTCACATTTTGCGAATATTTTTATGGGGAAAAATATGAAATCCATTAAAAATAATTGATAATAATTGTCACATAAATTCAAATACAAGCCAGCCATGGCGTAGCTGGAGGTGGAGAGTAAGGTGAGATGGCACTTCAAACTGTGTCATATACGAAAAAAGAGATGGTTGCTAAATTGGTTGTGTTATGCTGAAGTGATTTACGATGAATTTTTTGACCATATTGACAATGATGAAAAAAATTCTCAGATATGAATTTTTATGTTGAATATTTGCTTAAAAAATTGTTTTTCGCCAAAAATAAAAAATATTTCATCAACATGTGTGGGGAGCTACATATGTATTTGCAGCTCTAATGACAATTGCAGTTGTTTGCTTTTTTCTATGGCGGTTTTTGTTTTCGTTTTTCAATTTTTGACAATTCCATGTCAAGGCTGAAATTCACTAGTGCCAGTTTAAAGCCATCTGTAGACGAGGAGCCCAGTGGCTATATTTTTTGGGCCACCATATACAGTACTCGTATCACTACTAAAGTATTGAATGTTGACTTTCCGCAGTGATTGTGTGTGTCATTTGTATCTTTCCGTTTGGAATTTGCTTTGACTCGTTTTCTACCTGGCAGCGTTTGATTTTATTTTCAAAGTTTTTGATCCATCCGCTCTTGTTTTTCCGTCATTAGTGAGGCAAATATTGAGTTATCAATGAAGTTGGTCTTAATTTAGTGAACTGGTTTGTGTACAACGTTCAACTAAATCAGCGTTTAAAACGCTTGATGGTTCTATTTACCATTTCTATGGAATTGTTGAAAAAGTTTTTTTTTTGGCAAAGTTGTGATAAATGTTTAAGGGAAAACTAAGTTGGAAATATTAGGCAAATGATTTGCTATGCAATTAAGAAGCAAAAAGATTCTTAATTAAAAATAGAGCATGAAACTTTTGAAACGAAAAGAAAGATATTAGTCTATATGGTCAAATAGTGGGCGTACCATAATTGAGATGTATACTTTTCGCAAATTTTTTTCTTCGGCGATTCAAAGTTAACTTTGGTGTATACAGTAAAAATGTCTAGTCCTAAACCAAAGAAAAAAAATTTTCCAAATCTTTAAGGAAACATTCCCTATGGTGAAGAATATTTTCCTCCATATTAAGGATGCTTTATTTTTAGTGTTAGTTTCACAAATCCTTAACTTTGCGTCTTGTTGTTAAAGACAAAAATCTAAAATGATTGTCAAAATGTCGTCGAAAGTTAGGAAATTGTAGCTTCCAAGTGCTCAAGTAGTCAAATCGGGAGATCGGTTTACTAGGAGCTATATCAGGTTGTGGACTGATTTGGACCGTACTTCGCACAGTGGTTGGAAGTCATAACAGAACACTATATGCAAAATTTCAGCCAAATCGGTCACAGATTGCAGCTTCCAGGGGCTCAAGAAGTAAAATCGGGAGATCGGTTTATATGGAAGCTATAACAGGTTATAGACCGATTTAAACGGTACTTGGCACACTTGTTTGAAGTCCCAAAAGAATACAAAGTGACAAATTTCAGCCAAATCGGACCCTGATTGCGGCTTCCAGGGGCTCAAGAAGTCAAATCGGGAGATCGGTTTATATGGGAGATATATCAGGTTTTAGACCGATTAAGACCTTATTTGGCACAAATGTTGGAAGTCGTAACAGAACACCGCAAACAGAATTTTAGGACAAATCGGACAAAAATTGTGGCTTACAGGAGCTCAAGAAGTCAAATCGGGAGATCGGTTTATATGAGAGCTATATCAGGTTATAGACCGATTTGTACCGAACTTTACACAGTTGTTAGAAGTCATAACAAAATACTACATGCCAAATTTCAGGTAAATCGGATGTAAACTGCGGCTTGTAAGGGCTCAAGAAGTTATATCGGGATATCGGTTTATATGGAAGCTATATCAGGTTATAGACCGATTTTGACCGTACTTGGCATAGCTGTTGGAAGTCATAACAGAACACTACATGCCAAATTTCAGGTAAATCGGATGTAAACTGCGACTTGTATGGGGTCAAGAAGTTATATCGGGAGATCGGTTTTTATGGAAGCTATAACAGGTTATAGACCGATTTAAACGGTACTAGGCACAATTGCTGAGAGTTATAACGGAACGCTATATGCAAAATTTCAACCAAATCGTACAAAAATCGTACGGCTTGCAGGGGCTCAAGAAGTCAAATCGGGAGATCGGTTTATATGGCAGCTATATCAGGTTTTAGACCGATTAAGACCTTATTTGGCACAAATGTTGGAAGTCGTAACAGAACACTGCAAACAGAATTTTAGCCAAATCGGACAAAAATTGTGGCTTACAGGAGCTCAAAAATCAAATCGGGAGATCGGTTTATATGAGTGCTATATCAGGTTATAGACCGATTTGAACCGTACTTTACACAGTTGTTAGAAGTCATAACAAAACACTACATGCCAAATTTCAGGTAAATCGGATGTAAACTTTAGGCAAATCGGACATAAATTGTGGCTTCCAGGAGCTCAAGAAGTCAAATCGGTAGATCGGTTTATATGGGAGATATATCAGGTTAAAACCCGATTTGATCCATACTTGGCACAGGTTATAGACTGATTTAAATCGTACTTGGCACAATTGTTGAGAGTCATAACAGAACACCATATGCAAAATTTCAGCCAATGCGGTCTCAGATTGCGGCTACCAGGGGCTCAAAAAGTCAATTGGGTTCTTGACCGATTTGAACCGTAAATGGCACAGTTATTGGCTGTCATAACGCAACACTACATGCCAAATTTCAGCCAAATCGGACAAAAATTGAGCTTCCAAGGGCTTAAGAACTCAAATCTGGAGAGCTATATCGAAACCTGAACCGATATGGCCCATTTGCAATCCCCAACGACCTACATCAATATTAAGTATATGTGCAAAATTTGAAGCGGCTTTACGCGTTCGACCGCTAAAGTGATTTCGACATGCGGACGGACGGACATGGCTAGTTCGACTCAGAATGTCAAGAGAATCAAGAATATATATACTTTATGACCCCCGGTGAAAATATGGTACTACATTTTTGATATCCGAAGGGGGTGAGGACCCTCCCCGTTACTCCAATTTTCAAACACGCCAGATCTCGGCGATAGGTCCACCGATTTAAGCGAATTTTTGTATGCCACTTTATGTTAACCTAAAAAAATTAAATCGGTATAAAACTTTGGGATCAAAAAAACTGGGGGGACGACCTATCCCAAAACCCAACCAAACGGACATGTTTACCGATTTGGGCAATATGGGTATCAAACGAAAGGTATTTAAGAGCAGAGTACAAACTTGGCGTAAAAATGTCACACTAATTGTCGGGCGGGTCCCCCACCCGCCTGTATGAAGGTACTCCCCCAGCCTTAAAAACACCATCTAACAGGATACTTTTACCGCTTTGGGCAATATGGGTATCAAATGAGAGGTATCTAAAAGTAGAATACAAATATGACATAACAATTTATTCCTTCACCGCCCCAAAACCCCCCAGCAGGACATATTTACTGATTGGGACAAAATGGGATTCAGATGTAAGGTATTTTGGAGTAGAATATGAATATGATATTTAAAATTGGGTCCAAGTACCTAGCGAGCCGTCCCAAGTCCAAAAAACACCCCAACAGTACCGCCAATATGGGATTGGCTCAATATGGGACTCAAATGAAAGGCTTTCAGGAGCAGAATACGAATATGGTGTCAAAAATTGGATCCAAATGCCTAGGATCCAAGAATACCGCCACAAAATAAAAGTGGACCGTTCGAGACAATATATGGGACTCCAATGAAAGGTATTCGAGAGTAGAGTATGCAAATTATACTAAAATTTGGATCCAAGTATCTAGAAATCCGTCGCAAACCCAAAATCAAAGTGAAGGCCTATCAGGATAGAATAGAACAGCAACAAAAGTTCTTTGGTAATAAAGTACACTTTTGACCCTCAAATTGGGAGAGACACAGGAGGACCCGCGGATCTTTAAAAACTTTGTATCTCAAGTGGCAGCTTTGAAATATGATTTTGAATGTAGATAACCAAATAAAATTAATTAGTGTTGATATGAGTGATCCCTAAGCCCTGAATATTTTGCTGTCAACTTCAAAATGCTTGACATTATGGGGTTTAAACAAAATCGTATTCTAGCACGATGCTGATATTATTTCAGGGTCCGCCTCCTAAACTCCCTTCAAACAGGCCATGTTTGCCTACTATGGCAATAAATAGGAGGTGTTTGAAAGTAGAAAAAGAATTTGATATCCAATTTTGAGGCCCAGTGTTTGGGGGTCTTCTCACTCCATCTAATGGCAATTGAAATCCAAATGGCAATTGGAACCCAAATGAAAGATATTTGAGAGTAGAGTACGATGCTGATATTTTTTCAGGGCTTAGTGCATGGGTGGTCGCCCCACCCAACATACTCCTCAAAATGGACATATTTGTGGATTAGGGTAAAAAAGAGCTTAAATCTGTTATCTGTTTTATGGCGAATGGTGTTTCTGGTATTCCTCATAAACTCCTCCTAAACAACACACATATACCGACTATAGCAATATGTAACTCCAATGTGATTTTTGGGAGATGAGTATGAATCTGATATCCATTTTCGGGGCAAAGAGTTTGGCTACTTCAATTCACCACCAAAACCAAGAGAATGAAATAGATCTAACATCCAAACTTTATTGGGCGGACCCTCCCCTTGCCGTATTTTCAAAAACGCCAGATCTCGGAGATGGGTTGGGCGCTTTAAGCGAAATTTAGTTCGCTTATAGAAACTCAAAAACAGAAATTTGGTATCATTATTTAGGTTGAGATATACAGAGGGGCCGCTCCACCTCCAAAGCCCGCCAAATGCAAATATGGGGTTCATATGAAAGGTATTTGAGACTAGAGCGCGAATCTGATATATGCGGGTCCACCTCAACCCCAAAAATATTACAATAATGGACATATTTACCATAGACCATAGCAATATAAGTCTGAAATGAAAGGTTTTTGGAAGTAGAGCACCAATATGATATTCAAATTGAGGCGAAAATTTTGAAAGGCAGTACCAGCACCCCCAATTAGGACTTATTTCCTGAACGTGCCAGTATAGGGCTCAGATAAAATAAAAGCGTGAAAGAAGGCGTGGCGGAGCGGGCCCTGTCCAGCTAGTTAAATTTAAAGAAAGCATCTCTTTTCCAAAGTTTTAGTTTTTTGGCTCATTTTCATTGCTAAAATTCTACGAATAAGGAAAAAATCTTACATTTTTGGTAAATTTTTTTTCAGTGTAATATGTCTTTCATTGACATTATTGCTCCTAAACGAACGTGTGGGAGATTACAGAGATCTCTTAATGCTTCATAAAACATTAGTTAAAATTTACCATCATTAAAGGCCATTTATGGACAAAAAGTGGTTTCTTACAAAGCATGGTCGACGTGTGCGTTATGGTTTCTCATGTGCCAGCCCTCTCGAAACCAAATTTTCTAAAAGCACCAAAATTTGATTTCTTTTTCCTCAAAAACTTTGTAAATCACTTCATATATGAAGCCTTTTAAATTAAAGCCAATCAGTTACATTTCTTAAAATCGAAAAAAATCTCCTTTTCTTCATCATCTTTTTCTAATATTAGCTAATACTAACCTTATAACCCAAACAATCCTCTTTTACCATCAGCAACTTATTGCTTAGCTGTGTTACCCACCTGCAAAGACAAAACAAGAAATAAAATATTGATTAATTTATTGTCAATTTATTAGTTTATATAACAAAAAAAAACTTTGAATCAAACAAAAACGACCATCCATCCCCCCCACCCCCAAAATAGTAGATATCAGCTTTTTCCATCATTTTTGGTAAACAAATAATAAATTAAAAATTCATTTTGCAATATGTCAATTGTAATGTAATCCATCATAATTTGCTGGCAACACCAAAGTAAAAGAAAACAAAAGTGGCAAAATGGAAAATTTGTCTGACTACAATGTAAAAACTTCCTGCTGCAAAACCCACAGGCCAAAAACTAAATACAAACTTAAGACTAGAAACTGCCTAAGCTAAGAGTGTTCAGATTACAAGCGATGGACAGCTTATGGAAAATTTTCGGTGTGGAAAACCATTGTTGACCGCCTACAACTTTTTGGGTTTTTGGCCCAAAGAGCGAGTATTCCAAGTGCTGCAAAACAAGACACAGACCTCACGTTTGTCCGTCCTTCTCACCTTACTTGCTTATGCCCATACAAAACAATCGATTGGGGTAAAGGAAATATATATGTGTATGTATGTACTTGTATGTCTATACACCAAACTCCCAGTTATGGAGGCAGTTAAAAACGATAAACGTTTTGGGATTTGAAACATGCCACCAATTCAAAAACAAAAGAGGTTCCTAAAAGTATGATAGCAAAACTTAGAGTGGCTATAGTTAGGTTAGGTTTAAGTGGTAGTCTGCCATCAGACTAAGACTTTTTAATCCAATGTGATACCATTGAAACAGGAGAAGAAAGATCGCTTTAAACAGCCCAATATCTTTACAATGTTCACTCACGCTAAATCAATTATTCTAGTTTAAGTATCCCTTTCCAGGGGAAGGGGTAGATATAGTAACCTTTTTCAGGGGAAAGAATAGTTTTAGTACCTTTTTCTAAAGGAAAGTGTTGTTTTAGTACCCTTTTCAAAGGGAAAGAACGGTTTTAGTACGCTTTTTAAGGGAAGGGGTAGTTTTAGTACCCTTTTCCAAGAGAAACGGTAGTTAAGTACCCCTTTCCAAAGAAAAGGGTAATTTAAGTACCCTTTTCTAAAGAAAAGGATAATTTTAGTACCCTTTTCTAAAGAAAAGGATAATTTTAGTACCCTTTTCAAGGAAAATGCTAATTTATGTACCCTTTACCAAGGAAGAGTGTAGTTTTAGAACCCTTTTAGAAGGAAAGTGTATTTCCAGTACACTTTTTTAAGGGAAATGGTATTTTAAGACCCCTTTTAGAAGGAAGAGGGCAGTTTTAGTACCCTTTTCCAAGGAAAAGAGTAGTTTAGTACCCTTTTTCAAGGACAAAGGTAACTTTTTTCAAGGAAAAGGGTAGTTGTAGTACCCTTTCCAAGGAAAAGAGTAATTTGGGTACCCTTTTCCAAGGAAAAGTGCAGTTTTAGAACCCTTTTGGAAGGAAAAGGGTAGTTTTAGTAAACATTTTTAAGGGAAAGGGAAATTTTAGAACCCTTTTAGAAGGAAGAGGGTAGTTTTATTACCCTTTTCAAAGAAAAAGGGTGGTTTAGTACCCCTTTTCAAGGACAATGATAACTTTAGCACCCTTTTCCAATGAAAAGGATGACTTTAGCACCCTTTTCTAAGGAAAAGGATAATTTTAGTACCCTTTACCAAGGAAAAGTGCAGTTTTAGAACCCTTTAAGAAGGAAAAGGGTAGTTCCAGTAAACTTTTTTAAGGGAAAGGGTAATTTAAAAACCCTTTTAGAATTAAGAGGGTAGTTTTATTACCCTTTTCAAAGAAAAAGGGTAGTTTAGTACCCTTTTTCAAGGACAAGGACAATTTTAGTACCCTTTTTTTAAGGAAAAGGGTAATTTTAGCACCTTTTGCAAGGAAAATGCTAATTTTAATACCATTTCTAATGAAAAGGGTAACCTGAGTACCCTTTTTGAAGTAAAAGGGTAATTTTGGTACTTTTTCCAAAGAAAAGGATAATTTTATAACCCTTTTAGCAGAAAAGGGTTATAAAATTTGAATTTTTTTAAGGCAAAGGGTAATTTTGGAACTCTTTTAGAAGCAAAAGTTAGCATGTCCGCCTATGACGCTGAACGCCTGGGTACAAATACTGGCGAGAACATCTTGAAAATTTTCAGCGCTGGTTATCCCCTCCTAATGCTGGCGACATTTGGGAGTTGCTGTACTATTTGATATGGCAGCCATGTAAAAACTTCTCCACAAAGAGGTGTCGCACTGCAGCACTCATTGATATGTGAGAAGTTTGCCCCCTGTTCCTTAATGGAATGTTCAAGGGATAATTTTGCTTTTACAAATTTGCAGCTTAGAAGCAAGAGAACAGTTTTAGTACACTTTTCGAAGAAAAAGTGCAGTGTAAGAACACTTTTAGATGAAAAAGGTTAGTTTCAGTACACTTTTTTAAGGAAAGCGGTAACTTTAGTACCCTTTTGCAAGGAAAAGTGTCGATTTAGTACCTTTTTAGAAGAAAGTGGGTAGATTTAGTACTCTTTTCCAAGAATAAGGCTAGTTTTAGAACCCTTTTCCAAGGAAAGACCAGTTTTCGTATCTTTTTCCAAGGAAAAGACAAGTTGCGGTATTATTTTCAAAGAATAAGGCTATTTTTAGTACACTTTTCCAAGGAAAAGTGTAGTTTTAGTACCCTTTCTCAAGGAAAAGGGTTGCTTGAGTACCCTTTTACAAGGAAAAGGGTAGTTTTAGTACTCTGTTTAGAGGAAAAGGGTAGTATTAGTACCCCTTCTCAAGGAAAATGGTAGCATTAGGACCCTTTTTAGTACCTTTTTCATAAGAAAAGTGTAGTTTGGTATACTTTTTCAAATAAAGGGGTAGTTTTAGAAAGAAGAAAACGGATAGTATTTTCCATCGAAAAGGGTAGTTTTAGTAGCCTTTTTCAAGGAAAAGGGTAATTTGAGTACCCTTTTCCAATGAAAAGGGTTGTTTTAGTACTCTTTTCCAAGGTAAAAGGTAGTTTTACTACTCTTTTTCAAGAAAAAGGGTAGTTTTACATTAATTGTACAAGCAAAAGGGTAGTTGTAGTACCCTTTACCAAAGAAAAGAGTAGCTTTAGTACCCTTCTCCAACGAAAATGGTGGTTTGGTACCCTTTTCGAAGGAAAAGGTTGTTTTAGTACCTGTTTTCAAGGACAAGGGTAGTTTAAGTACCCTTTTCCAAGGAAAGGGTAGTTTTAGTATCCTTTTCTAAGGCAAAGATTAGTTTTAGCACCCCTTTCCAAGGAGAGGGTAGTTTAAGCACCTTTTCCAATGAAAAGTGCAGTTTTAGTTCCCTTTTTCAATGAAAGGGGCAGATTTGTAAGCTTTTCCAAGGAAAAGGGTTGTTTTAGGAACATTTTCTCAGGAAAGGGGTAGTTTTAGATACCGTTTGTAAGGTAAGGTTTAGTTAAGGTATACTTTTGCAACGAAAAGGGTAGTTTTAGTACACTCTTTCAGCGAAAAAGGTAGTTTTAGTACACTTTTCCAACGAAAATGGTAGATTTATTAACCTTTTCCAAGGAAATGAGTAGTTTTAGTACTCTTTTCCAAGGAAACGGCTAGTTGTAGTACCTTTTAAAGGAAAAGGCTAATTTTAGTAAACTTTTTCAAGAAAAAGGCTAATTTTAGTACCCTTTTCCAAGGAAATGCTAGTTTTAGTACCTTTTCAAGGAAAAGACTAATTTTAGTAAACTTTTTCAAGAAAAAGGCTAATTTTAGTAAACTTTTTCAAGAAAAAGTACCCTTTTCTAAGGGTAAGGGTATTTTTAGTACCCTTTTCCTAGGAAAAATTTAGTTTTAGTACCCTTTTCCGAGGAAAGGGGTAGTTTTAATATCCTTTTCCAAGGAAAGCCAAGCTCCTGGAAATCTTTTCAGAGTTCGGTTAGAAGAATAAACGGTTTATGTAAGCCAACTAAGCAAGTAAGAAGCATTGATGGTGGAAATTATAACAAATCACAACATGTCTAACTTCAGCTACAACTTCATTAAAATTGCCCTTTTGGTACCAATGTTGAATTAAAGGTTTATAAGGTTTATATACTTTTGGAGGTCATAATGGAAATCATACCGCAAAAATTGCAGCACAAGACATAAGAGTTGCGCACTCTAAATGTTCAAAAAGTCAAATCAGTAAATCGGAGGCCACCGTAGCGCAGAGGTTAGCATGTCCACCTATTACGCTGAACGCCTGGGTTCGAATCCTGTCAGGACTATCAGAAAATTTTTCAGCGGTGGTTATCCCCTCCTATTGCTGGCGACATTTGTGAGGTACTTTGTAAAAACTTCTCCCCAAAGAGGTGTCGCTTTGCGGCACGCTGTTCGGACTCGTCTATAACCATCTATACCATTGAGCTTTAAATTGAATAGGACAGCAGTCATTGATTTTTGAGAAGTTTGCCCCAGTTCCTTAATGGTATGTTGATGGGCAAATTTGCATTTGCAATCTGTATTTATGTATGCTTCATCAGATTATTGACCGATTTGGATCAAACTTGCATAGAAGGCATGTTAAAACAGATGTCATAACAGATAAGGCATAGTGCCTTCAGCCAATTCAAAAATGCAATGTGGTTCCTACTCCACATGCGCTCTCGGGACTTCCAACAAATTGCATAGGGCGATCGGCATATATGACCCATCCCCTCTAACACGCATTCGACGAAAACATTTTCATTATAATATTTCATATATATTATTCAAATACCATAACTGAAGTCCATTAATGATTTAAAACCGGTTCAAAAATATCACCAAAAACTTCTTTGGCCAACAGCATAGTAGGAGAAGAAGTAAGCCTAGAAATGTATGACGCAAAACAAAAAACCGGATATAGCAAAGATATACGTCATGTCAGTCAGCCCTCCCATGTAAGTGCGTAACTTTTCTCTTCAAGCCTATGTTTGCTGATTATCTTTCTCACGCAACGCAATGCACGAAGATCTTAATGCACACGTAGGTCTGTGTGTTAGATTTAATGACTTTTTAAGTGCAGGTTTTGCCAACGAATGGAATATAATTTTTTTTTTGTACATTGTACGCGCACACACAAAGCTGTTATTGATTTTAGATTGAAGTGATTTGGCCGGCAACCACATGAATGAATGTAACTGGCGGTGGTGTTGTTTAGTTTGGCCTATGTCTGATGCCAAAGAAATGTTGTTAAAGTTTATTGCTTAAATGTGCGATGTTTAAAAGTGGATGAAAAGTAGTTTAGATTGCTACATTTCATAGCAGGCTAGGATAGGTTCGAAATAAGTCAATTCGGTGTTTAAATATGAGTCAATAGGAAAATATGTTAAAAAGTTGCTTGGACGGAATGGCATACTACAAGGCAAGAAGAAGAAAGAAGTCTTGTGCCATTACTAAACGGAATGTTAAACTGTTGACATATATGTATTGAGATTTTTATGAATTTAAAACTTAACTCTTTCTGCCTTCACTCTTTAATTTTTTGGACGATCAACTTAATGTTGTTCAAATTTAAAATAAATTATATTTTTGAATAATTGTTTCAAAAATATGTCTTTTTCCCATGCAAAATCTTATCTCCACATTTATTTTCGCGCATAAACTTTTTCTTTTAATTTTAGCCTACATGTTTTAGTTTTTATACCCTCCACCATAGGATGGGGGTATACTAATTTCGTCATTCTGTTTGTAACACCTCGAAATATGCGTCTAAGACCTCATAAAGTATATATATTCTTGATCGTCGTAACATTTTAAGACGAACTAGCCATGTCCGTCCGTCTGTCCGTCCGTCCGTCCGTCCGTCAGTCCGTCTATCCGTCTGTCCGTCCTCTATCTGTCGAAAGCACGCTAACTTTTGAAGGAGTAGAGCTAGCCGTTTGAAAGTATGCACAAATGCTTCTTATTAGTGTAGGTCGGTTGGGATTGTAAATGGGCCAAATCGGTCCATGTTGTGGTATAGCTGCCATACCATCCGATCTTGGGTCTTGACTTCTTGAGCCTCTAGAGGACGCAATTCTCATCCGATTTGACTGAAATTTCGCACATAGTGTTTCGATATCACTTTCAACAACTGTGCTAAATATGGTTCTAATCGGTCCATAACCTGATATAGCTGCCATACAAACCGATCTTGGGTCTTGACTTCTTGAGCCTTTAGAGGGCGCAATTCTCATCCGATTTGACTGAAATTTTGCGCATAGTGTTTTGATATCACTTCCAACAACTGTGCTAAGTATCGGTCCATAACCTGATATAGCTGCCATATAAACCGATCTAGCATCTTGACTTCTTGAGCCTCTAGAGAGCGCAATTCTCATCCGATTTGTCACAAATTTTGTACAACGGCTCCTCCCATGGCCTTCAACATACGTGTGCAATATGGTCAGAATCGATCCATAGCTTGATACAGCTCCCATATAAACCGATCTCCCGATTTCGCTTCTTGAGCCCCGAATCGGACTATAACTTGATATAGCTGCTCCTCCGCCCTTATGCATTATACTTTGTTTGCCTAAAAACAGATACTGCGGAAAAAACTCGACAGATGCAACCATGGTGGAGGGTATATAAGATTCGCCCCGGCCGAACTTAGCACCCTCTTACTTATAATATTTGTTTTTTATTTGCTTTCAAGCATGTACACATTTCCTAGAAACCCCATAAATTGCTGACTCCAAGATGTGTCACATTTCAAGAATGCTTCTTTCGAGTTTTCATATACAAATAAAATTACGACTTCTAAGTATTCAATGAAATTCAACGCAAAAATATAAATGGTTTTATTTATCGTATTTTTGCTTGTTTCAGGTTTTATTACCAGTAGTACGTTTAGTAAGACGTAGTATAAAATTGGATAACAAATTGACTTATTAAGCACCACACACTGACGAGTAGCTAATTTTTTTTGTGCATTCTATCGGAAATATATGGAAACTTTTAATTCATTTCCTTTTAATTTAGTATGTAAAAATGTTGTAGACATATGTATTGGGTTGCCCGATTTTTTAAAAGAAAGTAAATGCATTTTTAATAAAACTTAGAATGAACTTTAATCAAATATACCTTTTTTACACTTTTTTTCTAAAGCAAGCTAAAAGTAACAGCTGATAACTGACAGAAGAAAGAATGCAATTACTGAGTCACAAGCTGTGAAAAAATTTGTCAACGCCGGCTATATGAAAAATCCGCAATTACTTTTTGGGCAACCCAATAGAATGCACCTCATGCTAGAACATTTTCTCTTGTTGTACTCTACACTACTACTGTGGTACAGTGTTTAGTGCAGTTGTTTGCAACACCCCGAAGGAAGAGAGTTAGACCCATTGATAGGCATACCCATCGACTCAGCAAAGCCAGGATTTTATTTTTTCAAAACCGAAAATTTGCAAAATTCTTCTGTCACTGTGCACTTGGGAAATAAATTTGAGGATTCAAACGTTTTTTGAAAATTATTGGAGCTACTGGCTGCAGGAAGTGGCCTATCGGCGGTGACATTTGATTAAGGTCAGAGCTGAATTTTGTACTGCATGCCAACGCACTATTTATAGACCGATGCTTTAAGCAAAGCCATTAAAATGTGATTGTCTTTGCGAATATCTTTGGTAAGGTTTGATTGAAAAGAGGGTGCTGATATTAATTTGTCCCATGCCACTGTAGACATACACCTATGCCAGTAATCGGCTTGTTGTGGGCTCTAAATACACAAAAAATAACCTCGAAAAGAAAAACCTGCGCTAGGAATTCCGTGCTACTTACAAAATCTTTAATTGTTCACCACGCCACGACCCGAAGTTGGTTTATGTCTGGTATTGTGTCCCCACCTTAGTACCGGGATCTGCCATGCCCCTAAATTGGTTTATGTCTGGTATTGCATCCCCACCTAAGTACCGGTATCTGTTAGATGCGAAAGCCGGGCACTGACAAAGGAAATGCTCCAACACATGCTATCACTTGCCGCACCGATTTTACATAAGTGAGCTCGTAGTCTTATGTGTTCCGTTATGATACGAAAAGCCATACTCACCTCCTTCTTACTTCCTTTCAGTAATAGCCTCGTCTTCTCACGATCTGGATCACCCCATAGGATTTTCGCCGTCTTACCGACCGTTTCGCTGTTCCACAGAGTTGCCCTTAACTCGGACTGCGTCGACCCGAAAAGCGGGTTAACCAAGTTAACTGACGGCACTCCGTGATCGCCCGGATCTCCGCCTGTAGGACCGTATTAGGGTCAGGCAGTCTAAAACAGATCTCATGCCGTGGCTTCTCACGGTAGATCCCCAGCCCCCTCTGCAAATATCTTAGTTTTATAGTGATAGTTTTGGCCAATCAGCTTTTCAGTATGAGTATTTTGGCGATTTCTCATCACTTCCAACAACTGTGCTATGTATGGTTCAAATCGGTCCACGTTTTGATATAGCTGCCATTTAAACCGATCTTGGGTCTTGAATTCATGAGCCTCTAGAGGGCGCAATTCTCCTCCAATTTGACGGAAATTTTGCAAGAGGTGTTTTGTTATGACTTCCAATAACTGTGCTAAGTATGATTCAAATCGTTTCATAATCTCGTATAGCTGTCATATAAACCGATCTTGTGTCTTGACTTCTTGAGTATCGAGAGGCCGCAATTCTCGTCCGATTTGACTTAAATTTTGCACGTGGTATTTTGTTATCATTTCCAACAACTGCGCTAAGTATGATTCAAATTGGTTCATAATCTGGTATAGCTGTCATATAAACCGATCTTGGATCGTGACTTCTTGAGCCCATAAATCGCGCAATTCTCAGCCGATTTGGCTGAAATTTTGCACGAGGTGTTTTGTTATGTCTTCTAATGACTGTGCTATTCGGAACAAATTCTGAAGTTTGTGTCGGATTCGAATACTGTAAGAATTCTTTCAGAATTCGATAAGACAAATCGGAAAATACATCCGAATTCTGCAAATTTTTATACCACCAAAGGATGGGGGTATATTCATTTTGTCATACATCGAAATATCCATTTCCGACACTATAAGTGTATATATTCTTGATCAGCGCAAAAATCTAAGACGATCTGGCCATGTCCGTCCGTCTGTCTGTTTAAATCACGATACAGTCTTGAAATCTGTCTGTTGAAATCACGCTACAAATAGCGATATTAAGCTGAAACTTTGCACAGATTCTTTTTTTTTTTTTGACCATAAGCAGGTTTAGTTCGAAAATAGGCTATATCGGACTACATCTTGATATAGCCCCCATATAGACCGATCCGCCGATGAAGGGTTTTAGGCCCATAAAAGCCACATTTATAATCCAAATTTGTTGAAATTTGGGACAGTGAGTTGTCTTAGGCCCTTCGACATCCTCCATCAACTTGGCTCAGATCGGTCCAGATTTTGATATAGCTGTCAATATAGACCGATCTCTCGATTTAAGGTTTTGGGCACATAAAAGGCGCATTTATTGCTCGATTTCGCCGAAATTTGGGACAGTGAGTTGTGTTAGGCCCTTCGACATCCTTCTTCCATTGGGTCCAGATCGCTCTAGATTTGGATATAACTCCCATATAGACCGATCCGCCGATTTAGGGTCTTAGGCCCATAAAAGCCACATTTATTATACAATTGAGCTAAAATTTGGCACAGTAAGTTGTGTTAGGCCCTTCGACATCCTTCTCCAATTGGGTCCAGATCGCTCTAGATTTGGATATAACTGTCATATAGACCGATCCGCCGATTTAGGGTCTTAGGCCCATAAAAGCCACATTTATTATACAATTGAGCTAAAATTTGGCACAGTGAGTTGTGTTAGGACCTTTGACATTCCTCTTAAATTTGGCAAAGATCGGTCCAGATTTGGATATAGCTGCCATATAGACCGATCTCTCGATTTAGGGTCCTGCGCCCATAAAAGCCACATTTATTATGCAATCGAGCTAAAATTTGGGACAGTGAGTTGTGTTAGGCCCTTTAACATTCCTCTTCAATTTGGCCCAGATCGGTCCAGATTTGGATATAGACTGATCTCTCGATTTAAGTTTTTGGGCCTTTATGGGCCGCTGAAATTTGGGACAGTGAGTTAAGTTACGCCCGTTGACTTACTTCTACAATATGGCACAGATCGGTCAAGATTTGTATATAACTGCCATATAGACCGATCTCTTGGTTTTAGATTTATGGGCCACAACTCGAATTTCCCTTTCGAATTTCCTATAATTTTAGTTTAGAAATCTGTCAGAAACGTCAGATTTCCCTCTGACATTTCGTTCCGAAGTTGTGTCAACCACTCCATATATTTTTCGTTAAGAATTCGGACCGACTTTGGATCCAAATTCCAATGAATTTGCGGAATTTTCGTACAGACTTCTGACCAAATTCTGAACATTTGTTTCACTGGGTAGATTCTATATTAAAGTTCTATGCATAGAACTTCTAATGAAGTTCTATAGTATTTGAATCTAGCATTTATATCTCATGCGATAGCACGGCCTTCCTCTTCCAAAATGTTTGTAGTTTAGACATTTATACACACTCTTTATTGCATCTTTTCTTCTTGCTTATAAAGTCAAATTAGTTTTAATTTTCTGTCTTTATGCCTTTATATGCATTCTGAAACCTTGCCAGAAAATATCCATTTACATAAAATGTAATGGTGTTAAATATTAGCATATATGTACATAATTTATTAAATTTTTTTTCTATATAACAAAGAAAAAAAAACCAAACTGGCATATTTGGCAAAAGGAATTAAAAGGGAAATTTTCATTTTCATTTCAAATTTCACCATTATCATTATTATCCTCATCATGATTGTCATAAGAATACAACATTAATTATGCATAATTAAGGCAGAGTTTTATTCTGGCAGTCGATTGCTGGCTGAAAGTAAATTTTGTGGGTTTTTTTCCTCTTTTTTGGAAGATTGGGGGATAATTTCGTTTTTCATGGCCTTATCCAACATGTTTTATGACCGTCATATCGCAAAATCTTTAAGAGTTTTCCCCCTCACGAAAAAAAAAGAAAATATTGTCTTTTAATTAGACTGACATTAAAGAATGGCAGAAAAGAGAAGTTGGAATGTTATGACTTTTCCCAGAACATGGGCCAGCCTCCCTCAATTAACTAACTTTTACTTTTGTTTAAAGCTTTGCTGGCCTTGTAAAGCACAAACAAGGCAGGCAATACAAAGATAAACTTGTCCAGATAACTTCAAGTTAGGCAAGAAAAATTTGACTTTTGATAAAAGTCAAACAAAATAAACACTTTCTTCAAGCCACTTTTCCAGAGGATGGGTAGAATAAAAGTAAATTTGTGGACAATTATCTTAAATATTTAACTAAGGGGTAGTAATTAAAACCCTTAATTATAAAAAAATTAACTAAAGAGTTTGTTTTAATGTGAAGGAAAGTAAAATGTAAAGTTTTTTTTTCAAAAAATTCCCACAACTAACAAAAATGGTTTCTAACTAAATCTCTGACTTTAGAGAATGAATTTTTATTGCATCATAAAATGCCAAAAAATTTCGCATAAAGTCAGCTTTAATTTGTTGTCATTTTGTGTTTTTCACTTTTGCAGAGGGTTGCTAAATACGTTGTATCTCCAACATGTATCGCATATCGACATCCGCATTAACACTAGACAAATGTGTTGCCAAGTCTCGTCGTTGCCGCTGTGACAGATGGAAAACACAAATTTGCCAGCAACAAAAATTTGCTGACGCCATGCATATACATACGACATTATGTGGTAATTTGAACAGATATTTATGAGTCCACAACCCGAACATAACTTTGAAAATTATTCACATTTGCCAGAGAGAGAGAAAAAAGAAACTTTGTTTTTATACCCTCCACCATAAGATGGGGGGTATACTAATTTCGTCATTCTGTTTGTAACTACTCGAAATATTCGTCTGAGACCCCATAAAGTATATATATTCTTGATCGTCGTGAAATTTTATGTCGATCTAGCCATGTCCGTCCGTCTGTCCGTCCGTCCGTCCGTCCGTCCGTCCGTCTGTCTGTCGAAAGCACGCTAACTTCCGAAGGAGTAAAGCTAGCCGCTTGAAATTTTGCACAAATACTTCTTATTAGTGTAGGTCGGTTGGTATTGTAAATGGGCCATATCGGTCCATGTTTTGATATAGCTGCCATATAAACCGATCTTGGGTCTTGACTTCTTGAGCCTCTAGAGTGCTCAATTCTTATCCGATTGGGATGAAATTTTGCACGACGTGTTTTGTTATGACATCCAACAACTGTGCCAAGTATGGTTCAAATCGGTTCATAACCTGATATAGCTGCCATATACACCGATCTGGGGTTTTGACTTCTTGAGCCTCTAGAGTGCGCAATTCTTATCCGATTGGAATGAAATTTTGCACGACGTGTTTTGTTACTATATCCAACAACTGTGCCAAGTATGGTTCAAATCGGTCCATAACCTTATATAGCTGTCAATAAAGCGATCTTGGGTCTTGACTTCTTGAGCCTCTAGAGGGCGCAATTCTTATCCAATTTGAATGAATTTTGGCACGTTGTATTTTGTTATGATATCCAACAACTGTGCCAAATATGGTTCAAATCGGATCATAACCTGATATAGCTGCCATATAAACCGATCTTGGGTCTTGACTTCTTGAGCCTCTAGAGTGCTCAATTCTTATCCGATTGGGATGAAATTTTGCACGACGTGTTTTGTTATGACATCCAACAACTGTGCCAAGTATGGTTCAAATCGGTTCATAACCTGATATAGATGCCATATACACCGATCTGGGGTTTTGACTTCTTGAGCCTCTAGAGTGCGCAATTCTTATCCGATTGGAATGAAATTTTGCACGACGTGTTTTGTTACTATATCCAACAACTGTGCCAAGTATGGTTCAAATCGGTCCATAACCTTATATAGCTGTCAATAAAGCGATCTTGGGTCTTGACTTCTTGAGCCTCTAGAGGGCGCAATTCTTATCCAATTTGAATGAATTTTGGCACGTTGTATTTTGTTATGATATCCAACAACTGTGCCAAATATGGTTCAAATCGGTTCATAACCTGATATAGCTGCCATATAAACCGATCTGGGATCTTGACTTCTTGAGCCTCTAGAGGTCGCAATTATTATCCGATTTGCCTGAAATTTTGTATGACGGATTCTCTCATGACCATTAACATACGTGTTTATTATGGTCTGAATCGGTATATAGCCCGATGCAGCTCCCATATAAATCGATCTCTCTATTTTACTTCTTGAGCCCACAAAGGGCGCAATTCTTATTCGAATTGGCTGATATTTAACACAGGTCTCCAACATATAATTTAATTGTGGTCCAAACCGAACCGGATCTTGATATCGCTCTAATAGCAGAGCAAATCTTTTCTTATATCCTTTTTTTGCCTAAGAAGAGATGCCGGGAAAAGAACTCGACAAATGCGATCCATGGTGGAGGGTATATAAGATTCGGCCCGGCCGAACTTAGCACGCTTTTACTTGTTTTTTATACATAGATTATAAAGAGGGGTCTTTATATTGGTTTGATGGGATTATAAAAAATTGGAGATTCTGGAATTTCACACTTTTGGTGTGAAGTTTTATTATAAATTTTATGATTTTAACAGGATATTGTCAAGGCCGCATTGCCATTATGCCCTCAACCATTTGATGAGCCTATAATGTATAGAAGTATATTGAGCGTCAAAACTTTCCAACCAGTTAAGTTGCACGCTATTAATTTTGCACAAATATTGGCCGAAGTGCTGTTTACGGGGAAAATCGCAAAAGAAACTAATTTGTAGCATACCTTAGGAACACAAATTTAAAGTCTATTTTTAGGGGCCCCCCAAACGGACCTTCCCCTTCTTCAAGCGAAATGACTCCGAATATAGGCAATATGGTACTCTGATCAAAGGAAATTTTGCGCAGAATACGAATATGTAAAAGAAAGTTAAAAAAAGTGTCCTCTCGGAGTTTGGGAAATGAGAGCCCTATTTTGCGGAAAGCAAGTGAAATGACGCCGAATATAGGCAATATGGTACTTAAATTAAAGAATTTTTTGCAGAGTACGAATATGACAATAAAAAGCAAAAAAAAGTACCCCCAGGACAAAGTGTTGAGGACGGGGCTTTTTAAATTTGGTGCCATATTTTGCGAAGAATTTTTATAAAAAAGAAAAAAAACGCGGAAACTCCTTTTTACATTATTACTAAACAATATATCGCCTGCACCGCTGTTTTCAAAAAAAATTATAATTTTTTCAAGAAAAAAAAACCGGTTTTATATTTCACGATAAATTTTTCAAATTTGAGTCCTCCAAACTAATGCAAAGTGGTAAATCGTACAAATATTGTCAGTTCCTTGAGATTTAAAGGTACTCACTATAATTAAAGTCCAAAGGGGGAATGACTATCTGACTATCATCTTCACGCCGTTATCCATGGGTAACGCCAACAATAGCAGTAAAAATTTTTTTCACATATACAGAAATTAACAAAAGGGGTCCAAAATTCTCAAGGCCTTGCTACTTCGGGATTGACTTTTATGACTTTTTTTCCACCATATTCGTAATCTACACAAAATTTCCATTAATTTGAGTACCATATTACTTATATTTCGTACACACTTTTACATGACGAGGGGGAAGGCCCGCTTTGGTCCTGGTGTCAATTGGGGGGTGTGCCAAAAATTTAATTTTTGCCCCTAAAACTGCCTTTTTTCCAATTAGATGTCAAATTTCAAATTAGCCCATGAAAATTCCATTAAGGAACAGAGGCAAACTTCTCACATATCAATGAGGGTTTCCCAATTCAAGTTTAAGCTCAATGATAAGAGGCCTACTTTTTATAGTCTAGTCCGAACGGTGTGCCGCAGTGCGTAACCTCTTTAGAGAAAAGTTTTTACATGGTAAAGTATCTCACAAATGTAGCCAGTTTTAGTAGGGTATGCATAACAACCGCTGAAAGATTTTTCTGATGTTCTCGCCGGGATTCGAACCCAGGCGTTCAGACTCATAGGCGGACAGGCCAATTTCTGCGTTATGGTGGCTTCTCCTATTTGTTGATGAAGGTTGTTATTATTGTTGTAGCCGCAGATTTGCGGAGGGGCACAGTCCCTGGTCAATAATTGTCTATGACTATGACAATTTGACTTGACTTCTGAGCCTTTGGAGCATGCAATTATTATTTGAAACTCCTGTTATGACTTTCGATATCTATGACATGTATGGTCCAAATCGGTCTATAACCTGGTATAGCTGTCATATTAACTACCCAACCTAAAGAGAGGGTATCCTTTCAGTGGATGCACTATTGGCCCAATGAGGGGTTTAAGAGGCATTCTAAGACTCTAAAATTTCGCACAAGCGATTGTGGGGGCATCAAGGCGACGCTGACAAAATATGAAAGCAATATGATCTATGCGACACCTACTTTGAGTGGTGGGCATTGGATTGACCTCCTCCAAATTGATTTCTTGAGCTCCTTCCGGGCGCAATATTATCCGATTTCGCTAAGATTTTACATACTGACCTCTTCTAAGACCGCTAGCAGCTACATCAAGTATGGTTCAAATCGTTTAATAACCTTGTTTAGCTCCCATAAAAACCGATCTACCGATTTAACATCTTGAGCCTCCAGACCGCGCAATTATCGTCCGATTTTTTTGAAATTTTGCGCAATGACTATGACTCTTTGCTATGTATGGTTCAAATCGGTGTATAACCTGATATAGCTCCCATATAAACCAATCTCTTGATTTAAGTTCTTAAGTCTATAGAAGGCGTTTACTTTATCTTACGACTTTATCCCTGAATTGTGTTTTCCGTTTAACTAGTTTACCAAGTCCACCCTGCTGAAATTTTAAATTTTGACAGTTATTACCTAATTTTGCCCTAAACTAACGGTACTTGCCATATGTTCATGTCTGTGACACCAGTCGTTGAAAAATGAGCTTTGAGTTATGTCCTCTTTAAAATCTTATTCTATTTTGGTGCGCCAATGGAAAACAAGTAAAAACGTGTTAAGTTCGCCCGTGTCTGACTTTGGATAACCACCACCATGGATGATTCAGGTCCCGAGAACTCTTATACAAGTCACAGTTTCAGCGAAATCGGGCATATGGTTCCCTAAATTGGAACCATATGTCTATCTGGCCCATATGCTGGTCGGATGATGGGAGGCTTAACACAAGCCACGGAGGCTTAATACAAATCAAATTCCAGCGAAATCGGATAATGATTGCGGCTGTTATGGGCTTTAGACTCCCAATTAGCAGGTCGGTCTATATGACAGCTACATGTAAAGATGGTCCGATATGGGCCATATTGGGGTTGAATATCGGGGCCCCTAGTACAACTTCCTGTTTCAAATTTCAGCGAAATTGAAAAAAATGCGGCTTTTACTTTTTTTTTATTTTTGTCCACCGGGGCAACACTGTGCGGCTTGAACGAATCACGAATCAACACAAACAATAATTGTTTGGTGCGGTTTGCATGCTGGCGTTTTTATTGGGACATACTTCTTCGTTGACAAAGCCAATCGTCCCGTTACACTGAATGGATAACCCTATCGCACCATGCTCACTGATTATTTTTAGCCTGAATTGGAAGATATGGACCTGGACTACACGTGGTTTGAACAGAACTGTGCCACAAGGCACACAACACACGTTACAATCGATTTATTGATGAGCGCGTTAACTCAAGAAATTGCCCAGTCAATTGGCCGCCTCGTTCTTGCGCTTTGACACCTATAGATCATTTTCTTTTGGACTACGTCAAGTCATTGGTCGGTGCCAATAAGCCGGCGAGATTGGAAGGGCTCAGAGCAAATATTGAACGGGAAATAGCGACCCTTTTGGCAGGCAATGTGTAGCCAAGTCATCGGAAAATCGGGTTCAACATATTGATAGATCCAAACGTGAGAAGGAGGCCACCGTAGCGCAGAGGTTAGCATGTCCGCCTATGACACTGGACGCATGGGTTCGAATATTGGCACGACCATCAGCGGAGTAAGTTTAGATCTTGGAGTTTGGGCAAAAAATTTTGGATATCATCTCCATAAACCGCAGCAAACTGTGACTTTTTCTGTATGCATTGGTAGCTCTTGCAATGCTGCTGGCTTATCTTTACTCCAAATCGACTCGCCTCTCCTTTAGTCAAATGTTAAGCGTGCTGTGTGGCATGTGGCACCGTCTTGTTTAAACCATATGTCATGCAAGTTAAGCTCTTGGAGTTTGGGCAAATAATGTTGGATATCATCTCACGATAACAGTCACCAATCACAGTTACATTACGATTCTCATCATATTTGAAGAAGTACGGTCCAATGATGCCACCAGCCCATAAACCGCACCAAACTGTGACTTTTCTGAATGCATTGGTAGCTTTTGCAATGCTTCTGGCTGATCTTCTTATTCAATTCTGGTTATTTATGTACCCATTCTGCTTATTTATGTACCCATTGAGTCAAAAATGAGCTTTGTCGTAAAATGCAAGAAGCGCACGTCGAACTTTCTTAACAGAGCACGCATTTTGATAATAAAATTCAGTAATTTGCAAGCGTTGATCGTTTGTAAGACGATTTATGGTTAGATTATAGACCAAACTGAAGATGTTTGACAGTGAAACAAAACACTAAACGTGCGTGAACTGTTTAAACCAGTGTTGCCAAAAAGATAATCGCTTAAAAATCACCCTTTACATCTCCATTATACGCAAACTGGTATATGGATTGAAGACAACGACAGAGACTGCCAATCACGTTTACCTTCTGGTCGATATCCCATTGCTATAAATCTTTCTAGATTAGTTCATATTTGCAGTCTGTTGTATAGACCTTCTAAGATATCACAAGATTTTTTTCTTGTTACCACTGAACAAAGCATCTATTGGATATTGAACTCTAAGTTAAAATGATTCATACAAATTTATAATGCCTTTATCACATAACAACACCCTTTTCAATATGATTTCAAAAAGAACTCATTTCATACATGATGTGACATAAAATTGCAAATTATTCTAATTTATGAACGAATATATGGACGATATTTCTTCCATGATACTACTACTACAACTACCCCCATAGTGAGCCGAAGGCGCGTGTTATTCGGTTATACGGTTTGTAGTCATATTTTGTTACTTATGTTTGGAATTTCAATATTATTAATAACATCTAATAATTTAGCATAAGTTTTTTTTTATAGCTTTTTTGTTATTTTCTTGTAGTTTCGTTATCTTATGATATATAAATAATTATAAATATCATTAGGTGATTTTTCATATGATATGATACAATGATACGATTTTTTTTCCATACTGTGGGTAATACCATGCTATTGGGCTTATGCTGCTTTGGTGTTAAGTAGTCATTTTATACGCCCGCATGCGTCTTGGAGCAAGCATGCAATTCGTATGGTAAGTTAGACAAATCGACAAATATGGCAAACAAGTTGGCAAAAAAAACAACAGAATTACCGTCATTTTATAACGCCTACCAGACGGCTGCAAATTGTATAAACTAGACAAACTATAGGAATTTAAGCAAACAAATTGTTTATTGCCTGCATTAGCAATTCTTTTTTTATTTATCTATTAAGTGGCTTTGAAAAGAAACACATGTGCAAATATTGTAGTAGAATGGCTCTTTTTGAATAGAATTAAGGTTTTTTTTTTTTAGGTTTAAGAATATATTTAATACAAGTGGTTTGCTTTTATAATACCACCATACTTTAATGCATACAAAAATGTTTTTATATGAAATCAAGAAGTGTTTAAGGCTGCTTACTGGTTTCAAAATAGAATAAAAGACAGGAAAATAAACAATGAAGTTTCTGAAGATAAAAAATATTTGAAATTCAATTTGCTAAATAATACAATGTTTGTGTCTTATGGGGAATTTGAAAGATCACAAAGACATCTTCTTCAATTTGCTTATTTGAGTTGTCAGGAAGTATAACAACGTTAGCATTGTAGGGAATGTAGAAAGTGTAGTTTTAATATTGCAATATGATGAAGTATGTTAGAATAACGAAGCAAATAGAGAACATTTTAATAAAACAAATAAAACTGTACATTCTAGGGGTTCCAGAACTTAAATCGGAGATCTATTGATAAGGATGTGATATCAGTTTACGAATCTTCTCTGTTCCTTCTTGACTTTAAGGTTAACTTAAAAGCCAAGTGGCTACGGCACCTAGGATATATGTAAAGGGTGATTTTTTTGAGGTTAGGATTTTCATGCATTAGTATTTGACAGATCACGTGGGATTTCAGACATGGTGTCAAAGAGAAAGATGCTCAGTATGCTTTGACATTTCATCATGAATAGACTTACTAACGAGCAACGCTTGCAAATCATTGAATTTTATTACCAAAATCAGTGTTCGGTTCGAAATGTGTTCATTTACCGTTCAGCGATGAGGCTCATTTCTGGTTGAATGGCTACGTAAATAAGCAAAATTGCCGCATTTGGAGTGAAGAGCAACCAGAAGCCGTTCAAGAACTGCCCATGCATCCCGAAAAATGCACTGTTTGGTGTGGTTTGTACGCTGGTGGAATCATTGGACCGTATTTTTTCAAAGATGCTGTTGGACGCAACGTTACGGTGAATGAACACATTTCGAACCGAACACTGATTTTGGTAATAAAATTCAATGATTTGCAAGCGTTGCTCGTTAGTAAGTCTATTCATAATGAAATGTCAAAGCATACTGAGCATCTTTCTCTTTGACACCATGTCTGAAATCCCACGTGATCTGTCAAATACTAATGCATGAAAATCCTAACCTCAAAAAAATCACCCTTTACTACCGAAAATTCCCTGAGGAGGGAATGCCCCTAAGACCTATCTGCTCATTCATGTATTCTCCCACATATGGACTATCTAAATATTTGACTAACATATTAAACAACTTGACAACGTATTCACAGTATTACATTAAGGATGGAATCCAGTTTAGAAACAGTGTCAAAGATCAAACTATCGACAATACGGAGATACTCGTTTCATTTGATGTTATCTTCCTATTTCCAAGCGTACCAGTAAATTTGGCGATTAGGGTGATAAAAGAAAAATGGATTACCGTGGAAAAGTATACCAAGATTCCAATGGATGTACTCATAGAGATGCTTACATTGTGCATAAAGGACTCCATGTATTTTACATACATTGACAAGATATGTGAGCAAAGAAAAGGCATGCTAATGGGGTCCCCAAGTGTCATCGATTATTGCTGACATCATAATGGAGGAATTGCTAAATGTGACAATGAAGAAATTAACCAAAAAACCAAGACCATTGACGAAATATGTAGACGAAATTTTTTGTGTGATTAAAAAAACAGAAAAGGAAAATACACTCTGAGAACTGAATTCATTTGACAAACAAACCAAGTTTACAATGGAACACGAGAACGGGAACCAATTACCATATCTGGACACCATAGTTTATAGACAGCAAAACAAGCTAAAACTAAACTGGCACCAAAAGGATACGGCGTCAGGAAGATTAATTAACTTCCACTCGAAACATCCACGACGGATAAAGAAGAATACAGCAACAAATTTCATAGTGAGGGTTTTTAAAATCAGTGACACCATTTTTTACAACGAGAACGTGAAGAAAATACGACAAATTCTCAGCTTAAATGATTTTCCAAACAACACTATAAACAGTCTCATCAAACAGGTAATAGAAAAACCTTCCAATACGGAAAAGGAAATATCGCCAAAGATATTCAAATCAACAACTTACATCCTTGGCTCTTCAGAACGCCTAAAAAACTCGTATATATATGACGAGAATAATCATAAATTAGCATTCAAAAGCAACAACACCGTAAGCAATCTCTTTAGCAGAACAAAGACTAAAATAGAAAAGAAGATAAGTCCAATGTAGTCTATAAAATATAATGCAATGGAAATGAGAGTAACTCATGTCCAATGGCATATGTAGGCACCATAAGCACAAAGCTAAAAACTCGAATTTCGGCCCACAAATCGGACCAAAAACTGTCTTGCAAACCCATAGAACAAAAGACGGCACTTGCCGCTCGTTGCAGCTTGACAGGACACATTCCAAACCATAAGGACAAGAAATTTTGACACAAGAAAACAATTACAAACGTAGATACATGTTAGAAATGTTACAAATGACAAACGGATAAAGTTTAAGGCGGACACAGACCACTGTGCACAGATTTATAGGAGTTTGATACATAAATATAGGCAATAAAGAGAGAGAGCTTTAGTATAAGTTTTACATGAAACTCGTTTCATATTGTTAAGAATAATGTAATTATTGAAAAAGAAACATATCTGTTTTTTTGTTTTGTATATTAATGTATAAAAATTTCAGTGAAATTCCCTGAAGAAGAAAATGGGTGATTTTCGAAATATTGGATTTTTCAATAATAAAACCCTTTTTAAAAAACAACAACATCAGTTTTTTAACAATTGTTTTCATGACCTCGAGCCGAAAAAACCAAAAAAGAAACAAAAAAAAAAACTTTAAAATCAAATCAGTTTATATTGAATGATTTTATAGACAAATGTTAAACAGCAGTTTCTTCTGTAGATTTCCAAAAAGAGTTAAATTCATACATGTATATTTCATATTCAATTCCATACTTAAATTTCATAAAATCTTTCTTACTTCAATATGCATATTTTGTTGTATATTCAGCATCATTGAAGATTACCTGCATTAGTATTCTTTCAAACATCCCATAACTGTAAAGGCTTCATTAAAATAATATTATGACCCTCTTGTTATAAGTAACCATCGAACGAACTTTGGTGGTTACTTATTGCAAGAGTGTTTCCTGGTTTACTTTTGACAAAAGTTCAACGTTTCACCCTAAGCCATCTACATAAGTGTTTCAATATTTTCTTCAACAGCAACATACGAAGTGCTTGAATGGAACATTTCCTTCGTTTAAGCTAAGATAAAACGTGGGGTATGGACATCCATACAAAGCATTGATGATAAACTTGAAATGTAAGTCATATTCCAATACAATTCAATTTGAGATACAAGTAAATGGTGATGCATTGAAAAGGAGAATATGCTATGACAACACGTTTTTAGAATACGTATGTATTGCATAGGCTAGAAAGCAGATGAAATCAAGTAACATTTTAAGAAATTATATTTAAACATCTCCACTGTCGTACAAGGAGAAGGCCACCGTGGCAAAGAGGTTAGAATATTCGCCAATGGTGCTGAACATTTGAGTTCACATCCAGGCGAGAACATGTTCACTCCTGACGCCAGGAAGAGTTGACCCTTTGTTAAGTATACCGATCGATTTAGAATCACTTTCTGATTCTATAGAATTACTTGCTGATTACTTCCTGATTCTATATTTCGGGATTGGACAATCCTTGTGTTGCAATCTGCCAACTGGCAGCTCTATTGTAAAGCTTGACATTTTTGAGGTTATATGTACTCAGAAAATGTTGACATACGAGCGCTATTGGCGTTTTTTACAGTAACTTAAAATTTCGCGAACATTTCAACTCAACAACAGTGCATCGAAGAGCTTAATTCACTGTTTGGCGAAGAAGGTCCAGTGTTTATCGATGGTATGATGAATTCAACCGAGGTCGTAGTTCACTCCAAGAAGAAGGTCGTTCAAAATCAGTAGTTGTGCCACAAAAACCATTGATGGTATGCGCCAACTGACTTTGCTAGATCATTATATGACCTATCGTGAGATTGAGACAACCTTAGGCATTAGTGGGACCAGCATGCATTGAATATTGCATGAACATTTGACCGTCAAAAAAATTTGCTCGCGTTGAATCCCGCACAATTTGTCAATCGCTCTAAAAAAGGCTCGTCTCGATTGGTCGATGGTAAAGCTCCAAAAATACGAAACAACTGCATTTTTGAGCACTCAAAACATCGATTTGATGAGTTATCCGCCGTATAGCAAATGACTTCCTTTTATTTCCGTACGTAAAAAGTAAAATGAGAGGTCAACGTTTTTTCAATACCAAACGAGGTTTCAGACAGGGAGACATCCTATCGTGTGCTCTTTTTAATATCCTGCTGGAGAAGATTATACGAAATGCAGATGTGAATAGATATGGCACACTACCCACAAGAGAACACATGCTACTCGCCTATGCCGACGGCATCTATACTCGTATCATGGGTCGGTCACCGGAAGTAGTAACTAACATTTTTGGTCTAACTCAAAATTCACTAATTTTTCTTAATTTTTAAAAAATTTACACTTCTTAATGTATTATAAATAATAAAAAGCATTTCAGCAAGCTGAATAAAATACACAGCTTTTCAATACAAAGGTGGTAGTTATAAAATAGTTAAATATTGAAGATTACCATCCCTGTGGTCCGCCACTTTTACCCACTTTTTAGTGTAGTACATCTAAAAGCCTAGATAGGCACTCAGATTATAAGATTATGCAGTTTTCTAGTAATTGCGTATAAAATTTCAGAAATCGGTCCCCTACTGGAAAGAAAGTACCAAATAGTACTAAAGTACCAAATAGCCCAATATATATCGTCAAGGTATTAATGAATCGAACTGAGCGCTTTAGTTCCACTTGTAAAGAAAGTTCCATTTTATATGTTTTAGTACATATTTTGCACTTTTTGGTACCAAAAATTACGAATTATGAATGGATCATTTAGTCACTCATTATATATTTCCTTTTTGTACCTACATGCCAAATTTCAGACCTCTAGCTCCATCTGCAAAGAAAGTACCAAATAGTACCTGTTTTGGTACCAAATGTGGGTTGTGTGGCGCTGTTCTATCGATTCTTCTTGAAATATAAGATTTTCTAGAAGCGGGCACCGGTTTGTAATCGTAGGGACAGCTGAACGTACCATGCACTATCGAGAGAATTCTTTTTTTCGAAAGAACGGTTCGTAGGTGGAATCGAATTCCGGCGGATGTTTTTCCCGCTACTTACGACATTTAGAAATTCAAAGCGAATGTTAACAAACACTACACCCTCTTTCCTTCCTCCTATCCTTTCGAACGCAATGCACTCACTGCATATGCGTGTTGGTTGATTGAAAAAACTAAATTTAAATTTTTAATTGATCATTTAGTCACCTATCATATATTTCTTAGTTGTATTTACATGCTAAATTTAAGAACTCTAGCTTCATCTATGAAAAAAAACCATTTTTTATTTCTTAGTTGTACCTACATGCCAAATTTCAAACCTCAAGATCCATCTGAACAGAAAGTACAAAATGGTACCAATTTTGGTACTAAAATGTACGAATTTCGAATAGATCATTTAGTCCTCCAACATATATTTCTTAGTTGTACCTACATGCCAAGCTTCAGATCTCAAGATCTATCTGAAGAGAAAGTACAAAATGGTACCAATTTTGATACTAAAATGTACGAACTTCAAATAAATCATTTAATCATCACTCATATATTTTTTAGTTGTATCTACATGCCTCTAGCTCCATCTATAGAGAAAGTACCATTAGTACGAATTTTGGTACCAAAATGTTAGAATTGTGAAAAAATCATTTTGTCGGGTATCTAATATTTCTAAGTTTAATCTATGTCCCAAATTTCAGTCTTCTAGCTCCATATGCACAGAAAGTACCAAAGGGTACCGCTATTGGAACCAAAATGTACGAATTGTAAAAAGACCATAGTCACCCATCATATTTGTCCTGGTTGTACCTGCGTGACGAATTTCAGACCTCTAGCTTCATCTCCAAAGAAAGTACTAAATGTAAAAATTTCCAAAAAGTCTTATAGTCAACCAATTATGGTTGCCAAAGTATACTTTAGATTCAAAACTAAGAGCTCTAGCTCAATTAACAAAGAAAGTAGAAAATAGTACCAATTACGGTACAAAATGTACTATTTCTCCCACTTTAAGTATGATTTTCCAAAAACGTTTTTATTATACCTTAATTTTTCGAGACTCTCTTTAATTTGTGCTCAAGAACATAATTTTAGTCCTTTCCGTTCGCGCTGGGCAAATTTGTACCATTTTGTACAATTTGGTACTTTTTAGTACCTAAACATACAAATATCACTAAATCCAGCCTTATCCTTTGCCTATAACACAAGACCAACATTCCTACAGAATTTCATGATTCTATCTTTAGCCGATTGGGCTGGGCGATGATCAGTCAGTCTGCCAGTCAGCTATCAGGCAGTCACACAACTCTTTTATAAACATTGCATAAACTTAAAGTCTATACTTATTTTTTTATGCTTATGAATTATTAGTTTTAAAATCATGAATTCGTAGTCTAAAAACACATGAATTGTATAGCAGTTGAAAAGGCACTGAAATTAACGTAACGAAATGTAAATGTCATGAAAATGTACTAAAAAAGATACAAATGTCTATACTCGAAGGCTTCTTGGCGGACTTAAAATAGCTAAACTCGGCCACTTCGTCAGCAGCAGCATTCGAGTCAGCAATAAATTGGTAAAATCAGCCTAACCCCTTGTTTTACTTTCCCCCTCTTTTTTATTCCGCTCTACGGGTAACCTCTTTCATCTTGGTATATTGGTGAAAACTGTGAGTCTGTGATCCCACAATACAGTCCACAACCAGTTGATGGAATAGCTTGGATAACATCCAAGACATCCACATACTCTCATCTCATTGCAGCGACCCCCTTACGTACTGGACGTCTTCCCCATTTTTATTCATACATAGATAGCAATATTAACAGTTCTAACTTCACCCATCAGTGAGTTAGCACCTTTTGTCATTCATCTAACAGCTATGCTCTTCTCAAAACACACAAACCCATACCAAAGATGTTACCTCAGTATGGGCTGATATGTTTCACCGAAAGTAAATACATATGACAAGCAAACCAAACATACATGCTTCCATTACATTTCACACACACGAATGTACATGAATGCCAACATACAAAACGACGCATATATCCCCTTGTTATCCATCCAACATATCGTGGGGTTTCATATTTAAATGCAAATCACGTAAATTACTTATCGTAGATGGTAATTTTTAACAGACACTCGTCGTAGTACATTCGTACAAAAACAAATATATATACGCCCATTGGTATTTACACGAGCTGACACACACACACACACACACACATTTGCTCATACATATTTAAAGTCACATGTTTCATAAAGCCATGGGTGTTACATACAAACAGACATTCCCAAAGTAAATGACACCAAGAAATCATCAGCGAATAACATAAACTAAACAAAAGTAAATATGTATAAGACTTCTATAGACACTTTGCCAATGTGTTGAAGGGGGGGGAGTTCCCTCAGCCACCTTATAACATCAACTCTGAGATATGAAAAAATCTAATAATGTATGTCGAATGTAACACATACACATACAATAACATTTGTACTTGCTGCAATAAACACATTGACAAAATTTGCTTTGTGTTTGTTTGCGGCGGTATCCTGCGTGGATTTGTTAACTTGTAGGCCCTCAAGCATACCAACAAAAATTTATGATTTGCATGAGATTTCCTTCCCCTAATGGCACAGTCACAGCTACCTACAACACCAACACCACCACCACCTTCTCACCTCACATTATGGCTAGCAACAAATCTGATATATTTTCATAAATTTCATGTATTTGCTACAAAGCCTGCATGTTCTGCATGTTTATTGCCAGAAGCTGAATTATGATTTGCCACACCACACTCTCTCACACACACTCACACAACATAAAAGAATAACTTATCAACATTATTTTTGTTAGATATCATCACAATTATATGAACTGAATTTAAAGATAGAGCTAAATTAAATAGAATTTTTGATATGTTATTGCATTATCAGTAATGTGTACAGCTGTAAATTTCCCTTACATCAAACAACTGTATTGATGATGATAGATGTTGAAAATCATATAAAATTATCTGTGATAGCATAAATTGATGAGTTTCTTTAATGTATGCAACATATTAAACTGTCGGAGTTTGGTATTTGAATTTTAGATGAATGAGTACATGGTCATACTCAAACTGCTAATTGAGGAAGAGATGGAAACCCCAGGGCGGGATACAGGCCAATGCCAACTTTAAGCTTCAGAGGATGTTTCTGATTCACACTCTGAAAACCATAAGGCCAATAAAACCAATTTGAGACACGAGTGAAGAACAATAACATTGCTGTACTCGCAGAAGAACAAAAAGTTATTTGCAATACAACGATCTTAAGAAAGTCCTAGATGCTCTTAGGGATATAACAGATACTCCAACAACGTTTGTGTAAGTTGGCAACAGGATCAGATTTCCTCAGAGGATAAGTTATTCTCCAGCAAAAAATTTTATAAAATTGGAAGTACTTATATTTCTGTGTGCATGATGTACACACTTCCTTTAAGCGCAATTGTTTCTTTCGTGCACTTCAATTTTGCTTCTAGTATTTGTGTAAGTGAAGAACACACTAATTTCAATGTGTGGATTTATGCGATTCAAAAAATTGTAGTGCTGAAACTATCGCATTTTTGGTGCACTGGAGTAAGCGGGTGCTTCCATGTCCGCTTACAGAATTGCACTTTTGTATGGAAGCATTGTTTTTGTGTTTTGACACAAATGCCAGAACATGCAACGATTTTTTAAAAGAAACATGGCATTGGTAATGACTTCCTGTTCTTCTTTTTGTGCATCCACAAGCACAAAATTGCATACATAATGGAAGCGCATTCAAGACATTGCCTAAAAATTTCACCAACGGTTGATTTAGTACACTAGAAGTACTGAATGCCTTGAACTTCTCTCACAAAGCTTTTTGATGGGGCATGAAGTGCCGAACACTGCGAAACAACCGAAAAATCAAGTACTTAGCGAAAACCATATCAGCACTTTACTTAAGAGAGGCCCTAGGCAGTATTATTCGGAGGGAGTCGAGGTCATAATCTTCATACTTCTTGATCTTCATTTTTTCGAAGGAGTAAAGATAGTCGCTGGAAATGTTCCACAAATACTTGTTATTAGTATAGGTCGGTTGGGATATAAATGGGACATAGCGGCCTATGTTTTGATATAGCTGACATATACACCGATCTTAGATCTTCTTGAGCCACTGGAGGGCGCACTTCTTACCCAAATTTGGCTGAAGTTTTCCATGAGGTGTTTTTCCAACAGTTTTGCTAATTCAAATCGGTTCATAACCTCATATAGCTGCCATATTAACCGATCGGGCATTTTGACCTTTTCAGCTTTTAGAAGGCGTAAAAATTATCCGATTTGGCTGAAATTTTGCGTAAATTGTTTTGTATTATCTCGCAACGACTAGGCCAAGTATTGTCTAAATCGGTTTATAACCTGAAATAGCTTCCATATAAACCGATATTCCGATTTACTTCTTCAAACCCTAAAGGACGCAATTCTTATTCGAATTGGCTGAAAATTTACATAACGAATTCTTCTATGGTCGTTAACATTCAGTTCAATTATGGACGAATCGGACAATAACTTGATATAGCTCCAATAGCATAGCAATTCTTATCCATTATCCTTTGTTTGCATACAAAAAGATATTCCGGGCAAAGAACTCGACAAATGCGATCCATGGTGGAGGGTATATAAGATTCGGCCCGGCCGAACTTAGCACGCTTTTATTTGTTTTATTTATTTTTAATGGCCTCATAGAGCAAGGTCTCTGACAAACCTTCTGTGTTATAAATGTTTATTGCTTAAGTCATATAATAGAGTTCGGTACTCTCTCACATGCAAAACAAGAGTCAATGTGAATGTGCTGGCAAAATATTACCCATATATACCCTGTCAAATCGGACATTGACTTCATTATTCTGCTTGAAATATTGATATGAGCTTCTTATAGATAACCTTAACAGAAAGGGAATTTCAAGTGGATTCGACCATATCCGTTCATTGACATTGTGTTCCGGCTGTGGGCCTATTCGGGGGGCTTGGATTGGTTTCAGCGCTGTAGCCCGGAAAGATAAGAGCGGCGTAAGGGGAGGGGGTGTGTAATGTAGTGCGGATGCGAACGGATCGCGTCAGGATGCGAATAGGTCAGCGTTGGGGTGCAGACGGCTCGATTTACGATGCGAGCAAGTCAGCGTTAGGACGCACACGAGCCGCGTTAGGATGCGAACGAATCAGCATTAGGATGTAAACGGAGCCGCGTAAGATTGCGAACAAGTCAGCGTTAGGATGCAGACAAGTCGCGTTTAGGATGCGAACAATTCAACGTTAGGATGCGGATGAGTCGCGTTATGATGCGAACGGATCGCGATAGTTGGTGACGAAATCCTTAGGGCTTTGAGGCTGCGGACTATGCCATACTTCTTACAATTCTGTCATCTCAATGACTCATGATCAGCCTTATTATGAGGTCACATTAAGTAGCGATTGCTACGTTAACCAAATGAGAATTATATCCCACTTGTCTTGTTAAAATAGGCATCGAATAAGGACAATCAATGCGAGCCCATGGGCCAACAAGCAAAATGGTTGTGTCTTTAACGCGAGTTATTTTACGGTATGGGGAAGACAAAGCAGAAACTCTCTCTTCTTATTTCTTAGCTCTTTGGGCTAGCCGGTCGAGACGAATGCATGTCCATTTGAATAAATGTATGTATAGAGGCCACCGTAGCGCAGCGTTTAGCATGTCCGCTTATGACGCTGAACGCCTGGATTCGAAACCTGGCAGGAACATCAGAAAATTTTTCAGCGGTGTTATTGTTATCCCCTTCTAATGCTGGCGACATTTTTGAGTTACTTTGACATGTAAAAAATTCTCCCCCAAAGAGGTGTCGCTGGAATGTGACTTTTATGGGCTTAAGACTCAATATCTTTTCAGCAGCTTTATCCAAATATAGTTCGATCTGGACCACATTCGATTGGAATATTGGGAGTCTTAGTATATCTCGCTGTTTTAAATTTCAACAAAATCGGATAATAAATGCGCCTTTTATGGGCTTTAGTATATACATAAAGACTTTGTAGAGTCTGAAATGGACAGTTCGATGTGTTGCAGACGTAATGATTATATGAACATACCTCCTATCCTTTGGTGGTGGGTATAAATCAAAAATCTCATTATGACTTCTGAAACATCTGAGGACAAAATTTTTATCCAAACTGAATTATAAATGTTTCCCTCAATGTTTACTTACTCTGCGATAACCCAAACTCCTTAATCTTACCATAATTCTTAAAGTTCTTCAATTTAATTTTCATACAAAACTTTTTTCTCAACTTTGTTGTACTTATTTAAGGACCCCAGCCAACTGAGTCACCTAATTTGCTGCATAATGATGTTGATTTAAATCTTTCAACTGCAACAAATCGCATAGCGTTCCATCTTCCATGGCAAGGTGATTTAATTTGAATAGAAATTTTCCATTACATTACACAATGCAAGAACTCAACTCCTCGCTCATTACCATTTTGACCGCAAAATTTTGTGACCTTAATTTGTTTTTGTGGGCTATAAAGTGCTTCTTTCGCATGAGATGGACCATGAACCAGCCATAAGAAATGACAATAAAAAAAAACATTTCAATGCTTGATTTGGTCATTTCCGCCAACTTGTGAATGTCTCTCATTGCACTTCAATGCTTAAGAGTTAAGCACGTTTTGGGAAGTGAGTGTCTAGAACGAATAGGAAATCGCACGTTTGAAAAACACAAACACAAAAATTTTAAAATTAAAAAATTTACATAAATCACGATGAGTAAACACAAGAAATAGAAAAACAAGCCACTTATAAAGATCAAGCCAAATTACATGGCGGAAAAATCATGATTTTTGTCTTTTGCGCTTGGCAAAATTAACACGTATGGGCCAGCTAAGCTAACTGTCTATTTACAATATCATCACCTTTCCCAAAGCAAACGATTTTCGTTTGTCTTTTCCACCTTCCTTTGACAGTTGCCACTTCATCATTTCTTTGCCCAACATGGGTGAAAACCATTATCACAACTCTAATGGCAGACAGCAAAATTATCATGAGAATTGTGGAATACCAACAGCGGTATGGGGAAAAAAAAGATATTACAAGTTTTTGTGAATGGATACATGGTGGCAGAAAACATTAACATTTTATGAACCCTCTTTGCCAGACGACACGACACGACACGAATTATTGTGCCATTATGTTAATGCGATTTATTTCATTGTCCGAAAATGTCCTTTGGGGCGGTAAATGTAATTGAATCCTAATGGCCTATGTTTGAAAATTGATAAATTCTCATGAAATGATATTGCCTGGATAAACAGAGAGGGGTAGAAACAACTATACCATTCTTCTTCAATTGTAATAATAGATTTTATTACCACTTTTTAGAAAATTACTTAGTAAATTGAATGGGAAAGCTTTTATTGAAGTTAGTCAAATAAATATTTTAGCCTTTAGGTAAGGAACTGCTATTGGAATTAGTTAAGGTTCAGTTGTAATGACCAATGATCAAATCCAGAAAATAAAATATGACATCTAGTTCCCTCCACTGTTCCAACCAAATCAGCTTCAAAAGCCAAACAAAACGCAAAGTTCAGCTCATCTAATTCAGATAACTCCTTAAAAGTGTAATTCCTTCTATGTGTTAAAGTAGAAAGCAGTTACGAGTATTCTTCAGTTTCCTCTTTAACTACATCCTCACAGTTTCTGTAAAATTGTTTAATCATATTTTCTCATCTACATGTAGCCAACGACAGTACAGTTATGGACCTCTTCAAATATTGATAGCACCACATAATCAGGGTTCTCATAACCTTATTTTTGATCATCTGCGTTGTCAGATGAGTGAAAACAGCAGGAGCCTACGATTTGCTGATTGAGTTCTGTTAAACAGTAGGCAAATATATTCCGATCATAAGAACAGAAAGATTAATAAAAAATAAATTAACAGCAGGAGCTTATAGGTTGACAGATAAACCGAGCTTGAAGATCTAATGACGATTGAAGCCTGAGCATGATGTGGCCAGATCATTAAAAGTATACTTGCTAGGTAAAAATAAGACAGTAAGAGCCGATTGCCAGCCGAACTGTTGCACCTTTTTTCTGCAGCATATAGAGCAGGCAATTTTTACAACCTGGCTAAAAAAAAGTGTAGAAGATATATCGAAAGTGTCAAAAGATGGAGAAGTAACACAGGAGATTAAGGCGTTTGGAATATAGGAAATATAGAATTAAAATAGAGAGCGAGCCCCTATCCATCACTCCACCACGTTAGTGCTTCCCCGGAGCGCTCAAGTATTCACTCGTCAAGTTGCAAGAATTGTGTTGTGCGTGCATGACAAGGTGTTGAAGATCTTATCGCGTCCCTCGATCAATCTGAGTAGACTCCCCAGAGACACATCTGCAAGTTTACCTGGGATAGAGGAACCACATTTCCTGGGTGGAAAGCTAATGCCCTTGTAGGTCCGGGCATGAGCAGAGCAGATGTTTGATCATCTCCCCCTCATCCTCGTCAAGACATCGTAGCCGTTGTGCGGGACTCCCATACGCGCGGTCATATGGTCTATTGCACAGTGTCCAGTGCCCCCTTATCGAGGACCAGCAACACCCTCGTACTCTTCCGGTCAAAAACTTACCAGAAGGTCCTGGCAATCCGACAACCATATACCGACCCCCACCGTATCCGCACTGGTCATCTCCTCCACAATATTCAGTAGTTCGATAAGGCACGTGTGAAAGACCGGGCACAAGTCTGTTTGCTGTTTGCTCTCGTCCCCCGTCTCATTTTCCAGAACGCCATTGTGTCCGGAAATCAGGCCAACGCAATGTCGTGAGCCGGGAGACCGTTTGTGGCCCCCAAACACTCCGCCACGCACTTCGGCCTTGTCATCCTTGAATTCAAGGCCTTACTGTCCACATATATCCCAAGTTTCGAAGGTAGCAGGTCCATCCTCCGCATCTCCTTTGATGCCAACATAGTGGCACAAAGTGACCGATCATAACTTCCAACGGACATAAGGCCCCAATTTACTTTGGGAGTTATGTCCGCTTTAAAATTGGTTATAACACCCAAATTTTTTCTTGGGCTTTGTGACATACCTGTAGGAGGACATAAAGCCCAAAAAACAAAGATCGCACAACGCCCAACAAATGTTTGAAGGAATCAGGTACGTGCTAGAGCAAGTTTGATCAGCTGTGGAAAAGAGCCATTAGGTCCAATAGGCGTTCTGACCGTTTTTACGTATGTCACAACGCTCAAAACCGTGTTGGACGTTAATAACTCCTGAAAGTAGGTCATGAAGCCAAAATAACTTTTTGGATGCTATGACCGATCACTATGGCAAAATCTTTGCAGACTTACTGACATACCCATATCGTGTGTTTCCAAGTAAACCCCCAGTCCCGTCCCCGACTCCTTCCTGAGGCCGTCAGTGAAGACCTGAATCGGTCTTGGCGAAAGGCAGTCAGAAACCCTACACAGCGTACCTCCATCCGTGGCATCCATGGCCTCCAGAATAGAGCAGTGGCCGTCTTCGCATACTCTCAGCATGCCAAGTTCCCTCAGCCTAAGCGCCCCGTATATATATCTCAAACATTTGCCCATGAACATTCCATTAAGGATCAAACTTCTCACATATTAAAGATTGCTGTTCGCTGTTTTAAGCTCAACAAAGACCTCCGTTTTAAAGCCAAGTCCAAACGGTGTGCCTCACAAATGTCGCCAGCATTAGGAGTATAATTTTTATATTCTCACCAGGATTCGAACTAAGGCGTTCTGCGTCATAGGAGAACGCAATAACCTTAGCTACACTCTTGACTTTTGGACTGTGGTTATTCTGCCTTTATCTCATCACAATCACAATGGTGGTGGCCTCCAATGTATACCTCAACTAGTTGTAAATTCAGCATCGCTTCCATACCCGCCTGCGGTGTGGATCTTAACGCCCTTCTAATCCTGGCGCAGGCCAATCTCTGTACCTTTCGAAGTTCGTTGGTCCATGTACTCTTCTCCAAAACCTTCCACCATACCAGTGCTTTATATGTCAGCACTGGTCTCACCATGGCCATGTACATACAGTACATCATCTTGGGGCTAACTCCCCACTTCCTACCGAACATCCTTCTGCAGCAGTAAACGGCACACATCGCAATACGGGACCTTTCCTTCGTGATACTTTATCAGAACAGTTTCTAACCGCGAAGTAGGCCTAGGTATTTCGTCTCCTTCGACAACTACAGAGTTGTCCTGTCAAAAGGCGTGAGTCTGAACTCCGGTATCTTATAGTGAAGAGCACCAACTCCGTGTTTCTTGGCTTAGTCCTAGAATCACTTCTCTTAACCCATTTCAATGGCCTTCACAGTGACCTTTCTAGTAATCTCGCTGATTATCGATAGAAATCTGCCTTGCATTAATAGGACGACATCGTCTGCTATGTGATTAGTTCACGACATATTCGTTAAGAACCAATAGGACTTCGTTTATCACCAGGTTCTTAAGAATCGGCGAGAACACCGCACCTTGAGGCGATCCACTTGTCACCCGCCTTATGGCCACTCTTTCTCCCAAGTCCGCATTAACAATCCTGCCACAAAGCATATTATCAGTCCTCCGGGAGACACTAGGGTGGATCCCCGTGGGGTCCAGGGCGGCGACTATCGATTCTATCTCCACGTTATTAAATGCCCGCTCAATATCCTTATGTTGGGGAGATATCTCGACCTCTCGTATCACCTTATAAAGGGCCGTGTCCACGACCTCCCCTTGAGGCGCAACATGCATGTGCCCCATTGAAATTCTCCGGTGTCAGTTCAGACAAGTCTTGAAAGAAATGAACCAGTGCAGGACACACGCAGAATGGTTTGGAGAGCTTCTTTCTAGTGTATTAAGGGAACTTATTCATCTGAAGTTCATACATACTGGTTATCAGCGACATAGGTAGTTTCGATTTGGTTTGGGTTTAAATGTGATGCGTAAAATACATTTTTGCTCTCTAACACACCTAAAAGCTCCAATTTAAGCTAAAATTATGTCCTTTATCGTTCAGACTTAAAGCCGTCCAGATAAGTACAACAATACGTCGAGTTGACTTTCCACAATCATTTTGGTCAAACAAGAACTTGAACTGAATGCCATTCTAAATTAAAGCTCATCTGTTTCTCAAAATTCATATCTTCTATCTCGACATTCTTGACGCTCTATTCTATCATAGATTCTTGAAATATGTCACTCAATTTCTTAACATTTTATTGATTCAACGCATACCTTAACTCTCCCTCTATCAACAGAGTCGTAGTAAAAAATCAGATAAGATAACATAAACAGAAGACTATCTTAATTAGTTCACACAATGCTAGTCATTAGACTTCCGGTCGTAGAGACCCACTGTTGTCTATTGGGGTAATAGCAAACAAACATATTTTGAGTTTTATTTGAGTTTTTTCGTCATCAACTTAATTCGATTCGTTTGAAATTTGGTGAAACTAACGCTGGTGCCAGCATCATTCCATTTCCACAGTTTTGTCGACAGTCGACATTTGTTTGTTTGTTACGCCCACTGCACTTGAAGCCAAAACAATAATTTTATAATTCAAATGAAGTGATGTCGAAAACACAAAATAAAATATGGTCGGGTTTTTTTTTGTGGCACTAAAATGAAAATAAAAACCATACATTTCCTAATGGCTTATAAATCTATTTATTGCATTGATTTGAATTTTATGTTTTCGGCCTTAACCATTGCACTTTAATTAATTCATTTATAACAATTATTAAGAATATGACCACTTCTCTTCTGTCATATGATACTATAATTGTTTTAGCATAGGTGATTGTACTATTGCAGGATTAATGTTGGCATTCAAATGGCTAATTAAAAACATCTGTGCAATTAAAATAATTGCCTTTTTTCTGGTTATTATTTTTACTAATCTGGAACATACAGCTAATAAAGAAATTTGAAATGTAATTAAAGGATGCAACCATATTGCGTAAAAAGAAACTAGGTGTCCGTCCAGTGTATGGAGTAAAGTCTCATTGACGCATATTTGAAAAAGCTATAAATACCCCTTTCCAAGTGAGCGGTACCCTTTCTCTAGGGAAAGGGTAGTAATAAACTACCATTACCCTAAACTAGTAGTAAACTACTATTACCCTTTCTCTAGGGAAAGGGTAGTAGTAAACTACCATTACCCTTTCTCTAGGGAAAGGGTAGTAGTAAACTACCATTACCCTTTCCTAAAGGAAAGGATAGTTTGAGTACCATTTCCTATGGGAAAGGGTGATTTTAGTACTTTTCCCGAAGAAAGGGTAGTTTTAGTATCATTTCCCAAGGGAAAGTGTAGTTTTAGTATCCTTTCCCAGGGGAAAAGGTAGTTTGAGTACCCTTTCCTAAAGGAAAGGATAGTTTGAGTACCATTTCCTATGGGAAAGGGTGATTTTAGTACTTTTCCCGAAGAAAGGGTAGTTTTAGTATCATTTCCCAAGGGAAAGTGTAGTTTTAGTACACCTTTTCAAGGGAAAGGTTAGTTTGATTACACTTGCTCAAGCCAAAGGATAGCTTTAGTACTTTTATCAAGGGAAAGGGTAGTTTAAGTACCCTTTCTCAGTGGAAAGGGTAATTTTAGTATCCTTTTTCAAGAGAAAGGGTAGTTTTTACAAGGAAAAGGGTAGCTTCTTAAACTTGCTCAAGAGAAAGGGTAGTTTTAGTACCCTTTCTCAAGAAAAATTGTAGTTTTAGTACCCTTTTTGAATGGAAATGGTAGTTTTGGTACACTTTCACAAGGGAAAAGGGTAATTTTAGTACCCTTTCACAAGGAAAAGGGTAGTTTTAGTACCCTTTCATGAGGGAAAGGGTAGTTTTAGCACTCTTTCCTAATGAAAAGAGTAGCTTTAGTACCCCTTTTCAAGGGAAAGGCTAGTTTAATACACTTGCTCATGGGAAAGAATAGCTTTAGTACTTTTCTCAAGGGAAAGGGTAGTTGAGGTACCCTCTCTCAATGGAAAGGGTAATTTTAGTATCCTTTATCAAGAGAAAGAGTAATTGTTGTACCCTATCTCAAGGAAAATGGTAATCTTAGCACAATTTCACAAGGGAAAGAGTAGTTTTGGTATCCTTTCTCGTTTTAGTAAACTTTCTCAAGGAATAGTGTAGTTTAAGTACTCTTCATCAAGGGCAAGGGTAGTTTTAGTACACTTTCTCAAGCAAAAAAGTAGTTTTAGCACCCTTTTTCAAGGGAAAGGCTAGTTTTATTTCTCTGTCTCAAGGGAAAGGTTAGGTTTAGTACCCACCCTCAAGGGAAAGAGTTCTTTTAGAACCCTTTCTCAAGGCAAAGGGTAGTTTTAGTACCATTTCTCAAGGGAAAGGGTAGTTTTAGTACACTTTCCCATGGAAAAAGGTAGTTTTAGTTGTCTTTTACAAGGGAAGGGTAGTTTTAGTACACTTTCACAAGGGAGAGGGTAGTTTTAGTTGTCTTTTACAAGGGAAGGGAAGTTTTAGTACACTTTCACAAGGGAAAGGGTAGCTTCAGCTCTCTTTTATAAGGGAAAGGGTAGTTTAAGTACCCTTTTATAAGGGAAATGGAAATTTAAGTAGTAGGGTAGTATTAGTACCCATTCTCAAGGGAAAGCGTAGTTTTGATACCCTTTCTCAAGGGAAAGGGTAGTTTTTGTATCCAAAATCCACGTTCTTCCTTCCTCTTCTTAGTGTGTGTTGCACAGTTAGCCAAAACCTAAATCATTCGACCTTATGTGGGATTTCAATAAGAATTGATTTCTTCTAACAATCTATTGTAGTTTAGTACCAAAGCTTTGTTGTGATTCCTTATCTTAGTTATCATAACCAAGTCTTTTATTTGTTTTTCTAAAACCCAATATAGTATTTTTCGTATACCTGCTACCATAGGATGGTGGTATACTTATCTAGTCATTCCGTTTGTAACACCTCGAAATATTCATCTAAGACCTCATTAAGTATATATATTCTTGATCGCCTCGTCGTTCTGAATCGATCTAGCCATGTCCGTCCGTCTATAGAAATCACGATAGCGTTCGGCACAAATACAATATCGATGTAGATCGCTGGGGATTGCAAATGGGTCATATCGGTTCAGATTTTGATAGAATTCCCATATAATCCGATCTCTCGATTTGACTTCTTGGGCCCCTGGAAGCCGGAATTTTTGTCCGATCTGGCTGAAATTTTGCATGAAGCGTTCTGTTACGACTTTCAACAGCTGTGGCAAGTACGGTCCAAATCGGTCTATAACCTGATATAGATCCCATATAAACCGACCTCCCGATTTGATTTATTGAGCCCCTGGAAGCCGCAATTTTGGTCCGATTTTTCTGAAATTGAGCATGTAGTTTTTTGTTATGACTTTCAACAATTGTGCTAAGTACGATCCAAATCGGTGTGTAATCTGATGTAGCTCCCATATAAACCGACCTCCCGATTTGATTTCATGAGCCCCTGGCAGTCGCAATTTTTGTCCGATTATTCTGAAATTGAGCATGTAGTTTTTTATTATGACTTTCAATACTGTGCTAAGTACGGTACAAATCGCTCTATAACCTGATGGAGCTCCCATACAAACCGATATCCCGATTTGACTTCTAGAGTCTTTACGAGCCACAATTTTTGTCTGATTTGGCTGAAATTGAGCATGTAGTGTTTTGTTACGACTTCCAACAACTGTGCCAAATATGGTCCAAATCGGTCTATAACCTGATATAGCTCCCATGTAGACCGGTCTCTCGATCATCCTTGTTCGCTTCCTATTGTATTGGATTGCCCAAAAAGTAATTGCGGATTTTTCATATAGTCGGCGTTGACAAATTTTTTCACAGCTTGTGACCCTGTAATTGCATTCTTTCTTCAGTCAGTTATCAGCTGTTACTTTTAGCTTGCTTTAGAAAAAAAGTGTTAAAAAAGTATATTTGATTAAAGTTCGCTCTAAGATTTATTAAAAATGCATTTACTTTCTTTTAAAAAATCCGCAATTACTTTTTGGGCAACCCAATAGAAGCTTTAATTTTTGTTGGTTTGACAGAAGTTTGGAATGTAGAATAAAATTATGCCCTTGAAGGGCATTTTCCTTAGTTTATTTTGTATACATTTTTAGCACGCTTTTACTTGTTTTAATTAAATGCTTAGATTCCCAACTTCAAATGATGTAGGTGTGGCTTATGTCCTGTGTATTGAGTGAATATACCTTCACCAGATTCTCAGAAACATTTAAAAACAATATGTCGCACTTTGTAGCTTTTTTATCCTGTATTTCCTTGCATCCCACGCACATTTTTCCCTTGTGAGATTGTGAAGCATCTAATTCTTTTGATGTACAATATATTCCAGGTGGATTGGCATTTTTTCTCTTCTTTTTTTTTGCATTTCCATATCAAAAGAATAATGTCTACCTTTATGTAAATGTCTTATGAGATAATTTTCTGGCTGCTTGAGTTTTTAAGATGTTCTTTTCCTTGTTATATTCTCCTTTTCTCATGCCATGCCACTAAAGCAAATCATAAATAAAGACGCCTCTTAGGTTTTGTATTTGACATATTTCTTTAAATGCATTTAAGTGTAAATAATTGATGGTGTATTGTATTCTGTTTATAAAGTCCGATATTTCATGTTTTCCATTTCATTAATTTGCTTCAAAGTTATTACAAAAGTTTTTTTATACTTTGGTCAGAAGCTCTAGGGAGTTAAGGCATTGCAAGACCAAGCATTTAGTCGGGTTTATGTAAAGAACAACTATGTGTAGGTATTCAATAATCTAACCTTATATGGCCAAATAAAACCCCAAAAAAATAAAGCCTAGATCACAAGTGCAAAAAGGCTAAAGTCGAGAGGAGCTGATAATAGTATAATACAACATTGTAAAGACAAAAAGTTTTCAGTTTTTTGTCATGTAGTTTCTAATTGATCACAGATAAAGTCGTTACTTACGCTCTGTAAACTTTAATGTTTCTCCAATAGTAATTTACCTGAAAAAAGAGAAAAAATATATAAAATAAGGATTTTGAAAAATTGACTATGTTTAATTTTTGTAAATGGATTTGTAGAAAATCCTTAGCTATCAACATATCAACATAAGTTTAAAATAAAAATCCTTAAAACTACATCATTCATATAGCCTACTATGTTTTTGGTTTTTAAGAGTGTACTGTTAGTTAACATTATTTTTTTTTTTGTTGTGATTTCAACACAATATTTTTAAATTTTAGACCTTCAAATTCTTTAAAGTTCCTTATTCTTAGGGCCGGTTTCGTGTAATGAGAAACACATCGACATCTGTTGCGAAGAATATAAAGCTTAACTAAAATGTTCACACATTTCATTGCTTTAATTCAATTACATTGGTAACCATGCACCGATATCATCAATAGACGGTATATGATGAGATTACAAATCAATTAATTATAATTACGCTAGATTTATTAAAATCGATTTGATAACATATCCATTGGCACTAAAAATGGGATTGTCAAACCATATCCCCATTTCAGAAAGTGAAAGGTGTGATCGGTTTACAATTTTCATTACTCAAGTTTTCAACCGCATATGCAGGTATTCTATTTGGAATCAATGTATTGGGTTGCCCAATACATTGCATTTTTAATAAAACTTAGAATGAACTTTAATCAAATATACTTTTTTTACACTTTTTTTCTAAAGCAAGCTAAAAGTAACAGCTGATAACTGACAGAAGAAAGAATGCAATTACAGAGTCACAAGCTGTGAAAAAATTTGTCAACCCGACTATATGAAAAATCCGCAATTACTTTTTGGGCAACCCAATATATTTAATCTCGAAAGTTGATTCTATTATGTACATACGTTTGTTGAGATATAAGAGAAAGATTTAATTAATAAGAAAAACAAATAAACAAAACTTATTATAGAACAACCTAAAGTAGTATAACATTTGGTTTTATTTCCCTGGTAATAACAAAGAGCATGGGTTTTGATTTCATATTAAAATTTTCCAAAATTTTTAAAAATTTCCCCTTTTATAAAAATATAAATAAAAAAAGTATGGCTTTCGTTTCTCTCTTACTGTGCTAAGGAGAGTTAGAGAACGAAGCGTTCTGTAACGACTTCAAACTGCTGTGACAAGTACGGTCCAAATCGGTCTAAACCCTGATATAGGTCCCATATAAACCGGCGTCCCGATTTGACTTCTTGAGCCCCTGGAAGCCGCAATTTTTGTCCGATTTTGCGCGAAGCGTTCTGTTACGACTTCCAACAAATGTTACAAGTATGGTTCGAATCGGTCCCTGGAAGCCACAATTTTGGTCCGATTTTTCTGAAATTGAGCATGTAGTTTTTTGTTATGACTTTGAACAACTATGCCAAGTACGGTCCAAATCGGTGTATAACCTAACCATTTTCCGATTTAACTTCTTGAGACGCTGGAGACAATTGTAGTCCGATTTGGCTGAAATTTTGCATGTAGCATTCTGTCATGACTTTCAACAACTATGTCAAGTGCGGTCCAAATAGGTCTATAACCTGATATAGCTCCCATATAAACCGATATCCCGATTTGACTTCTTGAGTCCTTACGAACCACAATTTTGGGCTTAGCCAAATCGGACAAAAGCCTGAGCCCTCTTTTAAAACAAAAGCATGCTCTACAACGTACTCAATAGTCGTTGGGTATGTAGAGCGCCTTAATCAATTAGACAAAGGTGTTGATGAAAAAAGGCGTTAAGTTCGGCCGGGACGAACTTTGGATACCCACCACCTCGGGTATATATGTAAATCACCTTTCGTTATGATCCGGTGAAAAATGCATAATTTATGCCCCCATAGCAGCTATATCGAAATATGGTCCAATTTGGACCTAAGTCGGCACGGACATTGTGTGGTCCAATAAGTACAAGTCATTGTTCAACTTTGTAGAACAAAATATTGGTTTTTTGGTAGCTATATGCAAATAAAGACCGATCTGGGCCAAATAGAAGAGAGATGTCGAATTGTCTAACAAAACTCACTGTCCCAAATTTCGGCGAAATCGGCCAATAAATGCGTCTTTTATGGGCCTAAAACCCTAAATCGAGAGATCGATCTATACATAGCTGCCGTATCCAAATCTGGACCGATCTGGGCCAAATTGAAAAGGGATGTCGTAGTAACCACATTTGCATGGTTATGAAAAAAGCTCGTTCCGGTCCAACGGATCATTGGTTATTTAAAGGCGTCAATAACACGCCTTGTCATATCGAGCATCATAGGCACTCAGTATTTGCCGGTGCCGCCCGGCCTTTCACTGAGACCCTCCGCTCGATACCGCTGAATGTTCGCGACTCGCGCTGCAGCTACTCCGTATGGATCATTCCACTATCTTCAACCCGTGGACGCGCTCAGTAGCTCGCAGCTAAGCTTCTCGTAACAGCAATAAACACCACACAGATCGGACCTCAATGTTCCAGCCAATGTGGTGCTCACAGCTATCCTGTGACGTGATTGATGTAGGTCGTTCGGTATTCCAGGCCATATTGGTTCAGATTTGGGTATATGCCCCATATAAACCAATCCCCGGATTTTACTTCTTGAGCCCTTAAAAGCTTCAATATTCAACCCATATGGCTGAAATTTGGAACAAAGACTTGTGTTATGACTTTCAACATTCATACCAAGTATGATCCGAATCGGTCCATAAACAGATATAGTCCTCATACAAACCGATCCCCCGATTTGACTTCTTCAGCCCTTAAAAACTTAAATTTTCATCCGATTTGGCTGAAGTTTTTAACAAAGACTTGGATTATCATTTCCAACATCCATGATAAGTATGATCCGAATCGATCTATCAACAGATATAACCCCCATACAAACTGATTCCCGGATTTTACTTCTTGAACTCATAGAAGCTTAAATTTTCATTCGGTTAGCCTAAAATTGGGAACAATATGGTGATACTCGTATTCAATTTTTAAAGACTGTATCGTGATTTCAACAGACAGACGGACGGACATAGCGTCTTAGATTTTTACGACGATCAAGAATGTATATACTTTATAACCACCGTGGCGCATAGGTTAGCGTGCCCAAATGCCCGGGTTCAAATCCTGCCGGCGAAAATACCTTAAAACATTTTTCAGTGGCGATTATCCTCTCACCAAATGCTGGCAACATTTGTGAGTACTTCAGCCATGTAAAACTTCTCAGCAAAGAGGTGTTACTTTTCGGTGAGACGCCATTCAGACTGGACATAAAACAGGAGGTCTCCTTATTATTGAGCTTAAATTTTAATGGATCAGCACTTAATTGATATTGTAAGAAGTTAGTTTCCCTCTAATTTGTTCCATAATGAGATGTTTGGGAAACACTAAACCACATTGTACCACAGAGCCGGAAATGGATATTTCGATGTGTTGCAAACGGAATGACACACTGAATATACCCCCATCCTTCGGTGGTGGGTATATAAATGATTGAAAATTTTTGAAAATTCCAATAAATTTTTTAATTGATCCAATTAAAAAATGATTGAAATTTCCAAACATTTTTTAATTAAATCAATTAAAAAACTATTGAAAACATTAAAAATATGCTGACGTTATATTCAAATTATGGCGAGAAGCGCGCTATATAGGGCGCATCATCTATTCAGGGGGACTATGCAACTTGGTCCACATACGCTAAGCTTCTGGAACACAAAATTGAGGTTTATGTTTGGGTCCAATATCACGGTTGTCCGGTGATAATGGGCCCATTATGTTATGTCATTAATAAGCATATTTTGATCATAAAGAAGATTAGAATTGCTTTTAGATATTTAATAAGGTGATCGAAATACTGTTTGGGAGGAAGTTTTCTCTTATATATAGAAAGTATTTATCACAATTTCGAGCAGCTGGAGTTTTTCAAAAAAATTATTGAATCAATTAATTTTTTAATTGAAAATGACAAAAAATTGCAATCTTAATAGTTGTTGGAAAAAAGTTTAGATTCAAATATAAATATAATTGAATTAATAATTTTTTTAATCGAAAATGATAAAAATTTCAATCACAATCGCAATAGAAAAAGGGTCAGATTCAGTTGCAAAAATGATTGAATCAATTAATTTTTTAATATAAAATGTTTTTTTTTTCAATTAAATTTTTAATTGAAAAACATTTCGTGATATTTTTTTTTTATGTAGGCGGACATGCTAACCTCTGTCCCATGGTGGCCTTGACCAAGAGTCCTAATGGCAAATCTCTCTCTATCTCTTCCTCTTTGAGAAGCGGTATTTTTCAATCATTATTTATACTTGTCATAGTCTAACCCTGTTATTCAAGGCATAATAATGCCATTTTATTTAAAAGGCAAACTTGACTCTTTTGTTTCAAAGGCCACTGTTTTTCTTTATTCATCTTCTGGCATCTTTTTAAAAATATCATTCTGACTCACCATTGCCTTGTCACTTGATAAAATTAATATTTAAAATTATAATTTCTCCTCTCACTCGGATGTGAGAGAGCAACTTTCTTTTTTTTTCTACAAAACCTAAATGACACAGAAATCCTTTATCATCTCAGAGCCCCACACTCCCTCCACAGGTAACCAAGATGGCTATGGTCTAAAGATAGTATTAATGCTTCATCAAGGCTATGAAAATAACAAAAGACTTCCTTAAATAAAATGTTGGTGATTTCATAAGAGAATAATGACATCGCCAGTCAAAGGTTGGCCAACGAAAATGATGAAAAATGTTGCAAAGCAGCACATCATCGAACATTGTTTGGTATTGACCTTTTCGTAGGAGAATCATGTACTTGACGTATGGCCGAAAGCTCACCTTCTGTGTTTTACAAAAGATTCGTTCCAAGACATTGACTGGCTGCCAAGCCACACCACTACCGCACACACCGGTAATATCATTCCCAAATGGTCGTCAGACATTGGTTCATTGCCTGGGGCAGCATAAAAGATGCCCAGACGTACATAGCCCTCATCAAAAGAGAAAAAGGTTCTTTTCCACAGAAAGTGGTTTTCAGTGAAGACAATGGATAAATTTTGTATGGCCTCTTTTTTTCTTGTGTTGGGAGTAAGAAAGTGTTGAAACTAAGGAAGCATTGATGAAATGCCATGTAATGGGATTATTTGACAATGCTCACTTAAAATTCTTATCGGGTATTGGAAAAGAATTTTCTGGGAAGAAGAGGGCAGAATGGAAAATGCTACTTTATGTAGAAAATATATTAAACAGAGTTTGAAAAATTTACCAACTACATATTGTTAATATACACATATTGTTAATAACGTTGTACATGCCTGGCATAAAGAAATTAAAGCTGAACAATTGAGGTATTAATTTAGCATTAATGTAATGGGAAATATTATTGAGCATCATCATTATACTACTCCATAAGATAGTAAGTCGGACAGGCGGTAGGATTTTTTGTTCAGATATTTATGGACATTATTATATTCTGTTTTAAGGTAAATAAGCAAAATTTCTGAACGGAACACATGGAATAAGTTAATATACCTGCACCGTTTTGAAGAGTGGATTAATTATCACTAATCTCAGTTCTTCTTCTATGGATGATATAAAAAGTTTGTAGGGTGGCAAATTACATTTGCCCGTACATAGTTACTTATCATCCCCCACTTGCTGTTCCTTCGTTGACTTGAAGCTCCTTCTGCCTAACGGACACTGCATATGTATTCCCTTGGTCGGCAATTGGCACTTGCCTATACTTGCCTATATAGATGTTACTCATTCTTCATCTACATGCGATTCATTACGCCGAACACGAACATTTCGGATGATTCTTGGTTTACTTATGACTATCTCTATCAAACGAACATAACTCGTATGTACTCGTTACCTACACATGATTTGTTCCGCCGAACAGATATGCCTCGTATATATTCGTACTAACGAACGTACATGCCTCGTTTATGCTTATGACTATCCTTTCCCTACTTGCCAGTTGTGCTGCCGAATACACATCCCGACACGGGATAGTGTGAGCATCACACCAGCCTGTGTGGTGTTAATTGCTATCACGAGAAGCTTAGCTGCGAGCAGCCGGGCGCGTCCACAGGTTGTGGATAGTGGAATGCTCCACACGGAGTAGCTGCAACGGCAGCCGCGGACAGCCAGCTGTAACGAGCGGAAAGTCTCAGTAAGAGTTATTGGCGCCTTAAAATAACCAGTGGCCACCCTGTTGCCGTGGCGATCGGTACTTCGAACCGGAACGAGCTTGCTCACCTATAGGAGCTTGACGAGGATCGCCACCTCCACATGAAAATGTGGTTACAACAACAACAACAACACCCATAACAATTCTATTTATGAGCTGTGATGGATCTCATTGAGTATTTATTCGATATTGGGTGGTTATTTTATTGTTTGCCTTTTTTCCGACGCTGGAGATAATTCTCATTCAGTCTGTGTTCGTAAGTATTCTTAATGTTGAGCCTTTGCTGCCATCGGGCGTATATCTCTGGTTCTAGAGAAAGACGGGCCAAAGTAGATAAGTGGCAGTGTCCCCAATCCAAACAACTTGTCTTAACATAGTACCTGGTGTTTACCCAGCGATTCGTTCGCATCCGCATCTAGCTTGCACCCGCGCTTACTTCGCATTCACGATTCGTTCGCATCCGCGCCTAGGTCGCATCCGCACCTAGTTGCACACGCACCTAGCTTGCATCCGCGACTCCTTCGCATCCGCTAGGCGCCTAGCTCGCAACCGCACATATTTGCATCCGCATCTAGCTTACATCCGCGCTTAGTTTGTATCCGCGATTCGTTCGCATCCACGATTCGTTCGCATCCGCTATTCGTTCGCATCCGCGATTCGTTCGCATCCGCCATTCGTTCGCATCCGCGATTCGTTCGCATCCACGACTTGTTCGCATCCCCGATTCGTTCGCATCCGCGCTTAGCTCGCATCCGCGACTCGTTCGCTTCCGCGATTCTTTCGCATCCGCGATTCGTTCGCATCCGCGACTCGTTCGCTTCCGCGCTTACCTCGAAACTGCGACTCATTCGCATCCGCGATTGATGCGCATCCGCGACTCGTTCGCATCCTCGGATAGGATAGTAGTTTGTTGTCCCATACACCCTCCCACTACTAAAGATATTTCATCCCGTTGACCTTGTATTAGTGATACTTGAGATCCTAAATATAAAGTTCTCTCTGTTGTAGGTATAGAACCCGCCTTTCTCTACCACCGAACCAGGAGACGCCGTCACCGCATCCGCCAGTTCCGAACCCAGAACCGAAGACGGCGATCCGGGGGTCAGACAGGCCAGCGCTCAGTTACACGAGGAGAGATCGTCAATATGACATCCGTTATCTATCCCAAAGACCATCGCTCGCACCGACAACTTCACATCTGCACTTACTTCGCATACGCGATTCGTTCGCATTCTCGGATAGCGTAGCCGGTCATAGATAGCTTGTTATCCAATACACCCACCTACTAGAGATCTTTTCATTCCGTAGACCTTGTAGTAGTGACACATGAGATCCTAAATATAAAGTTGTGTCTTTATAGGTATAGAACGCACCTGCCTTTCCCTACCATCGAACTAGGAGACACGCCGTAACCGCATCCGCAGGTTCCGAACCCAGAACCGAAGACGGTGATCCAGGGGTCAGCCAGGCCAGCGCTCAGTTACACGAGGAGAGTTCGACAACAAGGCATCCGCTATCTATTCCAAACACCATCGCCCGCACCGACACTGGTGCCTTCCAACAACGATGACCGAAAGTTCCCAATCACCTACAAATCGATTGCCGGCGGCAACCGCACCGACCAAAAGCACCAACGAGAGGGCCTTGAACTTGCGAGGGCATCATCGTCGAGACTACATTAGCGAAGCCTACATTAATGCTCTCAAACTCAACCATTGTCCAAAAATCGCTCCTAAAGCCGAACGCTCATAAGCAAAAGCCGTAGACGACAACCTACTCACCCTTCGCCACATTGTCATACACAAACATAACACAAGCAGATTGTAACATAGAACAAGTAAAAGCGTGAAGAGTTCGGCCGGGCCGAATCTTGGGAACCCACCATCATAGATTCTGCCTAAATATGGGAGCTACATCTGGTTATAGACCGATTTGGACCGTACTTGGCACATTTGTTGGAAGTCATATAAGAACACTGAATGCAAAATTTCAGATAAATCGGATGAAAATTTAGACTCAAGAAGTCAAATCGGGAGATCGGTTTATATGGGAGCTATATCATATTCTTGGCCGATTTGGATCGTACTTGGCACGGTTATTGAGGATCATAACAGAACACTATGTGCAAAATTTCAGATAAATCAGATGAAAATGTAGGCTTCCAAGTGCCCAAGAAGTCAAATGGGGAGATCGGTTTATATGGGAGCTACATAATGTTCTTGACCTATTTCGACCGTGATCGGCAAACTTAAGTTAAGTCATTAGGAGTCATTACATAACACTATGTGCAAAATTTTAGCCAAATTAGACAACAATTGCGGCTTCCAGGGGCTCAAGTAGTCAAATCGGGAGATCATTTTATATGGGAGCTACATCCAAATCTGAACCGATATGGCCCATTTGCAATCTTAAATGATCTACATCAAGCGGCTAGCTTTACGCGTTCGACCGCTCTCATGATTTCGACAGACGGAAGTACGGACGGACATGGCTAGATCGACTCAGGATGTTAAAACGATCTAGAATATATATACAGGGTGGCTGATGAATATTGCTACAATGATGAATATTGCTACATTTTTTTTTCGGTGTATGGAATACATTTTTCTTTTATTCATGTTAAATTAAATTATTAAATTAATTATTAAATTATTATTAATTAAATTAATTAATTAATTAATTAAATTAATTATTAAATTATTATTATTAAATAGAAAAAAAGTTATTACATTTTTTTTTGGTAGCGGCTTTCATCAGCCACCCTGTATACTTAATGGGGTCCTAGATGAATATTTCGAGGTGTTACAAACGGAATGACTAGATTAGTATACTCCCATCCTATGGTGGTGGCTATAATTAAACCATTAAAGTCACTTTATTGTCAACCCTCGATTCTAATTAACTTGCATTATCACTTAAGGTTTGTGGGTCCTTAAGTTGATCCTGGAGACGAACGAACTTAGCTTATCCTTCGACAAAACCAGGTTACAAGTTTCTGGCAACATCTAACCAAAAAAACAATTCCAAGTAAAATCTTATATATGCCAGGTTTACTTAATTTGATTTCAAACACAATTATTACACTTAACATATAGATACAGTGGCTCAGATACATACCTTTTCATATATAGCAGTTACGTAAACCGACAGTAACTTAGTTGCGATAAGATTTTACCCTAAAAGTTGTTACTAATTATAATACTGGGAACCATGGCAAACTTTTTCGTTCCAAAAATTTGATTTGTAAAACTTGTTTTTTCAGTAGGGTATGTAGACTTTTATGTGCCACTGTATATGCAAGTAAAATCTTTCCATTCATTTGTCAAATGTAATACATGTTGATCGTATAGTACTATCTCACAAAATTGCATTGACGAAACGCTACTGGTCCTAAACAAACTTATCATAAGTCGGCAAACATCACTCATTAAAATTTACGTAAGAATTTATGACTTGTACAAATTCCCATATAACCGCCGTATGTTAACGCTGCTTAACTTTTAATGTTGTAACAATACTTGAAGAAGTTATTACAAAAATTAAACGTCACTTGCCCTTAATCAATGTACCTGGCTGCCGGCTTGTCTGAGACTGTAATTAATAAAACTGTAGCGGCAAAAGTATTTCATTACCAAAGTGTTCTGCTTGATGATCACAATAAAGACCTTGTAAATTAAATAAATGCTGCGATACAAAAGCAAAAGCAAAAGCAAAAAAAAAACACCTGTGGTGATGGCGGCGGCTTCTGAATGAATGAAAAAAAAACTACTCAAATAAACGTTATGCTCCAGGTACCTCTAAATACTTAACGCCATTGTTGAATAACATTAACCACAAAGTTGAGTTCCCTCAAATGCGACATCTGTTGTGCCATCAACAATTCTCTAATTTAGTTAAATTGTCTACAATTTGCAGCTATTAACTTTTCCATTTGAATTGTTTTAAGCACTGCATATTATCACTAACCATTTTGTGTTGGAATCTTGAGTTGTCACAATGAAAATTGCCAAAGCAAACTCATGAAATCAGACAACACCAATGATGGCCCTGACATAAATTTGCCTGGGAAAGAGGCATCCTTACTTTACATACCCATCGAGTCGATGATGTCCCTTCTAACTGCACACAAATGCATTTGCTAGGCAAGAAATCTTTTGGTTTTACTCCTCAGTTCATCGTTTTTATTCCCAAGTTATCAATACTGCAGAAAGGTCCTTGAATTTTTTTTTCGATTTCTCTCCCTCAAACAAATGAAACAAAAAGAGAAAACTTTCTCTAATGATGTACTCCCGTTTTCTTCAGCCCCTGTTCATGTGGGTGGTGCATTCATTCATTCACTTCGATTTTCTATGGGGAACTACAGTTACTCGATAGTTACTGTTGACTTGTTATCTGTATTGGATACAGATGCAATGAATCACTTACTTGTAACGGCCGAACTCATGGAGTGTATTTCTCAGAACTGTTTCTTTTGTTTTATAGTTATTTAAATATTTATTATTTTTATTTTGATTTTGCCACGAGCGAGAATCACTTACTGGCCCTAAGAGTGCCTATTTTTGCACCTCTTGAAAAGCTAAAGAAAATTATTTTAATGTTTGATTTTTGATTCAAAGTATTGTTTAAAAAGGAAATCGATTTCATCGATTCTTTTCCAATATGCCGAAGCGTTTTCCCAGCTTGGTGGAGGAGAACTATTTACCGATCTGATGAGTATTGCCTTTTCTCTTTCTTTTCCAATATGCCGAAGCGTTTTCCCAGCTTGGTGGAGGAGAACTATTTACCGATCTGATGAGTATTGCCTTTTCTCTTTTGAGGCGCCAGGTGTATCCTCCTCGTCTCTTTGGCGGTTGAACCTCGGGCATCACCAGTTCTTTATTGACTTTAACTGCCTTTTTTGTCCGCTTCCAATATTCAGCTGTCGTCAAAGGTTTTGGACCTGGCTCGGTAATCTTATCAAATTTTCACAAGGATTCAGCCTTGAGGTCAAGTCCGAGGCACTGCTACCAGCGACAGAGTCTTAGATTAAAGGAACACTGGTACTGCCATCTTTGAGATCATGCCATGCAGATGGATCAAAGCTAGAGGATAGAGTGGGTCTGGGGGCAAAAATTGAGAACACAGGGACTGAGATCTGTTTTTGACTGCCTGACCATAATTCGTTTCTGCAGGCGGAGATCGGAGAGATCACGGAATGCGTGAGGTGGTATAGTGCTAACGCGAGGACGTTGAGTATAAACATCTCCACTGACAGTAAACTGGTCATCGTGGCAATAACAACCAGCACGGTAAGGTTACGAACAGTCCTGGAGTGTAAGAAGTAGATTAACGCCTTATTTAAGGATAGCACGATTCGCATTGTTTGGTTGCCGGGCCATAGCGGAGTAAAGGGAAAAAATAGCAGACGATTTGGCAAGTGGGTTTCACTGTCAAATAGTCTGCCCTTTCTTTCTCGCTTACTCCGGTATGGCCAGACCTGTCATCAATAAACTTGGTTAACTCAAAGCCTTTCGAGTCGACGCAATCAGAGTTAAGGGCGTGGAGGACGAACGCACGTAACATTGCGGAACAGCGAAAAGGTCAGTAGGACGACGAAAATCCTATGAGGAGATGTGAATCGTGAGAAGACGAAGCTTTTACTGAATAGAAGTAAGAAGTAGGTCGGACAGTATAACTTTCGGTATCATAACGGGATACAAAGGACAACAAGCTTAAACTGATGGCATGTGGGGAAGATCATGAGACGTAAGAGTATTTCCTATGTCATTGCCCGGCTATCGCAGCTAAAGCAGAGTATTCTGTTCAGCTCTCGGAATTGTTGCGAAAAAATTTAACAAAATATCATAATTTTTGTAAACATAATTTCATGAAATTTTTTTACGAACTTAAAGTTACATTCATATTACACTAGGATTAATTGTTTTTAAACGTTCCTTTAAACCATAAGCTTAAAAAAGGCATTTACTTTTTTACTTCTAGCGTTACGTTTTTTTTATATCGTTTTTGACAGTTGTTCACGTGAAAAGCCGAATGGAGTATTAACCATAGCAGACATCAGGGATACAAATACCAATCGTGGTATTGCAAAACAATTAGAGATATTGTTAGTAGCAAAGAAATCTTGACTTTCTTAGACTTTCATTTTCGAGGTTACTTTTTATATTAACATTTTGTGAAATCAAGCTCGAGGTCTTTAGATTTGTTTATCTATTTATTTATTCGATATTTCGCCCATCCGTTGGTGAACATTTTCAAGAAAATAATCATTAGAGTAACAAACAACAGAAACAAAACTTAAAATCTATGCAACCATATTCACTGGCCGTTGTTTGTTTTGTCACGGTTACTTTTTAATATTTAGAGCGCACAACAAGCCGATTACTTGGATAGGAGTAAGTCCATAGTGGCGTGATTAATACTAAAAGTACCCATTCCCTTGGAAAGAGTACTAAAACTACCCACTTCCTTGGGCAAAGGTACTTAAACTACCCAATTCCTTAGAAATGGTACTTAAAGTACCCAATTTCTTAGAAACGGTACTTAAACTAGCCATTTCCTTTGGAAAGGGCACTTAAACTATCAATTCTCTTAGGAAAGGATATTTAAACTACCATTTTATTGCATTTTCTTGTGTTAAAACTACCAACTTTCTTGGGAAAAGGTCCATAAACTACCTAATTCCTTGGAAAAGGTACTGACACAACCCATTTCCTTGAGAAAGTGTACTAAAAGAACCCATTTCCTTGTGAAAGGGTACTAAAACTATCTATTCCCTTGCGAATGGTTACTAAAACTAACCATTCCCTTTGGAAAGTGTACAAATAGTACTTGGGAAAGGTATTAAAAGTACCCATCCCTTTGGAAAAAGCTACTAAAAGTAACCATGCCTTTAGGAACGAAAACTAATAGTACCCAACCACCAGAGAAAGGTTTTAGTAACTTTTCCATATATTCCTTTGGAAGAGGGCACTTAAGAGACCCATTCCTTTGGAAAAGGGAACTTAAACCATTCCCTTGAGTAAGGGTATTAAAACTACCCATTCCCTTAGAAAAAGGTGCTAAAATTACCCACTTCCTAAAAGAAACGGGTACTACACATTCCCTTGGGAAAGGGTACTAAAACTAACTATTCCCTTAGGAAAGTGTACCAATAGTACCAATTCCCTTGGGAAAGTTATTAAAAGTACCCATCCCTTTGGAAAAAGGTACTAAAAGTAACCATGCCTTTAGGAAGGGATACTAATAGTACCCAACCACCAGAGAAAGGTTACTAAAACTACATATTCCTTTGGAAGAGGGCACTGAAGAGACTCATTCCTTTGGAAAAGGGTACTTAAACCATTCCTTTGAGTAAGGGTATTAAAACTACCCATTCCCTTGGGAAAAGGTACTAAAACTACCCATTTCCTTGGGAAAGGGTACTAAAACTACCCATTCTCATGGAAAATAAACTAAAACTACCCATTCCCTCGGCAAAAGGTACAAAAATTAACCATTCCCTTGGGAGAGTACTAAAAGTTCCCATTTCCTTGTAAAAGGGAACTAAAACTATCTACTCCCTTGCGAAAGGTTACTAAAACTACCAATTCTCTTAGGAAAGGATACTTAAACTTCTCATTCCCTTAGGAATGGGGTACTAAAACTAACTATTCCCTTAGGAAAGTGTACCAAAAGCACCAATTCCCTTGGGAAAGGTATTAAAAGTACCCATTCCTTTGGGAAAAGGTACCAAAAGTAACCACTCATTTAGAATGGGGTACTAATAGTACCCATCCGCCAGAGAAAGGTAACACAAACCACGTATTCCTTTGGAAATGGACACTTAAGCTAACCATTACTTTGGAAAAGGGTACTTAAACTAACCATTCCCTTGAGTAAGGATATTAAAACTACCTATTCCCTTAGGAAAAGGTGCTAAAAGTACCCACTTCCTAAAAGGAACGGATACTAAAACTACCCATTCCTTTGGGAAAGGGTACTAAAACTACTCATTTTCTTGGGAAAGGGCACTAAAACTACCCATTCTCTAGGGAAGGGGTGCTAAAACTATTCATTAATTTGAGAACGGGTTTAAAAAAGGGTATTAAACTACCCATTCCCTTGGGAAAGGAAACTAAAACTACCCATTTCCTTGGGAAAGGGTACTAAAACTTCCCATTTCCTTAAGAAAGGGTACTAAAACTAAAAATTTTCCTGGGAAATGGTACTTAAACTACTCATTCCCTTGGGAGAGGGTATAAAAACTACCCATTCCCTTAATAAAGGGTACTAAAACTATCCATTCCCTTGGGAAATGGTACTAAAACTATCCATTCCCTTAAGAAAGGGTATTAAAACTACCTATTCCCTTGGGAAATGTTACAAAAACTACCCATTTCATTCGGTAAGTGTATTTAAACTACCCATTCCCGTTAGAAAATGTAGGAAAACTGCCCATTTCCTAGGAATATGGGTTTGCAACCCATATACTAGGAAAAGAGTATTACAACTACCCATTTCCTATTGAAAGGGTATTAAAGCTACCCATTACCCATTTTCTATTAAAAGGGGTTTAATACTAAATATTTAAACTACCTATTCCCTAGGGAAATGGCATTAAAGATATCTTTTTTCCAGGAAAAGGGTATAAAAATTAGCCATTCCCCGAGAAAAGGGTATTAAAACTATCCATTCCCTGAGAAAAGGGTACTTAACTTACCCATTCCCTTGGGAAAGTGTATGAAAACTCCTCATGCGCGTGAGAAAGAGTTTTAAAACTACCCATTTCCTTGGGATAGTGTATTTAGACCACCCGTGCCATTGGGGCATGGTACTAAAACTACCCGTTCCCTTGGAAAAGGGTAGACTACCTGTTTCCTTAGGAAAGGGAATGGGTAGTCTTCATCCATTCCCTTGAAAAAGGGTATTAAAACTATAAATTTCCCTGAAAAAGGGTATAAAAGCTTCCCATTTTTTTGGAAGGGGTATTAAAACCAATCGTTTTTTGGGAATGGGATTATAAACTATCCATTCTCCTAAAATTACCGATTCCATTGGGAAAGCGTATTAAAACTAGTCATTCTATTGGGAAAGGGTCTTAAAAGCACTCATTATCTTGCCAAGTACACTTTGGAATGTACCAATTCCCTTGGAAAGTTTACTTAAAGTCTCCATACTCTTGGAATAGAGTACTAAAGATACTCATTCGTTTGAGAAAGCTACTAAAAGAATCCATTATTTTGGGACAGGATACTAAAAACTTTTATCCCTTTGGGAAAGGGTACTAAAAGCACCCATTCCTTTGGGAATAGGTCGTAAAAGTAACCATTTGCTTAACAAAGGTTGCTAAAAGTGCCCATTCCCTTGTAAATAGCGTAGTAAAAGTACTCATTCTTTTGTGGAAGGAGTACTCAAAGTACCCATTCTTTTGGGAAAGGGTAATTAAAGTAGCCATTCTCTTGGGAGAGAGTGCTTAAAGTACCCATTCTTTGGAAAATAGTACTAAAACTAACCAGTCTTTTGGTAAAGGGTAATAAGAGTACCCATTCTTTAGGGAAACGGTACTAAAATACCCTTTCCCTTGAGAAAGGGTATTAAAGTACAGATTCCCTTGGGAAAGATGGAACACTTTCCCAAGGGAATCAATCCTTTAACCTTTCTTAGGGAAAGGGTATTAAAAGTACCCATTCCTTTGCGAAAAGGTACTTTAAGTACACTTTCTATCGGGAAAGTGTACTAAACGTACCCGTTCACTTGAGAAAAGGTACTAAAAGTATTCATTCCCCTGGGAAGCCCCATTCCCTGGGAATAGATTACTAAACTACCCATTCTCTTGGAAAAGGGTACTAAAAGTACCCATTTCCTTGAGAAAGGGTACTCAACTACACTTTACCTCTGAAACAGTACTTAAACTGCGTGGTCCATTCGGAAAGGGTACCAAATCCGGCCTTACCCTTGAAAAGGTACCCATATTTCTCTTACCCTTGGGAAAGTGTGCTAAAGCTATTTTCCTTTAGAATAGCGTACTAACCCTTTTATTTGGAAGTGGGTACTAAAAAACCCGTTTTCTTGGAAGATGGTGCTAAAACTACCCTATTTCAAGATAGTCGGTACTGAAAATACCTTTTTCCATGTGAAAGGGTGGCCGAGGGAAATAGTAAAAACATTTTATTTCTTATGCGAAAAGGTAAAAACCTATCTATTCCCTTAGGATAGGTTTCCTGGCCTTTGAGCAAACTCGTCATGCAACCTTATCCTTAACCCTATCTTCTTATATATTTTTCTTTTTGAGATTGTGGCCATTGTGGTATTGGTGTATATGGAAGTTTTTTTTTTTTAATTTTTTTACTTGTTTTCGCGTTTTTCTATTATTTTCCTTGTCTTTCTTTCTAATCAATTCCATTTAAACTCTTGGCAATCCATTTAAACCATAGAACAAAAGAAAACTTCAGCAAAGTGGTTGACTCATTCTCCTTTGCTGTTAATTAATCATATATGGAAGATTGACAATTAATAGAGTCTCTGATGGTCTATGTTGCTTGAAATTTCTACATTTTCATTCATTAATGCAAGAGAATAGCGTACATTGTTGGTATCCTTGTTCTAAATTAAATTGATTTTCTGTTTTCTCTCTTTATGGCCCATGCATGCTACTGAGTTTGTGTTCCTTTGTTCGTTATAGTTTCTCTATCAACTTTCCATTTAAAAAAGCAGGCTAGCAAAATCCGAACCATAAGCTAACACACGCTTGCATACACCACCAACACATCTGCACTTCATGTACTTTATATGTATGTAGTGTTTGGCTAGAACAAAGTAATGAGAATAGAGAAGAAGAAATAGAAAACAAAGTTTGATTTTCCCCATTGTTGTTGGCTGTGGTTTTCCATCATCATCAACAACGATATCATTCGCATATATGAGGCCTGGTGGCCTAGCCCCCTCGGCCCATTCATAAGCGAGGGAGTATTTTTCTGAGTAAAAGTTTTCCATTAAAATGATGTGTGTGTGTATTGTTGCTTTGGCGTCTCTGATTGTGTTCCACTGCTATTTGCCTCGCTGTTGATAAATCGATTTTTTTTTTTGTCTATACACCTCCCTCGCCAAACCCCAAGCTCTTTTGTTGTTGCCGCAATAGACGAAAAGGCTCGTCTATAATTCTGGCAGCAGCAAGGAGATTGAGCCTTGGAGCGAGAAAGTGGAAGGACGAGAACGTAAAAGAAAGCATTTTGGATGTATTTTATTGACGACATGGTAGTTGGGGGCTTGGGGCCACATGTATTTGCGATTAACTCACTGCACTTCTAGGTTGAAATCTCTACTGCCGCTGTATTGCCTATATAACAAAAAGTGAAAACAATACCAGTTTTTATTGTTTGTTGCCTGCTTGGCTGTAGATAGTTTTTCATATTGTCCATACATTGATGCGAACTTGCAATGCGGTTACAAATTCAAGTAGAATAGTTGTGGGAACTAAAAAAAATTGACAAAAAAATGCAGTCACACACACACTCACACACTGCTTGCCATTGCCATCAAATGTGAACTAGGCAAATTGAGTTATTTGTGACAAGGGTTTTGTATGAAAGTTTCAAAAGCTAGTTGCATGTGCTATGTTTGATGGTGGTTTTTATTTACAAGCCCATTGAAAGCCAATTTTTGGAAAACAACGCAGCAATTAAAGAATGAATGCCCTGAGTGAATTTAAAAATAGTTCAAGGACTTTAGGTCCTTTAAGTGTTGTTAAAGCTTAGGCATTCATATAAATGGACTTGTGTTGAGTCTATAGCTCCTTTTTAGAAATTTAAATTTAGATAAAGAGAAAATTATGGGGCTAGTAAAGTTTAGCAAAATTTTTTAGCTAAATGCCCCTTAATACAAAATGCATGGAAGAAACTTGGTAAAAATATGACATGAATATTTTCTAGAACCCCTTTTAGAGACAGCTTGGTGTATGTTAGGTTAGGTTGAGAAGAGGGTACAGATATTAATCCGCCGCATGCAACTATGGACATACACCTAAGCCAGTAATCGGCTTGTTGTGCGCTCTAAAAACTATAAAGTAACCTCTAAAAAGAAAATTTTAAGTTAGGAATTCCATGCTACTTATAAAATCCTTAATTGTTTTCCATACCACTTCCCTAATTTGGCTCATGTCTGGTATTGTGTCTGCACCTAAGTACCGGCATCTGTTAGACGCGAAAGCCGGGCAATGACAAAGGAAATGCTTCAATGTCTCATCATCTTACCCGCATACCCTACAAATGCTATCACTTGCCCCACCGATTTTACATAAGTAAGCTCTTAGTCCTATGTGTCCCGTTATGATATCAATAGCTATACTGACCTACTTCTTGCTTCCTTTCAGTATTAACTTCATAAACTTCTCACTATCTGGAACCCCCCATAGGATTTTCGCCGTCCTACCGACTGTTTCGATGTTCCACAATGTTGCATGCGCATTCGTCGCCCACTCCCTTAACTCGGACTGCGTCGAATTGAAAGACTTCGGGTTAACCAAGTTTATTGACGGCAGTCCTCTGGCCTTCACCGTCAAATCGTCTGCCTTTTCATTTCCCCTTACTCCGTTTTGGCCCTGCACCCAAACCATACGGATTTTGCCATCCTTAGAGAAGGCGCTAATCTTCTCTTTACACTGCAAGACTGTTCGTGACCTTACCATCCCGGTTGTTATTACCCTTATGGCAATTTTACTGACGGTAAAGATGTTCACACTCGACGTCCTCGCGTTAGCACCACATCACTTCAAGCATTCCATGATCGCCTGGATCTACGCCTGCAAGACCGTATTATAGTCAGTCAATGGTCACTGTAAACCCCAGGTTCACTCTGTCCTCAAGCTTTGATCCATCCGTGTAACATGATCTTCCAGATGGCAATACTAGGGGTCCGTCTATCCAAGACTGTGCCGATGGCAGCAGTGCCTCGCACTCGACTTCAAGGTTCATCTCCAGGTTTCGTATCGTCTTCCTTCCAGGTTTCGTATCGTCGATGGTATGAGCTGCTCCCATCCTCAATCCATTCTCCCATCGCATTAAGTCTCATAGCCGCATTGGCTGCCTCACATTTAATCTGTATGTCAATGGGTCGGATGTCTAGTATAGTCTCCAATGCCCTAGTGGCGTGGTCCTCATCGCTCCGCCTATGCCAAGACAACATGTTTTCTAAACCTGTGGTATGGTCCTTATGTTGCACTTTTTCCCATAGCAGTTCACCAAACTACTGAGGCGTAAGTAAGTATTGGTCTAATCACGCTCCTGTAGAACCAGTGGACTATCTTCGGTTAAGGCCCCAACATCTGTGAGCCTTCTCAGTACGCTCCCGAAGCTGACACTGCCAATTCAGTTTCCTGTCCAAAATCACATCTAATTATTTGACCTTGTCAGATATCGAAATCGTCTTATTGAGGAAACGTGGTGCGTTAAGTTGGCCCACCTTCGTTTTCCTCGCGAACAGGCCTATTTCAGTCTTCTCTGGGTTGACATTGAGACCTCTGGGTCTAGCCCAGTCATATATCATATACAAGACCCTTTCGGCCCTTCTGCATAGCTCGTTCGGATCCTTATCCATTAGAAGACGGGTTCAAATCCCTCCTCAGTCAAGCATCCATAATAGGTCATTTATGGTGGTCACCCATATGTCCTGTGCCACTTTCTCTCTTATATTTATGACATGGGACATACAATTTATCCACCTGTTCTTTAGCATATGGTTCATCCAGTCTCTAAGGACCGTGTTCACCCGGTACTGGTCTAAGGATTAGATCAGTGTGTCGGTCCACACATTGTTAAAAGCCCCCACGATGTCAATGCATTCCGCCAGTGTATACGTTTTGGCATCGAAGGATTCTTCTATTTTATGCACAACGTGATAGGCATGCTGTTTGTATTTGAGCAGTTCGCTGAATATCCTACTCTTTATCATTGTGTCCACAATACGTTTCTTGGCTTTGAGTAGAAAAGATGTTAGGCTTATGGTATGGGCCTTTGGTGTCGAATAACTTGCCTTGCCGGGCTTGGGTATAAAAACCACCCTTGCTTCCTGCCAGGATTTCGGAGTATATGCAAGTCCTAGGCACGCATGAGGCGCCAGATAGTCTGCTTCTTTCTGTAGTAACGCCGGAAATATTCCATTAGGTCCGGGTGACTTAAATGGTTTGAAGCTCCTCAAGGATTCCTTCACCATAAATTCCATAATTATAATCCTTCGATCAACGTCGATAATGACGTAGGTTTATGTAGAAGCAGGAAAAATTATGAGCTTGCAAAATTTTTTGAGAAAAATGCCCCTCAATACAAAGGTGCATCTATAACGCAAGGTCTGATCCTATATTGTATTGCCTGGAAATAAATTTTCTGTTATTTAAATCCAATAATCCATTCCAATAGTTAGTGATTGCTGGCAAAGAATTTTTATCTCAAAGATCTCTTGCAATAACCGAGCTCATAATAAATATTCTCTCCCCTTGACTTTAATGCAATTCATTTGCAACATACAACTAACAGTAGATTCATTATTCACACCATTCAAGCTTTAAAGGATATCATTATCATACACTCTCATTATAATAGTAGGCATAAAGTAGAGGTAAATCCTTGAAAAATCATCACCACACACAAACCACAAAACAATTCAACACAATATTGCACTCGATACAATCGATATTTTATGTTATTTATGTATGGTTAGCAAGACCATTCATCCAGGCCGGATGTTATCCCCCCCCATTAGCACCACGAAACAGCCACCAACTGCTGTGTGGCTGTCATGCACGTGTTGGTCATTAGTTACTCCAGTCAGCGTTCCGCGTTTTAGTCAAATATCAGTTGGGAATTAAATGTTGCCAATGGCCATTGGTGTTGAATCACAAAACTTGGTACTATTAAACAACAACAATGCAAACACTGTTTATTCGCACAGGAAGAGCCATTCATTTCTGGCTCATTTGCCAATAGTGTGTCAATTATTAACGTTAACGATTGCTCTTGACTTTTGGTAAACGGATGTAGTATGCCAGACATCATGATAGGGATACAGATGAATAACGTGATAGTCATACTAAAAAGGATGATGTGTAGCTTCATAAACACAAATCGTGGGAAGATAGTTAAGCCATAACACGATTAGAAGAACTATTAGATGACAAATGAAAAGTGAGAAAGGTATTTTTAGATTTATCTGAATGCAATGAAATAGAAAGACATTAAATTGTCCAAAATGATCCTGAAAGCAAGAGATGAAATGTGATCTAATGGAGAGTGCCATTCCACGATAATTCCTTGATAACTGCACGAAATATAAAACGCCTAGCAAGACTGAGTACAGCATAGCAGTCAACCATCTGAAGAAAAACAAGGCTGCTGGTGCCGAAGGATTATCATCTGAACTTTTTAACACAGGGGGCGAATTCATCAGCTGACACACAAAAAAAGGACCTAAATACTAAATTTCCCATGAACATTCCTTTAAGGAACAAGGCATACATCTCTCATATCAATAAGTGTAGTCCGATTAAACTTTTAAAGTTTTCAATGACAAAGGGCCTCCTTTTTTATGCCCAGTTCGAACAGCGTGCCACATAGCGACACCACTTGGTATTTTATTTCTCAAGCCACTACGTTTTAACTACAAAACAAGTGAAAGCGTTCCAAGTTCGGCCGGGCCGAATCTTGGGACCCACCACCATGTAAACAAAATAAATTTCATTTGTTGGGCATAATTTTTTTCTTCAAACCAAACCTCTGTCATAACAGAACACTACATGCAAAATTCCGCCAAATCGGACGAAAATTACGGTTTGTAAGGGCTCAAGAAGTCAAATCGGGAGATCGGTTTATATGGGAGCTATATCAAATTATGGAGCGATTCGTACCGTACTTGGCGTATTTGTTGGAAGCCTAAAAATGTTAGGCCACTTGTCATCCTCCTTCAAAATTTGGGCCGGATTGGTCCAGATTTGGATATAGTTGCCATAAAGACCCATCTCTCGATTTAAGGGCTTGTGCGCATAAAAGCCACATTTATTGTCCGATTTAGCTGAAATTTGGGACAGTAAGTTGTGTTTGACCACTTGACATCCTTCTTCAAAATTTGGCCCTGATCCGTCTAGATTTGAATATACCTGCCGTATAGACCTATCTCTCGATTTAAGGTCTTACGCCCATAGAAGGCGCATTTATTGTCCTATGCCGCCGAAATTTGCGCCAGTGAGTTGTGTTAGGCCCTTTGGCACCCTTCTTCAATTTGGCTCAGATCGGTCCTGATTTGGATATAGCTTTCATATAGACCGATATCTCGATTTAAAATCTTGGGCCTATAAAAGTCGCATTTGTTGTCCGATTTCGCCGATATATGGGATAGTGAGTTGTGTTAAACCCTTCGACATCCTTTTTAATTTGGAACTGGAAAGAAAATCTCCAATCATTGATCTCGTCTCGAAAAAGAAATAAACAAAAATTGGAAAATTTTGACTTTAGAGAAATTTTTAAGGAAATTTTGTTTTTAGCAAAAATTTTAAGAAAATTTTGTCATTAGAGAAAATTTCATAGAAATTTTGTCTTTAGAGAAAATTTCATAGAAATTTTGTCTTTAGAGAAAATTTCATAGAAATTTTGTCTTTAGAGAAAATTTCATAGCAATTTTGTCACTAGAGAAAATTTCATAGAAACTTTGTCTTCAGAGAACATTTTATAGAAATTTTGTCTTTAGAGAAAATTTCATAGAAACATTGTCTTTAGAGAAAATTTATGCAAATTTTGATTTAAGAGAAAATTTCATGGACATTTTTCCTTAAAGTAAATTTCACAGCAATTTTGTCCTTAAAGCAAATTTCGTAGCAATTTTTTCCTTAGAGAAAACTTCATAGAAATTTTGTCTTTAGAGAAAAATTCATGGAAATTCGGTCTTTAAAGGAAATTTTAAAGAAATTTTGCCTTTAGAGAAAGTTTAATAAAAATTTTGTCCTTAAAGAAAATTTCATGAAATTTTGTACTCATAGAAAATTTCACAAAATTTAATCTTTAGCAAAAATGTCGAGGAAATTTTATCATTAGAGAAAATTTCGTAGAAAATTTGTTTTTAGAGAAAATTTCATGCAAATTTTGCCTATAGAAAACATTTCATGCAAATTTTGACTTTAGAGAAAATTTCATCGAAATTTTGGTCGATAGAGAAAATTTCAAGAAAATTTTCTGGAAATTTTTTTCTTTAGAGAAAATTTCATGTGAATTTTGTTGTTAGAGAAATTTCATAGAAATTTGGCCTTTGAAGAAATTTTTACGGAAAAATTTGCCTTTAGAAAAAATTTTACAAAATTTTGTCCTTAGAGAAAATTCACGAAATTTTGCCTTTAGAGAAAATTTTGACTATAGTAAAAATTTCAACTCCTCTGTACCTTACGGCCATGACTTCTGCTCCCTCATTGGACTTACTCCGCTACGATGCAGCACTCAAAGATTCAGACCGTGCTATATTCTGAGAATGATTTTGGCCTCCAAGATTGTTCATGACAGTACTGCAGAACTTCCCTAGTTATTGGCTCGCTATGGCTAACTTCCTATCCGTAAAAATATGCAAACTCGATATCTTCGCGTTAACTCTGTAACATCCCTTAACATTCTGAAGTATCGCATCCGAAGCCTCTCTCAAACCATTCAGGCTTTCTATCGTCGCCTCGATTGTGCCGCGATAGTATGATCTGGACCTATTTTTCAACCATGTGTCTATGGATGGGGCTAATAGAATTACCATTATTGTCCTAGTAGAAGTGGTTCTTTGCGATCCACCTATGTCAAGGCAAAAAGTTCTCTGAATCTGTTACAATGTTTTTTTTTCTTTGCACTTTCTCCCCATACTACTGAGGAGTATATAATTATTGGTATTATCTCGCTCATGTAGACTCTGGCCCCATTTTGAGCCTATTGGCTGCCTACATAGGGGCCAACATCTGTGAAACTTTTTAATATTTCTGCCTTTTAAAGGTATTATAACGTCATCTACGGAGCAGACAAGTTGAAATACCTTTCTGCTGAGGATCACTTGCATGGGTGACCACCCATAGGAGTAGCCAAAAAAATGCACCATGATGAATGCTCTTGGAGATTCTTTCGCTTTCCAATCAATCAATTTGTTCCATAACATGTGGCTTATCCAGTCTCTAAGGACCCGGTCCATCTGGTACAGGTCTAAGGATTGGATCAGTGTATCGATCTTCACTTTGTTAAAAGCCCATTCGATGTCAAAATAATTATGAACTAAAATGGACTAGAATAGAATATGACTGACCAAAACTAGAGGATTTCTTATGTGTATTTGCTTCCCAAGTTCATGAATTGGGCTGAAAATTATGTACTTTGCCATGGCAATCCTCTCTTCATTTTATTTTAATTTTAGCTATCCTTTTTTTGTTTTAAAGAAAGCCCAGTAATGTCACAACCACATTTATGCACCCTTTCAACCAGCAAATCTCTGGTTTATTTCAACCAGAATACCTACAATCTACATGCTGTTAATATCCCCTGTATTTTTCCAGTCTTCTAATTGTTATCCTTTGTGTTTTATATCATCTTTCGTCTGGCAATTCATGTTATAATTTATTCATTGTATTTCGGTTTCCCCACCATGGTCTGACTACTAAGATGCTCTCATATTAATAAACTCTTACTCAAACACACACACACTAACTTACACATCTGATTTACTTTTTGTTTTTGTCATATATCTACATTGTGTCATTTTGTCCTAAGATAAAGCCGATGGTGTTTGTTGTTGCCGTAGTTGTTACCTTCAAACGATTCAAAGTTTTAAGAGGTTTCTGCTCACTACTTCTCTTTCTTCAATCTGCTATGTCGCCTTTAATAATTCATCCTCCCCCCTCTAAATCCCTTAGCAAAAGCAAAAAATAATGTCTCAGTGTGTGTGTGAGAGAGTATATGTTAGCTACCATCGTGTGTCCTAAGGCCGTTAATCATTGTTGGGTATATGGCGAAGAGACATCATCTCAACTGTCAGACGTACGTTACTTGGAAAGTGCGTGTGTGGGTGGTATGATGTAGTGTGGTGTGTTTTAAGTCGTGTTAGCATAGATAACGGTGTGAAGGGTGGCGGTATCAAGAGAATAACCACGATATGAAGTGAAGGGATTGCTCTCTCATTTTATGGGGTATTCCCGGCAACTGCCAAATCATGTTACATTTTTAAATCGAGTTTGGTTGGCTTTGCTGTCTCTGTGGTCTTTGCTTTTGGACGTTTCTATTTGCATTCATCTTCTTTTGCAGCCGGGAAAATATATTCGGCTACAGCGGCATCGTCATCATCATCGTGTCTAACATTGTGCTTGATATCCATATGTTAACCAGTGTTGCCACTGGCATACGTTTTTTCTACCTCTAAATTTGGGTTTCATAAAAATATTTTATTAAAACTACTATTAGAAATTGGGCTTTTGTTTATTTTAGGATTCCTATTCAATAAATGTTTGGATTTTATCCTTTTTTTTATTTTTAGATTCTGAATTATAGGCCGCACTGTGAGACGTTTAATCGAAATTTCTTAGTAAAACGACAACGCTGATTTCGCTAAAGTTATTTTTTATAGTTAGAATAACAAAACTAACTTTCATATCTAAAACACCAAGCACCGCAAGGAGCACAGAGCGATAACAGCAATTTCCACTCATTTCCTTTTGGCTCTCTCTTCTCCTGGTGTTGGTAAAATTATGGTGGTTCTGTTGGTTTTATTGTGATATACACAATTTATGTGTGTGTACTCTCCATAGTATTTGCCAAGCTTTGGTTTTTCTACGCTCTTCTGTTGTGCTTCCTTCGTATCCCTTGTTTTGGTTGGCAGGGGAGAGGGAGGCAATAAAAATTCCCAGTCCTGGTTAGTGTCAATTATGTTCTGTTTGGCTACGAATCATCTGTAAGCCATAGACAAAAGGGGGAGGAAGCGCAGAAAAACAAACCAACACCTCCAAAAGGAGGGGTGTTATTCGCAGCTCACAAGACACAAGAAAAAAGCAGCGTTTATGGCCTTTTGTTATTTATTGATATTGCGACGGTTTGGCAACATGAAGAGATGTCTCTGGTTAAAGATTTCATCTCAGCCTTTTTGGGGAATTGTCCAAATGGGTCATTAAAACAAATCGAAATTGTAGTCAGTCAACAGCAGACAGTGATGGGATATTGTATGTATGTGTGTGTGTGTGTGATTGTGTTAAGGAATTTGCCAAAACATTTGCCAAGCATTCAAGATGTCTAGGAATTTTTTGAGCCCCATAGAAGCTACGTACGCTGGAAAAGTGAACGCATCAAAATACCATAAAATACAAGATATTGAAGATGGCTGCTTGATAACATTAAAGGATATGTTGGAAAGGAGCTCTAAGAGGTCATTATGCAAGGAAGTCTAGGTGCTATACACACAACATGCTTACATGATAGAAAAAGTCTGCTGATAATAGCAAACACTGTCTGGTGACTGTTATTAGTTAATTTTGTTGCTTTTGAAATAGTATTTCTGCTGTTATAGTAAAATTTTTGCAATTTTAGAAAAGCAGGCTGACTGTTGAAAAGTCTGTTGTGCGCTAAAAGTGGAAGCTGTTCGTTTGAGTTGGTAAAAGGAGAGTTAACCAGGGCTGAGGAGTCGACCGGAGTCGAGTTTTTGAGGCCGGAGTTAGAGTATTGAGCCGGAGGCAGAGTTTGGTTCGAAGTTGAGCACTCTTGCCCCGACTGCGAACCGCTCTCCAGCTTAATACTCGGACTCGAGGTGGAACTTGAGATCGGTCTGGAGGCAGGTCTGGAGTTAACTAAATTAAAACAAGCAAGGACGGATTAAAATCGGGCGAAGCCGACATTTTGATACCCTACACCACATTGGATATGCAGATTAGATATATGTCATCACCACATTGGATATGCACATTGGATATAAGTCGTCGAATTTGATATGTAGAGTTTCGATGAAAATCCGTACATGGTAAGAGCTATAGAGTAAATAGTTGTGCAAATTTTTAAGAAAATCAATTGATAAATGGGTTAGCAAAGGCCTTTAAAGTGCAAATCGGGAGATGCATATATATGAAAGCTATATCTAAAACTGAACAAATTTCTATGAAAGTCATCAGGCATCAGAAGAGTTATAAGAGAAACTTTCGAGCCCAATTTTGTGAAGATCTGTTAACAAAATACTAAATTATTGTGTATTATTCGAAATCGGAAGAACATATATATGACAGCTATATCTAAATCGGTTAACAAATGACGATATAATTGCAATTTTAGTCCAAATCGGATGAATATATATATGGGAGCTATATCTAAATCTGAACAGATTTTTTCCAATTTCAATAGGCTTCGTCTCCAGACCCAAGAAAATGATTGTGCCAAATTTGAAGATGGTCGGATGAGAATTGCGACCTGTACTTTGTACACAAATGAACATGGACAGATGGACAGACAGAGAGACGAATACAGCTAAATCGAATCAGAAAGTGATTCTGAATCGATCGGTATGCTTATCAATGGGCATATCGCTCTTCCTTCTGGGCGTTACAAATCCATTAGTGGTGTTGGATTTAATAAAATGAAAGACAAGATAATTTTTGGAATGAAAACAAAAACAAATTTCCTGATCCAGGTACGGTAATCAAAACCGGCCGTGACAGGCACATAACTGACCATAACAGGCAAACATAAATAATAGCACATTCCACAGATCATGCATTGCCTACGAAACAAAACCACAACAGCAAGTGAAGCTGTTGTTGTTGTGTATATAACAAATAGCAACAAAAAACGGGTTCCAAATGACAAACAACAACATCTGCGACATCCTGAGCATAGAAAGCAAGGCACAAAACGTTGTTTTTGCATTCAGTGCATTGCACACAAGCAACGTGATGCTATTATTGTTGTGATTACTATCAGCAGTGTGATGTTCATGAATGAGATGACGATCTGTAGGCAAACAGAAATATGTGTCCCATTGGATGTTGCAATCAATGCATTGCACACGTAGTCTAAAAAAAGAATTAATGTGCGCACAGGCATATTAAAGGAAGTCTCACTTTAGCAGAGCAATAAAATGAAGGATAGTTTAGCCATGGTTTGTTCCACGAATTAAAGTGTTCTCTATGAACATAATTTCTCATGATTTTAAAATGTCTAAAGTAATCTGAACACATGATCGGCAGTAATTTGAATAACAAACTTCGTTGATCAACATCTACAACCAACACGGACTTGTGTTGGACTTGTCCACTTGCGAGGATATTTTCTCTCGGGAGTAGGAACAATTTTAAGCTACTAAATTTCCCATGAAAATTCAATTAAGGAACAGGGGATACTTCTCTCATATCAATAAGTGAAGTCCGACTAGTTTTTAAGCTCAATGATAATGCCGAGTCCGAAAGGCGTGCCACGTAGCGACACCACTTTGTTGAGAAGTTTTAACTTGGCAGGATACCTCACAAATGTAGCCAGCATAGGGGATAACCACTTTTGAAAATTTTTCTGATGTTCGAGCCGGGATTTGAACCCAGACGCTCGGCTTTATAGGCGGACATGGTAACCTCTGCGACACGGTGGCCAAAATTCAGGAACAATTCAACTTAACGAAACCTATGAAAAAGACATCAAATGGAATCCTCTGATCTCATCCTAACTAGAGAGAGGAACGAACATCTTGCAAGGCGATAAACGAAAAGGACAGAAGACATAGAAGCAGATACGAGAGGAGGGCTATTAACACTCTCTACCATATCTGAATAGATAGAAGGGTAGAGCCATCCACATTGGCAATTCGTTTAATGCTACAAAAACAGCTATAGACGATGCACACAAGAACGAGACCGCAATTAAAACGACGAGATAAGAGCACTTTTACAAAGCTGAAGCTTTTCACATATTCTGACGAAAAATCCAAGAAGAGTAGTCCCAATAGCGAACTCCCTTTTGAGGCATCTCACACCAATAATAGCACTAGTAGTGGTGGTAAACCACAGCGATCGGGTGTCTTTGGGTGTGGTATCGAGAAGGCATTAAATTTTTTATCCACATATATCAAGGACCTTTACTTCGTTTGGTATGGCATGATGGTAAAGCTGGTCCCGATCTATTAACCAGACGCCAGACGATTTTACGTGTATTGTCTCCCACTCCTGTTTTGGATGCGGAGTAGAGCTGGCAAACTATCGATAATCGCAACATTCGATATTTTCGATAGTTTTAATAATAAATATCGATAGTATCGATACTATCGTTAATTTCCCATCACCTCTATTTCAGACGAAACCTAGAAAGGGAAGAGAAAGAAGATGTGAGACCACGGAGTAGAGGTTATAAACGAATAAAAGAAAGACAGGAGGAAATGGAGAATCCGATCGGGAGTAAAGAAACGCTCCGGCGTAGGCACTGATGTACCTACGCCGGAGCTTATGGCACTCCCTTCGGAACCAACCCGTTCCTTCAACAAATCTCAAAAGACCTAAGGTACGTTCGCAAGTTCACTTAGATCACAGAAGAAACGGCTCTCCAAAACGAAGAGACTACGTTCCTGCAGACCCGGGCTTGAACACACCAAGTGCTCAATAGTCTCTTCTTCATTCTCATCGAGGAAACTCCTACACAAGTCATTGTGCGGTATTCCCATGCGCGCCGCCATGTGGCCTATGGTACAGTGTCCGATTATGACCTCTGTCAAGGTACTCATCAACCTCTTATCGAATGCCAGCGACTCTCTCGTCCTCCTCCGGTCGATGAGCGCCCATAGCGCCTTTGCAGTCCGGCAACCATCCACCGAATCCTACCTCGCCAGCGACGCCGCCTTGGATCGCTTCAACTGTGTTCAGTAGCTCGACAAATGGCACGTAGACAAGACCGATGATTGGTCCGCCCAGCGCAGACGAACCCCTCCTGGCGCACTCGTCCACCCTCTCAATCCCTGCAATCCCCTCATGCCCAGAAAACCATGTCCGCGTCACATCGTGGGCCCGAAGCCTATCCAGGGACTCCAAACAATCCGCCACGCATCTTGACCTCACCATCTTCGATTCTAAGGCCTTGAGCACCGCCCTACTGTCCACATAAATCCTTAGTTTCAAAGGCGGTAAATCCCTTACCAGAATTTCTCTTGCGGCTATTGCAATGACACAGACCTCTGCTGAAATACCGTGCACTCGTCCGGCAGTGTCAGAGATATACTGATTTTGAGTGTATCTGAGTAGACCCCCAATCCAGTCCCTGACTCCATCTTGGAGCCATCTGTGTACATCGAAGTCCTGTCCACATACATTCTGAGTTTCAAAGGCGGCAAATCCCTAACCAGAATTTCTCTTGCGGCTATTGCAATGGCACAGACCTCTGCCGAAATACCGTACACTCTTCCGGTAGTCTCAGAGACATACTGATATTGAAGGTGTCAGAGTAGATCCCCATTCCAGTCCCTGACTCCATCTTGGAGCCATCTGTGTTGATAGAGGCCTCATCCTTCTCAAGTACAGCATTGCCCCTCCATTCATCCCTCTCAGGAAATCTAATCGCGAATGCCCTAACTCCAGTCGGCACTGATGCCAGGTAGTCGAAGATCCTCCTCAGTCTACCCTCCACATCTTTAACACCCAGAATCGAAGTGTGGCCGCAACCATTCTCCTTCAGCATTCCGAGCTCCCTCAGCCTAAGCGCAACCCTGGCGGCGAAGTTCCGAATATAGGCCTTAATGGGCTGCATATCCAGCATCGCCTCCAGGCCTGCTGCGGAGCGGATTTCAGTGCCCCTGTGACTCTGAAGCAGACCAGTCTCTGGACCTTCCCGAACTCCCTCGCACGCGTCCTCTTCTCTACGGCATTCCACCATACCAGTGCTCCATAGGTCAGTACTGGTCTCATTACGGCCGTATACATCAAATAAATCATCTTGGGAGTTACCCCCACTTTTTACCGAACATCCTCCTGCAGGAGTAAAATGCATACAGTGCCTTATGGCTTCTTTCTTCGGTGTTCCTCTTCTAGGAAAGTTTCAAAATGAGGATTATGCCTAGGTACTTCGCCTCCTTCGACAGCCGTAGGGTGACCAGATCCAAAGACGGGAGTCTGAACTCCGGCATAAAATCTGTCAAAATTTTGCTGGCAGCAAAGTTGTATAGGGGACTTGGGATGTTAATGGAAGTTGACAACTATAACTCTAAGGAAATCCACAATTTATCTATTGGGTTGCCCAAAAAGTAATTGCGGATTTTTTAAAAGAAAGTAAATGCATTTTTATTAAACTTAGAATGAACTTTAATCAAATATACTTTTTTTACACTTTTTTTCTAATGCAAGCTAAAAGTAACAGCTGATTACAGACAGAAGAAAGAATGCAATTACAGAGTCACAAGCTGTGAAAAAATTGGTCAACGCCGACTATATGAAAAATCCGCAACTACTTTTTGGGCAACCCAATATTTGACTTCCTATCTGTTCCGGAGGCGATATAGTTTTTGAAAATATACCTATGAATGCGAAACTGTAGATAATGGGGCTTGTAGTGAATTTTCAAGTCATTGGTGATGATGGCTTTAATTATATCATTCTGCGTAAGGATATAGAGAAGCGTTTTGGTATTTTTCCACAATTAGTTTCAAAAAATAACTAAGAATAAAGTCAAAAAGAACCTAAAACTGATGGACCTTAAGATTAAGCGAGTTTAATCCTTTTTAGGGGCTATGACCTGCACTAGATATTTTATGAGTTGTATTTACTCTGGCCAAGTGTATTTGGGAAATGATCAACTACAGCAAAACTCATTTCGACTGTTTAAATAACAAGAGCCAGACCGATTTTGTGGAAGTAAATTTACCATAGTTGGCCCCAACAGTCTACCAATATGGCCAGCGCATAAATGGCAACACTTAAGGCAGCTAATTCTTGACGTTTCATTTTATTTATTTTTTTTTTTTCAAATATTTGCTTGATGTTTTTTTAAAAGGAAATGTCTAGCACTCTATTTTGTATTGTTTAAAGTGGCCAGGTAAATATTGCTCAGCACAAAATGTTCAAGAATTAAGCGTTAAATATTTAACTACTCATATTTGCCGAACCTCTGTGTGAATAAGACTTTCATATACAATACATAAAACAAATGGCGCAGTTTCAAATTCAAGTTCTAGGTGTGCGTCTTTGCCAGTAGTACTTAAATTGTCCAATAAGTGTTACTTCTGCTAACATTCTAACAATTAAATTGATTAAATTACCCCATTCATTACCGAGAGTTGATATGTCTGAATTTTGCATATCAAAGCTTTGATTACACACTTCAAATACTTCGGCGGCCACAAATGGTAGACAATAATCAATGGCAAAAATAGAGAAAAGAAGAAATACTGCTGACATTATCGTCGAACACCTGATTATCGTGAAATGTTTTTTACTTATTGATAAGGGATTTTATCAATATTCATTCACATATATGTAGGTTATAAAAAATGGTGAGAAGATTGTGAGTAATACCTAGAGTAATTCCACGGCGCAAGAATATATTGGTAATAAATGTAGTTATCGAAAGGAATAATATTGATTTTATGACCATGATGGACGAAGTGAAAGCACTCAGAGTGTCAAACAGAAATTTACAATAAACGATTTGAAAAGAATAGAAAAGTAGTAGGCCCTAGAAGAGTATTTTTCAAAAAATGGGTTAATTAGTTCAAAACGCCATTGAAGCCGATCCCAATATTTGAAAGGTGAACATTTTAAAGACGATTACAAATTTTGAATGGCTACCAACATATCCATTAAGCAATGACCCAACCGCAAGAGGGGTATACAAAAAAACAAGGATGGGAAAATCCACTTGCAGATATACAGAACACAATCTAATAATAGAAACCGATAGTGTGATTTAAATGTGGAAAGAACATTATTTCCAAGCTGCTAGTATCTGATGATGGCAAATACGACATTACCTTACGAGCAACAAGGCAGCAGGAGCCGATAGTTTACCAGCTAAAATCTGAAAGATGGGCTATATATGGGGCTATAACTTCATGTAGCCCCCATATAGACCACATTCGACATTCGTACCGAGTTGGACCATACTCGGACTATATGGGGATATAGCTGTCAAATATACCCCCTTCCGTTTTTGGTATTGGGTCCATAAAATGTGCATTTATTAACAGATTTTGCGGAATTTTGGTACAATAAATTGCGTTGGGTTCCTCGACATTCGTACCGATTATGGCCAAGATCCAACAATATGAGGATATAGCTGTCATTTATACCCATTTTCAGATTTATGGTATTGGGTCCATAAAATGTGCATTTATTATACGATTTTGCTTAATTTTGGTACAATAAATTGCGTTGGGACCTCAACATTCGTACCGAGTTAGACTATACTCGGACTATATGTGGATATAGCTGTCATATATACCTACTTTCCGATTAATGGTATTGGGTACATAAAAGGCGCATTAATTGTTCCATTTTGCTGAATTTTGGCACAATAAATTGTGTTAGGCCCCTCGACATTCGTACCGAGTATGGTCTAGATCGGACTATACGTGGATATAGCTGTCACATAAACCGTTTTTCCATTTATGGTCTTGGACCCATAAAAGGTGCATTTAGTATCAGATTTCGCTGAAATTTAGCAGAATGAGCTGTGTTAATCCCTTCGACATTCGTACCCAGTATGATCAAGATAGAACAATATGAGGATATAGGTGTCATTTATACCCATCTTCCGATTTATTGTATTAGGCCCATAATAAGTTCCTTTATAATCAAATTTCGCTGAAATTTAGCAAAATGAGCTGTGTAATGCCCCTCGACATTCGTACCGAGTATGGTCCAGATCGAACAATATGAGGATATAGCTGTGATTTATATCCAGCTTCCGATGTATGTATTTGGCCCATAAAAGGCGCATTTATTATCATATTTCGCAGCAGAATGAGCTGTATAATGCCCCACATATTCGTACAGAGTATGGTCAAGATGGAGTTACATTTGGATATTGTTAAAGCAGCTTTTATTACCCGCTTTTGCTTAAATTTGGCACAGTGAGCGGTATAAGGCTCTGTGAAATCCGTTTCCATTATCGCTCAGATCGGTTTATATTAGATCGAACAATATGAGGATATAGCTGTCATATATACCCATCTTCCGATTTATGGCTTTGGTCCCATTAAAGGTGCATTTATTATCAGATTTCGCTGCAATTTGAAAGAATGAGCTGTGTAATAAGCATCGACATTCATACCGAGTATGGTCAAGATCGGGCTGTACTTGGATATAGCTGTCAAATATATAAAAGGTGCATTTATCATCAGATTTTATTGAACCTTAGCTGAATGAGCTGTATAATGCCTCCCGAGATTCGTACCAAGTATGGTCCGGCACGGGCTGTGTTTGGATATAGCTGTCATATATACCGATATCTCGATTCAAGTTCTTGGGGTCCATTAAAGCAGCGTTGATTCCCTGGTTTTGCTGAAGTTTGGCACAGTTAGCGGTATAAGGCTCTGTGAAATCCGTTTTCAATATGGTCCAGATAGGTCTATATTTGGATAAAGCTGCCATATATACCGAAATTTCGATTTAATAAAAGCAGCGTTTGCTGTAAGATATCCGCATTCAAAATGGGCGGTGTAAGGCTCTTTGAAATTCGTTTTCAATATGGCCCGGATTGGTCCATATTTGGATAAAGCTACCATATATACCGATATCTCGATTTAAATTCTTGGTTTTGTTACTCAATTTGTTACTCAATTTTGCTGAAATTTGGAACAGAGAGCTGTGTAAAGCTCAACGTCATCCGTATTCAATATGGCCCAGATCGGTCTATAGTTGGATAGCCGTAACTGGCAACTTTCAGTCTGTCAGCATGTTTTCCGATCCGACAGTGACCTGTCATGATGGACACAATGGCTGAGACGTCTGTTCTAGCCAGTTCCAGCAAAACGGTAGACCTCTTCAAGTCTCGATCAGGCCACATAATTTTGGAATGGTCACAACCCCTTTTTGCGACCATCTATTATTCGTTGCCCATTGGCCCTGGCATACCCACAGATTCCAGTACCCCTTGCTGACACAAGCGAGTCATTCAGGTCCTTCGTAAGCTGCAGTTTCCACTTTTTTTGGTCTAGAAGGGATAGACGTGCAGAATGTGTGACGAAATTTATCCCAATTCTCCTTTTTTCTGTTTAGCCAAGGGATCACTTTTGCAGTATTTTCGCCCATTCTGAACCTTATAAAACGATGATCAGAGAAGGTGTGGTTGTCCACTACCCAGTTGCATATCCTTCCAATATAAACGTCACATTTAGTACCTCCTGCCTACTACAATCGCCATATAAACCGATATCCCGATTTGACATTTTAAGCTCCCACACAGAAAAAGATTTAATATATTTTTAGAATTAAAAACTTAATTGAAAACAAAAATGTTTTTAATTAAAAAATTAATTGAATCAATCATTTTTTAATTAAATCCCGATTTTTTTCAATTACTACCGTGTTTGATATTCAGTCAATTTTTAATTAAAAAAATAATTGATTCAATCATTTTTTTTAATTGAATCTGAACTTTTTTCAATTACGATTGCAATTGAATTTTTTTGTCATTTTCAGTTAAAGTAAAAGCGTGCTTCGGTTCGGTTCGGCCGGGCCGAATCTTATATATGCTCCACCATGGATCGCATTTGTCGAGTTCTATGCGCGGTATCTCTTTTTAGGCAAACAAAGAATATTGAATAAGAACTGTTATGCTATTGGATCTATATCAAGTTGTAGACCGATTCGGACCATAAATGAATGCTGAACATTGTAGAAGTCATTGTGTAATATTTCAATCCTTTCGGATAAGAATTGCGCCTGTAGGGACTCAAGAAGCAAAATTGAGATATAGGTTTATATGCATCAAGCTGATTGATCGATTCAGACCATAATAAACACGTATGTTGATGGTCATGAGAGAATCCATCGTACAAAATTTCAAGCAAATCGGATTATAATTGCGACTTGTAGAGGCTCAAGAAGTCAAGATCCCAGATGGGTTTATATGGCAGCTATATTAGGTTATGTACCAATTTGCGCCATACTTAGCACAGTTATTGGAAGTCATAACAAAACACCTTATGCAAAATTTTATCCAAATCGGATGGAAATTGCGCGCTCTATTGGCTCAAGAAGTCAAGATCCCAGATAGGTTTATATGGCAGCTATATCAGGTTATGTACCAATTTGCGCCATACTTAGCACAGTTATTGGAAGTCATAACAAAACACCTTATGCAAAATTTTATCCAAATCGGATGGAAATTGCGCGCTCTATTGGCTCAAGAAGTCAAGATCCCAGATAGGTTTATATGGGAGCTATATCAGGTTATGTACCAATTTTCGTCATACTTAGCACAGTTATTGGAAGTCATAACAAAACACCTCATGCAACATTTCATTCTAATCGGATACGAATTGCGCCCTCTAGAGGCTAAAGAAGTCAAGACCCAACTTCGGTTTATATGGCAGCTATATCAGGTTATTGACCGATTTGAACCTAATTTAGCGCAGTTAATGGAAGTCACAGCAAAACACGTCGTCCAAAAAGTTCATTTCCATCGGATAAGAATTGCGCCCTCTAGAGGCAGAAGAAGTCAATACTCAAGATTTTATATGGCAGCTATATCAGGTTATGGACCGATTTGAACGATACTTGGCACAGTTGTTGGATATCATATCAAAACACGTCGTGCAAAATTTCATTCCAATTGGATAAGAATTGCGCCCTCTAGAGGCTCAAAAAGTCAAGACCCAAGATCGGTTTATATGGCAGCTATATCAAAACATGAACCGATATGGCCCATTTACAATCCCAACCGACCTACACTAATAAAAAGTATTTGTGCAAAATTTCAAGCGCCTAGCTTTACTCCTTCGAAAGTTAGCGTGCTTTCGACAGACAGTCAGAAGGACGGACGGACATGGCTAGCTCTACATAAAATGTCACAACGATCAAGAATATCTATCGGATAATAATCGGCGGCTTCTAAGAACGTAAGATGTCAAATCGAGAGATCGGTTTATATGGCAACTATATTAAGTTGTTGGGACAAGTTGGGACGGAAAGTCGACTTTTATCAAATGGCAAAAGTCGACTCGGACTTTTTTTTGCAAAAGGTCGACTTTTCGACTTTATCGTCGATTTTGCAAAAGGTATACTTTTTGTCAAAAATTTGCAAAATATTCTAAAATATATTCATTTCTTTGAATTTTCATAGAGGGGAGGTATTAAGAATAATTTGAATGCAAAATTTGTGAATTTTTATATATGGCATTTTTTTTACTAAATTTCAAAAGTTTCCACATTCCCGATTATTTTTTCCCCTTTTTATACTCTCTACCATAGGATGGGGTTATACTTATTTCGTCATTCTCTTTGTAACTACTCGAAATATTTGTCTGAAACCCCATATAAATCTCTCGATTTGACATCTTACGTCCTTAGAAGTCGCCGATTATTATTCGATTTGGCTGAAATTTTGCACAAAATGTTATATCGAAGTCATGATAAATACATGGTATCCATAGTAAGTATTGCCCATATTGTTGAATAACCTGACGCTATGAACCGACCTACCGATGAGCCGCTAGCGTAAAGTAAACACGCACATATCCCTCAATTAAGTAATTTAATCCAAATTTTTATCAGAATCCATGGTTGTGGGTTCCCCACATTTGGCCCGACCGAACTTAGCACATTTTTACCTGTTTTAATAAAATTCTCTTTAGGAACAGGTTTCGTTCTACGGCATGACGCTTCGACTTGGTTATTAGAAAGAGAACATTCTGCTACGAGGGATATTCTTTCATGATCTCTTAAGCAGAATTTTAAAAAAGGCACACATTTTGTTAGAATTTGAAAGGGGGTAACAGCCCCAGCAGGGTACTCCACATTGACCCCCAATTTATCTGTACCATATCTACAATCAATCACTAGAAAAATTTTTTTCCATCATTTTTGGAATCCTAGGCAAAGAACATGTAAACCAAGAAACCGATCCACTGATTGTTGTACAATAATTACCACCTTTAACAATGGGATAATACTTCGTTCTTTATCTCTGGGAAATTTGCTTTGCGATACCCGGTTTTTGGAATTCCCTTAGTGTTTTTCGTTTTCTAGGGTTACTATCAAAAACGCACACCTTTGACATTGTTTTCAATATGTGACAAGTGACCCGCGATCAAGCTTAACGACATTTTTAGTTATTTTATCTAGAACTCATACCAATGGTATGAAATCATTGTACAATTTTGTTCGCACTCTAAGGAAATTCCAATACTATAAAAAAAATATTTAAAAACAACAACAAAAAGAGACAATGTGTACACTCAACCCTCTTTGAACGTTGCAGCCGAAAACGTCGCCAGCATCCAACCCAACCAAATCAACTCCCACTCAGAGCCACCGCCATTAGGGCCATAAAGATGAAATTCTAAACTTATGCAAAATCAACGGAGGAGCAACAAAAGAAGAAGGAGCACCAAATACTACAAAAAAAGGAATCCACAACTACAGCTCCCAAATGATGCTGGCCCGGACTAAGAGAATGACAGAAATAGAAAAAATCCCCCGCCTGAACATTAAGTACCAAAAAAATAACAACAGCAACACAAAAAGCGTTGGCCATTACGAAGGAAAAAGGAAAAGAGGCAAAAAATATGTACATATGCATGTAAGTGTGTATATATTACCATAGATATGTAGTATATACCGATATACATAAATATATAATAACCAGGATACTGACCTTTTTTCTTAATATAAAGTCATTTGGCAGCAGAGCAGTGCCGAGAAGAGCAGTGTATAACGAAATACCGGAATAATGTTGACTCTGACTATGGTGATAATGAAGACAATTACGATGACGATGATAACGATGTTGTGTTTGCTGTTGTTGGTCTTGTTGTAGAATGTTGATGATATACCCTTTTTGAGAGAATAAGAGCTCAGAGAGCCGCACACTTTTCACTGAGAGCCCACACTTTGTATGAGGGGGGATTTTTGGTTTTGTTTAAAGGATTACAAAAACCCAGAGAGCATAAAATGTTAGGCTCTTGGAATTCTATTGCAAATGGAGTTGAGTTGGGTATTTTTTTTTTCGATTCTCAGCTCCTTAATAAAACAAGATTTTTTCACTTTACTTTTTTGTTGGTAGAGCAGCAGCTTACTGTAATTACTTTCTCTGCAATAGCCATACGCTAGCAATTCGAGGAAGGGTTTTTTGTTTTGATTTGTTGTTAAAAGCTAAAAAAATTCCTTTTTTTCTTCAAGGGGCTTTCTTTTATTTATTTCACCACATTAGTGAGAGCGATTTTGTTTGACTCAAGCGCCTGCTTTGAGCTATGGAGAGCCGCCTAATGGTTACTCTCCTGCCTGGCTCTTACTCTCTTTTCTTGGGGATTTTTTTTTTGTTATTGCCGCAGTTATAACACACAAATAAAATTATTTAGAATTAAATATTTTTTTCTTACAGATTTTTCTCCAATATTTGGGTGGAGATTTTTCTTTTTTGGGGGCACCACACTATTCACTTAACGTTATCGAATTTCAAATTCAGAAAAACACTTTAAATAGATAAAAAGAGAAATGGAAACAAGGATATTAGCAAATTAGAAAACCAAATAAAATTTTAATTAAAAATAAAACTATTTTTAAATAATTTTTTTTTTAAATGCACTTTTAGATTCACTTTAGTAGGTTTTAGCATTTTAGGCTCTTGTATTATAACGCCCTAATTCTGTTGTTGTTTTGCTTTGTGTGTTTAAATTTTAATTTTTTGTTGTTTTAGCCTTTTCGTAAAAAGAAGCCATGCAGTTGACTTTCCTTCTTAAAGCCATTCATTTCATGGATTTTATTTGTGTTTTTTTTTTTTTATTTGCTCACAACATTTCTCTTCACTTTTGCGTTTTGTCTTGTTTCGCCGTGTACTTAATTCTTATTCTCGTTTCAAGACCTCACACCATACCACACTCACTCACAGCATCCATTAACCAACAAAAGTCTTTGATGGTGTTTGTTGTTGTTGCTGTTAATGTGTGTATTTCTGTTTCGGTTTATTGTTGTTGTAGTCTTTCTTTTTTATCTCTTTTGCTTTGGGTTACAACAAGGCTGGCAAGCAAGCAGGCAGGCATACATTTGGAGTTTTGGTGTCCAGCGTTGTTATAGTGGCTTGTGGGCCAATGTAAGACAGCCACCACAGCGAGCCAAATGGCCATATAAGTCAAACAAGACAAGACACCAAACAACAATCACAACAACAAGAAAAACTACAAAGGCAGGCAGGCAGCAGCAGCAGCAACCAACATCAACATCAGGCTCAACTCAACTCAAACAACCAACCAACCATGTTCTTGTTGTTGGTGTTTTTGTTTTATGGGTATACAACCAATATTCACGGTGTATATTGAATGTTGATTGGAATCTGTGCTGCTGTTAGTGGTGTTCTTGTTTTTATTGTTGTTGTTGCCGTGTCTTTGCTTGCTTTTGTTATTGCCTCACCGAGCTCCACCAGGCCAGACCACTACACTACACATGCACACACATATATGACACTCAGGCATAGCCCCACACACTATTCGATGGCAGGCGGCGGCACTACTACTTCTTTTATTGTTGTTGTCGCTGAAATCCGAGACTTGTTAGCTTTTGCTGAGGCGGCGGTGGCGGTGGCGAGTTGCTCTTAACCGGTTTTTTGCACTTTTTTTCAACAAAAAAAAAGTTTGTTTTCTTTTTCTCAATTTTCTTTCAGGCAAAGAAAATAAGAACAACAATAACTACTTTACAAGCACACGAACGAACACATTAATGGTCACATACACTTCTTTCTCTTTTAGAATATCCTTATAATATTTGCCATAAAATTTTTTCCATCAAACAATAACACTAGGCGAAATCTATATGGAATTCCTTAAGAATTTCTTTTGCTTGTATTCATTTTGTTATTATACAATATCTGTTATTTTCTTAATTCTTTTCTTTATTCAATTATTTATAAGGATTTGTTTAAACATTCATTCACTTCACTTTTGCCAATTATCAAAAATCTTGTTAGAATTCACACTGCTAACCGTTACCACAACACCCGTTTTGCAACAACAATTTTGTTGTTGAGTTGCCAGCAAAGAAAGCTTATATGTGGCGGAATTCACACGGAGGCTGTGAATTTTCCACTTTTTAAATTCTTTTCACTTATAAATTCTACTTTTTAAACATATATTCGTGTGTTTTCGAGCCTTTAGTTTTTACAGGCAAGTAGTTCTTAATTACGAGCAGCGTATCACGATAAAATAGTATGCGTTATACCTTTAACGTACAATACAATGTAATGCTACCGCGCTGTGTTATGTTGTTGTTGTAAAAAGAAATTTCCGTCCGCAACGACTTCAAACGGCAAAAATTCGGCTGGAACTGAGCGTAAGAATTGATGAAACCCGTATGGTGGTGCAATTGGATTTTCTCAATCCACCTGATTATGGGGGTTTTGCTCTGGCAACGCTCTAGCACAAATAGCAGTAAAGAAAGAGAGTGTGAGAGAGAGAGAGACTGCAATTTAAAGAGAGAGCTAGTGTGTGGATGCCAATATTGTAGAGTTGCAAACTCTACATTTAGTTATGTACATATCTACAATTCGCCGGCTCGCTCACACAACCCACTTAGGCTCCCCCTTATAGGGATGCCGATATAAGAAAATTTTATTATGGTGGATAGGTATGAACACAGGATAGCTGCAAAGGCCAACATGAGATAGATGGATAGTATATAATAAATGAAATAAAAGCCATCTAAAATAATATGTAAATAAATACCGATGAAATTGCTTTAAAATAATATTACAACCTAAATAATATAACTATGTATTACTTTATAAAAATATATGAAAAATATGGCCATAAATCTCAAAAGAAAAAGTTTTTAAGAAATTTTATCTAACGAAGAAATTTCTCTGAAATAAAATTTCAATGAAACGTTTTGTAAAGAAGAAATTTCTATGAAAATTTCTCTAAAGATAAAACTTATAAGAAATTTTATCTAAAAACAAAACTCCTTTCGTGATTTTTCGAACACATTCAATGCTTTCTATTCCAAGAATAGTATAGCAAAAGACTTATAAAAGCAAGCGTGTGCTGTTTTCAAAACACTCTAACTGGTATAATGGATCGCAATTTCTCAAATACTATGTATCTTCATCGACACCTTTGGCAAATTGATTAAGGTGCTTTACATTTTGTAAAAAAATTTTCTTTAAACAATTCTTCCAGAGAAAAAAAAGTCACAGTTGGGTGTGGTTTATGGGCTAGTGACATCATTGAACCGTACTTCTCAAAGATTATGGTAAGCGCTACAATGAGATGATATCCAACTTTTTTTGCTCAAAATGCAAGAGCTAGACTTGCATGACATGTGGTTCCAACAAGATGTGCCACATGCCACACAGGTCGCATAACAATGGACTTATTGAGAGGCGTGTTTGGTGAACTTTTTATTTCACGGACGGGACCGGTCAATTGGCGGCCTAGATCGTGCGGTTTAACGCCTTAAGACTATTTTTTGTGGGACTATGTTAAAGCTCATGCCTATTGAGACAAGCCCGCTTCAATTGACTCATTGGAAAATAACATTGAATCATTTATTCGTGAGATACAGCCGAGATGTTGGAAAGAGTAAGCCAAACTTGGACTAAGCGGATGGATCATTTGAGGCGCAATCACGGTCAACATTTGCATGAAATAATCTTATAACATTCAATTTTATAGACCGTACTATTTTTTCTGAATTTTATGTGTTTTTTCTGGAAAAAACTTTCCTAAAGCTCTGAAAAAATCACTCTATACAAAACAATTTCTAAATAATTTGGAAGAAATTAATAATCTTAAAATATATAAAATTTTTAAATAATTTTTTTTTAAATACACTTTTAGATTCACTTAAGTAGGTTTTAGCATTTTAGGCTCTTGTATTATAACGCCCTAATTCTGTTGTTGTTTTGCTTTGTGTGTTTAATTTTTAATTTTTTGTTGTTTTAGCCTTTTCGTAAAAAGAAGCCATGCAGTTGACTTTCCTTCTTAAAGCCATACTAAGTTTGGCCGGGCTGAATCATATATACCGTTCACCATAAGTCCCACGTTCTCTGCCTGTTATCTCTTTATGGGCAAACTTAGTATAATGAATAAGAATTGCTTTGCTACCGAACTACGAGTATATCTGGTTATGGACCGATTCGGACCATACTTGATTTTGATGTTGGAGATGTAGAAATCGTTGTGCAATTTCAGCCAAATTGGATAAGAATTTCGCCAAATAAGTGCTCAAGCATATAATCGGGAGATCGGCTTACATGGTGAGCTATATCAGGTTATGAACCGAATTGAACAATACTTGGCATAGTTATTGCAAGTCAATACAAAAATCGGATAAAAATTACGCTCTATGGCTCAAGACAAGCTCCAAGATCGGTTTATATGGCAGATATGCCAAAACATGGACCAATATGGCCCACTTACAATCCCAACCGACCTATACATATAAGAAGTATTGAAATTTTGAATTTTCTTAAAACAAAATTTCAAGAAAATGTTATCTTAAAATGTCCAAACTCCAAAAGCCATTTTGGATATCTCAGGGTTTTTTAAATTCCTAAATGGATTTGAATTTTTATTCCTTGGTTTGGCGTATTTTTCAAAGCGAAGAATTCCAAGACTTGAAGGGCCTTGTTACAGTCGATACTGAATTACTGCAGTACGCATTAATGACAAAGCACGCTTAAGTGTTTTGGTGTTATTTTACATATAATTTGTACGGTGACGGGAAAATTCGGTCTTCTTAAATCGGTTTATTTATTTCTGAGAAACATACGTGTGTGGCATTTTGGCAAATTGAGGAAATTTTAAAACAGTCGGTTCTGCTATGGTATTTTCAAATTTAAAATAATAAATTTTTTTTATTTCTTATTTGGTTTATTAAAGAGTAAAAAGTATTATATATTGTAACTACTTCTCCTGAAACACTATATTAACTTCTCCCATTTTAAAGTTGTTGGCATCACTGTTTTAAGTATTTCTACTACATGTTGGGCTATTGGCAAATGCTCTAATCAACAAACATAGGGGAAATTTGCTCTCCATTCAATTGGCGTTCTCACTCCGCGCTCCCAACCTACATGGTGTATTGAATTCTGGGAGAGAGCAAGTTGAAATCCCCCCCGTTGTTTCAATTCCATTGGATAAACAATAAAGCGCATGCCAGTTAAACACTCGTTTGCTCTCGTAGTGAAGAGACTAACCAAGTTGCCACATGGTTCCGGTTGAATATCGTTACAAATAATGAAGTATGGAAAATAGTCAATGAAAAACAAAGAGATAAAAGTAAACAAGTAAAAGCGTGCTAAGTTCGGCCGGGCCGAATCTTATATACCCTCCACCATGGATCGCATATGTCGAGTTCTTTTCCCGGCATCTCTTCTTAGGCAAAAAAGGATATAAGAAAAGAGTTGCTCTGCTATTAAAACGATATCAAGATATGGTCCGGTTCGGACCACAATTAAATTATATGTTGGAGACCTGTGTAAAATTTCAGCCAATTCGTATAAGAATTGCGCCCATTGGGGCTCACGAAGTAAAATAGAGAGAACGATTTATATGGGATCTGTATCGGGCTATAGACCGATTCAGACCATAATAAACACGTTTGTTGATGGTCATGAGAGGATCCGTCGTACTAAATTTCAGGCATATCTGTAATAATAATTGCGATTACTAGGGGTCAAGATCCCAGATCGGTTTATATGGCAGCTATATCAGGTTATGAACCGATTTGAACCTTATTTGACACAGTTGTTGAAAGTAAAAATAAAATACGTCATGCAAAATTTCAGCCAAATCGGATAGGAATTGCGCCCTCTAGAAGCTCAAGAAGTCAAATCCCCAGATCTGTTTGTATGACAGCTATATCAGGTTATGGTCCGATTTCAACCATACTTGGCACAGTTGTTGGATATCATAACGAAATACTTGGTGCCAAAAATTCATTCCAATCGGATAAGAATTGCGCACTCTAGAGGCTCAAAAAGTCAAGACCCAAGATCGGTTTATATGGCAGCTATATCAGGTTATGGACCGATTTAAACCATACTTGGCACAGTTGTTGGGTATCATAACAAAACACGTCGTGCGAAATTCCATTTCAATCGGATAAGAATTGCGCCCTCTAGAGGCTCAAGAAGTCAAGACTCAAGATCGGTTTATATGGCAGCTATATCAGGTTATGGACCGATTTAAACCATACTTGGCACAGTTGTTGAATATAATAACAAAACACGTCGTGCAAAATTTCATTTCAATCGGATAAGAATTGCGCTCTCTAGAGGCTCAAGAAGTCAAGACCCAAGCTCGGTTTATATGGCAGCTATATCAGGTTATGGAACGATTTAAACCATACTTGGCACAGTTGTTGGATATCATAACAAAACACGTCGTGCGAAATTCCATTTCAATCGGATAAGAATTGCGCCCTCTAGAGGCTCAAGAAGTCAAGACCCAAGATCGGTTTATATGGCAGCTATATCAGGTTATGGACCGATTTGAACCATACTTGGCACAGTTGTTGGATATCATAAAAAAACACGCCGTACAAAATTTCATTCGAATCGGATAAGAATTGCGCACTCTAGAGGCTCAAGAAGTCAAGACCCAAGATCGGTTTATATGGCAGCTATATCAAAACATGGACCGATATGGCCCATTTACAATACCAACCGACCTACACTAATAAGAAGTATTTGTGCAAAATTTCAAGCGGCTAGCTTTACTCCTTCGGAAGTTAGCGTGCTTTCGACAGACAGACGGACGGACGGACGGACGGACGGACGGACGGACGGACGGACAGACGGACGGACATGGCTAGATCGACATAAAATTACACGACGATCAAGAATATATATACTTTAAGGGGTCTCAGATGAATATTTCGAGTAGTTACAAACAGAATGACGAAATTAGTATACCCCCCATCTTATGGTGGAGGGTATAAAAACAGTTAACATTTTTAATAGTCCTAGGAAATGGTCAAATTAAAATTATACAGTTATACAGTAATGGTAATATTTTTTTTATCAACAAATCAGGGACTTGTTTTCCTCTTTATCGCATTGTTTAAAACAAAATTTCCTCAAACCTTTGCAACACATAGTAATCACATGTAATCACACATTATATACCCGGTGAATGAGAGTTGGAAACAAACAAACATTCATAATCAGAACTATTCCAAAGAAGGTAAAATTGATGAAAGGCCCAAGGAATAAAGTAAGCGAGTTTCTCATTTAAAGAAATGCCGCACAAGAAGAGAAAAGAAAGGTAAACAAATGTATTTCTCTGTAACAAAAACAAAAATATCTCAACAGGGAATAAAGAAGGATAAAAATAGGTACCTGCACCAATGTTTATTTAGTACTCGTATGTCTTTATTTAAATGGCACAACGTGACCATATTTTTAAGACTGCTTCCTCTGCTAGTAATTTAAATATTTAGGCTCGTTTATCTACTAGGTTTTAACAATTTTAGTTAAATTCACTCATTCTTCATTTCCTTTATTGACACTTCGTTGTTTGTTTACATTTTTGCGTGTGTCAGTCGGTTGTTGAATTGTAGGCCATACTACACACAAACCAGTATTCAGTTGCTAACTTTGATTTCCCCATGATGGGGTTATGTTCTGTTCACTTCGTTCCCGTTGTTTGAATTTTAAAACAGAGTTGTATATGAATCAGGGCTCGGTATTTAGCCGGTTAGACACCACAGTATGGGTAATTGCGGATTTTTTAAAAGAAAGTAAATGAATTTTTAATAAAACTTAGAATGAACTTTAATCAAATATACTTTTTTTACACTTTTTTTTTAAAGCAAGCTAAAAGTAACAGCTGATAATTGACAGAAGAAAGAATGCAATTACAGAGTCACAAGCTGTGAAAAAATTTGTCAACGCCGACTATATGGAAAATCCGCAATTACTTTTTGGGCAACCCAATATATTAAAGTTGCTGTCACAACCGTGTGTTTGTTATTTTCTATTAAATATTCGGATCTAATAGCAGTGAAACTTGGGTAGGCTTAGAGCGATCTGGTTGTAAGTTTAGTAGGAAGCAAGAGTACTGGATATTTCTCCCCATATTCATACGATTTTGCTGGCTATTCTTTATCGCTACATTGACAATTTCAACGATTTTGATAACATTTAATTGAGGTTATAAAATCATAATAAACAAGGCTCGACGAAAGAATTGATGATATTTCAATTATCGATAAAATCGATATTACCAAATTTGAATCAGAAAGACAGCATATCTCTGCTTTGAAAGGAAGTATGGAGACATGAACGAATTGTTCAAGAACGAAAAAAGATTGCTACCTAAACGTCTTTTGTTGTCGATTGGCTCGACACAAGGATTGGGTCGAGCCAATCGACCAGAAAGACAGAACTTTCTGGTTTGTCCTGGGTTTATTTATTTGCCATGTAGGGGTGGGTGGGGAATTGTCTGAGGAAGCATGACTGCTTACTGCAAAATCAGTCAATAAATCAATAATTGAAGATAAAATCGAAAAACAACTATTAAAAAATATGACGTGTGAGAACGGGTGAAGATATCTCTTCGAAATGGTTATAGCTGAGGTGTCAACGAGATCGTGTGCAAAATTTCAAGGCCCTATGTCGTCCGGGCGTTTTTTGACAGGCCCCTTAAGTTGGTTACCTCGGTATTTTGAAAAATTGTGCGTTGCGTATCGGCATCATGACTTGCGTATCGGCACCTGGAATAAGCCATTCTGAGGTACAGGATATTATAACTTAGTGTATTTGTTTGTAACTCCCAGAAGGAAGAGATAGACCCATTGATAAGTATGCCGATCGACTCAGAATCATTTTCTGATTCGATTTGGCTATGTCCGTCTGTCTGTCCATGTTAATTTGTGTACAAAGTACAGGTCGCAGTTTTCATCCAATAGTCTTAAATTTGGTGCAAGCATGATTTTCGGCCTAGAGACGTAGCCTATTGAAATTGGAAGAAATCGGTTGAGATTTAAATAAAGTTCCCATATATATGTATGTTCGTACGATTTACAGCAATAATGCAATAAAATTGTCATTTGTTAACCGATTCTCTCGCAATTTAGCAGGAAGGACATTACTGGTGGATTTCATGGGCGCATTTATTGGTAAATTTTGCACAACGCTTTCCTCTACGACTACCACAATAACTTAGAGGTTGGCTCAAAATCGGTTCAGATTTATATATAGCTTCCATATGTTCGACAAATTTTGGGTAATTTGCAATAATATTGTCATTTGTCTGCCGTAGTTGTTACAGTTTGAACATATTTCCTTGAAATACGATACGGATTGTTTAATAACCCATCTGAAAACATTAGCCGAGGTTCATTAAAAATGATTCCGAATTAGATATAGGTTCCACATTGTACTTACAGCGTAGGTGTAGGTTATTATACAGTCGGCACCGCCCGACTTTTGCCCTTTCTTGCTGGTTTTCTATGACAAGTACGGTCCAAATCTGTTAATAACTTCACATAGCTCATATATATTTAAAACAGTAAATCAAAGAACTTGACAAATGCGATCCATGGTTTTTCAGTCATTTCATCATCTTCTTTTTCTTTCCTACTTTCTTCTGAGCCGAACACAATAGTAATCGAGATTGCTTGTCCCGTGCCCTCCATTTTAACAGAACCTATTGTCTGGAGCTTGGAATTAAAAAAGCCAATCTTCACCCTATCTCTTGTGCAATACTTGAGTGTTAACTACGCCTGCAGCAGATATTCAGCTTCGCTTCTTGGTTCTCCACGATCATAATTTTCAGCCGACTCATAAACTCAAAGATCTTATCAATCCTACTGCAAGTAGAACATCATAGTTCGGATAACATCATACCCCCTTTACTAATTTATAAATCTGAATGGCTTTCCAAAACCTCTCAACTTGATTTGCATCTTATTATAACTTTTAAATTGCTTCCCAACCTTTCCATTGTCAAATATGGTGTGGCAACACAATTTAGGTTACTAATGTTCTATTTAAACATGACAACATTTTGTTCATGATTATTATTATCACAAAAGATAGCTAAAGTGCGATGTAACAAAGTTTCCACTTTGCCACTAGTTTCAGTTACTAACAGGCGACTTCCCAATTGCCAAAAAGCATAGCGCAGCACATGACCCACTGCACTTGTCCACTTGGCCACTCAAGTCAAGAGCAAAGTTAACATAAATTATGGCACTGCCAGCGCCACTACAGTGACTGCCACTAACGCCACTGTACTGGCAGATCTTTAATCAAGAATGAAGTGAAACGCAAAACCCAAGACATGTGGGGCGAAAAAAGCATTTCCAGCGTTTAACATAAAATCCTCCAAATAAGGGAACCAGTAGTCAAATGGGTGGCTGCAAACATGAATTGCTCCATATCAGGGTGTGTACCAAGTCTATCTAGACATGCAACATGCCCCACACGTAGCTATCGCTGGCCAAATCCAATTCCATGCTAAAGTCCTCCTGTAAATAAGAATAACAGTTTTTTTTTTGTTTTCGCATCAGCCATGTTAAGATTTACAACTGCTACGAGGACACTATAGTGGATTTCCAATTGTGCAGGAGCATAACCATAAAGAAGGTGAAGTAGAAAGTTTAGTGAAAATTAAACAATTGTTAAAGATCCCTAGCAAGGGAATGCCATGAACTTGCATGGATTAAACAAGCCATGATTTTAAATTAAAAGATTCCCTTCTAGAAGTCTAAAAATGATCTAGTTTTGTACTCAGTCGGCAAATTTCAAATTATAGGCTGAATAAACGCTCTAAAATGGATACGAGTAATTCATAAGCAGTTACACATAGCAGTCTATGGCACCCTGGTAGTCGAGTTGGTGGCGTGCTTGAATTGGCAGTGCGTGGATCGTGGGTTCGATTTGTTACGGCGCGGTTTATAGGTTGGCATCGGCTGGACGATAAATCGACAGCCGATAGGGATTGGAACTATCGCTTTTGGTTTTGACGGTACCGCTCGTCGTAGTATGGGGGATTCGTCCATGAACCAAAAAAGAGACTTATGCAAAATTTTGTGACAATCGGACAACAAATGCGACTTGTACCTTGATTATAAGAATACATGGACAGACAGACGGACGGACGGACATAGCTAAATTGAATCAGGAAGGGATTCTAGGCCGATCCATAAATTTATCGATGGGTCAAGCTCTTTCCCTTCTTAGCGTTGCAAACAAATGCACAAATCTATAATACTCTGTACCACAGTGGTGGTGTAGGGTATAAAAATAATCATACCGGTCATATATGAATGAAGTTATGGGGACGGAAATAAGTCGGAATATAAGGTAAGATGGATTAAATAAAAAAAAACAACAATTTATGCTTGAAACACTCACGAATCACCTTTTGCATGGTGGCCTACTGATATGTCGCTTGGCTGGTGTTCTGCCAAGCTTCTGGCCCTCTCTCAGAGACTCTACAAGGGTCTCTCCTTGATGCCCTTAAAGCTAATCTGGGCATCCCATATTTAGTACCTTTACTAACCTTCTAACTTTGTTTCCTACCACCTTTTGAAATTGACCTTAGCCAACATTGTTATTTCTCTTTTGCAAACGTTATAAAAGAAAATCTTTATTCCCTTGGCATTGGAGTACATTTGATGGAGGGATAAAAGGAACAAACTCAAATCTCAAGTTAGAAAAATAAAGGAAAATTGAAAGGGTCAAACTAGCAGAAATTTTTGAAAATGTTTATAAAATGCTAGAGCTCAATAGAGAGGGTCCAATTTTAATATCAACAAAAAATGGTATGAGACGACTCTTTTTCGCCGGGTAGTGGCCTCCAAAACTCCTTGCATCCTTTTCACTTCAAAACGATCTGCGGGTCTGCTTGACTGCCAAGCGGCCGTCCGTGTATTGTATATATTGGGTTGCCCAAAAAGTAATTGCGGATTTTTTAAAAGAAAGTAAATACATTTTTAATAAAACTTAGAATGAACTTTAATCAAATATACGTTTTTTACACTTTTTTTCTAAAGCAAGCAAAAAGTAACAGCTGATAACTGACAGAAGAAAGAAAGCAATTGCAGAGTCATAAGCTGTGAAAAAATTTGTCAACGCCGACTTTATGAAAAATCCGCAATTACTTTTTGGGCAACCCAATAGTATTTGGTTTTGAAAGGTCCGTCCGTCTTGTATATATGTATGTGTAGCTTTTTTCTTTTACTTCTTTATTAATTTGTTTCCTTGTTCTTTCCTAGCCTTTCTTTTCCGGTCGGGCAAGTGGCTAGAAGAGCCAAACGCCTAATATAACATCTAGGATCTACCTAAGATACGAACTCTTATCCTAGCGCCTATTAGGTTCCTTATATATGCACACCTCGAAAATGGTAAGTTATTTTCCCATATGTTATCTTCTTCTTTAGGCACAAATATATTTATATATTATATACAAAAAAAATTAAATATGTTTGTCTTTATGTGCTTTTTCCACGTTGTCCGTCAATGTCCTGGTTCGGCAAAACCACTGCACCAGGGAGGGTTGCAGAATGCTGGATCTCCTACGTTGGACTGGAGCGGTGATGGTGGCTGAAGGTGTGGATGATGGATTTTGTGGCTTCGAATGATAGTTTGTGTGCTTTCGTTGTGAAACTTTTTTGTGCGTTCAAGATGTTCTACAAGTGGTTTATAGCCTTTAATGATTGTTCACCGTGTTTAATAATCTTTAAAATTGTCCGACCGACAAGGAAGTTGGCCATTTTCCTCAAATTTCCCGTCATGGCAGGTCTATGACCTTTTTCTTCCTTGACGATTTTTCCCCTTCTTCCACCCGTTTCAATCACTGAACATATGACACCCACAGAGTTGTTATCGTGTGCTAAAATTATTCACAATAGGGTAAAACAATAGCTTAAGGGGTCCCCCCATCGTCGGAATCGCGCACCCAACAGATTCCCACCAGGACGTTGGTCTGTCTCTACTGTCACAATGGTTTTAAAATTGTTTAAGTGTGTCTGTTAAGGACTGTCACTCTCATCTAATCTAACCTACACACCTGATTATTTGTTACACCATTTTTTTTTTCACCTATCCTCGTATTTTTGGGGCGCAACATCATTCTGATTCAAGATTGTTGTTGTTTATTATCGAAATCTCAGTGAAGTGTTAAATTACCATGGCTTGTGACTCCTCTTGAGCTCACACCCGGACTTATGTCCATGTAGTGAAGTGTTCTTTTGCTCAACAACGTTTATGCTGTGTCGTGAATACTTATTCTGTTTTCGTTGTTCAATTTTGGCTGCTAATTCGTGCAGAAATGTCATATACTAAGTAAAATTTAAATATTGCTGATTTTCGTTTTCCCCCTAATTGTTTATGGATTAAAATAATTGAATTTTTTGATTTATTTATTAAGTTACTTTGATTGGATCAAATAAATTATCAGTATTGTGTTCTTGGAATGGTAATCCGGTACAGTTCTAGGAATTGAAACCAAATTAACAAGAAGAATACGCTTTTTCTTTTGTAGCTGCTACCCGATCTGCATTTTCGCATTTCCGCGTAATATGCTCCTAATTCATTGCAGCCATATCTGTGAAAATTTTTCATTCATACCTAAATGTGTTTATATCATCTAAATACAGTAAATGACACATTTGTCTCAATACCACAAGACCATCGCTACTATGAATATGAACATCAAACCAAATCAAAAAAAGCTTTCCAAAAAGGAAATGTGGAAAACACTAAAGCGGAAGTCGATATGAAATTCAATTTACCAACTAAGGTTAAACGTATGTACTATCTGCGTGTGATTTACACCACAGCAACCAAAATGCTGGCGTTTTCGTTCTATATTCGAATTGGGGGTAAATGGTGGATGCTGCTCAAACCCTTTCACCCCCTTCATTATGATAACTTAGTTTGGTTTTGTGAAAGTAATACACAGAGGAAGAATGCAATCAGTGTGAGTTTTTGTTTTTAGTTGGAAACTGATTTGGAAACTGATGTGGTGCTATTTTCTAATTGAAGCGATGTCAAGAGCCAAGTGCCTGCCATTGGAATAGGCTTCGAATGTGAACTTTTCATCAAAATGGTTATGACTGGAGGTAGATGGGAACTAAACCATATCATAATTGAACCATCATAATCATACTTACGTTATTGAAATATAAAACAAGCACATTGTATTCTGCTAAAACTTGACACAAATGTCTTCAAACTTATACGAATAATTTTGAAGAAAGCAAATCGGGGAATGAAAAAGGGTTCTATGGGTTTAGGAAGTCAAATCCAAATATTAGTTTTATACGATCCTTTGGCTACTTCTACTTCCAATGTTCTACATCGACATGACGATAGACGGATGGACATCTTTCACCTCAGAGAACTTCATGAGACCCAAAATTTGGCACTCAATAGCCACTTTGGCCAAAGCAATTGTCTGTATCGCATGCCACATAAAAACAAAGTTAGCTAGAAACACATGCACAAATACAATGGAGTCAGAGACGCGCGAACGTTTTAGTAATCATTCAGTGGATATGAATTTTAATCTAGTCGACGGAAATCGTGTGTTGTTTGCAAATTAACATCACTCAGATGAGTGCCATATGAAGCCAAAGCAAGCAGAGGAATGAGACATCAAGTTTTGTTGAGCGGAATAGACATACTCCGTTCTTTTTTTTTTTTGCACTTGCTTTTTATACCCACCACCATAGAATGGGGGTATACTAATCTAGTCATTCCGTTTGCAACACATCGAAATATTCACCCAAGACCCCACAAAGTAAAGGGTGATTTTTAGCTTTTATCTGTTTGGCAATATTGGTTTGAACAGCTTACGCACGTTTCGTGTTTTGTTTCACTGTCAAACATTTTCAGTTTGACATATAATTAACCATGAATATATACGCTTGAAAATTATTGAATTTTATAATCAAAATTCGTGCTCGGTTTAGAAAGTTCATTGTGTTCAAATTATGTCAGCGACGAAGTTCATTTTTGGATCAATGGGTACCAAAATAAGTAAGAGCTACCAATGCATCCAGAAAAAGTCACAATTTGGTGCGGTTTATGGGCTGGTGGCATCATTAGGCCGTACTTCTTTAAAAATGATGCGAATCGTTACGTAACTGTGAATGGTGAGCGCTTTCGTGAGATGATATCCAACTTTTTTGCCCAAAATGCAAGAGCTTGACTTGCATGACATGTGATTTCAACAAGACGGTGCCACATTCCACACAACACTCGTAACATAGACTCATTGAGTGGCGAGTTCAGTGAACATTTTATTTTATGTTCGGGACCGGTCAACTGGCAACCTAGATCGTGCGATTAAATGCTTTTAGACTATTTCTTGTGGGATTATGTTAAAGATCATGACTATACAGACAAGCCCGCTTCAATACCATCAGCTTCTTATTCTCCCTTGTCCCCAGAAGTGATCTTCTTTTACTTTACTGAACTTTCGCTCAATGGGCTATTACAACGGGCCAAAACGACCTTTGAGTGAACTCACCGCGGGTATTTGTAATTGGATATGCGCTTGCTCCTACCCTCTGCTTCTTATTCTCTTTTGTCCACAGAAGTGATCCTATTTTACTTTACTGAAATTTCGGTCGATGGGCTATTACAACGGGCCAAAACGACCTTTGAGTGAATTCACCTATATGGTGGGATACTCATTCATTTCAACTTAATCTGCGCCATCAAAATTTCAGCCATATTGGTAATAATTGCGAATTTGAGATGAATCGAAACTCATATCGATATATCACAAACAAGCTTATGAACGGTTTACTACGCCAATAATTGAAATTTACTTAGCTAGAAATTCCTTTCCTTGGCTTTATGAAAATAATAGAATACAAGCACACTGTAATATTACTTTATTTGCATAACAAAACCCAATATATCTTTCACTCAATCAACATTGAGCTTCCTAAAGGAACCCCCTACTCCAAACTCATCAACAATTTGATAGGATTCGCCACAACGTAGACTTTCATCGGTGCCAAACTCTGAGTTTCGTCGAAAGTATTCCCGATATTCATCCCAGACTTTGTTATAATCGCGAACTAAATCATCCACGGAGCCATTTCCACCTCCACAATCTTGGGGAAAATATTTCTTGGGCACATAATCACGTAGATCCTCCAAATTGTTGCCACAAAAGTGAACCTGTAAATGCCAAATGTGTGGTTTTACTGCTCCACTATACTTTTCAATAGTTGACCACAACTTACACGATTCCTTATTTTCTCCGGTATATATGGCAATAGCAATTTGGCTAATTTTTCCACAACCGGAGAAATGTTGAAAAAATAAATTCCCTTAATTCGTATAGGAAAGGCCTTTTCCATGAAGGAGAAAATTTTGCTCACAAGATTTGGAGTGACCAAGGTAGTAAAATGGCTAACCAATGTCAGGGTGTTATCTATTAGAAATATGAAGCCATGCACACAGGCATAAGAATCACTCAGCAACAATGTCTCCACCAAAGTGAACATATATTGGCATATGCTGGTGGCAGTAAAATCGTCAGGAGCAAAATTCGGACGCAAATACACAATGCGAGGACCATTGCCATTTAGAGGGGTGGGAAGAACCACACCGGAACTATTCATGGAGAGAGATAAAATGTGAATATTTAATTGAAGCTTAAGTTTTGTTAAATTATCTTACCTTGTGTTATGAATTTTTCGAAATATTGGCTCATCCACATCACATGTTAATAGGAATTCTGGATATTTTGTCCTTAGTGTATAAAACTGATCAATTTTTCTTTTCGCCTTTTCCAAACTGTATTTGGAACCCCTCAAAAACTGTACAAGAAACTGATCATCGGTGCAAGCTTTCAAATGTGGCTGTTGTTCTATCCAAGATTTAAGATCTTCCAAATCTTCAGGTATTCTCGAAGTTACCTCGCCCAATTCTCGTATGGCAATTTCCTGCAAATCATCAGGCAAAGGCTTAATCTGGGCCATTTTAATCAAACCTTTCGCTGTCTCAAATGCAGCTAGACTAAATGGCATTACTTCATTGAAGGTTTCACATCTTATAAGGCAGAGATTGACTTGGCTGTTAACATTTGAAGATACAATAAAAGATTTTTATCACTGTAGTATTCATGTGTTAGATGCTTTATTTTTAAATGGGAAAGACGCTTTTCATGTTAGCATTGCCCCCAAAGGTGAACTACTATTAATTTTTTTTTTTTTATTTTTGACCATCCAAAGCCGAAAAAAGGCGAAAAAATAAAGCGACACTTACTTTTTGCCAAAGTCCATTAGAAGCATCATAACCAATTTGAGATAAATAATAGGGCCCCACATACGTGCAGCGAAAACTGTTAAGACTTGCTTGGCAGTCGTGCTTTTTGTACCTCCCTTCTTACTTTAGGTATTTCCTTTCTAATCACCTCGATCTTCTGCGTTCCTTCTCCAATTTGGGGCATCTAGTTTCAAGAACTCTTCCTCCACTTGGTGATTCCATCAGAGTTTTAGTCTTCTCCTTCTAAGTTTATCACCAGATCCATTTTAAAATGATTCATTTTGACAATATGACCTTGCCAATGTATTGTTGTATTTTGATGCGTTTAACTACAATATGTCAATGTTGTTATATCTCTCATATTCTTATAATCATTCAGATTCTCCATGAAGTCCAGATTGACCCATACATTTCTATATTCGCAACTACTTTTAATACATAGAACTTATGTCGAAATATAGTCATACTTTAATTTTGCATACCTATTCAAAGATCGAATAGAACCTTTCAGGATTTTTCTTAGTCGGAACTAATTTTGTTGAAATTTATTATACATACTAAGACGTTAAAATTAACACCCTATGCTACATTTTGTTAAGATACAGCCAAAATTGTGGATTCTACACCCTTAAAAGACCATATCGGATGAATGATATATATAAGAGCTAAATCTAAATCAGAACCAATTTTGACGAAAATTTGCACACATACTGGGGCGTGAAAGAAAACACCTCATGTTAAATTTTGTGAAGATATTTGATCCATATCAGATCTACCGATGTCGAGGGTCCTACGACAACTCGCTGTGCCAAATATGGGGGCTTTATGAAAATATTGTTTGATCTAGACCATATTCAATATAGTTGTCGAGACTTCTAAGACAAATGACTGTGGCAAGTTTCAGCGAAATCAGGTAATAAATGGAGCTTGTATGGGACTTAGACCTTAAATCGGGAGATCAGGATATTGTTCAATGTAGACCATACGGATGTAGAGGGTTTTAAAACAACTCACAGCGCCAAACGCCAAATGCGGTTAGAATTGTAAATGGGCCGATCTAGACTTCTTGAGCCTCTAGACGGCGCTATTCTCATCCGATTTGGCTGAAATTTTGTATGATGTGTTTTGTTATGACTATCAACAACTGATCTTGGATCTTGACTTCTGCGCAATTATTATCCGATTTAGCTGCAATTTTGTACAACTATTTCACCTATGACTTTCATCATACGAGCCAAATATGGTCTGAATCGGTTTAGAACCTGATATAGCTCCTATATAAACGTATCACTCGATATTACTTCTTAAGCGCCTATAGGACCCAATTCATTTCGGATTTTGTTGAAATTGTACACAGTAGCTTCTATTATGGTCTACAAAATTCGGACCATACTACACCAGCACTGTGGTACAGGGTATTATAACTTAGTGCAATTATTTGTAACACCCAGAAGGAAGAGAGATAGACCCATTCATAAGTATACCGATCTACTCAGAATCACTTTGATACGATTTGTCCATTTCCGTCTGTCTGTCTGTCCATGTTAATTTGTGTACCAACTACAGGTTGCAATTTTTGTCCTACAGAATTTGCTCGAAATTTGATACGGATTGTTTAATAACCCACCTGAAAACATCCGCCGAGGATCGTTCCGAAATAGATATAGCTCCCACTGTACTTATATGATAGGTGTAGGGTTGTATACAGTCGTCAACGCCGACTTTTGCCTATCCTTACTAATTTAATATAAAAAAAACCTTACAACTTTTGTGTCAGAAATTAGTTACGAGTTATTTTCAATTATTTAAGGCTAATCCAATGAATGAAACAATCTTGTAATGATTATGTCTCTGTCTAAATACTGTGTTTATACATGTCTGATTGTAGACAATTTCAATTAAAGGAAAGTAGTGATTAAACATTGTAAAAGTATTGTAAAGAATTTTATAATTTGAAATGTTTGATTTTGAATTTCTAGTATAAAAACGCCCAATGGTTAATGCAGTAAATATTCCAGGGTAAGAATATTTTACATTTTCGATGAGTTAACCGAATTATTTTTTTTTAGTGAACATGTTTCGAAAACTAGCATAAGACTGGAATCCAATTAAGATTGACTCATTCCCCATATATGTGTAGCATATAAAGATATGTAATCTTATATGTTATGGGTAAAAAAATAAAACGTTTGTAATAACTTTGCAACAAACAATTCCATTTTATGGGAAAAGTACAATTTTTTAGTAACTGTGCAACATTTTCCTTCACCATTCAACGTTAGTCATGAATTGTAATATTTTGATTTTAAAGTCACTTCGGTTAGGGTAAAGCTTTTATAAACTTCGTCTGTGGCAAAGTATGGCTGTTGTACGCTAAATTTAAAAATTCTTTTTTAAGCCAAAAATGCTTTGTTTAAAGTAAAAGACGATTTTTCTTTGTATTGTTTATATCTTATATCTTCCATTTGGCAGAAAGAGTAACTAAAAAACATTCATTTTTGGTTTTTTTTTTTCGTTGGGTAAAGCACAGTTTGCTAGCAGTCATCATTGGGAGGCTTGCAAGATCACAAATGTAAACTTGGAAAGAATGTGCCAAATATTATCCCTAAGTAGATATAGTCCCCCATCAACATGTAAATTTTAGTAGAATCCATTGTGGTGGGTATCTAGGGTTCGGGCCGGCCGAACTTTGCTCGTTTCTATCTGTCACACTCACTTTTTCACTATTATTATTCGTGAAAAAAGATAGGCAAATACATATACATTATAGCACAGAAGTCCATGATCTTGGACATAATGGGAACAATTATTAGTGTGCCCATCACTGTCCTTTAATTACATATGAAATCTGAGTTGTATACAGCAAGGGAACATTTTTTAGAAATAAACTATTTCCAGGGAAATTTATTTTCAAATCTCATAGGTGGTTGAATAAATTTTCCGAAAAAATTTTTCTCGTACTCTGCAAAGCATAAACTTAGCACTTTACTTGAGATAAGCGAACTATAGTTTCAACTAATGCACAGTAGGACAAAATTGAAAATAAATTGAAAACCAATAAGAGACTTTTACAAATTACTCTTAAACATATCACCACTATTCGAAGGCAATTTAATTTTTATACCCTATACCTGTGGTACCGGGTATTATAACATAACGCACTTGTTTGTAACATCCAAAATAAAGAGAGATGGACCCATTGATGAATATACCGATCGATTCAGAATCAGAATCATCATCTGATGAAAATAGTGCACTTTATATTTCAATATCAGAAGGGATTACCCTGCTACTGAGCAACCCAATGCGGCATGTAGCGCGATCTGGTAATATGTGGTCTCGAATGGAAGGCAGAACGAACTTGGCATGAAAATATGACGTCAAGTGTTTGGGGGTTTTCATTTTTCCTTAAACCACCTATGACAATGAAATATGGATTCAACTTTCAAAGAGTTTTACCCCAAAAGGCACGAACGGACATGTAGCCTTACTATGACAATATGGACTCAAATTCAAGGTATTTGAGTGTAGTGTAGGAATTTGACATTTGAGGAGGCTACTATAGCGCAGAGGTTAGCATATCCACCTATGATTCTGAACACCTGGGTTCGAATCCTGGCGAGACCATCAGAAATAATTTTCAATGGTGGTTTTGCATCCTAATGATGGCTACATTTGTGAGGTACTATGCCATGTAAATCTTCTCTCCAAAGAGGTGTCGCACTGCGGCACGCCATTTGGACTTAAAAAGCAGGCCTCTAATCCTTGATATGTGAGAAGTTTGCCACTGTTACTTAGTGATCATGGGCAAATTTTGCATTTTTGCATTTGGGCCAATACCCAAAACGCCAAACCTGCTCAAAGGGCATGTTGCCGTTTAAAAAAATCTAGATCTTGATGAAAGAGTTTTAGGTGCAAAGTAAGAACGTAACATTCAAACATTCAACAAGTGGCTGAGAGTCCGCCTTATACCTAAGTTTACATGTAGCCCAATAATGGAAATTGATATTCATATGAAGATATATGGCATCCACATGTAAAAGCTCTAAACAGTAAGTATGGTAAGCATCTGAAATGGCTATATAAAGTCAAGTTTCTAGCGCTCGCCCCTCCTTCAATTCCCACCAAACGGACGTATAGCCCTATAATAACAATATGGGGCATAAAATATAGAAGAGGGGTAGGAATCCATTTTGGCCTAAGTACATGTGGTGCTGCACAATCTTAACTTTTTGAAATATGCACGGCATTCCATCGAAAGGTATTGGCAAGTAAAAATACACTCAAATATACACCTAGAAGTTTGGATTATAAATATAAGTAAATTTTAATTCTGTGTACTGTAGAAGGCTCAGCGGCGAGTGCTTGGGTGGGCTAGTTATCCCACCTATAATCATATAGATTTCCATTAAATGCCCCTGTTTGGGTTCGGGATTGCTATTGTATCCACGCCTATGTGTTGGTATCTGAAAGCCTAGAAATGCAATCAAAAATGCACAAAGTCTTGTCGTCCTCCACACATTCTGTAAACACGCTACGATTATCACTTTTGGCACCTATTCTGTTTAAATGGGCCGTAGGTTCCATGTTGTCCGTAAAGCAGCTGAAAACCATACTGATTTTCTTCATATCTCCTCTCAGCATTAGAGTCGTTTTTTCTATAAGGGACTTAGGTTAGTATTTCGAGATATTAGAAAAGCAATGGCGAAGTTAGTAGACCTCCCATGGTATGGTGGAGGTTTAAAACCAATTTCTAACTATAGGACACCTAAGTTCTGTTTTTAGATTTCTAAATAATGAGGCACCACAACTTACCCATATCTCGCACAAATGGAAAATTGTATTCTTTAGATATCATATAAACAACAAGATTCTCAGTTTAGCCTACTGTGCCTAGTTTATGAAGCAAACTTAACCTGTGCAGGGGTCTCATAGGAAAACAAAATAAGTGAATATCCACGAATTCCACTAGTTGTATTGTAACTAAATTGTAGTGTTTCTCTAATCATACGAAACATTGAAATGTTGCAAACCAGTTTCTGCCAATAGAATTGCTGTACTTATTTTCTCACTAACCTTACACAGCCAATTTTAGCTTCAATACAACAAGGTGGGAATTTTGAACAGTCAGTTTATGTTTGAATTTGTTTAACTAAAGATGGAACTGAACATTATACCGCTGCCACAGGAATTGCAAAAAATTGCCAACGAAGAATTAGGTGAAGTTACCGAAAGGATATATGAAGATTTGAAAATGTTAAAAGAATGGATACAAATGCAGCCACATTTGAAAGCACGAATAGATGATAGATTTTTATTGCAATTCCTAAGGGGAAGTAAACACAGTTTGGAGAAGACCAAAGATAAGCTGGAACATTTCTACAGATTGAGGGCTAAATATGCAGATATGCTGACTACAGTGGATGTCGATTCTTCGTTATTTAGTGATTATGTTAAGACAAGGTAATATGGAATATGAAAAAGTATGAATTCTCCTCTTAATACTATAGATTTCCTTTCTTCTAGATCATTCTCTCCTCTGCCCATGCCCTTGAATGGCAATGGTCCCCGTATTATTTATGCCAATTATAATATAGATCCTCGCTCATATACCACCAATCAAATATTACAAATTGTGGTAACCTTTACGGAATTACTACTGCTGAGTGATCCCTATGCCAGCATTAATGGCATATTGGCAATTTTTGATTTTGAGAAATTCAGCACAGATTTCATTGCTATGTTGACACCAAACGCTGTAAAGTGTCTATTTCTGTTTATAGAAAAAGCGATGCCTGCTCGTTTTAGGGGTCTATATCTCATTAATATTTCAATACTTGCAGATAAAATCATAAAAATACTGTGGCCCTATATACCAGAGAAGGTTAAAAATCGGGTGAGTAAAACTACTATTGAAGTGGAGATAATGGTTTATATGCTAGTTTTTTTTCCTCTTTTACTATTAGGTCCATGTTTATTCCAACATCGATGATATGCAGGAACAAATACCTAGGAAATATTTACCCAAGGACATTGGCGGAGAAAATGGTTCCATAGATAAGATTAGCGCTGAATATTTGCAACTCTGGGAAGAATATCGCGACTATTTCCGAGATAATTCTAACTATGGTTTGGAAGAAAGTTTGCGTTTGGGTAATAAATGTGCAAATGGGGCAGACTTGGGTATTGGTGGTTCATTTAGAGCGATTAATGTGGATTGATTATTAGCTGATGCGTATTAAAGATTTTAAGTTTAAGTTATCATATTTTAAACTGACATTTGATAATGTAAGGATATCATAATATTGTCGGTGTACACGTAAAGTCTCAAGAATAGAGAGGGAAAGTACAATCACTGTTTATTACTCAAATCTATCACCAACCACTGGTCCATCTATTCCGCTATTTTTATTATATTTTGCAATAAACATTTTTCGATTTAAATTTCGAATATAGATGTGAATTTGATCACAAGCACCGCAACATATCATAAAATAGGTTCTTAAAATATTTAAAATAAATATATAAGTATGGTCTCCGGAAAATCTATCTATGCAGTCTTCTGATCGATAGTATTGGAATTTGATATTGCATATACGAGGGTTGCCTTTTATATTTCGGGGTTAGAGAACACAAAAACAAATATTAATCATCTAAAATCGCTTTATTGTTTTTCAAAATATTTCCCATTAAGATCTATACACTTTTGCATACGTTTGAACCAATTGTCAAAGCACTTATGCCACTCTGATTAAGTTATCTCCAAAACATGCATTTTGAATGCATCAACCGCTTCTTCAGGTGTCGAAAATCATTGGCCTCTCATTTTATTTTCTTGATAGGTTGTAGGCTGACTTCAATTTTTGGTATGTTTTTTCATCATATATATACCAAGTAAATTACTGAAAAAAATCGTCCTTAATTACTCATAACTCCTAGCTTTGTAATCGTTAAGAGTGCAGAACAAAACCATGGATGTTGAATGGCCAAATACTTTTAAAAAGGGTCTTCAAATTTTAGTAAAAACTTCGTAAGTTCTAATATTGACTGTAACTAGTACAAATATTTGAGGATTTCTTCCAAACTTCGCAAATTTTGGGTAGAAAATGCGGTTGTAGTGCGTTGAATGCCTTCAATCGGAAATCAGGCTATGTGTTAAAAATGTTCACGTCGTATAAGGTCATGTTTTTGAAGGATAATTGGTTTGTGGAAAGTCGGCCTTTTTTTAGAGCAAAAAAAATCTAAGGAGTGAGATTTCTGACACCGTTTTAGAGTATGCATTTGATGGTTTCTATATTAAAACAAGTAAAGACGTGCTAAGTTCGGCCGGGCCGAATCTTGGGAAACCACCACCATGGATTCTGCTAAAATATAAGAGCTATATCTGGTTAAAGACCGATTTGGACCGTACTTGGCACAGTTGTTGGAATTCATTACAATAGTGTCCTGTCATTACAATAGTGTGCAAAATTTCAAATTGGATGAAAATTGAGGCTTCCAGGGCTCAAGCAGTCAAATCGGGAGATCGGTTTATATGGGAGTTATATCTAAATCTGAACTGATATGGCCCATTTGTAATCCCCAACGACCTACAATATTAAGTAGCTGTGCAAAATTTCAAGGGGCTAGCTTTACGCATTCGACCGCTATCATGATTTCGACAGACGGACGGACATGGACAAAAAATGCTAAATGAAAGGGTTCTATATGGCACCTATAACCAAATCTGGACCGATCTGGACCAAATTAAACATGACTATAATAATCATCCTATTTTATTATAACTCCATTACTATATCCGTAGTTATATCTTAATAGTGGCTGGTCTCGATCACATTTTATTCAGGTCCCGAGAACTCATATACTAGTAATATTTTCAGACAACAAATCTGTTTTTTGTGGGGTTATGACCCTAAATTGGAAGAATAGACAATTCTATATGGCAGCTATATCTAAACATAGTTCGACTTGAAAAATATTTGGGGCGGATGTCGGGTGGCTTAAATAACTCACTGTTTTAAATTTCAGCGAAATTGGATAAAAAATAAAATCGAACAAAAATAAAGCATTTATGGGCATTAGACCCTTTATCGACAGATCGGTCTATATAGCAGCTATATCGAAATATGATCCCATTTGGTCCGTTTAAGAACTTAACCAGCGTGCGTCAAAAAGACATATCTGTGCCAAATTTCAGCTCAATATCTCAATTTTTAAAGGCTGTAGAGTGATTACAACAGACGGATGGACAGACACACGGACATCGTTAAATCGTCATAGAATTTTACGACGATCGGAAATATATCCACTTTGTAGGATCGGAAATTGATATTTCGATGTGTTGCAAACGGAATAACTTAATGAATATACCCCTATCCTATGGTGGTGGGTATAATTACTCGTTTCGAGTATTTAAATAGTCACCTAACAACAAAAAACATTACTAATTCTATGCTGTGGCAAAGTTTATTTCATCACTCTCCGCCATAGATCCGAGTATAGTAATTTCGTTTGTAACAAATGATAATACAAGTGTGCAAGATCTGAAAAATTTACTGTCAGCTTTTTAGAACTCCTAACACTGGAATGAAAGTTTTCAAATGGAATCGAAGAAGTAGGCAAAGTTTTCAGTGTATATGTGTCGGTTTAAGGCTGGTACAATGATCGCTTTTCGCAATGAATATTATTATTTTTTCCGATTACTATTTAAAAACTTCACAAATTTCAATGGTAACATTTTACCCTTTACATCGATATTTCAATAAAATCACTCAACGCTTGACTTTTCTTTCCTTAAAGCGAAAAACAATAAAACAAAAACTTAAATTAACGCTATTCAACAGACAATGTAGATATTACAAGTCATTCTTATAGACACAGCAATTAATTTCATTGAGTAATTTTAAATCACATGTGATTTATAATTCTAAGCCCTTCCAATATCTTCGTTTATGCAAACAATTAATATAAGTTTATAATTTATTCATTACTACAAATGTGGCATTTATTGTCTTGCTCCAGTAGTTGATCTTGCATAATAATGAATTCGTTTTCTTTATTCAAAGTGATTCAAAAGTACATTTGTTTGGAAGAATTATAGTTTACATTCGCGGCCTTAAACATGATGCAAATTAGACCGCTCCCAGAGGAATTACAAAAAATTGCCTGTGAGGAATTGGGCGAAGTGCCTGAAAGAATTCCCGAGGCTGTAAATATAGCATGGTGAAGGCCAAGGCAAAACTACAGAAGTTCTATAGTTTGAAAGCCAAATATTCGGATCTGCTGTCAACAGTCGATGTGGGTTCAACACTGTTTTGTGAATATGTGAAAACGAAGTAAACTAACTAAACTCTATGTAAAATGCAAGTTTTTGATTTTATTGATGTAAATCACCACTAATATGGTATTGAAATCCATTATAACATACCTGGAATCTCTAATGCTGAGCGATCCATATGCCTGTGTCAATGGCATAGTGGTGATATTCGATTATGCGGAATTCAGCACAGAATTTATTCCTTTGTTTACTCCAAATGCTGTAAGGAATTTGTTTTTGTATCTCGAGAAAGCCTTGCCTATACGCTTAAAGATTCTCTATAACATAAACATGCCAGTACTCGCCGAAAGGGCAATAAGAGCATTGCTGTCATTCTTACCAGAGAAACTCAAAAGTCGGGTGAGTAACAGAAAACATGATTGAGGTTTCATATCAATAATTTGGTAGCTGACTAACTATATATTTGCTGCTTTTCACTTTAGATTCACATTCAATCCAGTTTCGGTGATATGCAGGATAACATACCCAGGAAATATTATCCCATGAATGTTGGTGGAGAAATTGGATGATATCTCTGAGAAATATATAAAATTATGGCATGATAATGGGGAGTACTTCAGAAATAGTGTCAACTATGGCATTAATGAACAATTACGATTGGGCAATAATTCCTTGAATGATAATGAATTGGGTGTTGGTGGTTCGTTTAGAGCAATCAATGTTGATTGATCGATGTATTATTTTATATATAAATTACAATCTGTTATGTGTGTGTAGTCAGAGCTCGACCGTCAAACGGTTCCTTGAGTAATACATGACTTAATTAATGAATTCTGTGTAACTTGTCAACTTAGTAACGAACCAAAAGAAATTGGATCATCAAACTATTTAGTATAGGAAATCTGATGGATACATTGTGTATGAATTTTATAAAATCGCTTTTACCATATTGTATTCTTATTTGAATGGTAGAGAATAGAAGTAAACCTATCGAAATTAGTACAGTAGGAATCGGTTTTAGGTCCTTTACTCTTCTTACAGTATATTACTGATCATCATCGTATACATTCTTATTCTATTGTTTACTTATTTCCTTTTTCTTGCAATTAAAGAACATTTTTTATGGTGTAAAGCATTATAAAATTAGGTGTTCTTCATTTCGATCCGTACCTTTATATATACCATTTGTCATCTTTTGGACAATACTGACCTTTAATTAGTGGATTTCTTCATTTTGTACTCCTTTAATCATTAATTGAATTTAGAAGAATAAGAAATGGGCTGCATTTTCATTATAAGTATCATTGAATTGAAATTGAATTATTATTTTATTGAATAAATATATCTTAACTCGTATAATAGATACAAATGTCAAACTGCAAGCAAATGATCGTTTATTCGAATAAGAAGTTCTTATTTTCTCTTTTTTGTCTCCTAATAATGCCCTGGCAAACAGCAAAAGACACCAGAAGAAAGATTGGATGTCCAGGAAATAATGCTTTAAATGAAAGGTAGGCGGAAAAAAAGGGTGATTTTTAGCTATTATATTTTTGGCAACACTGGTTTAAACAGCTTACGCACGTTTTGTATTTTGTTTTACTGTAAAACATCTTCAGTTTGGTCCATAATTTAACCATGAATCGTATTATAAACGAACAACTCTTGCAAATTATTGCATTTTATTATCAAAATATGTGCTCTGTTAAGAAAGTTCTGTTTTTATTGAAAACCTGTAAGAAAGTTTTCCAAAAAAAACACACAAAATTCTTTTAAAAAATCTTTATGAAGAGGAGAAAGACAACATATTTTTGATATAACATAAGAAACGCACAATATAATTTACTACGAATCATTAAGCGTGCAAACATCGAAAGAAGACCAACTCGAGGAAGAAAGCGAACATGGATTGATAATATCAACGAATGGACTGATATTCAAGACATGACAACTTTCCTCAGTGAAACAAGAAACAGGTTGCTGATGTATTAATTAATTTGTGATTTTATTTTAAATGAAATTTGAATAATTGCGTTGGTCGCTTGCATTCAAAAAACGAATTTGCAAATAATGAAGAAGATTTCAAAATTCAAACACTCTTACTCTTACTAAAACATTAGTATAATGTCATACTCAAATAATTGCCTTGACTTTGTTCTACATCTACTTTGAGACTTGTTTTGTTCTCTTCTATGTTTGTCATATTCCAATTCTGTGGTATAACAAACATCTAAATATATATAGTGCATTCATCGTAGAATCGTTCAACACCCCTGGGTGACATCATCATAATTATCACCTATCATCCACGTATATCTTGTTCGCTACTTGCCTAGCACATTTGGCTTATCTAGCTTTTAAAGGTCCAGACCACCTGTTACTGATCTGAGCATTGGACTGGTATGACGGTTCTCATATTGTTAAAAGCTGTTTCGATTGCAATACATTCAGCCGCTATGCAAATCTTGGCTTGCTATGAGACCAATTCGCCGGATTATCAGCTCATTATAATGGTATCGTCTACTGCTTTCCACGTTAGTAGAAAAAATGTTTAGATTGGAAGAATGTTTAGGTTGTATCCCTACCTACTACAGGTCTTAAACGGCGTATTACCGGTCTTATTTGGGTATAAACATTAAACATTATGTCTGATTTGGCTATATAAACATTACCCTAGCCTCTTGCCTGGCTTTTTACGAGTATCTTAGAATTAAGGAATTATACGGGGACTTATATGGCATGAAACGACCAGTAAATGTTGGTTATTACCCTTGTTATACCCACCACCATAGGATGAGGGTATACTAATCTAGTCATTCCGTTTGTAACACCTCGAAATATTCGTCTAAGAACCCATAAAGTATATACATTCTTGATCGTCTCGACGTTCTGAATCTATCTAGCCATGTCCGTCCGTCCGTCAAAATCAAAAAAGCGGTCGAACGCGTAAAGCTACGCGCTTAAAATTTTGCGCTTCGAATCAGTATATAACCAGATATAGCGCACATATAAACCGATATCCGGATTTGACTTAATGAGCCCTTACATGCACTTACAGAAATTTTTGTCCGATTTGGCTAAATGCAATGTTCTGTTAAAACTTCCATCAACTGTGCCAAGTACGGTTCGAATCGGTCTATAAACAGATATAGCGCCCATATAAGCCGATTTCTGGATTTGACTTCTTGAGCTTCTTGTTACAGGGTATTATGACTTTGTGCATTTATTTACAACGCTAAGAAGGAGAAGACCGTTTGATAAATATAAATAAAGGGTGATTTTTTTGAGGTTAGGATTTTCATGCATTAGTATTTGACAGATCACGTGGGATTTCAGACATGGTGTCAAAGAGAAAGATGCTCAGTATGCTTTGACATTTCATCATGAATAGACTTACTAACGAGCAACGCTTGCAAATCATTGAATTTTATTACCAAAATCAGTGTTCGGTTCGAAATGTGTTCATTCACCGTAACGTTGCGTCCAACAGCATCTTTGAAAAAATACGGTCCAATGATTCCACCAGCGTACAAACCACACCAAACAGTGCATTTTTCGGGATGCATGGGCAGTTCTTGAACGGCTTCTGGTTGCTCTTCACTCCAAATGCGGCAATTTTGCTTATTTACGTAGCCATTCAACCAGAAATGAGCCTCATCGCTGAACAAAATTTGTCAAAATTTGAACACATTTCGAACCGAACACTGATTTTGGTAATAAAATTCAATGATTTGCAAGCGTTGCTCGTTAGTAAGTCTATTCATGATGAAATGTCAAAGCATACTGAGCATCTTTCTCTTTGACACCATGTCTGAAATCCCACGTGATCTGTCAAATACTAATGCATGAAAATCCTAACCTCAAAAAAATCACCCTTTATGTACCGATCGGCTTAGAATCACTTCCTGATTCGATTTAGCTGTGTCCGTCTCTCCGTGTGTCTGTCCATGTATTCTTGTGATAAAGGTACAGGTCGCATTTGTTGTCTGATTGTCATGAAATTTTGCAAAAGCCTTTTCTTTGGTCCAAGGTCGAACGCTATTGATTTTGGAAAACATCGTTCCAGATTTAGATATAGCTCCCATGTATATATTTCAACCGATATAGCCTTTTAAGGCTATAGAAGCCACAGTTTTTGTCCGATCTTTACAAAATTTAGCACGAGATATTTTATTTAACGTATGTGCATAATTTAATTTAATACATGTGCATAATTTAATCAATTTCGGTCCCGATTTAGACATAGCTCCGACATATATCTTTCATCCGATTTGGCTCTTTAAGGCTGTAGTGGTCACAAGTTAGGTCCTATCATAAGAAGATCTTACAAGGTTCTATTCAGTACTTCAATAGTTATGCAAAATTAAAGTCTGAATAGATTTCATCATAGGTTGAAAGAAGTATGTATTCTCGGTAGTGTAGGGTATTATATAGTCGGCTCCGCCCGATTTTTGCCTTTCCTTACTGGCTTTTATTTTTAACAGTGCAATATGACCAAGTGAATGTTCGCCTTTTTTGCCTCTCGTAAAAGAGTAAATCCGATTCATTAATTAAGGTGAGAAATAGAAGTATAGATCTCTTGAGTAAGCTTTCAATTCATTCTCTACTACTAATAAGCCATTTGTTGTCAAGTTCCAGTAGTTAATCTTGTATAATAATAATCCTGTTTTCTTTATTCAATATCGATTAACAAATATTTTTTGTTTGTAGGATTCAGTTGTGGTTTAAATTCGATGTATTGAACATGGCAGAAATTAGACCGCTGCCAGAGGAATTACAAAAAATTGCCAGAGAGGAATTGGGTGAAGTGCCTGAAAGAATTCCCGAAGAGTTGAAAACTCTAAAAACATGGATACAAATGCAGCCGCACTTAAAGTGCTGCACCGACGATCAATTTCTAATACAATTCCTCAGAGGCTCAAAATACAGCATGGAGAAGGCCAAGGCAAAACTAGATAAGTTCTATAGCTTAAAAACCAAATATTCAGATTTGTTATCAACAGTCGATGTGAATTCAACACTGTTTTGTGAATACTTAAAAGCAAGGTAAGCTAAATAGCCGCCATTAAATGTAAGAAAATAGATTTTCTAGAATAAAATACATTTTAGGTCATTCTGTCCTCTGCCCATACCCTTAAATGAAAATGGACCTCGCATTATCTATATTCGATTTGGAATTGACCCTCGCGTATTTACCACTAATATGGTCATTACATCCATTATAACATTCCTGGAACTTTTGCTGCTGAGCGATCCATATGCCTGTGTCAATGGCATAGTGGTGATGTACGACTATACCAAATTTAGAACCGATTATATTCCTTTGTTTGCACCAACTGCAGTCAAGAATTTAATGTTGTTTATCGAAAAAGCATTTCCTGTACGCTTTAAGTGTCTCTATGTAATAAACATGCCTGCGATCGCCGAAAGGACTGTTAATGCTTTGTTGCACTACATACCAGAGAAGTTGAAAAGTCGGGTGAGTAACTCAGAAAACATGATTGAGGTTTCATATTTATACTATGTTAACAGACTATACTATATTGTGGTTCCTTCTTACCTTAGATTCACGTTCAATCCAGTTTTGACGATATGCAGAATAACATACCCAGGAAATATTTTCCCATAAATGTGGGTGGAGAAAACGGCTCACTGGATAATATCGCTGAGAAGTATTTGAAACTGTGGCAAGAAAATCGGGAATATTTTAAACAAAGCATTAACTACGGCACTGATGAACGATTACGTTTGGGTAATAAATCCTTAAATGATAGTGAATTTGGGACTGGTGGTACGTTTAGAGCGATCAATGTTGATTGATCTAAATAGTATGTCGTAGTTTATATTTCGTTACATACAGGGCTGTTCCGGTTTTTGATTTGCAAAACGCAAAAAATTGTTTGCCTATATTTTTTAAGTCTTCCTATTTTATGATTTGATATCACTTGAGGTTCTTCTTATTTTATAGAAATTTGACTAGAGTATGAACTCTAACATAACCAAGGCTAAGTACGAGGGTTGCCTATTATATTTCGGATTAAGAGAACAAAAACAAATATTAATCATTGGAAATCGCTTTATTGTTTTTCAAAAGATTCCCCATTAAGATCTATGCACTTTCGTACACACACACTCGTATGCAATATATAGGACAAAGAAAATCTTTCGTTTTGCGTTTTCGAAAAGCGGAACTGGTCTGGTAACCTATATACACTGAGAGCTTGTTGATCGAATCTGATTATTGTGTTTTAAATGTTTTTGAAGTTTATAAGCGCAATTCCGCTTAGATTTTCCGAGTTCCTCACGGCGTTCAATTTGATGTCAGTTCGTTTATAGACCTTTTTCCATTTTAATACCCATCGCCATAGGATGGGGGTATACTAACCTAGTTATTCCCCAAAATATTGATCTGCGACCCCATAAAGTGTATATATTCTGGACCGACAACTTTCTGAGTCGATATAGCCTTGCTTGTCCGTCGAAATCACGATAGCGGTCAAACGCGTAATGCAAGCCGATTGAAATTTACTATTGCAAATGGACCATATCGATTCAGACTTGGATATAGCTCCCACATAAACCGATCTCACGATTCAACTTCTTGAGCCCCTAGAAGCCGCAATTTTTGTCCGATTTGGTTAAGATTTTGCAGATAGTGTTTAGTTATGCCTTCCAACAATTATGCCAAGTACGGTCCAAATCGGTCTTTAACCTGATATAGCTCCCATATAAACCGATCTGCCGATTATACTTCGTGAGATTCTAGAGAGCGCAATTATTATCCGATTCGGAAATTTTGCACATGATGTTTTGTTATGACTCCCAACAACCGTGCCAAGTATGATCCAAATACAGTTTATCACCTGATATAGCTGTCATATAACCGATCTCGCATCTTGACTTCTTGGGCCTCCAGATGGTTCAATTATTATCCGATTTCGCTGAAATTTTGCACGTGATGTTTATGATGTTATGACTCCCAACAACCGTAATAAATACGATTCAAATTGATCTATCACCTCATCCATATAAACCGATCTCCCGATTATAATTCTTAAACCTGTAGTAGACCCAATTATTATGCAATTTGGATGAAATTTTGCAACGACCGTACCAACATGGTCAAAATTCAGTTAACCATCTGATATATTGTAGCTGCTATATAAACCGAACACGAAAGCCACCTTGTGCGCAGTGGTTAGCATATCTGCTTATGACGCCGAACGCCTATTATCAAAAAAATAATTATTCACAGAAGTTTTCAGATGCAATCAATGGTGGAGGGTATATAAGATTCGGCCAGGCCGAACTTAGCGAGGTTTTACCATTTATTTTTTTTTGTATTCTTTAAAGGTTCCTAGAATTTTATTGACATTTTTACCTTGATAATTGGGATCCGATTATCGCACTCGCAGTAATATATTGAGCGCACAGTTGTTTGAAAATAAAATGCTTAAATATATTTATTTTAGCTGATGGCCAAAATATACAGATTTTTTATTTACTGTAAGTTTAATTGTAGTTAAATAAATATATAATAATAATAAAAATTATATAAATTGTTAAAATGGTTTCTTTGTGTAAAAAAACATTTGTATGTAAATAAGCAGATTTGTCGAAGAGCCACCAATGTATCCCGAAAAAGTCACAGTTTCGGGAGGTTTATGGGTTGGCGGCATCATTGGACCGTTCTTCTTCAAAGATGATGCGAATCGTAAAGAAACTGTGAATGGTGAGCGCGAGATGATATCCAACTTTTTTTGCCCAAAATTCAAGAGCTTGAATTGCATGACATGTGGTTTCAACAAGACCGTGCCACATGCCACACAGCACGCATAACAATGGACTTATTGGGAGACGATTTCGGTGAAAATTTTATTTCACGTTTGGGACCGGTCAATTCGCCGCCCAGATCGTACGATTTAACGTCTTTAGGCAATTATTTGTGGGGCTATGTTAAAGCTCATGTCTATACAGACAATTCCGCTTCAATTGATGCATTGGAAGATAACTTTGAAGCATATTCGTGAGATACCCGCCGAAATGTTGGAAGAGTATGTCAAATTTGGACTAAGCGGATGGACCATTTGAGGCGCAGTCACGGTCAACATTTGCATGAAATAATCTTCAAACTTTAAATTATAAGACTCATACTATCGATTCAAATAAAGATTTCATGCATTTTTCTGAATTGTATGTTTTTTTGAACAACTTTCCTATAGCTTTTAAAAAAACACCCTTTATGTAAGATATTTATTTCCTCCAATAACATTGATTTATTATACTAAGATCTGTCAAATAGCTTTCTTCCCGCATACATTTAAGGTGAGATTGTTTTTTATATACCATTACAAAGTAGTTGAAATAGTTGTCTTTGCATTAATTAATAATGAATAACAATGAAGTAGTCTCCTCCATGTACAATAAACTTACAAATGTTTAAGTTTTGAGCATTCAGTTGTGGTTGAAATACGAAATATTGAACATGGTACAAATAAGACCGCTGCCACAGGAATTGCAAGAAATTGCTTGTAAGGAATTGGGCGAAACATCTGAAAGAATTTCCGAAGATTTGAAAACTCTAAAAGCATGGATACAAATGCAGCCACATCTAAAATCCTGTACCGATGATCAATTTCTAATACAATTCCTCAGAGGCTCTAAATACAGCATGGAGAAGGCCAAGGCAAAACTAGAGAAGTTCTATAGTTTAAAGACCAATTACTCAGATATGCTGTCGTCAGTCGATGTGAATTCAACACTTTTTTGTGAATATGTGAAATCAAAGTAAACTAAGCTCTATATATAATGCGAATTTAGATTTTTTTAAAGAAAATACATTTTAGGTCATTCAATCCTTTGCCCATACCCTTGAATGGCAATGGACCTCGCATTATCTATGTCCGATTTGGAGTTGATCCTCGTAGGATAACCACCAATCAGGTTATTCAATGCGTTATAACATTCCTGGAACTTCTACTACTGAGCGATCCATATGCCTGTGTCAATGGCTTGGTGGTGATTTTCGATTATTCTGAATTTAGCACAGATTTTATACCCCTGTTTACTCCAAGTGCTGTCAGGAATTTATTTTTGTTTCATGAGAAAGCTTTACCTGTACGCTTAAAGAGTCTCTATTTCGTAAACATTCCAGCAGTTGCAGAAAGGGTTATAAGAGCATTGTTGCCCTACGTACCAGAGAAATTGAGAAGTCGGGTGAGTAGCTTAGAAAACGCCTTTGATGTTTCCTATCAATATTATGGTAGCAGGCTCCACTTATTGTTGCTCCTTTTACTTCAGCTTCATTTTCAATCCAGCATAGATGATGTGCAGAATTTAATACCCACGAAATATTTTCCCAAGCATATGGGTGGAGAAAACGGTTCATTGGATGACATCTATAAGGAATATTTGAAATTATGGCAATATTATCTGGAGTACTTTAAACATAGCGTTAACTATGGCATTGATGAACAATTACGTTTGAGCAAAAATCCTTCAAATGATAGTGAATTTGGAGTTGGTGGTTCGTTCCGAGCAATAAATGTTGATTGATGGAGGCTCTATTTATAACATTAACAGTACATACCATTTGAAACTTTTTTGGACATTGTATAACAGTATTATAGTGTCTATTGTTGTTTGTATAATTTACACTGGAAGAAATTCAAATTGAGAACAGTTGGAAGTATCTAGTTTGGAAAACTAATTCGTAAGTATAGACCAATATTTGTATAGGCTTTAAGTTAGTAAAGTTTGATGCTTACACATTTCACCGTGAATAAGGTTTATTAGGTTCGATGGAGGATTAGTTTTTATAAAATGTTTGGCCATTGTGTCAGAGGGTTTGAACTATGCACTCAAATGTAACGCTATATTTAAACCATACTTATTGTTGAAAGTCATTATAAAATTTCAGCCAAAATGGATAAGAATTGCGCCCTCTAGAGCCTCCAGTAGTCTAGACCCGGATCGGTATACAAGCGAGCTATATCAGGTTATAGTCCGCTTCAAACCATACTTGGCACAGTTGTTGCAAGTCATTACAAAATGCCACTCGTAAAGTTTCAGCCAAATCGGACAAGAATTATGCCCTCCAGAGTCTCAAGAAGTCAAGATTCCAGATCGGTTTATATGGCATCTATATCAAAACATGAACCGATATGGCCCACTTGCAAACCCAACCCACCTACGCTAATAGGAAATATTTGTGGTAAATTAAACAAGTAAAAGCGTGCTAAGTTCGGCCGGGCCGAATCTTATATACCCTCCATCATGGATCGCATTTGTCGAGTTCTTTTCCCGGCATCTCTTCTTAGGCAAAAAAGGATATAAGAAAAGAGTTGCTCTGCTATTAAAACGATATCAAGATATGGTCCGGTTCGGACCACAATTAAATTATATATTGGAGACCTGTGTAAAATTTCAGCCAATTCGTATAAGAATTGCGCCCATTGGGGCTCACGAAGTAAAATAGAGAGAACGATATATAGGGGATCTGTATCGGGCTATAGACCGATTCAGACCATAATAAACACGTTTGTTGATGGTCATGAGAGGATCCGTCGTACAAAATTTCAGGCATATCGGATAATAATTGCGACCTCTAGGGATCAAGAAGTCAAGATCCCAGATCGGTTTATATGGCAGCTATATCAGGTTATGAACCGATTTGAACCTTATTTGACACAGTTGTTGAAAGTAAAAATAAAATACGTCGAATTCCCAGATCTGTTTATATGACAGCTATATCAGGCTATGGACCGATTTTAACCATACTTGGCACAGTTGTTGGATATCATAACGAAATACTTCGTGCAAAATTTCATTCCAATCGGATAAGAATTGCGCACTCTAGAGGCTCAAGAAGTCAAGACCCAAGATCGGTTTATATGGCAGCTATATCAGGTTATGGACCGATTTAAACCATACTTGGCACAGTTGTTGGGTATCATAACAAAACACGTCGTGCAAAATTTCATTCCAATCGGATAAGAATTGCGCACTCTAGAGGCTCAAGAAGTCAAGACCCAAGATCGGTTTACATGACAGCTATATCAGGTTATGGACCGATTTGAACCATACTTGACACAGTTGTTGAATATAATAACAAAACACGTCGTGCAAAATTTCATTTCAATCGGATAAGAATTGCGCACTCTAGAGGCTCAAGAAGTCAAGACCCAAGATCGGTTTATATGGCAGCTATATCAGGTTATAGACCGATTTGAACCATACTTGGCGCAGTTGTTGGATATCATAACAAAACACGTCGTGCAAAATTTCATTTCAATCGGATAAGAATTGCGCACTCTAGAGGCTCAAGAAGTCAAGACCCAAGATCGGTTTATATGGCAGCTATATCAGGTTATGGACCGATTTGAACCATACTTGGCACAGTTGTTGGATATAATAACAAAACACGTCGTGCAAAATTTCATTCCAATCGGATAAGAATTGCGCACTCTAGAGGCTCAAGAAGTCAAGACCCAAGATCGGTTTATATGGCAGCATGGACCGATATGGCCCATTTACAATACCAACCGACCTACACTAATAAGAAGTATTTGTGCAAAATTTCAAGCGGCTAGCTTTACTCCTTCGGAAGTTAGCGTGCTTTCGACAGACAGACGGACGGACGGACGGACATGGCTAGATCGACATAAAATGTCACGACGATCAAGAATATATATACTTTATGGGATCTCAGACGAATATTTCGAGTAGTTACAAACAGAATGACGAAATTAGTATACCCCCATCTTATGGTGGAGGGTATAAAAAGCCTAGCTTTACTCCTTCGAAGGTAAGTGTGCTTTCGACAGACAGACGAACGGACATGGCTATATCGACTAAGAATGTCAAGTCGAGCAAGAATAAAAGGGTTATTTTTTAAGAGCCATAGGAAAGTTTTTTTTAAAAAAATTATTTCAATCGATAGTACGGTCCATATAATTTTAAGTTTGAAGATTATTTCATGCAAATGTTGACCGTGACTGTGCCTCAAATGATCCACCCGCTTAGTCCCAATATGACATACTCTTTCCAATATTTCGGCGGGTATCACACGAATAAATGCTTCAATGCGTCAATTGAAGCGGAATTGTTTGTATAGACATGAGCTTTAACATAGCCCCACAAAAAATAGTCTTAAGGCATTAACTCGCACGATCTTAACGGTTAATTGACCGGCTCCAAACGTGAAATAAAATGTTCACCGAACTCGCCTCTCAATAGGTACATTGTTACACATGTTATGTGGCATGTGGTCTTATTGAAACCATATACCAGTCAAGCTCTTGTATTTTGGGCAACGAAAAGTTGGATATCATTTCACGATAGCGCTCACCATTTACAGTTACGAAATTAGTATACCCCCATCCTATGGTAAAGGGTATTAAAATGAAAATCGAAACACAAATCTCTACCAAAATTTCAACAAATTAAAATTAAAACTCGTATATCGTCGAAACCATATAGATATTGTATTGGGTTGCCCAAAAAGTAATTGCGGATTTTTCATATAGTCGGCGTTGACAAATTTTTTTACAGCTTGTTACTCTGTAATTGCATTCTTTCTTCTGTCAGTTATCAGCTGTTACTTTTAGCTTGCTTTAGAAAAAAAGTGTAAAAAAAGTATATTTGATTAAAGTTCATTCTAAGTTTTATTAAAAATGCATTTACTTTCTTTTAAAAAATCCGCAATTACTTTTTGGGCAACCCAATATAACTCAAGCATATTATTTTATAGGGATTTTTGAGCACTATCCAGCAAAAAAAAGAATTTTAAAAATCGGACAACAAATAAAGATTTGGCAAGATTCTGATTCTGCTAAGAGGTGCCCGAATTCCGTAGGGCTTTGAAATTTTGCCTAAGATAAGACTTATATTTAACCATATCAAATTCCAAAGAGTTATCGCAAACCGTTCTCAAACGGTATATTTTTTACTATTTTTTTTTAATTTTCTCCCACTATGAGTTGTTTTTTCTCATAATGTTTTATTGATTAAATTGCTTTTAAGTTTAAATAGCCATTTTAAATTTAAATGAAAACTGTACTTAAATTGAGACGGACTTTATACTCGTATTGTATGGTACTAATCAACATTAATTGTTCTGAATGATCCACCAGTGCCAAAGTCACAGTCTATGTTTGGTTTCTTTATCAAACGCAAACTCTCATCAATGCCATAATCGTTGCTATCCCTAAAATACTCCCGATATTCCTCCCATAGTCTTATATTAGCAATGCAAACATCTTCCAATGAACCATTGTCTCCGCCAATATCCCTAGGCAAATACTGTTTGGGAATCGTAACTTTGATATCATCGATATTGCAGCAGATATGCACCTGTAGTAGATGGGAGAAACATCAATAAAATCATGAAATATCACATGCATTCAAAACCCACTCACCCGATCTTTTACTTTCTCTGGCACATAGGGTAGCAACAACTTTATGAACTTTTCCACATAGGGTGATATATGGATGGCATATACACCCTTAAAACGCATCGGCAAAGCTTTTTCCAAATATAAAAATATATTCCTTACCGCACTGGGAGTGAAAAGCGACAAATGATCGGCACGAAACTTGGAATAGTCATAGACCAATATGATGCCATTGATGCAGGCATAAGGATCATTTAACAGCAGAATTTCACAAAAGGTGGTGGCCATTTGTAGCAATTGATTGATGGTAAAAGAATTAGGATCATCGGGGAGTTGAACATAAATGATTCGAGAACCATTGCCATGCAAGGGAATTGACAAGGGACTGAATAATCTGAAAAGGGATTACCAAAAAAATATACTAAAGCGATTACAAACTCTAATTAGTCCCACTTACTTCTCTTGAACATAATCCATGAAAAGCGTTGATTCTACATCAACATTCGACAGCATATCTGCATATTTGGATTTTAAGGCATAGAATTGTTCCAATTTCTCTTTGGCTTTTTCAAGACTATATTTTGTACCCCTAAGGAATTGCACCAGAAATTGATCATCGGTGCGTGACTTCAAGTGCGGCTGCATTCGTATCCATTCTTTCAATTTTTGCAGGTCCTCAGGTATTCTTTGAGGCACCTCACCTAACTGCTCGCAGGCAATTCTTTGTAATTCCAACGGCAGTGGTTTAATTTTTGCCATCTTTATGTTAAGAAATTCTAACATAGACTGATTCTTCCCAAAAGGTAATGTCTCCTTGATGAGTCAAAATGGTTGAAAGAATGATGATGTAAAAAAATGTTAAATAACAAACAAGTTACTAATAGTTCCAAATCACCACAAAACTATGGAATAAATTATTACGGGCCCTATTTGTCCCAAATCCAGAAACGAAACGTTTGTTTTTCATTAATTAATCCAATAGTAAATATACAATATTAGCACATAACCAAATTATTATTTAAAACCCTTAACTCATTTGGTTACAAAATAACCCACTCACATATAAATCACGAATAATTTGAGAATATTTGCCATCGATAAGAGGATTAAGTCTATACCACATCGAATCTGGAAACAAGTTGTTTATGCTTTCGTTAAACGATGATTACGCAGCCGACCCACACCCTATTGTTTGCCGTACTTTGAAATTGTTGTTACATTTTTCGGAATATGCGACTGGGAAGTGTTGGATTGCCACAGCTTTTCTGATCATCGTTATATTAGTTTCAGCCTTGGAGTAAAAACTGCAATAGTGGTCTGCTAAACTGAAAGAAAGGGGGGTTGGGAAAAATGTTGACACAAATTCTGCCCATCTATCCCTTCTAGACCAAAAAAGAAAGTGGAAACTGCGGAGGATATAGACATAATGGTCAAGCGGATCACGAAGGCCCTGAAGCCAAGCCAAGCCAAGGGTCAAACAGCGACCGCCATGGTGGACCCCCGTGATGGTTGGGCTAAGTAAGGACTGCAGAAAGCTCTTTAACAGAGCTAAAGCCATAAGAGCACCATACGATTGGAACATCTATTAGGCTGAGCTAAAAAAATACAAGGGCGAGCTGAGAATGGCTCAAAACAAATTCTGGGTGGAATTTTGCAGATCCGTCGAGGATACATCTGAGGCCTCTAAGCTAAGGAAGATTTTGTCTTCTAGGCCTATTACGGTGGGGTATATTCAGAAGTCAGAGAATCTATGGACTACGTCTAGTGAGGAAACACAAGAACTACTCATTGAAACACATTTCCCGGGAAATTCTCCAACGGACAACGTTGCGCCAGAAGAGGTTGTCACTGGTATGCATTTGTCGGAAATTATTAGGGAAATTGTGTCTGAGCCGAAAATCCTTTGGGCGATAAGAAGTTTCAACTCCATTAAGTCATCAGGCCCTGAGGATGTACAACCAATTGAATTACAAGCTGTATCTGATAAATTGGTTCCTTGGCTTAGGGAGATATACTCAGCTTGTATCAGCATGTCATATTTATGGAGGGACACGAAGGACATTTTCATTCCTAAAGCTGTGAGAATTTTAAGAGAAAGTGGACACCTAAACACATCCAGTGTGCGGTTGATCTACTCCGACAATCAGAAGAAGTATTAAAGAATTGCGGAATATGAACATCAACTGATTATTTATTAGACGTTTGCAGTGAAAAGGTAAGGCATACTTCCTAATCTTTTTCTTGCGGTATCTCAATTGATCGAAGCTACTCTATAAGGTGGACTTCTAAGCCGCAGACTGGTAATGAGGCAAGTAATAATCTCTCATTTTAGATGTCAACAAATGGACTTTAATGAGGCATAATTCGAATAATAGCGGTACTATTATAATTAAGAAGATTACTTAAAACTGGTTATAACAATAATAAATGATTAGAACAAAAAATAAAACAAAACGTGCATATTATAATCCAATGCATAATTACCTACCCCTTTAGCACGATTACAAGATCAGCACATGGTTTTCCCTCTTTTTACATACCCACGAAGAAGATGAAAACTAATTTTTTTTAATAGAGTGCAGTAATTTTTATGGATTTTATTGCAACAAACTTAATGATAACTAGCTATCTCGTAACAATTTTGAGTTATATATAATATATGAAAATATTTTATTGATAATCAATTTTCTCGTAATAGGTTAGATTTATTCATAACTTTATTTAAATCATCTTTGTCATAATGGAAGATATATGGAAAAGGTATATATGCGTGTACATACATATGTGTATTAATGGGCGCATTCTAAATATGGAATAAAATAAAAAAAAAATCAGCTATCTAGAATTTTTTTTTTAAAGGTAAGAAGCAAATCAAATCAAAACAGATATATAAGCAGAAATTAAAGTTTTATTGAAAATCAAGCTCAAGTTGAAACAAATTGAAAAAGGAAGTAGGAATTTTTACAAAACTTATTTAAATAAGTTTTAAAAATTTAATTAAATAAAAACAAAAAACTAAAAAAATTAAGAACAACTTAAATAAACCGAAAATGACCGGACATTCTCTTTTATTATTAAACTAAAAAATATTTTTTTTTTTATTTATTTATTTATTTTTTTTTTTTTTTGATAAACTCTTTTTTTCAATTCAACATCTTCTCCCTCCTTAAACAAAAAATCCAATTTATGAAATATATTTTTAATTTTTAAGAATCGTTTTTGTGGTCCAAAAACAAGTAAAAAACAATTTTTTTATACTTTAGACAAAGAAACTGAAACTCAGTTTCTCTACAAATTGTGTTACAAAGAAATTTTTTCCTGCTGCGGAATTTAAATCAAAAGTTTCAATCAAACACGAAAGAAATGAATTATATTTGCAACCAGCTATAGGTAAATTAATCAGACTTAAAAAAAGTAAAAGCAAAACAAGAAAACGGAAAAAACAAACAAAACAAATAAATAATTTTTTTGATGTTTACGAAGACATTGAATTTTAATGTAAAAACCATAATTAAACGGTTTACTTCAAACTTTGTTTTATATCGTATTTTTATAGCATAAAACATAAAAAAAATTCTAAAAAATATAAAATAAAAAACTAATCCGTAAGTTATTTAAAATTCCACCAAATCAAACTCGAGAAAATGCAAATAAATAATAGAAATATAAAAAAATAAAATAAAACACAATGCAATAAATGAACATGGCCTACAACTACGAACTAGGCTACGAAAATAAAAATAAAAAAACAGAGTTCAATAAAAAAAAATAAAATAGAATAAAACATAAATAAATAAAGTAAAACACAATAAAATAATATGAAATAAAATAATATAAAATGAAAAAATTAAATAGAATAAAAAAATTGAATCAAAACAAAATAAAATAAATAAATGAAAGTGAAAAAATAAAATAAAATAAATTAAAATAGCATAAAATAAAATAAAATTAAATAAAATAAAATAAAATAAAAAAAATAAAATAAAATATTTTGTTTTATAAAATATATAAAATATATATAAAATATAATAAAATATTTTGTTTTAGTTTTATAAAGTAAAGTAAAATAAACTAAAATAAAATAAAAAAGTAAAGTAGAATAAAGTAAATTAAAAAAAATAAAATAAAGTAAAACAAAAAAAAACTAAAAAAAATTAAAACAAAATAAAATAAAATTAAATAAAATAAAATAATATAAAATAAAATATTTGTTGTTCTTAGGATTGATGATTAACTTATATCGGAATTGTGGAATGTAAGGTTTTTTTGTCTCTTAGTGATTTAAGGAGAGTTAGAGTACTTATTGCACCCTGTTACAAAGTAAAAGCGTGCTCTGCACCCAACTCAATTGTCCTTGGGTATGTAGGGCACCTTAATCAATTTGACAAAGGTGTTGATGAAGATACATGGCGTATCAGAAATCATGATCCATCAAGCCAGTCAAAGTGTTCTGAGTGTTAACACACACTTGATCAACTTTCATAAGTTCTTTCTATGCTATTCTTTGAATAGAAAGAATCATATATGATCTCGATCTAGAAGATGTTCGAACAATCACGATTAAAATAGTGTAAAATTTAAGTAAATAAAATAAAATAAAACAAAATAAAATTAAATTAAAATAAAATAAAAAAATAAAATAACATAAAATAAAATAATAAATAAATAATAAAATAAATTAAAGCAAAATAAAATATAATACAATATACTAAAATAAAATTAAACAAAACAAATTAAAATAAAATAAATAAAACAAAGTCAAGAAATAAAATAGAATATAGTAAAATAAAAAAATGAAATAAAACAAATCAAAATAAAATAAAGTAAAAAAATATAATAAAACAAAATTTAAAAATAAAAAATAAAATCAAAAAAAATTAAATTAAAGAAAATAGAAAGTAAAATAAAATTAACTAAAACAAACAATACAAAATAATATAAAATAAAGTAAAAAAAAAATTAATTGAAATGAAATGGAAAATAATAAAATAAAATATATCAAAATGAAAAAGTGTGAAAAGTATGAATCAAAATATAATTAACTAAAATAAAATTGAAAAAATAGGAAAAAACAAAACAAATTAAATAAAATACAAAATATATTTAACTAAAAAAATCAAAATATATAAATTGATAAAAAAAATTATAAAATACAATACATTAAACGATATAAAACAAGATCAAGTAATACAAAACAAAATAAACTAACATGAAACGAAATCAGCAATATAATGATAAATAAAAAAAAACAAAATAAAATTATATAAAATAAAATTAAATTAAATAAAAAAATTAGAAACAACAATAATTATTACATAATAAATTTGCCCATGAATGTTCCATAAAAGAACAATGCAATCTTCTAACTTATCAATGAGTGCTCTCCGATTCAAGTTTCAGCTCAATTAATCCTGAAGGAAACTTATAAATAAAAATAACGCAAACTAACGAAACTGGAGTAAAATTAATTACAACAAAATAAATCAGCACAAAATCAAACCAAACCAAAAAAATAAAATACAATTAACAAAAAATATTATAAATTAAATTTAAGGAATAAGAAATTATACTAAATAAAATTTAAAATAACATAATATAAAAATATTAAATCTAATAAAATAAATTTATGACAAAAAATAACATACAGCAAAAAAGCATCATATTATAAAAACAAAACATTAAAATGAAAAATATAATTCAAAAAGTTGAATATAAAATAAAAAGTTAATTTATAATATATATAAAAAATTAGGGAAAAATAACTTGAATATATTGCGAATACTTATAATACAATAAAATAAATACGTAATATGCTAAAAAATAAAAAAGGTTAGATACGAATACAATGTACTAAACATAATAAAATAAGACAAACAAATAAACCATAATAAAATACAAACAATGAAAATAAAACTAAATATAGAAAATAATAATATACAAAATAACATTATATAATATAACAAAAAATGGAACAACAAAAATAAAATTAAATAAACCGGAAATAAACATAAAACAAAACAAATAAAATTAAAAATAAAATATAATTTAATTTAAAACAAGCAAAATTTTTGTAAAAAGAATAAACAAATAGTATAAAACAAAAATTTTGGTAAAAGAAGAAAGAAATGAAAAGAAAAGTGAAGAATAAATAAGAAGAAGAAGAAACAACATAAAGTAAAATAAGATAAAACAGAAATATTAAATGATATAAAGAAACAAAATTAAAACGAAAATTATTTATTACACAATAAAAAAATTCGAAGCAATAAAAAAGGTTTAAATAAGGTAAAACAAACAGAGGAATATCAAAGAAATAATAAAATTAAATAAAATATATATAAAAAAGGTTACGACAACAAATAGAATACTTTTAAAAACAATAATTAAATAAAAATTATACACAAATATTATATAAAATCATGAAAATTAGTATAAAAATACTTATGTATGTTAAAATATAAGAATCACAAAATAAAACAAAACAATGTAAATTAAAATAAAATAACAAAATATAAAATGAAAATAACTCAAGAAAATAAAATAATATTAAATAAAATAAAATAAAAAAAAAATAAAGTAAACAAAAATTAAATAAAAATTAAAGAAAATAAAATAAAACAAAATAAATTAAAAAATAAAAGGTAATACATTTTAAAATAAAGGAAATGGTTAAAACAAAAAAAAAATAAAAAACAAGTATCATAGAATGACAAAAATATATATATATATAAACAAAAAAAGTTCAAACAAACTAATATAGTGAATAAAATAAAAAATAATATTAAACAAAACAAAAATTCAATAATATTAAACTTAAACAAGTAAAATATTTTAAAACAAAAAAATATTTGCAATGAAAACAGGAATAAAAAAAATAGATATAAATAAAAAAGAAAATAAAACAAGATAAAATTAAAAAAAATAAAATAACGTAAAGAGCTTCGACAAATTAAATTAAAACAAAAGAACGTTGAATAAAATAAAATAATATCAAACTAACAAAGTAAAATATTTTAAACAGAGAAATGTTGAAAACAAAAATAATAAAAATAAAATATTTAAAAACAAAATAACATTAAAAAAACAAAAAAATAAAACAAAGGGATTAGACAAATTTAATAAAATCAAAAAAAAGTAAAGTAAAATAAAAAATAAGTTAAAATAAAACAAAACAAGGAAAAATAAAATAAGATAACATCAAATAAAATAAAATTATATAAAAAAAAATAATAGTAAACAAAAAGAACTTAAAACAAACATATCAAGTATAGAATATTAAAGAACAAATAAATTAAATAAAATAAAACAAAATTTTAAATAAAATAAATGAAAATGGCATTAATAATAAAGATAAATTAAAATAAAAAAGATATTTGACAAATTTAATTAAAATAAAAGATCGTTCAATAAAATATGTTAAATGAAATAAAATGGTATTAAATAAAAAAAAATAAAAAATAAATTAAAATAAAAAAATATTTTACAAACAAAAAGTAAAAAAAATTAAATATTTTAAAACAAAAAATGTATAAAACACAAATGTTAAAATTAACATATTTGATAATAAAAAAATCAAAAACAAAAGTTTGAACAAATTTAAATAAAACAAAAGAAAAAAATATAAAAAACTATAATAACTTTTAATAAAATAAAGTTACATAAAATAAAATAATGAACATTTAAACATAAATACCAATAAATACAAATACTGCATTATGTATTGTGTCAAGGAACTCAATATTTAAATCAAAAGAATTTAAACCTTTTATTTAATAATAGTGAAAATTAAAGAAATAAAAATTCATTGTTCAAAACTTAAAAGTAAAAATTCAATTGGAAATTGGAACCCATTATATATTAAAACGAAGAAAAGTAACTAGAATAAAATAATACACACAATAATAACAAAATCAAACAGACAAATAATGGGGGTAGAGATGAATATGAAAAATTAAGTTACGATCATTATCACCATTGAAAATCAAAATCTAAAAATTTGACTTGAAAATTATAAGATTGGAACGGGAAATTTCTTTTGAAGTCAAAGAATATTTAATCTCGAAAGTTAATTACATTATGCACATTCGACTATAAGATTGCAGATAATGAATTAATAAAAAAAAAGATATATGCAACGTCATTCAGAATTCAGAACAAAAATGTTATATAATTTTTCAAAATTTTTTGTAAATAAAACTTTGCAAAGGAATAAAATTTCAAAGAAATATTCTACAGAAACGAAATTTTAAAATATTCTGCAGAAAAAATTTTGGATAAGATAAAAATTAATAAAATGTTCACGTGTTTTGCTCAAAATTTATTCGGTCTTGAAAAAATTTATACAATCTTTAAAAATAGGGTTTTTTGTTTTTATATTTGTAATAGAAACAGAACCCTACGGTCTGCAGCCGCACTATATCTGATTGAAGGATTTATTCCAAGACAGAAAAATTTAGCGCAAAATGTCTGTACAAAACTTTAAATTAAACATAATAAACCAAAATTGTGAACCAGGGAGTAAATATTTAAATAAATAATACGAAAAACTAACCCGTTATAATAAAGGTGTAATGAATTTAAATTTAAGAGTTTAACTTAATACGTGGAAATAAAAAGTCTGAACATAAAGAAACATAGGCATTCAAAGTTGAAAATAATTGTAAAACAAAAAATACATAGGAAAATTAATAGAATAAATATTCTAAAATCATAACAAAGTATTGAAAATACAGAACTGCCATGTATTCAGTTCTATACTTTCAATGCAATCAATAAAAAAGTTGGAAAAACATAAGTATCGAAAATTAAAAATGAATATAAAATGATTTCAAAAACATTAAAAAAAAATCCAAAAATTCTTAAAAATATTCCAAAACTTAAAAGTGTAATATATAAGAAAGAAAGAAATCAAGAAAAAAAATTCAACAATTTGAATAAACAAGTAGAAAAATCCAATGTATAAATGAGAATAAAAAAATAAAGTGAAAAGTGTCAAGATTTAAAAAAAAAAATAAATTCTAATTAATGTGATGAAAGTGGAAATGGAAAAAATTATTTAATGAGAGAAAAAATTCTTGGAAAATATTTTTGTTAAGTAACCAAACCAAAGTTTAATCAATAAATCCTAGGATTGTGAATTTATTACATTGAACGCAAGAAAAACTTAATTGGAGAACAAATTAGAACTGTTACAATGTTTTTAAGAGTAAGCAGACAATACATATTATCATAGTCTTAAAAAAAACATAAACAAAATAAAGCGTAAAAAAGAACATTTAATAAAAAAAAATTCTATCAGAAGAGTGATCGGAGTGAATTAAAAAAACAAAGTTTATATTTCCTAAAGAACCTGTGAAAAAATGATAATTTGTTTAAAGTTGTCGAATTGCGTAATCACAATGGACTAAAATGTCTAAGAGAGCCTGATGACAGATTGCCATTTCAAGCGAGGTGAGTTTGTAAACGAAACTGATTATTTCTTAAATTCAAGGCATGTCAATGAAAAGAAAAGAAAAAAAAAATAAATCAAAACAAATAGAAATGTTATATATTATTATTAGTTAAGTTATATTATATTATTAAACTAAAATATAATTAAAATAATTCTATTTTAATTGGAGGAAAATGAATAAATATGAATATAAATCATAATAAATTAAAAAAGATTATATTTACTAGTAATAATAAAAAAAATATAGAAAGCATATTTCTAACACGAAAGGAATACTTCCAAAAAATCTAGGGCAAGTTACATATTGAGACATTATTTAAGTGAGCTCAATTAAAATATCCCAAAAATTAAAAAAAAGTATTTTTTAATTTGTTTCTCTTTCGACATGAGCTCAATGATCGGAGATGCAAATGGAAAAGGAAAGCCAAAGATAGCAACACACAAAAACCACTATGGGACGCGTTTCGTCTTTGATTAGAGGACTTTTCAACCATATTAGGTGAGATGGCTTCAAGGGTCGTGCGTTGGTATGTTGTATTTGAAACGTATTTAATTGCGAAAACGCATCTATGATACAATACCACATTAACCAAGCTCGGCAACTCTGCTTATTAGCTGTACTTTTTCCAACGCATTTATTTTTGAGTAATGGCAGACATTCTGTCTGTGGTAAATTACACTTCTTCTGTACCACACATGATTTGGATCATCTGTTGGAAGTTGTATTGATGGCTTCGAACGCTAAGACAACGGCAATACCTCACGCTGTTGCTTCGTGTGCCCAGGTTCGAATCGCGGCCGGCAATCTTTGGCTTTCCTTTTCCATTTGCATCTCCGATCATTGAGCTCGTCTCGAAAGAGAAACAAACAAAAAAAGTATTTTAAATGATAAAAGAAAAATAAACAAAATATAAAAATTTTGAAAATAAACGGTAATGATAATGATTATTAAAAAAACAATATAAGAAAGATATTAAAATTAAAATCATGTTACTAAATTGATGGTATCTCGTATTTGAAAAAAAAAATAAACCTTTCAAATTAAAAAACCAGAAAAAAATTAAATAATATATAACATAAAACTTGTTACTATATGATCCCCTAATGAGCACATTAAAAATATATTATATTTATTATTATAAACTCTTAAAAAGATCTATCTAATTTAAAAAAATATATATTTAAATTAAAATGTCACAATAAATTTCAATAAACAAACCAAACATTTTCTGAAATGAAAAAAGTAAAAAAAAACATAAAAATTGTCAAGGCACAAAGGAGTAACAAAAATGTAAACAAATAAAAACAAAATATTTTTAATATTATAAAATTGTTTTTTTATTGAAAACAAAAATGAATTTAAAATAAATATCACAAAAATTAAAATAAATGAAATTTTTGAAATTATACAAAAAATTTAAAGAGAAAAATTATAAATAATTATTAAATAAAATTTAAATTAAAAATTATTTCTTATAAAAAAGATGGTTTGAAAAAATTAAAAAAAGTAATTAATTTTGTTTAAAAATTTAGTAAAATTTATAATCAAACTGCAAGCAAATAAAAAATATTGAAAAATGTAAAAAAATATAACATTGAAATTGAAAAGGAAGGCATTCACGATCTACTAAAATAAGACAAATGTGGTTAAGGCTTTGGTGAAAAAGATTTTTTTGTTTGAAAATAAAAATTTGAAGAAAAAACTGAATTTTTAAAACAAAAAAATAATAAATAAAATTTTTATAGAAAAAAAAATATATTAGAAAAAAAATGTAATGCATGTATTTTCTAATGGCTTGAAATTATTGGCTTTGGTTTATGATTTGGAGATTTTGCAATGATTTTCAATCTACAATAGTGCTTAAGTTGCACTCATTGTTCTTCCCATTAAAACTTTAATTAAAAATGAATAAATTGATTATTTTTTGCATGGCTGTAATAAGGGTTAAAAAACAGTTTTCCAATTTGGTGGCAAGAAAAATAATTTTTTTTTTTATGAAAAAAAAAATGAAACAAAATTAAATTTTAATTGTTTTTTTTTCAAATTAACTAACAAAAATATAATTTTTTATAAAAAAAAAAAACATGAAAATAAAAAAAATTAATTTTAATTATTTTTTGCTGTGACCAAAAAAAACATTTTTTTTATAAAAAAAAAATCATTAAAAATAAATTTGTCGTTTTTTGTCATTACGAAATGATATTAAATTAAAAACATAATTTGGCAAGAAATACCAATATTATGCTCGCGAACGCCTCCAACAAATTTTGTTTTTTGTATATACTGATTTTGAAAACATTAAATTTTTTGTAATGAAAATAAAACCAAAATAAATTTTATGAAAAATTTAAATTAAATTTAAAATAGGATAAAAAAATATATATAGTAAAAATTTATAAATAATAATTTGGTAGGGCATTAGAAAGAGATGTACAATCTTAAAACTAGATTTTTCAAAAATTATTAAAAAAAAATTTGGAAAAAAATAATCGTAATAAAGAATAGTTATAAAGCATATTTTCTGTATACAGATGGGCAAGAAAAAAGTTTCAAATTTGATATTAACAAACAACACTTATATTAGTTATGTATATGAAAAAAGTATATAAAAATTAGGAATATAGTTTGAAATAGGAATTTGTAAAGAAGATACCATGTTTGAATAAAGAGTTTCATATGTAAAGTGAATAAAATAATCATAAAGAAATAATATCAGATTTGGATTAAAAAGTATGAAAATGTTAAGAAATATATATTTTTTAAATATATGAAACAGATTTTTTGAATGTATGAAATTTACATTTTTAATATATATATATTTTCTTATTTTTCAAATAAGCAATTTAAAAACAAACATGAAATCTTTGCTTCAACATGATATCAGTTTAGATTTGTTATAGATTTGACTTTAAAACTATATAAAGTACAGATGAATAGTAGCAGTAACACTATGTAATAAAGTTATAAAAATGGCAAAAAGGAATTTTGAAAGGAAAAAATGTAGGAAAAAAAATTTGTAACAATGCAAAACATTTTTAAAATTTAATTGAATTTTCAAAATTTATGTTACTTATATTTTGATTAAAAAATCATAAAAAATTGTAAGAAGTAAAATATGGATTGAAAAAATTTTAACGGAGCATAGCATATTATAAAATTGATATCAAATGGAGTTGGTACGAAATGTTAAATATTCAAAAAGTTTCATACAAAATGTATAATTTGGATTATTGTAAGTTCTGTCCGTTAGATTTGTACAAAAATATAATTTGGTTTACTATAAGTTCTGTTCCGTAATTTGTGATAGAGTTGAGAAATTCGTAGCATTTACATGCTTCCTGTGAAGGTTAGGGGGTAAGGCATAATCCTTGATGTGATTTCTTATGCTGATGATGTTATGATCTTGCCAAAGGCTTGATGGCTATAGTAAAAAGAAGAGAAAAATATATTATAGTAATATTAATTGAAAAAAATGTCTGGAAATATTTTATATGTGTTCTACATAAGAACTAAGGAAATAACGAGTCTTAGGAATTTATTCCACTATGCCAGGATGTTATTCCACAACATGTTTTGCACAGATTTGTCAATTGTTCTTTATAAACTCATAGACTACAAGGTCTCTCTATCTACGCGTATAGCTAGCCCTTATCTTTAACCTTAACATTAAAACGGATAGCATTATTATGTAAAATATTCCCCGGAAAATTTGTATTTGCTATTTAATCAATATCTCGCAATTTTCCACAGCACCATGTTATCTAGAGAAGGTTCTAGTTTTACAGAAGCTATCACCGCATTAGCATCCGGTATTCAGAGGTTATGAATGGGGTGGTAGGTAGAGCAGGCCAAATATCGATTGCACTATCGATATCTTGTTTTTTGTCTGAATATCGATTGATATTTTTCCTATCGATACTATTGGCAAAGTTAAGTATTTTCCAAAAAATTAAAATCTTGTACAATGATTTCTCTCCTATCTTTCAACTGACTTTATTAAATTTGTTTTGTTTATTTCTCTTTCGAGACGAGCTCAATGATCGGATATATTCCTTGCAAATGAAAAAGGAAAGCCAGGGAGAGTACCACATACCAACCACTATGGGACGCCTTTCATCCTTGGTTAGAAGACTTTTCAACCATATTAGGTTTCAAGGCCGTGCGTTGTTATGTTATATTTGAATCGTATTAATTGCGAAAACGCATCTATAATACAATTACCACATTAACCACGCTCGACAACCCTGTCTATTAGCTGTACTTTTTCCCAATGCATCTGTTTTTTTTTCACTAAGTCTGTGCATTGATATTGCTTCTATAAAAATCAATAAGATATATCGAAAATATTGAATGTTGCGATAATCGATTTGCCAGCTCTAGTGATAGGTCAATGGATATAATTATGAGAAGATGGTCTGATTCCAATGAAATAACCTGTTGCCACGAAATGTTATTTACAGACCAGGTGGCGCACTAAAAATGTCTGTCTGTTGCTATCGGACATAATTCATACTCATAAACATTGCTAAACGTAGACATATATTTGAATAAGTGTCCTTGAAATGGCCCGAAACTCTAATTTTAACACTCGCTTTGAAACACTGTCAAGAATCCCTGATCAAAGTTTTGTCTTGTAAACATTCCAGCCATATTGGTAAAATTTAGGTTATATTCTTCATTACTCTTGCATTTCAAAACACCACCAAATATGTTTGAAAAGTGTTTAAATTCCCATACTCATAAATTAGCAAAATGGAAAAAGGTGGTTATTCCTTTTGTGTTGCTAAATAAAACAACCCCTTATTAAATTACCTAATTCTGCTACAACAAAATAGCGAAGAAAGACCACACGCAACTTTTGCTGCTGTAACCTTGAAATTTATAAGAGCCCCTATTTACTGTAAGCTTCGCTCTTATTGCGTATCGCACATAAGGCATAAAGCTTTAAAAGTACATGGGTCAATTATTATAACATATTGTCCTTTGACAAGGGATGAAAAGGAAACGCAGCGAAACTAAAACAAACCCGGCAGATGAGCTTGTGCAAAATATTTTCTATTGCGCGCCTTTATTTTGCATTGTCATTCGTTCGAGCAGATGGCGGAAGTTCATTTTAGGATGGTGGCAGGACATCTGTTTTTGTTAGAAAATTGTGCGATTTATTGTTTAAGCAACAAAGCCGGCATTTCAATAGGTTATACTCTATAAGTTGTCGATAAGAACATATTTAATTTTACAAAATGTTCGCAAAGTTCAATAGTTCTCTAAAGACAAAATTTTAATGCAATTTTCTTTAAAGTTAAAATTTTTATGAAATGTTCTCCGAAGACAAAAATTTTAATGAAATTTTCCTTAAAAAAATATCAATGAAATAGTTTGTAAGAAAAAGCATATACAAAGTCTTATTTGTTTCAGCAGGACGAAGAAATCCAACAACGAAAAGCAACAACCAACAGAAAAAACTTCAAAAAAATTAGGACAAAAATGTCAATAAAAATTTTTACTAGAAAAGTTGAATTGAAATTCTTTCTAAAAAAATCGATTGAAATTTTTTCAAAACAAAAATGTTGAAATTATCTCCTAAAAAATATTTTAATGATATTTTCTAAAACCAAAAATTCTATGATATTTTCTTTATACTAAAATTTTCCATCAAGTTTGGGTAAAATTTTTGATGAAATTTTTCTTAAAAAAATTTTACCCAAATTTTTTACAAAGAAAAGTTTTCATTGGAATTTGCCTACAGTCATATCTTTCATTGAACAGAAAAATTGTCATGAACTTTTTTCCAATCAAGTTTCAATCACATTTTCTCAAAAGATAAGAATATGATGAAATTTTCTCCAGGCCGAATCTTGGGTACCTACCGCCTTGGATTCCGCTAAAAATTTACCCTTCTTAGCTGAGTTTGCATTTGTCTTCGGGATATCGGTACTTATGGGGGCTTATATCACCATATTGACCAATTCGGATAAAACTTGGTACTGATGTTGAAATCATAAGATAGACTTTTGAGCTCAGTCGAATCAGGTGAAAATTTTGGCTTCTAAGGGCCGAAGAAGTCAAATCTGGGGATTGGTTTATATGGGGGCTATATTTGTTTATAGACCGATTCGAATCATACTTGGAATGGATGCTGGAAGTCATAACTCAAGTTTTTAATTCCAATTTCAACCAAATCGAGTTAAAATTTAGCTTCTAAGGGCTCAAGAAGTCAACTCCGGGGATCTGTTATTATGGGGGCTATGTCTGTTTATAGACCGATTCGAATCATACTTGGATGTTGGAAGTCATGTCTCAAGTCATTATTCCAAATTATAGCTAAATCGGCTAAAAATTGAGGCTCCTAAGGTTTATATGGGGGATATGTCCAAATCTGAAATCCGATATGACCCGTTTGAAATCCCCAACGACCTATTTCAATAAAAAGTATCTGTGCGACTCAGAATATCGATAGGATCCTGAATGTATATAATTTATGGGGTTGCAGATCAATATTTCGATGTGTTACAAACGGAATGAATAGATTAGTATACCCCCGTCCCATGGTGGTGGGTATAAAAATCAGAATATCGTTTTATATAGAACCAATATCAATGCACAGAACGAATAGTTCCATCGTTATTTTGCCAATTATATTTCAAATATCTGAATTCAAATCCCAGTGAAAACATTATTAGGTCCATACCAAGTATGGTTGAAAATGGTTGATATTTAATCTAGCTCCTCGTCTTTACTTCGGACGTGCCTAAATGCCCTTTCTCTGAGAGTTATTTAGTATCCCCACTGCTTGTTAGTATCCTCACTGATGATTTTACTTACTCAGATGATCATGAATATCTCTTAAAGATATATACCCACTATGATGTTTGGAAATTGATCTCATGACATATTATGTCGATCTAGCCATGTCAGTCCATCCGTCCGTCTGTCCGTCTTTCCGTGTCTTGACTTCCAACAACTTCTCCAAGCATGGTCTAAATCGGTTGATAGTCTGATATAGCTGCCATATAAACCATCCTCTCCATTTGACTTTCTGAGCAATCGGTTGAGGGCGCAATTATTACTCGATTTGCCTGAAATTTTAAAGATGGTGGTTTTCTATGACTTTAACAGCCATCACAAGTTCGGTCCACATCGGTCAATAACTTGATATAGCTCGTATATATTTGAAAAAATCATTCAAAGAACTTGACAAATGCAATCCAAGGTGGAGGGTATATACGATTTAGCCCGGCCTAACTGAGCATGCTTTTATTTGTTTTCTATATCACATGTATTTTAATTTCCATGACTATTTAAGGTTAATTCTTAATGCAAATTTTTATTTATACATTAATTTAAATAAAAAAAAATATATTTATAGTTGCTTTTTTCTACTTACTCCGAGTTTATGGCATTCAGTATTGTTTTGTCATTTATTACATGATGTCCAACTGATTTATGTCCAACTTTCTGCCATGATGGGATGATCATTGATTTATTCGAAAGCAATAATTTAGACTCGAAACTATGAAATTTCAAAACAGCTAGGCTCTTTCCAGATTCTTGCTTTGTAACCATGACATCTAAACTGGATTTTTGTAGAATAAACTTAATTTAGTTCACAATTTGGCATGATCATAGTTGATCATGTTGTTATAGGCGCCTATGGTTTGTATTTGTTCTTTGAGTGTAGTTGAATATGTGAGTGGTTGTTCAAAAATAACAATCAATTAACCGATTGTTATGGGTAATGGGTTTCTATTACTTTTTGATGATTTGAATTATATTTTTTGTATATTACGAAACACTTTCTTTTGGTTAATGAATTTATGTTGACGAATGTTGTATTTGGTGACCTCTATTTCTAAGCCTCCCAATTAATGGGAGGCTTCTTGAGGGAGCACAAAATTTGGGTTTCCTGAATTGAAACTATTTTTTTGATGTTAACTTTATGGTCTTGCAACTGACACTGCCATTCCTCCAGAACGGAGCTGACCTTTTATACTTGAAGTGACGCTGAAAGAAAAACCCACCACCAAAAAGATCTTGCACGTAAATTAATACACATCGTCTCTCAACCATTTGCCACATTGAACCATTCTACAAATTGTTGATTTAGAATAAGAAACGACGCAATTTCTATAATAATAGGGGGTTATGACTGAGAGTGATGGAAAATGAGAAGTATGAGTCATGGTAAAGAATGGACAATGACAATTGCAAATGTCCCCATATATTTCAGATAAAGTTTCTCTTAAGAAAAAATGTTAGTAAAATTTTCTCTAAAGAAATTTTATTGAAATAGTTTATGAGGATAAAATTTCAGGCAAATTTTCTAAAAAGGGAAAATTTCACTGAAATTTTATGGTTAGAGAAAATTTCATTCGGTTTTTGGATTTACTTCCAGTCTATACCATTGTTTTGTGTTTTTATAACAAAAACACTATAAAGAGTATGCCGAGACTCTGAGTACAAAAAGTATTGGACAGGCTGCAATGATCGCGATTTCAACCTTACCAAAGCCCTCGTCAGATAGTTATGACACTAAAAGATTAGATAGTGAGCAGTTAGTCTTGTAAGTCAAAATTTAGTATTTAGAGCGCACAACAAGCCGATTACTGGCTAAGGTATATGTCCATAGTAACATGGAGCGGATTAATATCCGCACCCTCTTTGCAACCTATCCTAGTCAACATTTGCTTTTAGCGCAGTAAGAAAATATTAAAATCCAGAAACCAACATCTCTTTAAAAAGACATCCATTATACACTTTTGCAGGCGTTTGAACCAATTGTCGAAGCAATTTTGCCTCTCTGATTGCCATGCATTCTGAATGCATGCAACCGCTTCTTTAAATGTCGAAAAACGTTGAACTTTCATTTTATTTTTTACGTACGGGAATAAAAAGAAGTCATTCGGTGCCAAGTCAGGACTATAAGGCGGATTTGAGTGCTGAAAAATGCAGTTATTTAAGACGATGTGGAGAGCTCGCCTTGTGGTGGTGAAGAATGATCCCTCTTCGGCGGTTGGTTTTCCTGATTTCTTGGAAGACAATTGGCAAACAAATGGTTGTGTACCACTCAAAATTGACTGTTCCGCATTGTTCTAGTGGAACGATTGCGACATGTCCACTTTGTTCCGAAAAAACAGGCGATCATTTGCTTGGAAGTGCTTCGTGTGCGAGCAACTTTTGTTGGATTTGGCTTATCTTGAAACACTCATACAGTCGACTGCTGTTTACTTTCGAGCTCATCCGCGTAAATTCGCGATTAATCACTTATCACGATGTCATAGACGTGTTTCATAGCACTGAGGGTTCTGAGTACATATGACCTCAAAAATGTCAAGCTTTACGATAGAGCTGTCAGTTGGCAGATTGCAACACAAGGGTTATCCAATCTCGAAATATAAAAGGCAACCCTCGTACAATGATCTCGATTACAGCCCTACTAGGGGCCTCATCAGATTGTTTTGCCAGAGAAAATTTGATTGAAAATTGACTTTAGAGGAACTTTAAATGCAATATTCCCTTTAGAGAAAATTTCATTGAAATATTGTCTTTAGAGAAAATTCCATTGAAATTTTGTCTTTAGAGAAAATTTCATTGAAATTTTGTCTTTAGAGAAAATTTCATTGAAATTTTGTCTTTAGAGAAAATTTCATTAAAATTTTGTCTTTAGAAAAAATTTCCTTAAAATTTTGTCTTTAGAGAAAATTTCATTAAAATTTTGTCTTTAGAGAAAATTTCATTAAAATTTTGTCTTTAGAGAAAATTTCATTAAAATTTTGTCTTTAGAGAAATTTTCATGAAATTTTGTTTTTAGAAAAAATTTCTATACAATTTTGTGTTTAGGTAAAATGTCACCACAAATCCCACTGACATTTGGTCATTACCCATCACACCACTCAATCACCCCCCAAAAAACTACTGGACAAATTTTAAGGGTGATTTTTATTGTTTAGGTTTGATGAAATTATGCTGGTGCCACATACGAGTATGTTCTCGCAGCAACAACATGAAATTTCGCTTACCAAGGGAATGCTGATGACTGAAAGGCAAGGGCTTGGGAACCAATGGCATTCATGATCATTGCCGTTTATTCTAGTAATGTGAGGCGGGTAGACGGACAGACATACAAATGCGCGCAATCGTGAAATGATGAAATACTTTGGCTTAAGAAAAAAGGGGAAGGTAATGGAAATTGTGCTGGTATTGATGAAAAAATCCCTGAAAGGGAAATCTTTCTCTCACATTGTTGCAATGGTTAGATAAACGGGTGCGGTAACAGAATTTAAGTGGCTGCAACAGTGGCATTGGCAACAGCAACTGGTAAGGCAGCCAGTGGGAAAATGTGTCCCCCCGCCAAAGCAAATCATAACACCGTAACGCCGGGTTGAAGCTGTAAACTGCGTATTTTGGCTGTTTCTTTATATGAATTTGATTATAATATTTTCCATTTTTATGGAAATGTTTGGGATCCTTTTACTTCCGCTGTAATGGAAATTAGTTTTGGTTGTTTTGAATGTGAGAACGCATACAATAACTGTGAGAGCGTTGTTTTTTTATTGTTTTCAGTTTTGGGCACTTGAAGAGTGGGAAAAGTTTGGATCAGTGCAGCAGTAGCTTGGCGGTTTCCTTTGTTGAAGGATTAGTTTTCTTTTTTCCTAATTCACAGGTATGAGAGACTTTCTCAATTCCCTCATAAGAAGCTAAAGAAGTTTTCAATGATTATTGTTTTGCCAAGATTACAATCTTTCTATTATTTTCTATTGAGCTGACTATTAGACAAAGGTTGCATTGTTGGAAAAAATATGAGATCGCATTTCTTTATTGATTTCAAGTACATATATGCTCGTACACATTACTATTATGGTTCTATCAATGAAACGAAGAAAAAATACATCCTTTTTAATAATGTAAGACCAGGTGTTTTTAACCAAAACAATAGACCAACCATAATCATGCAATTTCTCGAAATATTAGCTTTCTTTTCTATTGGCTAAGGAGAGGTATCGACAGAAAAGAAAAAAACGACTAACTTCTATTCTGCAGGAAGAAGAGAGAAATAGAAGCCAGCGAGTGTGAGCGAATCTTGCTCTTCAGGGCTGAAGTAAAGTCTAAAAATTCTATTGGGTTGCCCAAAAATTAATTGCGGATTTTTTAAAAGAAAGTAAATGCATTTTTAATAAAACTTAGAATGAACTTTAATCAAATATACTTTTTTTACACTTTTTTTCTAAAGCAAGCTAAAAGTAACAGCTGATAACTGACAGAAGAAAGAATGCAATTACAGAGTCACAAGCTGTGAAAAAATTTGTCAATGCCGACTATATGAAAAATCCGCAATTACTTTTTGGGCAACCAATATCAAGATATTAAACACCAAACCAATGACTTTGGTACAGTCATACCCTCGCAGAGACAAAGAAGCAAATATGGTAACAGATACAGATAGTGAGCTTAGAATATTGAAAGAACATTTTCCCCAGCTGTTGGTAACCGATAGTGACGCAGACGAGGATGCCAAAGAATCGATATCTGATGATGGTATAAGCGTTAGCCTAGTCAGCAATATTCGGAATGAAGAAAACAAGTAAAAACACATTAAGTTTGGTCGCCGAACTTGGGAAGGTCACCATCATGGATATGAATTTTATCTACATTTTGCAAATGTTTATACATTGATATACATTTTATCTAAATACATTTTGCTTTTGTCCGTGGCCTTATTAGGGCCTTACAACACACTATTCCCAATATCTGCGAAATCGAACAAAAATTTCACCTTTTATGGGGCCAAAACCCCTTAATCTGGAGATAGATCTAGATGTCATTTATAGACCAATGTGATCCAACCTCGACCATGCTCGACAGAGGAATCGAGGCTCCTTATACCAGGGGAAGCGCCATAGTGGCGCAGAGTCTAGCAACTACACCTTTGATGCCGAACGTCTGGGTTGAATTCACGACCACCTTTATAAAATATTTTTTGATTTTCTCACCAGTATTCGAATCCAGGCGTTCAGCGACATAGATGGACATGCTAACCTCTACGCTACCGTGGCCTCATGCAAACGCAATATTTAAGTGAATTGCCCCCAATCTTACGGGGGTTGATATAACAAGGCAGCAGGAGTCGATGGATTACCAACAGAACCATTCAAGACTGAAGTCAACACGTTAAAAAGGAGAATGCGCCTTATAAGCGTTCGTTTCCGGCCTTGAACGTTTCAAGTGGTAACCCATCAGCTCCTGCTGTATAGGAGAAGACAAGACAACCAAGTACAGAGCACTAAGTCTCTTTCTCATCGCATACAAAATACTTTCGAGCGCAAAGTTTGAGGGAATAAAATCTGAAGTCAAGCAGATATTTGGGCCTAATCTATGCTGCTTTTCATCAGGTTTATCCACAATAGACCAGATATGAACACCACGTCGCATTCAGGATAAGATCAAAGAAAAACTGATCGACATAAATGTTGAATTTCATGAAAATCGGTTCGGATTCGATTTTAACTCTTGGTGACATCTCAAACGCATTTTTTGACCAATCTTGCCAAAACTTTGCACAACGCTTTCCCTGTCTACTACCACATCATTGCAGAAGTTTGTTCGAAATCGGTTCAGATTTAGATATACCTCCCGTATAAATGTTCCTCCCAATTTGAGAAATATAAGAATTTAGTGCTCATTTTCTAATCGACTCTCTCGAAATTTCGCAGGAAAGATTTTCTTATGGCCCTTAATATATAAGATATAGCTGCCATATATGCATATCGCCCGATTTTCACCCCAAGAGCCACTGCAAGCTCATCTATTGACCAAACTTGGCAAAATTTTGCAGAACGCTTTACTCGACGACTACCACAATACCTAAGTTTGCTCGAAATCGGTTCAGATTTGGATATAGCTCCCATATATTGCATTGCAATAGCATATTTTTTTTACGTCATATTTTAGGAAACTTGCAATAATGTTGTCATTTGTCAACCGTGCTTTCTACAATTTGAATATATTGGGTTGCCCAAAAAGTAATTGCAGATTTTTCATATAGTCGGCGTTGACAAATGTTTTCACAGCTTGTGACTCTGTAATTGCATTCTTTCTTCTGTCAGTTATCAGCTGTTACTTTTAGCTTGCTTTAGAAAAAAAGTGTAAAAAAAGTATATTTGATTAAAGTTCATTCTAAGTTTTATTAAAAATGCATTTACTTTCTTTTAAAAAATCCGCAATTACTTTTTGGGCAACCCAATATTTGCTCGAAATTTGATACGGATTGTTTACAAACCCATCCGAAAACATCTGGCGAGGTTCATATAAATTGGTTCAGCATAAGATAAAGCTCCCACATTGTACTTTTAGGTTAGGTGTAGGGTACCATACAGTCGGCACAGACCGACTTTAATCTTTCCCTACTGGTTATTTAATAGCATCCGACAAATAGTTTAATTACAGATTTAGTTAAGAGTTTCATATACTACATTACTACTACTACTATACTACAACTCATTTTAATATAGACTATCTTACAAATTAATCTCAATGAAAATTCTTCTCAAATTACAAACATTTTAAAATCGAGCCATCGTTTGTACAAAAGTAACGTATTACTTAACTATCGATTAATAAATAATTTTAAAAACAACAACCGCCGTTGTCAAATATGCTGGTTTGGAAAAACGTCTGCATGGCATAGCGCCATCAATTCAAAGGAAATGTGTGCAACCCCCTACTCGGCGAACAATAACTACCGTTTTGAAAACATTTCAGACTCATTTAATTATCATCGTTGTTCTTCATACGAAGCCCTCGGATTGCCAGAAGGCTTTCGCTGAGCAATTCTCTAAGCAAAATGTAGCATTATACGGGCGGCGATGAGTGCCTGTAGTAGAAGTCGTTAAAATATCCGCATGTTCTTACTTATAGATATTCGCATGGATTTCTTTTTCAGCTGGAGGTGGTTAATAGACTTGTGCCTCACCTCAATTTTTAATGTGTGTTTTTATGTCATTTTGACATTTATGGCGGTAGCATTAACAACAGCACCGGTAGCTCAATAGATGAGTGAAACGCTTTCGATTTCATCCCTCATTGATGTGACTGACGATCTACGTCAAGGACGAATTTGAACTGGATTTTCTCATATGTAAACAGATATTTCTCCTAAGGGATCTTTTCGTTCTTAAAGAAATTTGTTGTATTTCACGAGGTCGCTGGAAGATGAATAAGAACTTTCTTGCTAGTAATTAGTATTTTTCAGTTGGCTACAGATGTTTATTCCGGTTTTATGCCCTAATTTAGGGGTTACGTAAACTCCCAAAAAATGTTTTAAAAGAAAAAAAGTTTTTAGTGATTGTCAGAAAGCAGCACTAGCGCCTTATGAAGCGCATCCATGCTGTTCAAAATAATTGCCTTTTATACCATAACCGGTTTGTTAAAATATCCTTCAAGCAAGGGTTCTTTTTCATAACAATTCCTTGATAATTACTCATAACAAAAACTACTTTTCACAACAGCATATTAAAGGGAGGTAGTCCTTTAATTGTTTACACGGTTTGTAGCAGATGAACTTCTCCGATTTCTTTGAAAACTAATAGTGACCTACTAAATTACTACTAAATTTCCCATGAACTTTTGATTAAAGAACAGGGGATACTTCCCTCATATCAATGAGTGCAGCCCAATAATATTTGAATCTCAAAAAATAATTGTAGAGTATCCTGAGACAATCCCATGGCAGCCGGCTGTACGTACCGGATTAACCCGATGAAGTCCTTCATCGGCTAGGGCTACCGCCTTAATGTACAACACACTGATATAACAACAACAGTGACCTCAGGAATAGCAATTGTCCCAAATCAAACTATATGGGATTTATATTTAGTTACGAACCGATTTTGATTTGAAATTCAGCAGAGGTTTTCATATGGGCAATAAACAATCCATTTTGTATACGCTTGCTTTCAACTGCAAATTTATAATGCCCACCATTTAATAGTCTATGACTGAATGATTTTTTTCTCCTTAAAAACTACTGCCAATTGGTTAAAATATTGTAATTAAACTTGATAGGTTTGATTTAAATGCACACAAAAAAAGCAATTTCATTCACATTTTTTCCTCTTTGTAATGCGAACACGTGAGGACTTTCAGGACAGAAAACTCCAGTACCGGCATCAAACGACGAAATTGTGAACCATCTCCTATTACTACAACTCGTTTTTCTCTTTGTCATGAATGAAATACTCTTCAGGTTCTTGCATGTCCAGAAATGAAGCTCTACGGGTATGTGCTTCACTATAATCAATGGATGGCAGGGTTGCCGCTGCGATCTTTTGTTAGACAGTTTTAATAGAACCGAACTTAGAAAAGATTTCGAAGATCTAGACCTACTACACTCCTTATCCAATTTCTAATACCTAATTTCGAAATGTGTATCTGCATTTGGTCTTTTAATCGGAGCTTTGAGATTAAAGTTGTTGAAGCCACATATTTTTATTTAGAGGTTATCGTCCCGGTCCATAGAACCGATAGCTGTGGGAACGTTATGGCCGTTGGTTACTTAAAGCCGCGAATAACACGCCTTGTCATATCGAGTATCCCAGGCACTCAGGCAAGAGCGGGTGTCGGCCGGTCTCTCACTTAAACTCTCCACTCGATAGCACTGATTGTCCGCGATTGCAATTGCAACTACTTCCTATACGAAGCATCCCATTATCTCCAATTATTATCTGTGGATCCTATAGCTCTCAGCTAAGCTTCTCGTGATGACTATGCAAATCCATTAAAGAACAGGGGCAAACTTCTCACACATCAATAAATGCCGTCCGATTTCCTCCATTTCATAGCCGATTCCGGTCGCAGTGCGACACCTATTGGCGGAGAAGTTTTTAGACGGCATAGTGCATCACAAATGTTGTCAGCATTAGGCGATAACCGCCGCATAAAGCGTCATAGGCAGACATGCTAACCTCTAAACGTATGTTTTGATACGCTCAACAACGTTCATACGATGCCAAAATTCTTCTTCCATACATTTTACGAAGAATCTTTCTTTTAAACACTTTTAGTACTACCTCGTCTCGGAACTGATCCTGTTTACGCATAGGTGATAACTACCGATATATAAGTTACCCATTCTGTAGGGGGTGACTTAACAGTTATCGCTGTCGGTGAATTTTTTGGGGTGATTCCAGACAGCAAATTGGATTGGAGACTGAACATGGGGTCAACGATTAGAAAGGCCTTTGAAGCATTGTATTCAGTGTCAGAAGTGAAACATGTCCATAACCTAAACAGGGTAGGAAGAGTCTCTCTAACATTTGTATCTAGGGCTATGGGAACCAATGCAACTGAGTTGTTAGAAGTTAGGTTGGGAATTCAGCCTATGGACTTGTGAATAAGGAAAACGGCGTAGAGAACTCTTCTCAGGTTATCGCAGCATGACTATATTTGAAAATAGTTCGACAGGAAAAACAAATGGCAACACTGGTGTTTAAAAAGTGAAAACATCCCAGCAAGAAGGCGAATACAGGTATGTGCGTAGGTAGGTATACGGAGCTTGGAATTATAAAAGCAGCTACGAGGAAGTATTTGGTAAACAACAACTTGACACACATTTCATTTTGTGTAATCACATAATCTCAATGGAGAAGGCAGACAGACACACGAACGTGCCGACCGATGACTGTCGATGGAATGGACATGCAGAGCAAGATAATGCAAAAAGATGCTGTGGGACCTCACACTTCCATATGTACCAGTGTGTGCAGATATATTTGATCAATTTCAGGCAAGTTAGTGCACAAAAACCAAATTTCAAAAAGATAGGCAATGAGTTTCCAAAGAAATGGAAAACATATTTTAAATTAGGATTATATTTTAAAATAAAACTGCAGTGATAGTTTTTGTTGGTCAGTATAGTAGTTTAATCATATTTTACACTTTCGATTCAATATAAAATTTTCACCCGCCTATTAGGTGTTTATAATCAGAAACAGATACCAAAAACTACGACTTTTAGTGCAAATTTGCCCCTAAACACTCCATTAGGGGATGGGGGCAAAGTTTTTCATATCAATGAGTACTGTTCGATTCAAGTTTAAGCCGAATGATTATGGTCCTCTTTTCCTTTAACGGACCTCATTTAAGGCACATCCTTCGGAGGCAAATGACACGGTGCCTCACAAATGCCGCCAGCATTAGTTAGGGGATAACTAATAACCACAGCTGACAATTTGTATACCCACCCTGGCATGGGGTATATACCATATGGTGGGGGTATACTTACTTCGTCATTCCGTTTGTAACACATCGAAATATTTATCTAAGACCCCATAAAGTAAGGATATTTTTGATTGTCATGATTTTTTAAGTCGATATATCCTTGACTGTCCAACTGTCTGTCGTAAGCGAGCTAACTTTCGAAGGAGTAAGACTAAATTGCAAATTTGCCCATGAACATTCCATTAAGAAACACGGGCAAACTTCTCACATATCAATGGGTGCTGTCCGATTAAAGTTTAAGCTCAATGATAAGGGGCCTCCTTTTTATAGCCGAGTTCGAACGGCGTGCCGCTGTGCGACACCAATGTCGCCAGCATTAGAAGTGGATAACAACCGCTAAACATGTTTTCTGTGGATCTCGAACCCAGGCGTTCAGCGTCATAGGCGGATAAGCTAACCTCTGCGTTACGGTGGCCTCCTAAAGCTAGGTGCTTGGAATTTTGCCCAAATACTTTCTATTAGTGAAAGTCGTATAAACCGACCTCCCGATTGTACTTCTTGAACTTCCGGATTAAGTAATTCTCATCCAATTTGGCTATAATTTTGCACAATGACTTCTCCAATGACCTATAACACATGTGTATGGTATGAATCGGACTAAAATCTGCTATTGCTCCCATATAAACCCGATTTTAATTCATGAGACCCTATGGGGCGCAATTCTTATCCAATTTGGCTGAAATGTTGCACAATGACTTCTCTTATGACTTCAACATATGTGCCAAACATAGTCTGAATCGGTTCATAACCTGATGTAGCTCCCATATCAACCCGATTTTCCCGATATTAATTCATGAGACCTTATGGTGTGCAATTCTTATTCGATTTGGCAGATCTTTTTCACCTATAATATAAGTGCCATGAATAGTATGAATCGGTCTAACATCTGATATAGCTCTCATATTAACGATACTTCTTGAGCCCTTAGAAGGCGCAGTTCTTGTCTGATTTGGCTCAAATTTCGCACTACAACTTCTCCTTTGACCTAAAACAAATGTACAAAATATGGTCTAAATCGATTCGTAAGTTATTAAAGCTTCCATATAAACTGATTTTCCGATTTTATTTTTGAACTCATATTAGGCGCAATACCAATAAGATTTGGCAGAAGTTCTACTATAGTCTCCAACATATAAACTAAGTATAGCCCCATTCGATCCATGACCTGACATAACTGCAATAACATAGCAATTATTATCCATTATCCTTTGTTTACCTATTTTGCTGAATTCAATGAATAAGGTTAAGTCAAGCGATCAGCCGACATACAATTTTTTTAGTTCTTTACAGTACTATGAATTGAGGATGTCAATTTGTTTACATTGTCTTTTTACATTCATTCTCTGTTAACGTTTTCTCCTATTTGATGACATTTTTCAATAAGCAGATTTCACATCCTCAATTATGTTCATTGGGCCTATCCACTTTATATTTTCGCAAAAGACCTAACCTTCTATCAGTGAATCCTGCCTATAATGAGCTACCTGGCAAAGAACTTGATAAATGCGATCTATGGTGGAGGATTTCTAAAATTCCGCCCGTCAGAACTTAGCACGCTTTTACTTGTTTCGGATGCTCACGCCATAGTTCGAAGCCAAGCGGTCAGCATCATAGACGGCGGCCATGAAACGGTGGACTCCTGACTTTTCGGTGCACCCACCAAAAATGTTTAGTCAAGCCTGATAGCCTGCTCGTCTTACTAGTATTGGGTACGGGTCCAACTTTCACCAACAAAAATCCATTTGTGGTATTGCAATAGACTAAAAATTATCTAAGTCTGACTACAGATTGCCACAATATCTGATATAGCTCATAAAAATGTATCTAAACTGACCGCAAAAAGTCTACATTGACTCATGAAAGTCTAAATAAAGTAAATTCACAAATATTTGACTATTATTTTTAAGTTCTTATTATATGTTGTTAAATTTTTAAACAACAACACTATTCAGCCTAATTTTATACATACATTGCCAACAGTCAAAGTAAACAGCATAAATTTTACATATAATAACTATGGACAAGCCAAATGTATGTCACCAACAAATAGCCTCACCAAGTTTAACTAAAACGGGCAACTAGGCCTTCAGGTTAGGCTCTTTAGAAGCAACAATGTGGATGGATGGAGCATAGTAGTCATACAGTAAACATCCGTTCACTGAGTGTCTATCTGACTACAGTTGAAACGTTTTAAGCGAAAGTAAACAAACTTGGTGTATGTATGAGTTTTCATGAATGAAATTCCCCAAAAACCAAATAGGAAAACATATCGTTAAACTTTACCGGTTTTTTCGCTGAAAATGCTCTAAGGTGAGTGAAGCATTCCATGGATGTATGAAAACAAAGGCATCCTACGAAACGGCAGAATGTTAATTGAAATATACATATAACAACACACTCGCAGGGGCTTACTCAAACAGGTGTATCAAATTTTTTTTTGCTGGTTGATGTAGTGGATGCATGAAATGATAGCTTGCTAATGCATTCAAAATGGAAACGACCTAATCCACTCGACATACCCAATAGCTTGAAGAAAGTACTTCTTGTCCTGATGATATAGCGACGCAATGGCAAACCATTACACCCAGAGAAAAGTTTATACCAAATGTAATCATTTCAGTACCATACGGTATTGAAAGTTAAGCAACACCGTATGGTACAAAAACAATACCGGATGGTATGGATGAATCATAAAATAATAAGTAGTAGTCTTATTACTGAACTGGTATGGAATTTAATACCAATCTGTTATGGGTTGTAGCACCAGGCCGTTATTGGTTTTAGTACCAAACCGTTATCGAACATTCCAAACCCTTATGAACCAAAAAAAAAAGAAATAAAAAAAATTTTAATCTAATTTTATTTCGATTATTTATGTTAATAATTACAAAAAGTAACGTTACACAGTGACCAACCCCAATTCTTTGTATTCAGCAATTGATGCCATATCTATGATTCCCAGAAGTGGTTTTTATATGAATACACCAACATGGCATCGTATTCCACACAGGAGACTATCATATTCATAATGTGTACAACACACTGCTACAACAACAACAACAACTTTTTTGATGTATTGTAGAATGTCCCTAGAATTTGTACTATTTCCATTTTCACCGCTTTCGAGCATTTGAACCAGTTTCTAAGCACTCAAATTGTATTAATACATTTCATTTATTTGTTTAACAAATACTTGATAATGGTGTCAATATTTTAGGGACAAAGCTCAACAACACATCTGGAGCGATGACAAGAATACAAATGTGACGCCGTCAAGTCTTAATAGCGTCCTTTGTCTGGTATTGCTTTGATACCAAATGGTATTAAAAATCCTTGCCAATGACGTTAACAAAATAATACCAGGCAGTATTGGCAAATTACTATAATTTTTCGATCAGTGTACCCTCTCTACGAAAAAGCGGCGAAATCTGTCTATGGCTACCGAAAGATTCTTCAAAGAAACTCATGGTATGTCCAGAAATGCAGTAATGATACAAGACTAACTATTAAATTTCCTCATTAACATTTCATCAAGGCACAAGGGAATACTTCTTTACTCATATCAATGAGTGCAGTCCGATTAAAGTTTAGGCTCAATGAAAAGGGGCCTCCTTTTTACGCCGAGTCCGAACGGCGCGCCGCATGGCTACACCACTTGGTAGAGAAGGTTTAACACGACAGAATACCTCACAAATGTAAGGGGATAATCACAGCTGAAAATTTGTTGATATTCATGGTGGGATTCGAACCCAGGCGTTCGACGCCATATAGAAAATTTCATGGACATTTTGTCTTTGGAGAAAATTTTTTAGGTGGTGATTTTTTGTACGAAAGTTTTCTGTAATAGCGAATATTTTCTTCATTTTTTGCTACACATTGTCCGTTCTGCTTGGCACTCACTTGATTGATAACAAACACATGGAATTTCATTGCATCTCTACTGCAACGCCAGAAACTGGCAGAAAAACAAGAAAACATCCTCTAATCTTTATCATCGTCAATTGTTTCACTTCATGTTATTGCCTCGTTTAGTATTGTTGAATGCAGCAGTTAGGCAAGTGTTTGTTCGGCTTGGCTTAACTTAGGCTAGAAGACTAAAAAATTGAATTAACTCAAGCAAAATACTTAATACGTATTGTCCGCCAGGCATACATGGTTCGTGGTACATGGTGGCAGACGTCTCAAAGCATTGCAACATTGCGGTAGCATTTGCAGCCCACATAGGTGCATTGGTCTGACTCTTCGATTTGTCGTCACTGATAAGATGATGTTTTGTCTGTCATCCGTAATTCCAACATATCACAGAGCGCCAGCATCATCAACTTTCTAACGGAGTTTTCTACTTGTTAAGTGATTTAATATTGTAAGTTCACTATAGCTACTATTAAAAAGAAGTATGTTACCACTTTGTTGCAAGTAGCTTAACATTTCAAGGTGTTATGTATCCTAAAACTTTTTGGTATCGTTGGGGTCCATTGCAATATTAATAACATTCATTGTTATATTTTCTCTTTCATTTATATGAATTAGGTAGAGAATAATGCAGACTGATGAATATAATATCTATTCTAAGATGGAAATTTGACATATACACAATAGATAAATTTGTAAAATGGGGGTATAAAACCTCCGCCACAGCACAGGATATATAGTACCATATAAAGTCTTTATGTGTTTTCGCGTATTCAAAAATTTGCGCAAATTTGCACACATTTTTACCGGTAGTCATTCTCGTACTTTCCTTAATAGAGAATAGAGCGGGAGAGTGCGTGAGAGCGAGCAAAATGTTGAGAATTTGGTAATTGAGAGCTTGCAAATTTCTACTGGAGGTTTCTTCCCAGCAGAAATTTGCAGCAGCGAACGCCTATTGAAACAATCTTTTTAACTAAAATAAATAGCAAAAGAGAAGAAAGGCTGTACTTACTCTCCTGAAAATTTGTACTGGAAAGGTACGCGAACAGATCTTATATATATTCTTAATCATCATGATATTTTAATTTTCTGACAATGTCTGTTTGTCCATGCGTCCGTCTTTCTGCAGATAGCATTTTAACTTTCAAATCCATTTTGAAATATTGCACCAATACTTCCTATTGCGACTACGACCTCCATATAAGCCACATAAAAACTTCTCCCCAAGAAGGCCCGCTCTGCGGTACACCGTTCGTGCTCAGCAATAAAAAGGTTGTCCTTATCATTGAGCTTAAACTCTAATCGGACAGCACCCATCGATATGTAAGAAGATTGCCTCCCGTTTCTTAATGGATTGTTTGTTCGAAATTTTCTATTAACTGATTTGCTGAAGGAAGATTGAAGTTGGACAAAATAGTTATATGTTTAGAAATAGCTCTCATATTAACTGATCCCTGATGTCAGTTCCTTGAGCTTCTAATGTTTATCTGAATTACTTGAAATTTCGTAAGTGAAATATACTAATGGCCTAATCGGACAGCACCCATTGATATGTTAGAACATTGCCTCCTGTTCCTTAATGGAGTGTTTGTTCGAAAATTTCCATTAACCGATTTGCTGAAGGAAGATTAAAGTTGGACAAAATTGTCTGTATTTAGAAATAGCTCTCTGATTTAGGTTTCTAGAGCTCATAAATGTTCGTCTGAATTGGGTGAAATTTGGTAAGTAAAATATACTAATGACCTCCAACAACCGATCAGATTCGGGTTCAGGTTCACAAGCAGATATAGCTCTCTTTATAAAACTTCGCTAAAATCTTGTATGTGAAAAAAACTTTGTATCACTAGTAGCTTCACATGAGCGTTATGAGTACATTATTTCATCATACTTTCTAAGTTATACATTTCTATCTATAGTCAAAGAGGGGGAATGGGATACCTTGCATTCTTCTTTCCCCACAAGGAAGCTCACAAAAAGAGTTATGCCCAACACCTCATGTCATGATGTGACAATTTATGCGGATATTTGCATTAAAACATAAAAACACATGACACTTTGACACCCATATGCCAATGGTCCGTATTCCTGCCATGCTGATAAGTGTTGGTATCTCGTTGTACGCGTGTGTTTTCGATTTGCGATTCGTTGCCACCATCCAACATGAATTAGTGGGAATCGCCGATCTGACAAATGCGAAAAAGCCTAAGAAAAATAATGCAAGAAAAAAAGCTGCAACAGCATACAGCATGAAATACCAAAAAAGATATGTGGCGTTAACAAAGCAGAACGTTTTTCCTTTCCGCCCAGTTTGCTTGCGGTTGTTTGGCTGCCGTTTGCTGGTTGCATACAAACACTTGCATACTTGTAGATTCAGGGCACAAAAGATTCGTTCAAACGGTTGGTCTATGTGTATGGACAGTGGGCTAACTTCAAAAGGCGTCTTAAGACACAATTTTGTTGTGCGCTCTAAATACTAAATAGTAACCCCGAAAAAGAAAATTCCAAAATTCCGTATTGTTTTCCATATCACGCCCCTAAGTTGGTTCATGTCTGGTATTGTGTCCCCACCTAAGTACCGTTGCCTGTTAGCCGCGAAAGCTGGGCAATGACATAGGACATGCTCCAATGACTCATCATCTTCCCCAAATGCCCTACACTTGCTATCACTTTCCGGACCGATTTTAAGTGAGCTGTAAGTCTAATGGGTCCTGTTGTGATACCGAAAGCTATATTGACCTCCTGGTTATTTCCTTTCAGTAATAGCCTCATCTTCTCACGATTTTAAATCTCCCCATCGGATTCTCCTACCCACCGCTTCGATGTTCCACAGTGTTAAATGCGCGTTCATAGCCCAAGCCCTTAACTCAGGCTGCGTCAAACCCAAAGGTTTCGGGTTAACCAAGTTTATTGACGGTAGTTCTCTGGTCTGCTTTTTCATTCCCCCTTACTACGCTATGGCTTTCTATTCACTATATATGTCAGTGGAAGTCCTCCGACCCTTACACCACTAAGACATATGACCCCTCAAGCCACTCAAAGCCACAATCAGAGAAGGCTTCAATCTTCCTCTTACACTTCAGGGCCGTAATCGACCTTGTAACTATACCATCTCGGGCAATCAGTGATCAACCGAATATCCACTTGCTGTACCATATTATGCAGAACTAAAGGGTGATTTTTTCGAGGTTAGGATTTTCATGCATTAGTATTTGACAGATCACGTGGGATTTCAGACATGGTGTCAAAGAGAAAGATGCTCAGTATGCTTTGACATTTCATCATGAATAGACTTACTAACGAGCAACGCTTGCAAATCATTGAATTTTATTACCAAAATCAGTGTTCGGTTCGAAATGTGTTCAAATTTTGACAAATTTTGTTCAGCGATGAGGCTCATTTCTGGTTGAATGGCTACGTAAATAAGCAAAATTGCCGCATTTGGAGTGAAGAGCAACCAGAAGCCGTTCAAGAACTGCCCATGCATCCCGAAAAATGCACTGTTTGGTGTGGTTTGTACGCTGGTGGAATCATTGGACCGTATTTTTTCAAAGATGCTGTTGGACGCAACGTTACGGTGAATGAACACATTTCGAACCGAACACTGATTTTGGTAATAAAATTCAATGATTTGCAAGCGTTGCTCGTTAGTAAGTCTATTCATGATGAAATGTCAAAGCATACTGAGCATCTTTCTCTTTGACACCATGTCTGAAATCCCACGTGATCTGTCAAATACTAATGCATGAAAATCCTAACCTCAAAAAAATCACCCTTTAGTACTCTGGGCCAACAATATAGACACCCAGTCTTATTCTCCCCTCTAACTTTTAGCCATCTGTATAACATGACATACCAGATGTTAAAATCAGAGTTCCTTCAAACCAAGACCGCTCCACTTGCAACACTGGGCGCTGTCACTATACCATCTCACGCACCCAGTGATGGTTCGAATATCCACCTGACGTACCGTGTTATGGACAGACACCTGGAAGCGAATCTCAGACTCTGCTCAATATAGATGGCCACATCTGTTTTCCCCTCTAGCTTGCAGTCATATGTGTAGCATGATGTATCAAATGTTAATACCATAGTTCGCACCCCATGATTGCCCATGATATCGTAATAATATCCATCTGCCGTACCGTGTTATGGACAGGTAGTTGAACTTAAATTCTGGTACCTCAATGTAATCACCCAGACCTATTCCCCCTGTAACTTTCAGCCATCTGCGTAGCGAGATGTACAAATTCAAATTTGCCCATGGTCATACCATTAAGATTAACTTCTCACATCTCACTTCTCAATTAACTTCTCACACATCAATGACTGCAGTCCGTTTAAAGTTCAAAGATCAATGATAGGGAGCCTCCTTTTTTTACATGGCTTCTATGCATGACATAGTACCTCACAATTGTCGTCAGCATTAGGAGAGGAAAGCCACTGCTGAACATTTTTTTCTGATGTTTTTCATGTTGTTGTAATGTCGCCAAGGTTCAAACCCAGGCGTTCAGCGTCATAGGCGCACATGATATCCTCTGCGAAACGGTGGTAGCGAGATGTACCGGAGTTCCTTCAACCAAGACCCCGCTCCTGTCATCTCGGACTACACCTTAATTGCTGTCTCAGGTATCCCATCCGAAATTCCTTTCAACTCAGTCAAGTTCCATGTATCTTTTATCCGGCGATGATATGATCTGCATTTATCCTATATCCACTATTCTATCACCTTAAGTCTCATAGCCGAATGGCTTGCTCAGACCTCATTTGAATGTCTATCGGAAACCTAGTATGTTCTCCAGTGCCCTAGTCGACATAATTACTTTCTCTACGCCTATACCAAGGCGACACCATCTCTGAACCTGTTGCAATGTCTTCATGTGTTTTGTGAATATAACATATATAAGGGCACAATGGCTTTTCTAGATCATAGGTTACTATATTCAGCCCAAAAACTTGGTTCATAGACAACGACCCACTATTCGAAAAGGACAAGACTCATTGATATGACACTAGTCTCCCAGATGTTGCCTTATTTCCTTAAATCGATTAATTTTTGCAATTGTTTTTTTAAATATCCTTGCCTCATCACACTGTGCATTGTCGCACCAATACCCTGCTACAGAAATGTATTTACACAGTTGCTGTTAATTCCACAATTTATGGATGTACCGCTGGTTGATTCGTTTGGTTGCTTTATAACCCCATCCGATGTGTGTCCGGGAGGAAATGTTGCAAATAAATTGAAAATTACGAGCATGTACTTCTTTCGGGGCAATGCAAGGGTATTTTACTTTTTTGCACAGTTCAATTTGGCTGCAGCTAGCTGTTGTCTCTATTCACGCCGTTTTCATTTTGCACTAATTTATTGCCATTATTTCACTCACAAATACAGAAAATAGAAAAAAATTATAATAATAAGTGAAAGTCCCTTACCAGGATAATCATATGGACAATGACCAAAAGTATCAGAAACACGTACTGGTGGAATAGGCAACAAATGCGGTTGGATTTATGTGGCTTGCCACATTATCTCCATTTGCATAGATGCAATTGTACACCAAACAGCCAAGCCAACTGCCAACACCAGGGTCTGCATCAAAATTTGGCTATGGATAACAAACGTCTATTGCATTTGTTGTCCATATCTGAGACACTTTGAAATGAATTTCGAAATGTATATGAAAATTGCTTCAATTTGCATTGAATACTAATGACTGAAATGAAAATGGAAATGGAAACTGAAAGTGTTTTTCGTTTACGATGAGATTTTTCCTTATCTTCACAACAAATCTTGGCATGAAAATATGAATAGTTAATGGACTGTATCGAATAGTAGTAATCCACTTGAAATTAAGTGTACTTTGCGAAGCTCTGCAAGACAAGACTCTAATGAGTTAAGGTTTGTGAAGTCCTATTCACAAATACATATATGAGGTTTTACAATGTAAAGAAATTTTCTTCAAAACAATCTTCATTATGAACTTAAATTTAAATCACTTATAATAAGGGCTGGGCCACATATATTTATGCTAAGGCTGGGTCATTCCAACTTAGATTTGATCGATACTTTCTAAACTGGTATGTAAAATATAAATAACGAAATCTATCATTTTTCTTCAGAAAATCTAAAATTAATTCCAATATGATTTCATATTAAATTTTGCTAGCCAAAATTGATGTAATAACTCTAACATATGTGGAGTGTGTGCGATTGATGATTGCCTTAATATTGGATCAAAAAGGATGCCTTGTCTACCCTCACAAAACGATTTATCAATTTTGAACAAACCTTTAGTCTAAAAGGAGCAATTGACATAATGAAAGTCAAAACAACGGGTGGCGAAGAACTCCATTAAAAGGTAATATGTTGTGGTAGTCGTCAATGCTGAATTTTGAGCTCTTCAATCATTTTATTTGTCAGAACAGATGATGCTTCTCCTTCACACTAAGGAGGTAGTGAATAAATCTGTACGAGGTTAGTTTGCCAAAAACGCATTATAATACTTTATACTTTCGATAAAATTTCCTTAAGACATCCAGATCAAGTATCTGTTGTGGAAGAATTAGATTGCGCTGTAGTCAAATGCCTTGCCGAGGTCCTCATTTTGTCTTTTGAGAATTCATAACCCCAATCGCATATGCTACTTAATTTGCTGCAAGAAATCTTGAAAGCAATTTGGGAGTAGTTTAGGAAAATTGCATTAAAATTATTAAATGGTGCTTATCCTCCTAAAAACACCTGAAACAGGATTTGACCCATCACAACAATATGGGACTCATATGAAAGATATTTTAGAGTAAACAAGAAAAACCGTGTTAAAATACAGTTGTTTATTATTTTTAGAGCATTTCTTTCGACCAATCGACAATCTCACGATAGGTCACATGGCGATCTAGCATTGTCAGTTGACGCACAGCATCAATGGTTTTTGGAACAACAACTGATTTTGGACGACCTTTACGAAATTCGTCATGGAGTGAACTACGACTTCGGTTGAATTTACCATACCATCGATAAACACTATTCCTAGATGGAACTTCATCGCCAAAAATTTAATTAAGTTCATCGATGCACTGTTGTAGAGTAAATCCACGTCGTAGAGTAAATCCACGAAAAATAATTGCACGAAAATGTTCACGATTTATTTCTATTTTTTGAGCGAGAAGAATCTTTTAAGTTACTGTAAACCACACAAATAGCGTTCGTACGTCAAAACGTTCTGAGTACGAATAACCTCAAAAATGTTAAGCTTTACGATAGAGTTGTCAGTGGGCAGATTTTAGCGCAAGGGTAGTCCAATCGTGAAATATAAAAGGGAACTCTCGTACCCTCCACCATGGAACGCATTTTTCAAGTTCTTTGAATGACTTCAATTATATATGTATGAACTACATCAAGTTATTAACCGATATGGACCGTACTTGTCATGGTTGTTAGAAGTCAGTGGTTCAGTGTGTCAAACTGGGATCTCGGTTTATATGGCAGCTATATCAGGCTATCAAGCGATTTAGACCATACTTGGCACAGTTGTTGGAAGTCATACCAAAACAGCATATTTATTTCAACCGAATTAGATAAGAATTAAACGCTCTAGAAACTCAAGAAGTCTAATCGGAAGATCGGTTTATATGACGGCTATATCTGGTTATGAACTGGCTTAGACCATATTTGGCACAGTTGTTCAAAGTCATTCCTCAACCATATGTGCAAAATTTTTAGCCAAATCGGAAAAGAATTACGCCCTCTGGAGGTTCAAGAAGTCAAGACCCAACATTGGTTTACATGGCAGCTGCATAAAAACATAGACCGATTTGGCATATTTCCAATCCCAACCGACCTACACTAATAAGAAGTATTTGTGTATAATTTCAAGCACCTAGGTTAACTCCTTTGAAAGTTAGCGTGCTTTCGACAGACAGACCGACGGACGAACGGACATGGCTAGATCGACTTTAAATATCATGACGATGAAGAATATATAAATATATACTTTATGGGGACTTAAATGAATGTCTTGAAGCACTACAAACAAATTGACGAAATTAGTATACCGCCATCCTATGGTGGAGGGTATAAAAAGGGGCCAAGTGTTTGTGGGTGAGCCCCAAAGCATTGAACTTATATCCCGAAAATATCAATGTGCGGCTCAAATTAAAGGTTTCTGGGAGTGAAGCACGAATTTGATACCTATTTTTAGGACAAAGTGGCGGAGTGCCAGTCCCAGACCCAAAACTTCCTCCAAACCGTACATGTTTATGGAGCATGGCTTAAATGAAAGGTATTTGGGAGAAGAACACGAATTTGACATTCATATTTAGGCGACATCTCTGAGGCACCATCCCATCCCCCAAAAATCACTACCCTTCAAATGAATGTATAGACCTATAACGACAATATAGGGCTCTAATTAAACAGGACTTATTTACCAATTATGGTAATATGGGTCTCATAAAAAGGATTTGAGAGTATAGCACGAAACTTATATTTACTTTAAGGACCAATTATCTGGGTGGCCACCTCACTCCCAAAGTACACTCCAAGTCCAAAGAAAGGTATAAGGAAGTAATCAACAATTTGCCCAAAGACATTTCATTAAAGAACAGGGCCAAACTTCTCACATATTAATGAGTGCAGTTCGATTCTAGTTTAAGCTCAATGATCAAGGACTTCCTTTTATAGCCCAGTCCCAACGGCATCCCACCATGCGACACCTCTATGGGAAAAATGTTTACAAGTCCCTGTTCCTTAGTGGAATGTTCATTGACAAAGTTTGCAATTGGCAAGATCCGAATTGGGCCATAAGCTGATATAGCACCCATATAAACTGATCACCCGATTTAACTTCTTGAGCCTCTTAAAGGAGCAATTCTTATCTTATTCCGATTGTCTGCCAAGTATATTTCTTGAGCGTCTGATAAAATTTCTTTGAGAGCTTCTGATAAAATTTCGTGACCTCAAGGTCTATTTCAAGTATGATCCCAATCGGTCCGTAACAATATATAAATCCCATAGAAACTAATCTCTCGAATTGAGATCTTGAGCACATTTAGAAAGTAATTCTCTCATAAATATCCATGGGAATTTCTTGATATGATCTATATATCTTTAGCTTCTGCTTGTAATGAAAGAAGCCATGCAAACGCGATCCATTATTCCAATATTCGGCCCAGCCGAACTTAACACGCGTTTACTTGTTACTTGTTTGTACTCCTTAAGCTTATCACTGAACGGCTGACAGGATGAGCTTTGGTAACTTCCATTGAAAACAGTTTGGATATGCAAATTAGAGAGAAGTTCTTTTTTGAGCGGATTTGTGGGGATGATACTTTAAAAGCTGCTTCTAAGCATATCACCAAGGTAAGTACAGCTTATTCCATATCCGCCTTAATATTCCTTAGATTTTAAATGTTGACAAATTTGTCTTTTAGGACCCTATAAAACCTTTTTCAGATTGTGGCATTTTGGATTCGAAAATATTGTAAAGGGTGATTTTTTTGAGGTTAGGATTTTCATGCATTAGTATTTGACAGATCACGTGGGATTTCAGACATGGTGTCAAAGAGAAAGATGCTCAGTATGCTTTGACATTTCATCATGAATAGACTTACTAACGAGCAACGCTTGCAAATCATTGAATTTTATTACCAAAATCAGTGTTCAGTTCGAAATGTGTTCATTCACCATAACGTTGCGTCCAACAGCATCTTTGAAAAAACACGGTCCAATGATTCCACCAGCGTACAAACCACACCAAACAGTGCATTTTTCGGGATGCATGGGCAGTTCTTGAACGGCTTCTGGTTGCTCTTCACTCCAAATGCGGCAATTTTGCTTATTTACGTAGCCATTCAACCAGAAATGAGCCTCATCGCTGAACGGTGAATGAACACATTTCGAACCGAACACTGATTTTGGTAATAAAATTCAATGATTTGCAAGCGTTGCTCGTTAGTAAGTCTATTCATGATGAAATGTCAAAGCATACTGAGCATCTTTCTCTTTGAGACCATGTCTGAAATCCCACGTGATCTGTCAAATACTAATGCATGAAAATCCTAACCTCAAAAAAATCACCCTTTATAACCCTTTTGGATAATATATTTCTCCGATACTTATGGGAGAACAGTGAGCTCTTCCCAACAGTTGAAGTTCTACGAGCTTGAAAAACCAAAGGGAGGGTTATTGGTATCTCTGCAACATATTGTATGATTGTTAGCATAAATAAAGATTAGAACTGACTCAACTTGGTCGTTAGCCTCTGAGTTCCCTCACAAGGTGATCCTCCCATTTGCCTTTATAAAAGCCTTTTGTTATCCGATTTCGCTGAAATTTGGAACCAGGTGTTGCGTTAAGTTCTCGTATGGAGTATGGTAATAATCGGGCTATATGTGGATACATTTGTCTACATACCGATGTCACTACTTACGGTCTTGAGCCTTTAAACGGTGCATTTCTCTGAACTTTAGCTCAATGAGTTGTATAAGGACCCTTGACATTCTCACATAGTATGGTCAAGATTGGACTATGTTGTTGTTGTTGTAGCGATGTGTTATATACTGAGGCGTTGCCACAATACATTCTAGCACTTTGCGGCATTGAAGAAATATGGAGAAAGTAGTTCCCTATTCTTATAATATTGATTTTCACTTCTTTCTAAATTGCAGATCAACCCTCGATAATAGCATGAAAGTACAAAGAAAAGATGAAGAAGCCTAGGCATGCATCAAATTAACAATCTCAAGCAACTCCAACCCAAGGATGCAACGAAATGGCTTCCCACACAACCATATAAGTAAGTTTGCTATGGTATAGTGTCCTGGCTTTTACAACAACCATTTATCTAATCAAACATTCTGTGGCATTAAGAATATGCACCATACGCCAAAGTTTAGTACGTGTTGCTAATATAATATACTAGTATGATTGTATGTAAGGCATGCAACATTATTAAGAAATTTTACTTTCCCCTTTAAGCTAACACAGCTGTTTAAACTGTGGCAAAAACAAAAATATTTACACAAAAACCACCTCAGACAGGTCGACGTATCACAACATCGATGTAGACAAGGATACTTATAAACCGTGCTTTAATTTCCCGTGAGTATTGAACATTGGTTATATATTTAGATGGCTGATGTATGCTGCATGCTGTTTGCTCATTTGGTCGATTGGTCTTCCATGGAATTGCATAAAAATTGTGGACTATGGTAGATGTGCTACCACCTTTACTCCTACATGGCACAATGGGCCCAATGACTAGTTTCAAAAGTAAAAAGTTGATTTGTAAATAAATTACTATTGACGGACTGTTGCCACAAATTTTATTTTTTTTTTTTTGCCTCTATGAATTATCATCCTTTTTTCTGTCTGATGCCTAATAAAGAAGTTACGGACATTCTAGGTTTGGAGTAAAAATTTACAGTTTTTTATTATTCGTTTAATCAAAAATTTTAATATCAATTTAATGTTTATGAATGTTTATTTATTATCTCTTTTTGTTGTTGCTCGGTCCGAACAGCCAGGTTGGAACAACAACAAACATAGAATTTTGATTTACAATCATTCTATAGTTTGGCCAACATTTGGTACAACCTTTAGATTTTTTCATAGGTAAGGTGTTTATGGAGATCAGCGTAGCGCAAAGGTTAGCATGTCCGCCTATGACGCTGAACGCTTGGGTTCCAATCCTGGCGAGAACATCAGAACAAAATTTTCAACGGTAGTTATCCCCTCTTAATGCCGGCGACATTTACGAGGTTCCATACCATGTAAAAACTTCTCCCCAAAGAGGTGCCGCACTGCGGCTCGCCGTTCGAATTCAGCTATAAAAAGGAAGTCTATAAGCTCAATGCCCCTTATCATTGAGCTTAAACTTGAATCGGACAGCACTCAGTGATTTGAGAGAATTTTACCCCTGTTCCTTAATGCAATGTTTATGGACAAATTTGCATTTGAAAGGTGTTCTTCCATAACTTGCTTAAATACTCAATTATGGAGGTAAAAAACATTGTTAGTTTGGAATAATCATTTTTAAGTGTTGCCTCCGAAACCATTTATTCGTTCCATAGTGCAACGAAAGGCACTCCAACGAAGGCCAATTCGTTATGCGAAAAGAGAACTACGCGGTGTTTCATGATAATGATCGCCACCATCGACATCATTATCGTTATCATTGTCCACATCATTTGGCAGCATTGTGGCCAGTTCATAATCAGCCCCATGTAGTGATTATCATTAGCCATGTGGCCACATGTTGTATCCACCAACTGTAACTGTATGCATCCACTGCTTTATGTGAAATGTGTGGAATGTATATAAGTTAGCAAGTAAAATCAGCTAAATATATTCCCTGTATATTTTGTTTGAAGACGCACAGTGGGATAGGAAACAGATGAAGTAAAAAATGTCAGTCTAATGCTGTATCCTAACGCTCTAAGTCTTTTAGCCGCAATTGCATCATATTTTATGCGAATGTCTATGGACTGACGTCTTGTTCGATTTTAAGTTGAGATCCTTTGATGTGTTGGTATGTCATTCCTCATACTCTCTAGGCCTCCCTGAGTTTTAATTGTGACTGCCACTACAAATTAACCTTTTACATCACTTCCACAAACATTTTTTTAGTTTGCTTATCAAATTATACGATTAGCGGCTCCACTGGTCTATTACCATTCCTTACATTTGTATACCCACCACCGAAAGATGATAAAAATAAAAGATGCCAAGTTCGTCCGTCCGTCCCTATGTCTGTTGAAATTAACAACAATCTTTAAAAATTGAGATAATTAACTGAAACTTTGAACAGATTATTCTTTTGTCAATGCAAATTGCAAATTTCAATGAGTGCCGTCCGATTCAATTTTAAGCTCAATGATAGGGGGCCTCCTCTTTATAGCCGAGTCCGAATGGCGTACTGCAAAGCGACACCTCTTTGGGGAGAAATTTTTACATGGCAAAGCATCTCACAAATGTCGCCAGCATTAGAAGGGGATAACCACAGCTGAAAATTTTTTCTGATTCAAACCTGGGCACACGGAGCAACAGCGAGAGCCGTTACCGTTGTCTAGCGTTCGAAGTCATCAATACAACCTCCAACAAATGCACAGAATCATGTGCACCATGGAAGTAGTGTAATTATGGCAGACAAAAAATCTGTCATTACACGAAAAGACATGCATTGGCAAACAGTTAATATACAGGGTTGTCGCGCGTGGTTAATGTGGTACTTGTATCTTAGAGGCGTTTTAGCAATAAATACGATTCAAATACAACATACCATCGCACGGCCTTTGAAGTCTTCACACCTAATATGTTTAAAAAGTCCTCTAACCAAAGACGAAACGCGTCCCATAGTGGTTCGTGTGTTGCAATCTCTGGCTTTCCTGAGCACGTCTCAAAAGAGAAATAAATAAAAATGTTTTCTGATGTTCACGCCATGATTCGAACCCAGGCTTTCAGCCTCGAAGGTGGACATGCTTACCTCAGCACTACGGTGGCCCCTGTCTTTTGTCAAATTTCAAGATAGCCTATATCGGACTATATCTTGACATAGCCACTATATAGACCGATCTGCCGATTTAAGATCTAAAGCCCATTAAAGCCATATGTATATCCAATTGAGCTGAAATTTGGCGTAATGTCTTGCGTTAGGCTGCTCAACATTTGTGCCGAGTATGGTCAAGATCGGACTATATTTGGATAAAGCTGTCGTATAGACCGATCTCCTGATTTAAAATTTTAGGCCCATAAAAAGCACATGTGTTATCCGATTTCACTGAAATTTGGCACAAGGACCTATGCTAGGCTTTTCAACATCCCTGCCATATATGCTTCAGATCGGTCTATATTTGGATATTGCTTTTATATATACCGTTCTCCCGATCAGCCCATCAAAGGCGCATTAAATACCCGATTTCGCATAAAGTTGGCACAGTGAGCTGGGTAGGCTATTCGATATCCGTGTTCAATATGGCCACGATTTTTCCATATGTGTATATAGATTGGGTCTTGGGCCCATAAAAGGGGCATTTATTAACCAATTTAGATGAAATGTGACATAGTGGGCTATATTGGGCTCCTCAACATTCGCAACGTGTACGGTCAAGATGGGGCTATATTTGGATATAGCTGCCTATCACCGGGTTTAGTCTTTAGACCCATAAAGCAGAGTTTATTCCCCAAGTTCGCTGAAATCTGGCTCAGTGCCCTATGTTAGGCTTTTCGACATCCGTATGTAAAAATGCTCGTTTAGCAACTTGAAAAGTAAGTTGTATTTATTAGACCCTTCGACGTCCATGCCGAGTTTTGTCCAAATCGGAACATATTTCGACATAGCTGCTATGGGTTTATAAATGATACATTTTTCAACGGATATTTGGATATAGGTTGGGTCTTGGGCCCATAAAAGGCGCATTTATCAACCAATTTTGATAAAATTCGACTTAGCGAGCTATGTTGGGCTCTTTGATATTCATACCGAGTACGGTTAAGATGGGATTTTATTTGGATATAGCTGCCATATACACCAAACACATAAAAGCAGGTAGTGAGTTGTATTTATTAGACCCCTCGACGTCCGTGCCGTGTTTTGTTCAAATCGGAACGTATTTCTATATTGCTGTTATGGGTTCAAAAATGATGCATTTTTCAATGGATTATGACGAAAGATGATTAACATATAGACCCGTATCCAAAGTTCGGCCTGGCGGAACTTAATGTCTTCTTACTTGTTCAAACACTATAATGTTTTAATAAACCTTCATAAATGATAATTGTACCAATTCATATTATGATTTTTTTTAAAATACTGTTCATGTCCTGGGATTTCATGTTCACCATCCCAATTGTGCTGGTACTACCACATATTGATACTTTACCACAAGCAGTGGCACAATCTTTTGGCTCAACATAATTTATCAACCGTCAACCGAGAAACAAACGGTTCGCATCACATCACATGCTCCACACATTCGAAGTTGCTCCGTTTTGTCTTCTTTTTTGGTCTACCATGGCATGGCATTAACGAATATGAATGTGTTTGTCATTGCCCCGGCAAAAATAGGGGACATTGGTTGGGAGTCCGCTGATGAATTCAATTGACTGATGGTACAGCTAAAATGGTCCATAACCATGTTTACATACAATGTTCCCGTGGGGAGGCCTTTGTTTGCGCGGCTCAAACAAAAACCCCACGAGCTGTTTAGGGTTCCACAAAACAATGAGAAAAAAACCTGAAGTTTTATTTTTAGGATAACCCAAGGTTGTTTCCATCCTTGTAATACAAAAGCAGAAACTTATTTATGATGGATGTTGTTGGTGGTATGTATGTGTGGTTTACTCATACTCTGTTAATATATATTTACAAATGCATTAGTTGTAATTGTGTAGTATAACAATAATCTTATGTATGTACATCGAACCTAAAAATATCTTACCTTAGAGGATAAAAGCGTAAAGGATTCTCAAATTTAAACGCACATTGGTCCAAGCGACCAGAGAGTGGAATAAATCAACAACTTCCGATACGAGTATATGGATCTAATCAATACCAAATAGTTTATACATTCGTAGAGAGGCAATAAGCTTTCAGGAACATAATACTGTTAGCCCATATCTTAAATACAGGGTGAGATACAAGGGCATAAGCTTCCAGCAACATTTTGGTTTTGGCCCATATCTTTAATACAGGGTGAGATATAAAGTGTTGAAGATGACTACCTTTAACCTGGCTGACTTTCTGAAGGGTATAAAATCACCTGTTATGGGTGCCGGGCTACATAGATATCTCAGGCAATTGTAGAGCAAACGAGCTTGCAAGAGTAGGAACTAACTAGCATCATACAAGCTAAATATTTTAAATCTGAAATGGAAAAGAATCTATATAGTGCTTCAAGGAGGAGGAAACTACAGAACATCTGCTGCGATCGTGTTCCGCACTGGCATGCAAAACGAATTTTACATTAAATTTTCATTCAACAACCAATTTGGGGATGAGAAATTCCAAGTTAGGTCAGTAAAGGTTTGAGAGTGCTTAGGCCCAACTTTTTTAGAGGTCTTTGTGTATTATTAATTAAAAAGAAGGCTGCCATGTTTTGCGATACATAAGTTATGGTTGGATCAATCTACCGTTATGGAAACACAAGAACAAATCATCTATTTCAATTTGGGGTTAAGCAACTAGGGCGAGTGCCCCATTCAAAAAGCTTTCAAATCGGGCATATAGACCATAAAACCCCCCAAAACGGTATTTCGATCGGGATAATATGAGACTAGAGTTCGAATCTAATGTTGATATATGCATTCAAGTATCTGAGTCACGTCCTGCCGTTCAGCAGGATTTGTAGATCCCGACAATAATGGACTCAAATAAATGATATTTAGGGTCTTAGCGTCGGTGAGACCGACCCTCTCCAAACCCTCTCCATTTCCGAATTCTCGTTAAACCTTAATAGAATATGTAACTTTATAAGAACCACTCTTACGTTTATGCTCCTTGTGACCAGCGTAGGACACAATTCTTATTCGATATAACTGCAATTTTGCATGACGAGTTTCATTGTGGCTCCAACTAACAAATCAGTCCATAATCGCATCTAGCTCCCATATGAATCAGTAAATAACCGGATATAGCTCCCATAAAAACCGATCATCAGAATTGACTCCTTAAGTTGACGAAGCCACAGTTTATATCCGATTTGCATGTTATACAGTGCGTAGTTCTAATGTGAATAGGATGAGGTTTTTTGCCAATATCGCTTTGGAATGTGTTACCAACTGACTTAATTATTTGGCTCCTAAAAGCAGCTTGAAGATTTTTTAAACGTCAGGAATGTTCCACTACGTCACATCACATGAAATATAAAATCCATATGGACAGAAGATAGATGATGTGTTTGACACTCACATCTTCATTCTTCCAAACATACAATCACGTGACTGCGATGTAGTGGCTGATTCACAACGTCCTTGAAGAACAATCCAAAAACCTAGAAAAAACAAAAAAAAATTAAAAATAAAATAATTTTAAATAAAAATGCAAATTAATACATGTACGAGTATATAAAGTTAGCTTTGATACAAGAATCATAAAAATTTAAAGAATTATCTGTAAACAAAAAAAGGTGGCCCAAAATTTAAGATTTTTTCTTTCTTGTAGGATATTAGCAATGACCCAAAGAACCAACTCTAAAATAATGATGGTATCTTTTTATTTATTTTCGTATTTACTGACGGACACGACCATCCATTTAAAATTTCGATGGTTGATTGATTCTTGTTTAACTACACGTATGCCTGTCCAATCTATTTGAACCGTACTTGGCACCGTTGTTGGAAGTCACAACAACAAAATTTCAGTCAATTCGGATAACAATTGCGACATCCAGTGGCTCAATATAGGGAGATATGGGAGCTATATCAGGTTGTTGACCGAATTATTATGGTTCGGTCTTCAGTCATTTGTGGAATTTATGGGTAAGAAGTCGAAACAGGTAGTTCCCCAAGGCGGGGTGATATCTCCGGCACTGTTTAACCTCTACCTATCCCCCATTCCACCCCCTCCATACGTCCTAGAAATCGCATCCTATGCGGACTATTGTACGATCATGGCATAAGCCGGTTTTGACCATTAAGTGTCCCAAAATACTTGGTAGCTCTTACATATTCTTCTCACATGGTACAGAGATTTGCGTTAAAGTCAAAAGTAGAAAAAAGGTCCTCAAGTCACTTGCCGGCAGCATTTAAGATGCTGACAAAGAAACTTTGTTGACCACGCTCAAAGCAATTGGTCTATCTTTTGTAAGTTATGCAGCGACAGAGTGGTCTAGTCAGCTATGTGGCATGCAGTGGAATAATATTCAGATCTATTAGAATGCCGATCTTCGAGTTTCGACGGGCTGTCTCCACCATTCTCACGTGCACCACTTCCACAAAGAGACAAAGATCCTATCCGGCGAAGACATGTTGTCTAAGCAAGACCTTCTGAGCTGTTATCGCAAGGACCATCAAAATCATCATCTTGTGATTAGGTATTTAACGCCCATTAGCCTTAAGGTGGATCTAGATGATTTAGAGCGTGAGGTTCAGCGCTACAAGGGAACCTCTAAATTAAACGGCATATCAAGAAGGTCTAAGTAACATTCTTTCAGACACGATAGCAGATGCAGTGAATAGCTACCGGGTGAATGTAGACCTTGGCGAACGACCGCCTCCGTTCGCACCTGAAGAAATTGAGTAGCAACCAAGAGTAGTTATGGCTCAGTTACGATCCGGCAGATGCAGCCGCCTCAACTCCTACAGAACAAGGATTGATGCTAACGTGCAGGATGTGCTTCTCGATTGTGACCTGGGATCACACGACACACTTCACCTATTTAACTGCCCAGCCAGACCCACTCGACTCAGACCTAGATCCTTCTAGATGCACCCCTAACTAAGTGACAGAATTCCTGGTTCTGGATATTCAACAGAATCAAGCAGACGAAAGATAGAACACAACACACTGCTACAACAACAACAACAACCTACATCAATAAGATGTATCTGTGCAATATTTTAAGCGAATATCTCCATTCGTTCGAGCGCTATCATGATTTCGATAAACGGAAGGATGGACAGACGGACGGACAGTCGAACTAACATGACTAGATTGTCTCAAAATGGTGGGACGTGGTGTTACAAACGGAAAGATTGGATAAGTATGCCCCCAATCCAATGGTGGTGGGTATAAAAAGGTCAGCTAAAAAAATACAAATGTATCTATTTTAAACATGAATTTTATAGTTCTCCTTAGCTTCTAGTTTCAAAATTATGTATTATCACAATTCTAAAATTGTGGTAACACTGCATAAAATGCAATTTTCTCTTTTCGCTTTATCTTGTATGTATGTTGTATTTTCGATATTCCCAAAACTAAAGAAATCTTCCTTGAAGTTTTTTATATTGAATTGCACCAAATGCATAGTTCATAGCAACATGCCTGAATATTCTAAAAATGCCGTTCTTTGAATGTGAAACTAAGATTTATGCAGATTGCGATATCTCAAAATTGTATGTTGAGATAGATGGGTTGATAAAGCACCATTAACCAACAATTTGAAGTTACCCATCTTTTCTCTTTGCATATCCTTGTTTTTTTTTTTTTTTTTTTTGCTTTACAGCATTTTTGACTGATTTGCATTTAAATCGTCCTTGCATCAACTATGTAGTTAAGGGTGTCCTTTAAACGTATCTACAGAGAGATATGCACATACATACGTGCGAGTGTGTGCGTATAGTATAGCATTGCAAAATTATGCAAATAATCCACATTTTTACATTTATCTTCCAGTTTGAGATTGTAGAGTAATAGAAGGCAGGAGATAAAAAATCTACTAAATCTTTTGGTAGTTAAAATCAATAAAGTTTGAATAGAAAATGAATGAACAGTGTCATAGAATCGGGAAATTTTCTGAGCTTAAGAAATTCCAATTTAGGGTAAAGGGACTAGGACAGCCCCCAAGAAGTAAAAAGGCATTGGATACCCACCACCTCGGGTATATATGTAAACCACCTTTCGTCATAATCCGGTGAAAAGTACAAATTTAATACACCCATAGCAGCTGTATCGAAATTTGGTCGGATTTGCACCAAATTCGGCACGGACATTGAGTGGTCTATTAAATACAAGTCACTGTTCAATTTTGTAGACTATATATTGGTCTTTTTGGCATCTGTGCCCAAATATAAGACACAGATGTCGAGAAGCCTAACATAAGTCAATGTGATAAATTTCGGCAAAATCGGATAATAAATGTGCCTTCTATGGTGCTAAGTCTTCAAATCGAGAGATCGGTCTATATATCAGCAATATCCAAATCTGGACCGATCTGAGCCAAATTAAAAAGGATTTCGAAGGGCTTAACTCATCTCACTGTCCCAAATTTCAGCGAAATCGGACAATAGATGCGCCATTTATGGGTCCAAGACCTTAAATCGGCAGATCGGTATATATTGCAGCTATATTCAAATCTGAATCGATCTGCGCAAAATTAAACCAGTAAATAAAGGCTAAAGTCTGGCGGAGCTGACTATATTATAGCCTACACCACCGAGTCTACGCATTACTTTTAATATATAGCACTTATATCCAAATTTAGTCAGACTTTACATAGGAGATCGGACCAACATTGTAGCTACTACAGCCTTAAAAGTCGAAATGATTAAAAGATTTATATGGGAACTTTACCTAAATCTGGTTCGTTTTGATGACATTTCTTGCATGAAGTGCGACGTCATATAAAACATCTCCTGCACAATTTTGTAACGATGGGACCAAAATTGTGGCTACTACAGCTTATCGGATGAAAGATATACATGGGAGCTATATATAAATCTAATCCGATTCTAATGAAATTTTGCACACATACTAGGACGTCACAAAAAGCACTTCGTGCCAAATTTGGTAAAGATCGTATTGAGACGTCACACGAAACACATCATGCTAAATTTGGTAAGGATCGGACAAAAATTGTGGCTTCTACAGGTTTAAAAGAGCATATCGGATGAAAGATATATATGGGAGCTTTATCTAAATCTGGACCGATTTTCAATAGCGTTCGTCCTTGAACCAAAAAAGAGTCTTATGCTAAATTTTGGGAAAATCGGACAACAAATGCGACCTGTACCTTGATTACAAGAATACATGGACAGACGGACGGACAGACAGACGGACATAGCTAAATCGAATCAGGAAGTGTTTCTAAGCCAATCCATATACTTATCGATAGGTCTAGCTCTTCTCCTTCTTAGCGTTGCAAACAAATGCACAAATCTATAATACCCTGTACCACAGTGGTGGTGTAGGGTATAAAAAGGATGTCAAGTGGCCTAACACAACTCACTGTCCCAAATTTCAGTAAAATCGGATAATAAATGTGGCTTTTATGGACCTAAGACCTTAAATCGGCAGATCAGTTTGAAGATGGGCTATATCAAGATATAATCCAATATAGCCCATCTTCAAACTTAATCTGCTTATGGACAAAAAAAGAATCTCTGCAAAATATCAGTTCAATGTCTTTATTTTCTAAGGCTGTAGCGTGATTTCGACAGACTGAAATGGATATTACGATGTGTTGCAAAGGGAATGACAAAATGAATATATCCCCATCCTTCGGTGGTGGGTATTAAAATCATACAACTGTTGTTTGTTTGTTCGTGACGTATAAACTTAAGAACATCTGAGCCGATTTTTCTGAAATGTTCACAAAATGTGTATGAATACTATGGCGTTCTATCTCCAGATGGGCAGTTGTACTCTGTATGACATTTTGAATGATGTTAGATCTTTTGGCCACCACTGTAACCATCCCAAGGACAAACATATAATAAAATCTAAAATTCAATAATATCACAGTTTTATTTGCCCAAAATGAAAATGCAAATTAGTCAGGATAAGAAGAAGGTCGATAGGGTGTATAAAAACGAAAAGTTTGTATAGAATTCGATTATGTACGCTTGTGGTGTTGGTGCAAATATGTTTTTCAACACAATTGTGAGATCCAAATATTGGGATCTGTGCATTTTGCGGTAGCATAAAATATTTTGGTTTGTTTTGGTGTGTTTATGCAAATACTTAGCTCAAGGATTACACACATTTTTGCATAAGTTTCCGTTTCTGTGGATTTTTCTTTGAAATCTTTTTCAAGCCTTTTCCGTAGCAATCCTTTAGGTGACATTCAATTTTCATTTTAGCTCACCTAGTATAGTTCCCTTGGCAAGTTATTGCCTTTTAAGATGATGTGAAATTGTTTGTATATCTTATCATTGATTTAAGTGTGGTTACTATGTTTATTTCAATGGGGGCAACTAATGAGGCGTTTTGTTCTACTCTTCTTATTTTAAGTTCCCTTTTGAGGGACGCTCTTGAAATTTTATGCTACTGAAATAAAAGGCGAGCAATGTCAAGTTCTTGGAAATGACTTTTATCGCGAACTATAGTTAAAAAATTTTTAAATTTTATTTTTGTGTTTATAATTTTCCCCCCAAAAAACTTTGTAGTCAGCACCTGTTAATTTGATGCCTTTTAAACTCAAATTTCTACCTTAACTTGTGGTTTGTTGTGTTTGCTTCTCAGGCATTTTTCTTTGGTGGAAGCACATATTCATATGCTAGTTTTAAGTACATCCGTTGCATAAAAAAAAATTAAAATAAAAATTATGCGTTATGGTAGAAGTCGGTTTTTTTTTGGAGAACATTTGAATTAATTCTGTGTTAAAGTTGTGTTGAATTACAAGTGAAAAGCTTATAGCAGCATTTTTTGTAGACTCTCAATGAAAATAAACATTTTTAGGTCTTTTTTTATTTTCGCACCAAAATGAAGAACCCTACCCTAGGCTTTAACTAAACGGACTTTATGTGCAATGTATTTTGTTCATCGATTTGAAATACATAAAAGTTATTATTGAAAATAAATGATGAAGCCAATTGTTAATAGGAATATCTTCGATTTGGCCCAACATCACCGGTGAACTGGTGGGGCAGCATATTGCACTCACCTAATGACAAGTCGAAGTCTACGTAAAACTTACAAGCAAAAAAATAATTCATTACCCATAAACGAAATTTCCGTCAAGTAAACCTTTTTTGTGACAAACGTTGGGACTTCGTTTACGGTAAAATAACATCTTTTATGATAAATTCATGCAAGAATTTGTGACGAATACAAAGTGTGTGAGCTTAATGACCAAGCAAATGCAACACACAAAGAAGAGGTTGTTAAATGAGTTTTGAAGGAATGAAATTGCCAGTTCCTCAGACAAGACAGGACACATATCACCCCAATGGTGGATGCGTTTCAAATATTTGGTTTGGAGGAGGCCCCTTATCATTGAGCTAAAACTCGGAAAGCACACAATGGTATGTGAGAAATTTGCCCCTGTTCCTTAAAGGAATATTTATGGGCAAATTTGCATTTGTAATTTCTAGGATCTCCGCTTGATATCATGTAACCCTCCTGATAATTCCAGTTGTAGTTGTTAAGAGAATACCCCAAAGCCCATGAGGTCACATAGTCTAAATCTAATCTTCTTTATTAAGTATAATGGTACAGAAAGAACTCCTTGTCAATTATCAGCTCAGAGAATATGTAATCCACTTTGTATGTCCCCAGCACTTGTCAGACCAAAGAGATATCATCTTTAACAGCACACTAATGAAGGCAACAATTTGGCAAGTATCAAATTCATATATCAGAGGTTGTCGTTTTACAGCTGTTGTATAGCACAGACAAGTCATCCTTTGGATCCCTTTGAGTTTTCAACATTAAAGGATTAACGTAAAGGATTTACACCTTTTTCCTTGCCATGTGGAGGCTTCCTGAATCATGTCTTCTAGAGAACAGGGAAACTTCCCCTACCCAATTGGCAAGAACCAAAAGCAGTTATTAAAATCGCAATCTAAAGGGTGATTTGTTAGCTATTATCTTTTTGGCAACACTGGTTTAAACATCTAACGCACTTTTTGTGTTCCGTTTCACTGTCAAACATCTTTAGTTTGGCCTATAATTTAACCATGAATCGTCCTTCAAACGAACAATGCTTGCAAATTATTGAATTTTATAATAAAAAAGAAAGTTCATGGCGCGCTTCTTCCATTCAGAGACGAAGCTCATTTTTGGCTCAATGGGTACGCCTATAAGCAGAATTGTTGATTTTAGAGTGAAGATCAGCCAGAAGCATTGTAAGAGCTACCAATGCATCCAGAAAAGTCGCAGTTTGTTGCGGTTTATGGGCTGGTGGCATCATTGGACCGTACTTCCTCGAAGATGATACGAATCGTAATGCAACTGTGAATGTTGAGCGCTACCTTGAGATTATGTCTACCTTTTTTTTTGCCCAAAATGTAAGAGCTTGACTTACATGACACATTTGGTTTCAATAAGACTGTGCCACATGCCACACAGCACGCGTAACAATGGACTTATTGAGAGGTCAGTTCGGTGAACATTTTATTTTATGTTCAGGACTGGTCAAGTAGTCGTCTAGATCGTGCTATTTAAGTCTTTGAATTATATTTTGTGAGGCCATGTTAAAAAGCCCATGTCAATACAGACAAGCCCCCTTCAATTGACGCATTGGAAGACAACATTGAAGCATTTATTCGTGAGATATGTTGGAAAGAGTTTGTCAAAATTGAACTAAGCTGATGGGCCATTTGAGGCGTGGAAGGTTATTAAGGAGTGGAAGGATAGGCATATGGGTTTCAAAGGAGGTCAATGTGCATTGTAGCTAAATTGGTCAAAAATTGCAACCTTCAGGTGTTCGAGATATCAAGATTGAAAGATCAGTTTATATGAGATTCAGACCTCATTTTGTGAGAGTGTTAGAAGAACAGTCGAAACCTTTAACTGTAATATGCTTTAGTGAAAAATATCGCTTCAGTGAAACTTGATGGAAAGAATCATTCATTCTGGTGATATTCAATACAATTGAATTCGCTTAAATGAAAAATCGCGTAAATGAAAATACCGCTAAACCTAAAAGGGTTTTAACACTCCAAGTTCTGTTTTTTATATGAAACTGAAGTTGTATAAGTGATAAAATTATTTCTATGGAAAATTATCTGGAATTGAAAAAATTCGTGTCACAATAAAATTTTCAAAATTATATTTTTATGTTTGGCTAATGAATGTCTCTGACTTTAAAAGAGTTATACTGAGTATACGTTGACGAAGAAATTTGCTTTCACTTATGCTTATATCGCTTAACTGGAAATTTATTTCACTAATCAGAACTACACTTAACTGAAAATAATGGATAAGTGAAAACAAATCAATGAATTTTTGGAGTTTCCCTTTTCCGGTTTCGACTGTAGTAACAAAACATGGCACGCAAAATATGAGTAAAATGGAAATGATGATAGCAATTATGTATGGAAATAATGAACCGAACTCACGACTCACTAGTTTTTCCATTCAATTTTTTTCACTTCATTAACCAGACAAAGTTATTTTAAAAACAAATCATTTCGACTACTAAGAAGCAAGAAAATGTGTGAAACAATTTGTTTAGGAATTACAAAATTTGCATCAATAGGAATTGTTCAGGAATTAGAAAATTTGCCTTGCTCAAATAGGTAATGATAAAATTTAACTTTTTTACACAAAAAGTTTTCAATACACGGATATTTGCGTTAAAGCAGTATGGAAAAAATCAAAAAACTTAAAATATAAAAATAACTCACCCATTGCCATGGAACAATACTGCCACTATAGTTGTATCGATATGAAAATATTTCTGAAGAAACAATTGCTACTTGATCACCTCAAGGGTGATACTTCTATAAGGATATGTTGCAATTTTTGTTATATATATGCTTGTATTTTTGATTGAATTCACTTGTCCTTACACAAAACTATTTGACGTAAATCGCAATACGATCTTGACACAATCACTGTTTGTTTAACACTGATTTTGAATTTGAAATGATTACGTTGAGCTTTGATGCAATTCTTGTCAAAGCCATGGTCTTGTTCCTTGGTCAACCAACAATGTTCCCGGCATAATGAATAAAAAATTTGCTGATCTTGTGGAAATATAATTACACAGACATACTGGACATAGAGACAAGAAATTCACCAAAATGCATTTGTCCAAATGGAATGAGAATGCATGTCAGCTAGAAACTGCATTATGGAAATTCACATACATTTATTTATATGTACTATGTTATGTTCTTCAATCTGGACATACATAATTATGCATGTATAAACATACACAAATACTTGAAGATGACCACCGTTCGAACAAAAAAAGTAAGCAAGTTGAAATATGAATTGTTGCTGTGACTTTAAACTATGTTTAACAGTGACAAGCATAATTGTGGCAAGCTATATATAAATTTTTACTAAAGTGCCCGGTGTAATATTGTTGTTTGTCGTTAGAAAAAAAATTATTAAAATTTTTGAGGAAAATTTCTACCTAACCTTGACATTTTTATTAAAATGTTGTCTTAAGAGAAAATATTAGTAAAAAATTGTCTTTAAAGAAAATTTTACAATAATGTTGTCTTTAGAAAAAATTTCCCATAATTGTTACCTAATTAAAGTGTTGACTTCAGAGAAATTATTTTCCAATATTTTTTCTTCAGGGAAAATCTCAATAAAATTTTGTTTAAAGGAAAATTTTATTGAAACGCCTTTTTTTGTCGAAAATTTTATTAAAATTTTATCATTCGAAAAAATTTCATAAACTTTTGTTTTTTATGGAATATTTATCTTTAGAGAAAATTTATTGCCATGTTATCTTTAAGGAAAATTTACTTAGATTTCTATTTCTAGAGAAAATTAAAAAAAAAAATAGAGTTTATCATTGAAAACCAGTCTCTGGGGGAATTTCTGTCAAAATTTTGTTTAAAAGAAAACTTCAGAAAAATTAATACATTTTTTAATTTATTAAAATTTCATAAAAAGTTTGTTTATTTAGAGGATTTTTAAACCCTACTGTGGTACTGGGTATTATAACTTAGTGTATTTGTTTGTAACACCCAAAAAGAAGAGAGATAGACCCATTGATAAGTACATCGATCGACTTAGAATCGCCTCCTGATTCGATTTAGCTACGTCCGTCTGTCTGTCCATGTATTCTTGTGATAAAGTTACTGGTCGTATTTATTGTCCGATTGTCAACGACGATTTTGAACGAAATCGATTTAAATTTAGATATAGATCCTATGTATATCTTTCATCCGAAAAGGCCTTTTATGGCTGTAGAAACCAGAATTTTGGTCCCAACTTTTTAAAATTTGGCATGGAGTGTTTTATTTTTATTCAACGTCCTCATATCTGGACCGATTTTCGTCAAAATCGGTCCAGATTTAGATATAGCTCCCATATATAACTTTAATCCGATATGAAGTTTTATGGCTATAGCAGCCACAATTTTGGTCGGATCTTTACCACATTTTGCACGAAGTGTTTTCTTTGAAGTATCAATTGCGTTAAATTTAGATATACCACCCATATATATGTTTTATCCGATATGGAGTTTTAAAGCTGTAGCAGCCACAATTTTGGCCAGATCTTTACCAAATTTGGCACGGGTTGCTTTATTTGACGTCTTCATATGTGTGCAAAATTTCATAAAAATCGGTCCAGATTTAGATAAAGCTACAATGTATATATTTTATCCGATATGGACTTTTAAGGCCGTAAAAGCCACAATTTTGTTCACATCTCTACAATAAAGGGCGTTAGATGTTCTTTTTAATGTCCCAGTATGTGTCATCAAAATTGACACAGGTTTCGATATAACTCCCATATAATCTTTGATCCGATATGGCCTTTTAAGGAGGTGGAAATCCAAATTTGTTGGTCTATCATAGGAAAATCCTACAAGGTTCTTTTTAATATTTCAATAGGTATCCAAATAAAAGTCTGACTAGATTTCGAGATAAGTTCTACATAAAAACAGTACTACGTACACCAGGTGGTGTAGGGTATTATATAGTCGGCTCCGCCCGATTTTTGCCTTTCCTTACTGGTTTTAATTTCGGGTTTAGAGATAATTATGTCAAGGTAGTCTAAAAGAAATGACAAAGTTTGTATGTTACGTTCAATGGTAAAGGGTAAGACTAAAGAATCGCAAATACCAAAATTGTCGTTGAATATCAATCTTGCCTTACTTAAATTAAAACTTCTGCAATTGCTTCCTCTAGCTTAATTTTATTTGCATTGAAGACTGTATCTATGTTCTACTGTACCATCGCCTTTACCAGCGTTGAATGTAATTTGAATATTATGCTTCGCACTTCCATCCGTTTCGCATGCAATGGTTGTGCATTTTTGGGTCATTGGGTGTAGTGCCTCTTTTTCTGGCGCAAGGAAATGCAATTGAAACCTATCTTCCATAGGAAAATCTGACAAAGTCAACAATTCAAAAATTTTAATATACAAAAATAAGTAGCTTCCATACATTCATATTAACAACCATATGTACATATAGACATTTGCCATATACATATGTGTGCTGGGGAAGCTTTTTGTGCATTTCTGTTATTTTCCCATCATATTCAATTACATATCGTTCAAAATTATTTCAAATCTCCTAAAAAGAAACGCTTATCATACGATACTCGTTGTCTGATAAGGCATAGCAATTTAATATCCTCAGAAAAAAAGAATGAATTTCTGGTTATTCATAACATTTTCAAAGTACAGTATGGTTAAAAAAGGCCAAACCTCAACGAAATGCCTCAAAAGCAAATTTTTTTGTTTTAAATCGAAGGTCATACATTTTAGACTCTGAGTCAACAATCTTCATAGAATTTTTACCAATTTATTAGCAAGTGGTTTATTTTAGACCATTTGAGATATGGAAATATAAATGGAAACAAACAGTTTACTTTGATTTCACGAAATGTTCATTCATATTTTGTTTTTGAACGAGATTTTATTGATGTTTTGTCTTAAGGGAAAATTTCACTTAAATTTTGTAGGGTAAATTTCACTGAGTTTTTGTCTTAAGAAAAAATTTTACTAATATTTTTTCTTCAGAAAAAATTTAATAACAATTTCGTCTTTAGAGAAAATTTCACTGGAATTTTGTCTTAAGCGACAATTTTATTGAAATTTGATGTTTAGGGAACATTTCACTATGATTTTGTCTTTAGGGAATAGCTCACGGAATTTTCGTTTTTAAAAAAATGTTACTGAAATTTTTTCCTTAGAGAAAACTTTATAGAAATTTTATCTTTAGGAAAATTAGGAAAATTTCACAATTTCACTTGACTTTAAGGGAAATTTCACGGGAAAAAATTCTATTGAAATTTTGACTTGATTTTTCTCAAGAATAAATTTCACAGAAATTTCGGCTTTAGAGAAAATTAATTTTGTCATTAAGGAAAATTTCACGGAAATTTTGTCTTTTGGGTATATTTCACAGAATTTTTGTCTAAAGTGAAAATTGTCTTCAGGGATAATTTAATAGAAATTTGGTATTCAGAGATAATTGCACAGATATTTTGTCTTCAGAGACATTTTTATAGATAGTTTGTCTTCAGAGATAATTTCATAGAAATCTAGTCCTTAGAGAAAAATTTCATAGACATTTGTATTTAGAAAAATTTCACTGAAAATTTTTCTTTAGAGAAAAATTTATAGAAATTTTATCTTTATGGAAAATTTCTGTGAAATTTTTTTCTTTAGGGAAAATTTCACTGACATTTTGTCTTTAGGGAAGATTTTACTGCTATTTTGCATTTAGGAAAAAATTTAATGCTATTTTGTATTGTATTAGTGAAAATTTCATTCAAATTTTGTTTTTTTGGGAAAATTTCACTGAAATTTTGCCGTAATGAAAGATTTTACTCAAAATGTTTCCTTACAGAAAACTTAATAGAAATTTTATCTTTAGGAAGAATTTTGCTGAAATTTTTGTCTTTAGAGAAGATTTCACTGCTATTTTGTATTTAGTGGAAAAAACACTGAAATTATAGCTAAAGTGAAATTTTTACTAAAATTTTGTCTTTTGGGAAAATTTTACTGAAATTTCATCTTTGGGGAATATTTCACTGAAATTTTGTCTTAAGGGAAATTTTCACTCAAATTTTATCCTAAGGGAAATTTTCACTCAAATTTTGTCCAAAGGGAAAATTTCACTGAAATTTTGACTTTAGGGAAAAATTCACTCAAAAATTTCTTCTTGAGGGAAAATTGAACTGAAATTTTATCTTTAGAGAAAATTGAACTGAAATTGTGTCTTTAGGGGAAATTGAACTGAAATTTTGTGTTTAGATAAAATTGAACTAAAATTTTGTCTTTAGAGAAGATTTCACTGAAATTTTGTCTTAAGAGAAAATTGAACTGAAATTTTGTCTCTAGGAAAGATTTCACTGCAATTTTGTAAAAAGAAAAAATTCTAATTTTGTCTTTAAGGAAAATTGAATCAATTTTTGTCTATAAGGAAAATTTTATCGAAATTTTGTTTTTAAGGAAGATTTCACTGCTAGTTTGTGTTTAGGGAAAAATTCAGCAAAATTCTGTCTAAAGGGAAAATTTCACTGAAATTTTATCTTTTGGGAACTTTTCACTGAAATTTTGTCTTTGGGGAAAATTTCAATAAAACTGTATCTTTTAGGAAATTTTCAATGAAATTTCATTTCGTGAGCTTTATATATATTTGCAATTAATTGAAGCAAAATTTTCAGTGACGCAGCGACATGTCGCTGCTATTTCGTTCATAGAATTCAGTATCAGTTCTACGAAATGTATTCTCATTTTCAGCGTCACCTCTTTCTTTTTAATGCGTTTAGACAGTTGTTCGGGCGAAAAAGCTCTAGAGAAAATTTTATTCATGATTTTTTTCATTTGAGCATATATGTTAAAAAATTTTGGTTTTTAATTTGATTAATTAAAAATTTAAATGAAACCTTCTATTCAGGAAAAAATTCGTTGATATTTTGTCTTTACAGAAAATTTAAAATTTTGTCCTAGGGAAATATTTTATAGATATTTTTTCTTTTAGAGAAAAATTCATGGAGACTTTTTCTTTTAGAGAAAAATTCATGGTGATTTTTCTTTTAGAGAAAATTTTACAACATTTTTTTTAGAGAAAATTTCATAGAAATTTTTTCCTAAAATAACATTTCTTAGCAATTTTGTTTTTTAGAAAATTTTATAGACATTTTGACTTAACAGAAAACTTCCATAAAATTTGTCTTTGAAAAAATGTTATACAAATGTTGTCTTTAAAGAACATTTAATGAAAATTTTTGTCGAAATTTTTTCGTTGAAGAAGTATTTATTTGAATTTTATTTTTTGAGAAAATTTATTTAAAGTTCAACTTTTGAAGAAAATTTCTTTGAAATATTGTTTTAAAAAAAAATCTATGAAATTTTGTATTTAGAAAAAAAAATTATAGAAATTTTGTTTTTAAGAAAAATTTCTTTAATATTTTGTTTTTAGAAAAAATTATATAGAAATTTCGTCTGTATGAAAAATTTCATAGGAATTTACATTTTTTTGTTCTTAGAAAAAACGTCGAAAAAATAAAGTTCGTGTTAGTTATCATTAATTTATCATGGGGGTAAGCCCCCTGTTAACGAATTTGGTTTTCTAGCACATATTTAAGGTAATTTAGAAGATATGACAAAAATATGCAGCAATCAGTAATAAGAGTGTTAGCGTAATCAAAATTTTGCACAAACTTTTGCGGAAAGCCACTGGTTTTTCAGTAAGTGAGAGTTTGAAAGCGAAGACCATTGGGAGAGTTTTGTAAATAGGAGATTGCAAATATCTGCTGTAAGATTGATAGCATTTAAATGATTGCATTCATTATAGCAATTCTGTACATTCATTTCATTTGAAGTTCAAATGTTGTTTAAAATAATGTATTCATAACAGCTTAGATGTTATTACGGCCTTGGCCGTTTTTACTCTATGCGTTTTATACAATCAGATGTTTGGCCGTTTGTACATTGCTGTGTAGATACGCTTAACATGCTGTATTGTTTACTTTCATAAAATAGAAGAAAAAACAAGAAGAAGAAAACCACCATCAGTGGAAAACCACACCAGCAGCATGAAGTTCTTCGTTCCAAGTTCCTTTGGGAAAAATGCTGATGCCTTAAAATTTAAGGCAACAGCTCAAAAGGATGTCAGCGCTAAATCTAAGAAAAACAAGAAGAAGAAAAATAAAAAACCTGCGTCTGACAATGGATTTTCCGGCAAAGGCCCATTGGCACCGCCACCAATGGAAGATGATGGGGATGAAACCATGAATGCCATCAAGACTGTTAAAGATGGTAAGGTGGTCAAGAAGAAAACTAAGAAGCAAAAGCAACAACAACAAAATCAATTAAAAGCAACTCCCGCTTTGAGGCAGGCTGTTAAAGAGTCTTTGAGCAAAACCCATGATGATGATGATGATACACCAACAACAAGCGCCGCTGGCAGTGGTATAAACTCTTTTCAGGCTAAGCTCAAGGAACAACTTATGGGAGGAAGATTTCGTTTTATCAACGAACAGTTGTACACAATGAACAGTAGAAAAGCTGAGCAGCTGTTCAAATCTGATCCTGAAGCTTTTAAAGCCTATCATGATGGCTATCGTCATCAAGTGGAGAAATGGCCTCTGAACCCCTTGAATCGTATTATAAAAATGATAAAGAAACTTCCCAAATCTTTGGAAATTGGAGACTTTGGTTGTGGTGAGGGCATGTTGGCTAAATCTGTACCGCACAAGGTATACTCCATGGATTTGGTTAGCTGTCGCGATGATATCATTGCTTGTGACATGGCCAATACTCCCCTAACTACACATACCTTGGATGTGGCAGTCTATTGTTTGTCACTAATGGGCACCAATCTAAGTGATTATCTACTGGAAGCAAATCGAGTTTTAAAAGTAGATGGCCAGATGTATGTGGCCGAGATACAGACACGTTTCGATAATGTCAAGGACTTTGTGAGAAAGCTGGACTCTTTCGGATTCCAGTTAGTTAAACAGGATGTGGGACAAAAGGTTTTCTACTTTTTTCAATTTAAAAAAGTACGTAATGTTGGTAAGGTGGCTAATCTACCGGCAATGTCATTGAAGCCCTGCCTATATAGGAAACGGTGAGTATTTGTGACAGATGTTGTGGAGAAATAAATTTTTATATATATTTATTATGTTCCAGATAAACTTGTGGTCACATAAAGGAGTAAGACGCGAAGTAAATATATAAGAAACTTAGCAATATTATTTAGGAGTTAAAACGCCTACACAAGATAAAATAAGGAAATAAAACAAGAAAATTCAATTAGGAACATACTTAAGGTAAATTTCCAAAATTAAAGGATGGTAAACTCATAATATGAAGATAAACCGAAAAAAAACATCAGATACTATGGAATGTACCACAGAGATGTCACCGTCTTTACGCAGGTAATATTGTCAAGAGATTCACAAACATATAAACAGTGCTTTCTCGGGAGAAGAAAACAAATAATTTGCAAGTAGACTTAAGCAGAGTTATTGAATAAAATGTTAGCGGTGTTCAGCCAATTCTCACCTATGTTGTTGTTGCAGCAGTGTGTTGTACACTGAGGCGACAGACCTTGCCGATGAAGGACTTCATCGGGTCAATGTTGATCAGATCAACATTGGTCCTGGACTGAATGCCATTTTTGATCCTAGGCATTTCCACCTGCATGGACACGGACACGGAAATTGCCCTAAGGCTGAGTTTGGGAGCCTGCCGCTTTTCAAACTTTTGTCATTCTTTTTTTTTCTGCTGGGGACTCCCTTTATGTTTTTCTGGGGACTCCCTTTTTGCGATGATCTTCGTTGTCCTAAGGACACCGGAGGTGATGCGAGGTCAAGACTTGTTAGAAGATACAAGGAACTTTTTGGTACTATCGTAAAGCCTCTCAAGGCTCTTCTGAGTTCCCGGCTGCAGAATTGGCTGACTGGAAAATGCTCTCATCGGTAAGTTTCTCCCTGGTCGTCCGATTTCCTATTTACACCACACAGACTTAAGCAGAGTTATTGAATAAAATGTTAGCGGTGTTCAGCCAATTCTCACCTATGTTGTTGTTGCAGCAGTGTGTTGTACACTGAGGCGACAGACCTTGCCGATGAAGGACTTCATCGGGTCAATGTTGATCAGATCAACATTGGTCCTGGACTGAATGCCATTTTTGATCCTAGGCATTTCCACCTGCATGGACACGGACACGGAAATTGCCCTAAGGCTGAGTTTGGGAGCCTGCCGCTTTTCAAACTTTTGTCATTCTTTTTTTCTGCTGGCGACTCCCTTTATGTTTTTCTGGGGACTCCCTTTTTCCGATGATCTTCGTTGTCCTAAGGACACCGGAGGTGATTTCGATCCACCATCGGGCTATGCGAGGTCAAGACTTGTTAGAAGATACAAGGAACTTTTTGGAACTATCGTAAAGCCTCTCAAGGCTCTTCTGAGTTCCCGGCTGCAGAATTGGCTGACTGGAAAATGCTCTCATCGGTAAGTTTCTCCCTGGTCGTCCTGATTTCCTATTTACACCACACAGGTTTAAGTTCCTTTTACCTGCTATCGTTTCTGCTGTTTTCCATCTAACTTTTTGATTTTCTTCGTATTCTTTTTACCCAACAAACTAGTATGGGGGCTATACTAACCTAGTCTTTCCGTTTGTAATAATGATCTGCGACCCCATAAAATTGTTGTTGTTGTAGCAGTGTGTTATATGCCTCAGTGACAGCCCTTTCCGATCTCCAGATTTGAATTTTTGACCCCCTGGAAGCCGCAATTTTTGTCCGATTGGCCTGTTATATTACGACATTTGGTACATAAAATACAAATATGTCTTCAACTGAGTTCATTTTTGAAATTTTTTGGTAGAATCCATGGTGCTGGGTACCCCAGTTTCGGTCGAGCCGAACTTAGCACGTTTTTAATTGTTCTCTTCTACCTTCTTCCCGGGCTTGTACATTGGTCATTTGGTCTATCAATGAGGGGAGTGGCACCCGAAATTGCTGGTAGTGTGCCCTCCAACATAACCTAAGCTCAATAATTAGGGATATCACTTTTAAAGTCTAGGCGAAACGGCGTACCATAAGGCGGCACCACTATTAGAAAAGTTTGACATGACTGAATACCTAACAATAATGTGGAAATGACCACCGCTTAACATTTTTCAAGAACAAGAAAAATCGATTTAAATTTAGCCACGACAAACCTTTGGCAACCACCACCATGCATTCTGACATATACACTGTTTATATGTTGATTATTTTGAAAAAAAAATCAAGGTAGGCCATATCTAGGGAGAGAATGGTATAACAGTAGGACCAACTCACTGCACCCAATATAACCCAGCCTTTAAATTACACATAAGTATGAGTCCCCCTTCTGATCCCAGTAAATGAAATTTAAAGTTTGTTGTTTATAACTACTTATGGGTAGTTATACCTTTATTAGCTTTCCACTAAGGTATTTTCAACATTATCTAAGCTACTACTTTCTATAGGTTTTTTTGATTCTAAATCACCATCATTGACGCCTTCCCCATGATCATCCTCTGCAGTGGCATTACTGTGAACATCATTATTTCTATAACTAGAATTTTCGTCAACTTCATTTATATTCTCAATGTCTTTATCATTGTTTGTTTCATCATTATTTAGTTGTTTGGCTTTAGCTCCCTTTCTAGGTGGAATTGTTTGTAAAATAGCATCGGACCAACTCTTACCCTCAGCAACTCGTACTAAGATTTCAAAAACTAAAAAATATAAAAGTTTATCTCAATTATTTAATATAGCGGCGATGGTTTGTATTTTGTTTACCATGAAACGTAGTTAAAACAGCTCTCGTCTTCATATCCACATATTCGCCTAAAGGCAAGCGTGCTGTTTTTAAACCTGCCTTCGTTGCCCTGTCATGACAAAAGTTTTTATGATGATTATGATCCACTAGACCGCCAATAACGTAAACATTTTGGGGAACTAAAGTGTCCAGAACCACATCTGATTCACTTGTTAAATAAATTATTTCCTTATTATCGAAAACTTGAAGATGAGTTTCATCAAAATGATAGTTTAGATGCCAATTTTCCCAGCCATCGTTCTTTTTCAACACCCTATGTATATTGCCATCTGTTTTAATACCCGTAAAATGTAGCTGTACTGGACATTCTGATCTTCGATTAATAGTGTATATCCTAAGGCATTGTTTTACACATTTTGCCATATCACGTTCATTCATCATATCATCACAATCCAAATCAATGACAATACGTAAAGGATTTTCATTGTCGCCTGCCTTTAGTAGGCGTTTCTTGAGATCTTTGCGTGATGGACCAGTGCGAGTGGGCAAACCCTTTTCGGCAGCTTCCCGGCGCTTTTGTTTCTGCCTTTCTTTTTCCTAGCAAAAAAATTGGAGCAAAATAAGTGTTTGGTTATATATTTATATTCCAAGCATTAACTTAAAATACTCACCTGTCGTCTTCTCTCCTTACGAAGTTGTAATTGTTGCTCAAGTTTTCGCTGTTTTTTCAATTGATTTTTACTGTTCGGTGTTGGTCGTGTAAAGCCAGGAGCAGTTGGTGGCAATTGGTTGACATCTTCTCTTGGCTTCTTTTCTGTAGGAGGATCCAGTTGCTCGCTTTCCATTTTTTTGGTAATAAAAAGTGTTGTATTGCTTTTCACGCGTGTTTTTGTTTATATAAATCAGCTGTTTCAGTCGGTAAGCAAGTCTCGATAGATTGTAACACTGCTTTGCCGACAACTTAACTTATTACAATTGGACAATTTGACAACGACGTCGACGTCGGCGTAACGCGTTTATACACTGCACTACAATAGTCGGTATTAAGGTCAGTCACTAGTAATTTTTTCAAACGGCTGTACACTTCTTGTGTGAATTAAATGATGACTGATACTGAACTCATTCTTTAATTCGATAAAGGTCAATTATGCCGCCAAATTTGTTTTTTGTAATAGTCCTGCATTGCTTGTTATGGAGCTTGTGTTAAGTATTTTGATCTAGAAACTCTATATATTGCGTCCAATAAATCTGGTTGTACTAATAGTTAGATTGGCCGGAGAGTAGCATGCGCATTCGTCGTCCATGCCCTTAACTGGCACTGCGCCGACCTGAAAAGGCTTCGGGTTGACCGAGTTTATTGACGGCAGTCCTCTTTCCTTCACCGCCAAATCGTGTGCCCTTTCATTCCCCCTTACTCCGTTATGGCCCGGCACCCAAACGATGCGGATTTGCCATCCTCGGAGAAGGCGTTAATCTCCATCTTACACAGCCATGTCTTAAGCGATCCTTACGTAGGATCGCTGCCAGTTGTGCAAGCTGCAGGTGTTGGTCAGCTTTGTCTCCTGGATCGCTGTAACCAAATATTATTCCGACTCATAAAATCCACTATCTCGTAGATCTTGCCTCGGAGACCGCACTCATTGATATGTGAGAAATTTGCCCCTGTTCCTTAGCGGAATGTTCATGGGCAAAATTTGCATTTGCATACGTCTTTGGAATACTCTTTTTCACAATATCCAAAACATTGGCAACGCGTCAATTTTTTAAAAAAGAATCCATTTTTCTTCGAAATTAGCTGTTTTAAAATTTTCTTTTAAACAATATTTTTTTTTAACCTTTTCTAAAGTTTATTTTATCAATTTCACAAAATTCTAAAGTTCCACAGTGCCACATGCTCGCTGATCGCCTAAAAATGCTTTGCATTCACCAAGTTAGTAAAGTACGCACCAAAACTATTTAGTGTGCCCGTTAGCCTACTCCATATCTCTCCATTAAAAAAATAAGACAGTTTTAAATATTTTATTTACAAAAGTAATATTTTACTATATTTGAATGGTTGACTCTTTTGTTGTTTACATAATGACCATATCATTTTTTTGTTGTTGTTGCTGTCAATAATTAATTATATAATAATAGTTGTATATGATTTACAATAATATATATTTTCAATATGTAATGGAAAAAGTTGGTTTGCAAACTAAAATTAATTGTCAATAAAAATGAATAAATAAACTTTTTCTTCATATGTAAATAAAAATACAATAAATATCTTATCAAATAAAGAAAATAACATTTTGAATTTTAGAATTCGGTTACAGTTTTCCTTTGCGAAAATACTTATTTACTAATGTATATGTATGTTTGTGTGGGTTTAATTGTATTTTTGTGTAGTGGGGTGTATAATGGTTAAAGTGAATAATAATAATAATAATAATAATTTTATTATTATGTATGTATGCAAGGAGTATGGAATTATGTTTTTATAATAATTAACATATTAACAATCTTTTTCATATATGTATGTATGTATTGTAAATACCATGTTGTTGTATTTTTTTTTTTTTCAATCAATCGTATGTAAGTTTTACTTTTCGTTTTTTATTTCTCAATTTTTCTTAAGTTTTTTTCTTTATATAGAATGCATTTATATGATTTTTTTCTTTTTCAATTTTTCTGTATTACTAATACAAAATGCATTTGTTTTATGCTCGTACTATTGTATCATTGCTTGCTCTATACGTAAACTATACTCGTATTTTGTTATATATTCTTTTTAAATTTTTTTTTTGTATTTATCCAAAACGGAAGGAAATTATGCATTTTAAAAATTTACCATTAATTTGGTATGTTTAAAACGGACGCAAAATTTCACATAACTAAAGATAATTAATTATAGTGACGGATTTTTGAGTAAATGGTGATTAATTAAAAAAAAAAAAACTCGGATTTAAAAAAAAATTTGAACTTGAAACAGCTTTGGAACTGCCTAAAAGTATGCAACGTCTTTTGTACAATATTCCTTACCAAAGTAATACAATTGGACTGTATGTTCAAGTTTACATAAATCATCGAAGATGGTACAGTTATGACTCGATTTACATCGCATTGGATTATATTGTTATGGTTTGCGTTTGTTCAATAAGTAATGTTCCCGTTTTCGTTTTAGATTTACGTCTTCCCAGTTGTTTTAAAACAAAAACATCACCTACTGCAACCCAGTTAAACACTTACAGTTGCCATATCAACCAACCTCCCCGAGTTGAGTTCTTGAAATACGCTTACACTGCTTTTTAAATGCGTATTTATGGCAGATTTTATAAATGGAAAATAGATGACAGAGACATTGAAACAGGTTTTAAATGATCATTGTAAAGGTGCATTTAAGATCGTAACATTACACACTAACATTAAATTTATAGCCCCCATATGAAGTGAGATGAGGCCACCGTAGCACAGAGGTTAGCATGTCCGCCTATGACGTTGAACGCATGGGTTCGAATACTGGCGAGAACATCAGAAAAAATTTTCAGCGGTGGATTTATTCTGTTAGAGCGAGTTTTTTACCAGGAACCAAAAAATTGGAAGCTGGACTATACAAAAGGGTTGAATTTTCCGAATGGGCTTCGACAACACATGTAGTGGTTAAAAAGAATGGCAAGATTAGAATCACAGGTAACTACAAACCAACTCTGAATCCCAGAATTATTATAGATGAGCATCCAATTCCGAAACCGGAATTTTTGTTTAACAAAATGAAAGGAGTTAAGTCAGTTATTCGCACTTACAAATCACACTTACACTACCACTCATGGATTAATTCGGCCGTTGCGGGCTGTGTACGAAGCTGCAAATATTCCTGCTGTTTGGCAACGAGCTATGGAGGTTGTTCTTCAAGGCGTTCCTAATGTGTGCAATTTCTTTGATGACATCCTTATTTTTGCAGAAACTTTTGATAAACTTATGATTGCTCTCAAAACGACGTTGGAACGTCTGCGATAGAAGGGACTTAAGTTTAACCGGTCTAAGTGTGTATTTGCCGGATCATCAGTTGAGTTTTTAGGACATCGAATTGACGGAGAAGGTATACATAAGTCGGATTTGCATATTCAAGCTATTAAGGATGTACTGAAACTTAAATCGCACGATGAGTTGCAACTTTTTCTTGGAAAGGCTATTTACAATGGTTCCTTTATTCGTCATCCAGAGCTAGAGCATTAAGAGAAGGAAGCTGATACGGCGTGTAGGCATTTAAAGGATGTCTTAATTTCAGACCAGGTGTTGATGTCGTATGATTTTCAGTTGCCTTTAGCTCTTGCAATGGATGCAAGCAAGACCAGTCTCGGTGCAGTGTTGTCACATGTAATGGAGGATGGTAAAGAGAGGCCGATAGCTTATGCTAGCCGGACATTGTCGGTCACTGGAAATATCCGCAAATTGATAAGAAAGCTCTGGCTATTGTGTGGGCAGCACAGAAGTTTTTTCTTTATTTGTATGCAAGACATTTCACATTGATAACGGATCATAAGCCATTGACCCAGATTTTGCATCCTGATAAGAGCCTTCCAACGTTGAGCATTAGCCGGGTTTTGCATCTGCAGAATTCAAAGATTATTTGACGCAAATTGGAGTGAAATATCACAAATGTTCTGACCCTTATCACACTGCTACTAATGGGCAGGCGGAGAGGTTAGTTCAGACCATTAAAACGGCTATGAAAACATTGGGTGCGAACAAGGAAAATTTGCAGCTTCGGCTGAATCAGCACCTACGTCATTACAGAATTGCCCCTCATGCAACTACTGGCAAATCTCCTGATTCGTTATTTCTTGGTAGGACGATGAGAATACGGCTAGATTTAATGAAAACCGACGAATTCTATTTCAACATGTCCGAAAAGCAATGCATTAAATTCACACCTTAATATCGTGTATTCGAACCGATGCAGGAAGTGTATTTTCTATCCAATAACAAGAGTTTGAATAAGTGGCTTAAAAGCATTGTTATAAGACGAACCTGCACTATGAAATTTTATATGAAGGAAAGGAGGTCAGGCGTCATGTTGACCAGATTCGGGCAAAAGCACAAAATAATGCAAACGGATGTCTAATGCCCACCGTTACTCCTGCCTAACCAGGAAATGTTATTCGATGTTCAACACCTCCTCGGTCATAAGCAACGCCACTTCGCTCTTGTGATAATTCGAATGACAGAAATATCATTGCAAATGAGTGCCCTCCAAGAGAGATCGAGACGGATGAGTCTGGCAACGATGACCAATTTTCTACACCAGAGTCCGACTTGCATGGATATATCTTTTACGGCATCTTAACGTGAATACAACTACTTTTTATGTACACTTAAAATGCATCATAAACAACATTCTCTTGTAGTTGTCGTTATAAAAGGAAATGCAGGATCTCAGCTCACTTCACTCACCTTTTCAATAATTGCTTCGAACTTACCTCAACTCAGCTAGACTACACCAGGGATTCAAATGGTACTGAAAAGGTACCTTTTGCACACACTAGTGCAAAATATTTGCGGACATACACAAGAACATAAGTCGCCTATTGCTTTGGAATGATGTACACATGTGTCAAATTGCCCATAACTGGTTTAAACAAATAACATCTCGATGAGAAAAAGTCTCAGAACATCTTTCAGGTGAAAGGCTTTAACCTACCATACAAGATCAAGAACAGGTTCCAAATGTGTATAGGTAGGAATTCGGCTGAAAGCAGGAGGGCCGGAAATGAATTCTTACCCCCTAGTCCAAAGAAGGCTATAGACCTTTAAAATTTCTGTAATTCTTGGGGGGAGGACTTAAAGTCTAAGCACCCGCCAGATGCCTTTCTACGCTTATGATGACTATATCAATTTATAGACCGATTCGGATCATACTCGGCACTGATATTGGAAGTCAGAATGCCAAATTTCAGCCAAATCGGATGAAAACTAAAGGCTTCTATGGGCTCAAGAAGTCAAATCCGGGTATCGGTTTGTATGGGCCCTATATCAGTTTATAGACCGATTCAGATCATGCTCGGCACTGATATTAAAATTCAGAACTCAAGTCCTCTTGTTTTCAGCCAAGTCGGTTAAAAATTGAGGGGAATTGGTTTATATGGAAGCTATGTTCAAATCTAAACCGATATGGCCCATTTGCAATCCCCAACGACCTATATTTATAAAAAGTATCTGTTTTTCGTTCGACCGCTATAGAGATTTCGACGGACGGACGAACATGGCTAGATCCACTCAGAATGTAAAGACGAGCAAAAGTTCATAGGGTCTCAGGTCAATATTTCGAGTTCCTACAAAGGGAATAACTACATTATTATATACGCCGAAAATGATCTCCATGGGTCATAGTTAAATCTAGTACACTGATAGAAAAATGCCGTTTTGCTGCCAATACCGCCTGGTATTATTTTGTTCGCGTCATTGGTAAAGATTTTTATTACCATTTGGTATCAATTCAATACCATACAAAGGAGGCTATTAAGAATTGACGGCGTCACATTTGTATTCTTGTCATCGCGGCAGAAGTGCTGTTGAGCTTTGTACGTAAAATACTGACGCCATAATAAAATATTTGTTAAACAAACAAATAAAATGTTTTAATACAATTTGAGTACGTAATAACCTGTTACTCGAAAGCGGTGAAAATGAAAATAGTACAAATTCTAAGGACATTCTACATCGAAAACATTATAGTCTCTTTTGTGGAAAACGATGCTGTGTTGGCGTGTGTATTCATATGAAAACCACTTCTGGGAATCAATGGATATGGAATCAATTGATGAATACAAGGAATTGAGGTTGGTCACGATGTAACATTAATTTTTGTAATAATTAGCATCAATATTCACTAATAGAAGGTTAGGTCACTTACCAAACCATTAAGTGGATAGGCCCCTTGAACATCATCAAGGATGTAAAATCTGCCAATTGAATATCTCATCAAATAGGAGAAAACGTAAACAAAGAATGAATGAGAGAACAAGTTGACATCCTCAATGCCATGTACTGCAAAAATTAAAAAAATCGACTGATCGTTCGGCTTAACCTTATTCAGTGTATCCTGAATTAGCAAAAATAATCGAAATAAAAATATATTAAAATTATTTTCAATCGTTTTTCTTTTTTGGTGCATGAGGGGATGGGTTAATCAATAACGGTTTGGTACTAAAACCAATAACGGTCTGGTGCTAAAACCAATAACAAATTTGGTATTAAAACCAATACCAGTGCGGTAATAAGGCTAGTACCAAATGGTACTAATCATTATATATTTCATCCATAGGTACACAAACAATACCGGATGGTATGGATGAAACATATAATGATTAGTACCGTTTGGTACTAGCCTTATTACCGAACTGGTATTGGTTTTAATACCAATCTGCTCATTTCAGTTCCATAGAGTTCCCTTTCTCTCTAGTAGGAGAGACACAAGAGAATAATTATTGGTCCAGTACACGAATAATCATTTGCGACTATTGAGGCGCTTTTGAAGATTTTTTTCGTTTCACAACAATAGGAAGATCCTTTTAACGTAAACGAAGCTGCTAATGGGTTTAAAGTTATTTACATTTAATAACACTACTTTTATGGCAAGTAGTGAGGACCTTGTTTCTACTTTTGACTTTATCGCAAATTGCTGTGGCATGTGGGGAGAATGTGTAAGAGCAGTCAAATGTGAGGCCAAGTATTTTTGGACACTTGATGGTCGGAATCATTTCTCCATCGACCATCACAGTCAGCTCAGTATTCAACTTACGCGTATTTGTAGTGAGCAATGTGGCTGAAGAGTTGGTGGCAGATATCTTCAGATTTCTTACAGCGAAATATGAGGCAAGTTCGTTTAGGTAGACGTTCAACCTATCGCAGATGTCAACAATAGTTATGGAGCCTGATGCCATGATCGTACAATCGTCCGCATATGATACGATCTCTATGCCGTCTGGAGGGGGTGGAATGGAGGATAGGTAGAGGTTGAACAGTGACGGAGAAAAATCACCCCACCTTGGCGAACTCCCTGCTTCACTCTACGGTGCTTCGACTTCTTATCCATAAATTCTACAAATGACCACACAGATAATTCGCAACCCAGCGTTTCAGGCCTGGCTGGAGGGACGTGTTGGCGATAGGTCCAGTGCCAAGAGCACCGTCCTGTCACATGGCCTGGGCTGATTGAACCCACGGCAAATGTGTGCGGTAATGGCATGCAAAGCTGTTGTTGTGCTATGCAGTCCTCGAAATCCATGTTGATGCTTGGCAAATTGAAATTCTCCTACGAGGCTCGGGAGGAGTAAAGCCTCGAGCATCTTTGCTACAGGTGAGAGAAGGGAGATCGGTCTGTACAACTCCCCCAAACTTGGGTTCTTTCCAGGCTTTAGTAGCGGGATCACGTAACTGGGAAGAGTGACAAGGGAAATTCTGTGTAAGAGTTCAATGCCTTCAAACTGATGAAAAGGCTACATTTTAGTTACATACAAATATGTTCAGTTTTGATTCATCCTCAGATGTTGAGGGGTTCATGCAGTAAACTGTTATGGCGAAACTGGGTTGTAAATGAGCATTTATGGACCTGTTTTGGCTTACCAATTTCCGCATGGTTGTTTGTTGAAAATGGAGTGATAAAATGGCCAACTCTAGGCAGTGGATTCTAAAAAATATGCACCCATTTTTGGCTTTAGAAAATTTGGTAGATTTTAGTCGACTTTGGTAGGATTTTTCTTAAATTTTGGTAGGAAATTATTTTTTTGAGTGGCAACAGATCAGAACGTATCTACATTTAACATAACCTTAAGATTTAAGATTTTCCTTCTCGTTTGGATAGAAAATCCTTTTTCGCAGCAAGGCAATCCTAAAATTGCCTATGTCTATTTAGTTTGTCACAAATGAAAGCAAACCCGATTTTAGAATATTTTACGATTTTTTTTTGTTGTAAATTTTTGTTTTTACTAATTATAGTTATGGTAAATGTATTTTGTTGCTCGATTTTTTTTTTTCGTATATTTTAGAATATGCGCATGAATTGTAAATAATTTTTAAATAGTTTTTTTTTGTTTTTGCTTTTTTCTGTTAATGTTTTGCAATATTAATTTATCATGTTAACAAACTACTAAAGTAATTAAAAATTTACTACAAAACTACGATTTGTTAATGAGTGTGTGTGTTTTGGTTTGTTAATTAATTTTAGTTTGATGTTTTTTTTATGTATTTTTATATGAGTTTCATTTAAAAGTAATTTTTTTAAGGGGTTAATGTGATGTTTTATTTTAATGTGTTTTTTTTTTTTTTGAAATTTTTATTTGTTTGCTTTTTTCAGTTTTTTTCTTCTAAATTTCCTTGTTATAATTTAGTTTAAATGTTAGTAATGTTAATGATTTTGTTTTTTGTTTTTGGGGTGTTAAATGTTAAATAACTTTTTTTTTATTTCCTTAGGGATTTGCAGTTTTACCTTTTGTTCATTGTTTGACTGGGAGAAATCAAATTATTTGAAATAACAAATATCACCAATTTTTGTTGTTGTTTTTATGTAAATATTTCTTTAAGTTTTTATTTTAAAATTAGAAAAAATATATGTATGTATGTATGTATATGTGTTTCTGTTATGTATGTATAATTGTTATAAATCATAATCGTAAGCATACATTTCCGTTTTATATTTTATTTTTAAAATAAACAAAAAAAACATTTACAAAAAAATAAAATCATTTTTTTATTTTATCTCTTCAATTTCAGTTTCTCTTCTTTGTTGGTTTTGCTTGTTTCTTAATTTTTCTTAAATTATTTAAAATTCTTTATAATATGTATAAATTATAAAAAAAATGTGTTTGTTTGTTTGTTGTTTTAAAATTTAACTAAAAGACCGTGGAAAATGTTCTTAGAGGGTTAATAAATAAAAAAACAAATGTAAAATGTTAGTTTAAGAAGTAGGGGGCAAGTGATGGGTGGGGGTGTGGCAGGAGGGGAAATTAAGAAGTTTTGTTTTGTTTTTTTTTTTTGGAAAATTGTTCTATTAGTGCTTTAAGTACATGCTATAAAATGGTTGTGTATTCGAAATGAAATGTTTTTTTTACCGATGTTTTGATTTAATGGCTTATTTTTGTTTTTTTTTTTATAAAAAAAAGATTTTTTTTTATTTTTATTTTTTTTTTATTTGAAAATTTTCTTTTTTTATTTTATTAAAATCTAAGGCATTTGTTGGACTATAATAGGTTGGAAATTCTTTCTTGGCCTATTGAGAACAATTTTGGACATTTAACACAAAAAATTTTAAACAATTAGTTTAAATTATCAGCCAATACCAATAGTTCTGGGTCATTCGAATGAGAGGTTTTTGTTCGTTTCATACATTTAAAAATCTTTTTCGCATTTGAAATATGCTGATTTAAGCATACCCAGCCAGCCAAAAACCTCAGGTTCAAATTAGACAGAATTAGCGGTATTAACTGTAAATATTTTTTTTTTAGTTTCTTAGTAAAAAGTATTTAAGTTTCAGAAACCAATTAATATACTAGGATCTTCATACATGAAGATAATTTCTGAACTAAACCTTGTTTATTATGACTTGGAACTAGAAATCTATCGGAATTTTGGCAACATAGGACCGATTTTGTTGGAGTAGTGTAGCTGGCAAACTATCGATAATCTCAACATTCGATAATTTCGATATATCTGTTAATAACTATCGACAGTATCGATACTAACGTTAATTTCCAATTACATATATTTCAAACGCGAATGAGAAGTAAACATCTGGAGATCGATTTATAAAGAAGCAATATCAATGCACAGACCGAATAAAACAAAATTTTATAAAATCAGTTTTAGTCTAACCGGATGAATATTGCGCCCTCTATAGGCGCAATGTATCTTAATTCGGTGTCGGAATGATTAACTTTGTTTAGTCAATAGGCGCAATGTATCTTTAAGGATACATTCAGTGTCTAATCGCCTATTTTCGTTCAAATAGAACTTTGCCGATAGTATCGATGGGAAAAATATCAATCGATATTCAGACAAAAAATAAATTATCAATAGTATCGGTAGGGCTATCGATATTTTGGGCTGTATAGTATACGGTTAGAGCTGGCAAGATATCGATGGCACTATCGATACTATCGATATGTAATTTTTTGACTAAGTAACGATTGATATTTTTTCGATGGATACTATTGGAAAAGTTAAATTTTTTGGAAAATTAAACAAAAATAAGCAATGCGACACTAAAAGTATCCTAAATGCGCCCTTTATAGGCGCAATGCATCTAGGCTAAAATTTGTTACAATGATATCTCTCATGACTTCCAACTGATTTTATTAATCTTGGTTTTATTTGGTCTGTGCATTGATATTGCTTCTATATAAATCGATATCATGATTTTTACTTCTCATTTTCGTTTGAAACATAGGAGATGAGAAAATAGCAAAGGTGTCGATACTATCGATATTTATTATTAAACTATCGAAAATATTGAATGTTGCGTTTATCGATAGTTTGCCAGTTGCAGTGCAAATTACGTGTTATCGATAACTATCCATTACTACGTTGCACTGTGAAATAGTGCTTCAACAAGTACAATTATGGCAATAATATTTGCTCTCTAATCCAAATACACTTTCATATATTCAAAATTCGAAGGAGTTAAAAAATTCGGGCTTTTAGTATGTCATGTCATGTCAAAAATTCAAATTTTGCTTATTTTTCAAAAGTTAATTTTTTTGATCAAATAAGCACCACTATGGAGAGAGATTTTCTTCTCAAGTGCAATGGTGCTCTCAGAATTTTGAAATGCGAAAATCTAAGGATCTCACAGCAATTACCAAGTGACACATATTTCTCCATATTTTTTTTGACTCGACCATTTTAAGCTGGTTTTTCGAAGAAAACACTCAGGAATTGCGCTAAACCTTATTTTTTGTCAGAAACTTTACTACTGTATACACAACTTAAAAAATTTTTTGCCATCGAAAATTGAAAATTTCCAAAGGCTAACCCCTTTGCTCGAAAAATGCAAAAAAAAAAATCAAAAGCGAAAATCGTAAGAAATGGTGTTTACTTATAATTCTTCTTTGAATTTCGAAACGAAAAATGCTTTTGGCTTTTGGAAATTATACGCCAAAAAAAAATCTGTTTTGCCAGTTTTTCTCAAGAAAATAGTGAAGTATTTCTTCAACCAGCATCATCCTGGTCATAATATTTGTTTTCTAATACAAAGATGTTTTCGGATTTTCGAAATTGGAAACTACAAATGATTTACAGCATTTTCGAAAATTATGAAAGATTTTTTTCGCAAGTTCACACCAACAAGGAAACATCTTTACTTCAAACTTCTGAGCACATCGTTGGATTCGTGACGAAAATCCCTTCCCTATGAAAAACATACCAAAAACCAAAGTTTTTTAGGCTTAAAAATTCAAGGTCGTTTTCAAGGCCAACAATGCTGTAACTCCTTCATTTTTTCGAATTTCGAAATTTTTCTACCATTCCGCAGTTCGAAATTCGAAGACTATTCGTCCAATAGACAGAATTACTTGAAATTTCGCATTTTATTTTTTTTGGATTTTTTTACCAAAGGCTTACCCCTTATGAAAATTTTCAATTTTTGATGCGAAAAAATTTTTCGAGTTTAGTATGCAGAAGTGAAGATTATGGGGAAAAATTCGGTTTAGTGCAACTCCTATGTTTTCCTTTCAAGAAACAAGCTCAAAATCGCATAATTAATATTCGAAAAATGGTAAAATATCTAAGAGAGAGTTCGAAATTGCTGTAACATCGTTAATTTTGAGAACTTCAAAATTCTGAGCACATCGTTGGATTCGTGACGAAAATCCCTTTCCGTAGAGGTGCTAAATGAAGCAATGATGCAAAGTTTTCTATGAAAAACATACCAAAAACCAAAGTTTTTTAGGCTTCAAAATTCAAGGTCGTTTTCAAGGCCAACAATGCTGTAACTCCTTCATTTTTTCGAATTTCGAAATTTTTCTACCATTCCGCAGTTCGAAATTCGAAGACGATTCGTCCAATAGACAGAATTACTTGAAATTTCGCATTTTATTTTTTTTTTGGATTTTTTTTACCAAAGGCTAACCCCTTATGAAAATTTTCAATTTTTGATGCGAAAAAATTTTTCGAGTTTAGTATGCAGAAGTGAAGATTATGGGGAAAAATTCGGTTTAGTGTAACTCCTATGTTTTCCCTTCAAGAAACAAGCTCAAAATCGCATAATTAATATTCGAAAAATGGTAAAAAATCGAAGAGAGTTCGAAATTGCTGTAACATCGTTAATTTTGGGAACTTCAAAATTCTGAGCACATCGTTGGATTCGTGACGAAAATCCCTTTCCGTAGAGGTGCTAAATGAAGCAATGATGCAAAGTTTTCTATGAAAAACATACCAAAAACAAAAGTTTTTTAGGCTTCAAAATTCAAGGTCGTTTTCAAGGCCAACAACGCTGTAACTCCTTCATTTTTTCGAATTTCGAAATTTTTCTACCATTCCGCAGTTCGAAATTCGAAGACGATTCGTCCAATAGACAGAATTACTTGAAATTTCGCATTTTATTTTTTTTGGATTTTTTTACCAAAGGCTAACCCCTTATGAAAATTTTCAATTTTTGATGCGAAAAAAATTTTCGAGTTTAGTATGCAGAAGTGAAGATTATGGGGAAAAATTCGGTTTAGTGCAACTCCCATGTTTTCCCTTCAAGAAACAAGCTCAAAATCGCATAATTAATATTCGAAAAATGGTAAAATATCGAAGAGAGTTCGAAATTGCTGTAACATCGTTAATTTTGGGAACTTCAAAATTCTGAGCACATCGTTGGATTCGTGACGAAAATCCCTTTCCGTAGAGGTGCTAAATGAAGCAATGATGCAAAGTTTTCTATGAAAAACATACCAAAAACCAGTTTTTTTAGGCTTCAAAATTCAAGGTCGTTTTCAAGGCCAACAACGCTGTAACTCCTTCATTTTTTCGAATTTCGAAATTTTTCTAGCATTCCGCAGTTCGAAATTCGAAGACGATTCGTCCAATAGACAGAATTACTTGAAATTTCGCATTTTATTTTTTTTTGGATTTTTTTTACCAAAGGCTTACCCCTTATGAAAATTTTCAATTTTTGATGCGAAAAAATTTTTCGAGTTTAGTATGCAGAAGTGAAGATTATGGGGAAAAATTCGGTTTAGTGCAACTCCCATGTTTTCCCTTCAAGAAACAAGCTCAAAATCGCATAATTAATATTCGAAAAATGGTAAAATATCGAAGAGAGTTCGAAATTGCTGTAACATCGTTAATTTTGGGAACTTCAAAATTCTGAGCACATCGTTGGATTCGTGACGAAAATCCCTTTCCGTAGAGGTGCTAAATGAAGCAATGATGCAAAGTTTTCTATGAAAAACATACCAAAAACCAAAGTTTTTTAGGCTTCAAAATTCAAGGTCGTTTTCAAGGCCAACAACGCTGTAACTCCTTCATTTTTTCGAATTTCGAAATTTTTCTACCATTCCGCAGTTCGAAATTCGAAGACGATTCGTCCAATAGACAGAATTACTTGAAATTTCGCATTTTATTTTTTTTGGATTTTTTTACCAAAGGCTAACCCCTTATGAAAATTTTCAATTTTTGATGCGAAAAAATTTTTCGAGTTTAGTATGCAGAAGTGAAGATTATGGGGAAAAATTCGGTTTAGTGCAACTCCCATGTTTTCCCTTCAAGAAACAAGCTCAAAATCGCATAATTAATATTCGAAAAATGGTAAAATATCGAAGAGAGTTCGAAATTGCTGTAACATCGTTAATTTTGGGAACTTCAAAATTCTGAGCACATCGTTGGATTCGTGACGAAAATCCCTTTCCGTAGAGGTGCTAAATGAAGCAATGATGCAAAGTTTTCTATGAAAAACATACCAAAAACCAAAGTTTTTTAGGCTTCAAAATTCAAGGTCGTTTTCAAGGCCAACAACGCTGTAACTCCATCATTTTTTCGAATTTCGAAATTTTTCTACCATTCCGCAGTTCGAAATTCGAAGACGATTCGTCCAATAGACAGAATTACTTGAAATTTCGCATTTTATTTTTTTTGGATTTTTTTACCAATTTTTGATGCGAAAAAATTTTTCGAGTTTAGTATGCAGAAGTGAAGATTATGGGGAAAAATTCGGTTTAGTGCAACTCCCATGTTTTCCCTTCAAGAAACAAGCTCAAAATCGCATAATTAATATTCGAAAAATGGTAAAATATCGAAGAGAGTTCGAAATTGCTGTAACATCGTTAATTTTGGGAACTTCAAAATTCTGAGCACATCGTTGGATTCGTGACGAAAATCCCTTTCCGTAGAGGTGCTAAATGAAGCAATGATGCAAAGTTTTCTATGAAAAACATACCAAAAACCAAAGTTTTTTAGGCTTAAAAATTCAAGGTCGTTTTCAAGGCCAACAACGCTGTAACTCCTTCATTTTCTCGAATTTCGAAATTTTTCTACCATTCCGCAGTTCAAAATTCGAAGACGATTCGTCCAATAGACAGAATTACTTGAAATTTCGCATTTTATTTCTTTTTGGATTTTTTTACCAAAGGCTAACCCCTTATGAAAATTTTCAATTTTTGATGCGAAAAAATTTTTCGAGTTTAGTATGTAGAAGTGAAGATTATGGGGAAAAATTCGGTTTAGTGCAACTCCTATGTTTTCCCTTAAAGAAACAAGCTCAAAATCGCATAATTAATATTCGAAAAATGGCAAAAAATCGAAGAGAGTTCGAAATTGCTGTAACATCGTTAATTTTGGGAACTTCAAAATTCTGAGCACATCGTTGGATTCGTGACGAAAATCCCTTTCCGTAGAGGTGCTAAATGAAACAATGATGCAAAGTTTTCTATGAAAAACATACCAAAAGCCAAAGTTTTTTAGGCTTAAAAATTCAAGGTCGTTTTCAAGGCCAACAACGCTGTAACTCCTTCATTTTTTCGAATTTCGAAATTTTTCTAGCATTCCGCAGTTCGAAATTCGAAGACGATTCGTCCAATAGACAGAATTACTTGAAATTTCGCATTTTATTTTTTTTTGGATTTTTTTACCAAAGGCTAACCCCTTATGAAAATTTTCAATTTTTGATGCGAAAAAATTTTTCGAGTTTAGTATGCAGAAGTGAAGATTATGGGGAAAAATTCGGTTTAGTGCAACTCCTATGTTTTCCCTTCAAGAAACAAGCTCAAAATCGCATAATTAATATTCGAAAAATGGTAAAAAATCGAAGAGAGTTCGAAATTGCTGTAACATCGTTAATTTTGGGAACTTCAAAATTCTGAGCACATCGTTGGATTCGTGACGAAAATCCCTTTCCGTAGAGGTGCTAAATGAAGCAATGATGCAAAGTTTTCTATGAAAAACATACCAAAAACCAAAGTTTTTTAGGCTTCAAAATTCAAGGTCGTTTTCAAGGCCAACAACGCTGTAACTCCTTCATTTTTTCGAATTTCGAAATTTTTCTACCATTCCGCAGTTCGAAATTCGAAGACGATTCGTCCAATAGACAGAATTACTTGAAATTTCGCATTTTATTTTTTTTGGATTTTTTTACCAAAGGCTAACCCCTTATGAAAATTTTCAATTTTTGATGCGAAAAAAATTTTCGAGTTTAGTATGCAGAAGTGAAGATTATGGGGAAAAATTCGGTTTAGTGCAACTCCCATGTTTTCCCTTCAAGAAACAAGCTCAAAATCGCATAATTAATATTCGAAAAATGGTAAAATATCGAAGAGAGTTCGAAATTGCTGTAACATCGTTAATTTTGGGAACTTCAAAATTCTGAGCACATCGTTGGATTCGTGACGAAAATCCCTTTCCGTAGAGGTGCTAAATGAAGCAATGATGCAAAGTTTTCTATGAAAAACATACCAAAAACCAAAGTTTTTTAGGCTTAAAAATTCAAGGTCGTTTTCAAGGCCAACAACGCTGTAACTCCTTCATTTTCTCGAATTTCGAAATTTTTCTACCATTCCGCAGTTCAAAATTCGAAGACGATTCGTCCAATAGACAGAATTACTTGAAATTTCGCATTTTATTTCTTTTTGGATTTTTTTACCAAAGGCTAACCCCTTATGAAAATTTTCAATTTTTGATGCGAAAAAATTTTTCGAGTTTAGTATGTAGAAGTGAAGATTATGGGGAAAAATTCGGTTTAGTGCAACTCCTATGTTTTCCCTTAAAGAAACAAGCTCAAAATCGCATAATTAATATTCGAAAAATGGCAAAAAATCGAAGAGAGTTCGAAATTGCTGTAACATCGTTAATTTTGGGAACTTCAAAATTCTGAGCACATCGTTGGATTCGTGACGAAAATCCCTTTCCGTAGAGGTGCTAAATGAAGCAATGATGCAAAGTTTTCTATGAAAAACATACCAAAAGCCAAAGTTTTTTAGGCTTAAAAATTCAAGGTCGTTTTCAAGGCCAACAACGCTGTAACTCCTTCATTTTTTCGAATTTCGAAATTTTTCTAGCATTCCGCAGTTCGAAATTCGAAGACGATTCGTCCAATAGACAGAATTACTTGAAATTTCGCATTTTATTTTTTTTTGGATTTTTTTACCAAAGGCTTACCCCTTATGAAAATTTTCAATTTTTGATGCGAAAAAATTTTTCGAGTTTAGTATGCAGAAGTGAAGATTATGGGGAAAAATTCGGTTTAGTGCAACTCCTATGTTTTCCCTTCAAGAAACAAGCTCAAAATCGCATAATTAATATTCGAAAAATGGTAAAAAATCGAAGAGAGTTCGAAATTGCTGTAACATCGTTAATTTTGGGAACTTCAAAATTCTGAGCACATCGTTGGATTCGTGACGAAAATCCCTTTCCGTAGAGGTGCTAAATGAAGCAATGATGCAAAGTTTTCTATGAAAAACATACCAAAAACCAAAGTTTTTTAGGCTTCAAAATTCAAGGTCGTTTTCAAGGCCAACAACGCTGTAACTCCTTCATTTTTTCGAATTTCGAAATTTTTCTACCATTCCGCAGTTCGAAATTCGAAGACGATTCGTCCAATAGACAGAATTACTTGAAATTTCGCATTTTATTTTTTTGGATTTTTTTACCAAAGGCTAACCCCTTATGAAAATTTTCAATTTTTGATGCGAAAAAAATTTTCGAGTTTAGTATGCAGAAGTGAAGATTATGGGGAAAAATTCGGTTTAGTGCAACTCCCATGTTTTCCCTTCAAGAAACAAGCTCAAAATCGCATAATTTATATTCGAAAAATGGTAAAATATCGAAGAGAGTTCGAAATTGCTGTAACATCGTTAATTTTGGGAACTTCAAAATTCTGAGCACATCGTTGGATTCGTGACGAAAATCCCTTTCCGTAGAGGTGCTAAATGAAGCAATGATGCAAAGTTTTCTATGAAAAACATACCAAAAACCAAAGTTTTTTAGGCTTCAAAATTCAAGGTCGTTTTCAAGGCCAACAACGCTGTAACTCCTTCATTTTTTCGAATTTCGAAATTTTTCTACCATTCCGCAGTTCGAAATTCGAAGACGATTCGTCCAATAGACAGAATTACTTGAAATTTCGCATTTTATTTTTTTTTGGATTTTTTTACCAAAGGCTAACCCCTTATGAAAATTTTCAATTTTTGATGCGAAAAAATTTTTCGAGTTTAGTATGCAGAAGTGAAGATTATGGGGAAAAATTCGGTTTAGTGCAACTCCCATGTTTTCCCTTCAAGAAACAAGCTCAAAATCGCATAATTAATATTCGAAAAATGGTAAAATATCGAAGAGAGTTCGAAATTGCTGTAACATCGTTAATTTTGGGAACTTCAAAATTCTGAGCACATCGTTGGATTCGTGACGAAAATCCCTTTCCGTAGAGGTGCTAAATGAAGCAATGATGCAAAGTTTTCTATGAAAAACATACCAAAAACCAAAGTTTTTTAGGCTTAAAAATTCAAGGTCGTTTTTAAGGCCAACAACGCTGTAACTCCTTCATTTTCTCGAATTTCGAAATTTTTCTACCATTCCGCAGTTCGAAATTCGAAGACGATTCGTCCAATAGACAGAATTACTTGAAATTTCGCATTTTATTTTTTTGGATTTTTTTACCAAAGGCTAACCCCTTATGAAAATTTTCAATTTTTGATGCGAAAAAAATTTTCGAGTTTAGTATGCAGAAGTGAAGATTATGGGGAAAAATTCGGTTTAGTGCAACTCCCATGTTTTCCCTTCAAGAAACAAGCTCAAAATCGCATAATTAATATTCGAAAAATGGTAAAATATCGAAGAGAGTTCGAAATTGCTGTAACATCGTTAATTTTGGGAACTTCAAAATTCTGAGCACATCGTTGGATTCGTGACGAAAATCCCTTTCCGTAGAGGTGCTAAATGAAGCAATGAAGCAATGATGCAAAGTTTTCTATGAAAAACATACCAAAAGCCAAAGTTTTTTAGGCTTAAAAATTCAAGGTCGTTTTCAAGGCCAACAACGCTGTAACTCCTTCATTTTTTCGAATTTCGAAATTTTTCTAGCATTCCGCAGTTCGAAATTCGAAGACGATTCGTCCAATAGACAGAATTACTTGAAATTTCGCATTTTATTTTTTTTTGGATTTTTTTTACCAAAGGCTTACCCCTTATGAAAATTTTCAATTTTTGATGCGAAAAAATTTTTCGAGTTTAGTATGCAGAAGTGAAGATTATGGGGAAAAATTCGGTTTAGTGCAACTCCTATGTTTTCCTTTCAAAAAACAAGCTCAAAATCGCATAATTAATATTCGAAAAATGGTAAAATATCGAAGAGAGTTCGAAATTGCTGTAACATCGTTAATTTTGGGAACTTCAAAATTCTGAGCACATCGTTGGATTCGTGGCGAAAATCCCTTTCCGTAGAGGTGCTAAATGAAGCAATGATGCAAAGTTTTCTATGAAAAACATACCAAAAACCAAAGTTTTTTAGGCTTAAAAATTCAAGGTCGTTTTCAAGGCCAACAACGCTGTAACTCCTTAATTTTTTCGAATTTCGAAATTTTTCTAGCATTCCGCAGTTCGAAATTCGAAGACGATTCGTCCAATAGACAGAATTACTTGAAATTTCGCATTTTATTTTTTTTGGATTTTTTTACCAAAGGCTTACCCCTTATGAAAATTTTCAATTTTTGATGCGAAAAAATTTTTCGAGTTTAGTATGCAGAAGTGAAGATTATGGGGAAAAATTCGGTTTAGTGCAACTCCTATGTTTTCCCTTCAAGAAACAAGCTCAAAATCGCATAATTAATATTCGAAAAATGGTAAAAAATCGAAGAGAGTTCGAAATTGCTGTAACATCGTTAATTTTGGGAACTTCAAAATTCTGAGCACATCGTTGGATTCGTGACGAAAATCCCTTTCCGTAGAGGTGCTAAATGAAGCAATGATGCAAAGTTTTCTATGAAAAACATACCAAAAACCAAAGTTTTTTAGGCTTAAAAATTCAAGGTCGTTTTCAAGGCCAACAACGCTGTAACTCCTCAATTTTTTCGAATTTCGAAATTTTTCTACCATTCCGCAGTTCGAAATTCGAAGACGATTCGTCCAATAGACAGAATTACTTGAAATTTCACATTTTATTTTTTGTGGATTTTTTTACCAAAGGCTAACCCCTTACAAAAATTTTCAATTTTTGATGCGAAAAAATTTTTCGAGTTTAGTATGCAGAAGTGAAGGTTATGGGGAAAAATTCGGTTTAGTGCAACTCCTATGTTTTCCCTTCAAGAAACAAGCTCAAAATCGCATAATTAATATTCGAAAAATGGTAAAATATCGAAGAGAGTTCGAAATTGCTGTAACATCGTTAATTTTGGGAACTTCAAAATTCTGAGCACATCGTTGGATTCGTGACGAAAATCCCTTTCCGTAGAGGTGCTAAATGAAGCAATGATGCAAAGGTTTCTACGAAAAACATACCGAAAACCAACGTTTTTTAGGCTTAAAAATTCAAGGTCGTTTTCAAGGCCAACAACGCTGTAACTCCTTCATTTTTTCGAATTTCGAAATTTTTCTACCATTCCGCAGTTCGAAATTCGAAGACGATTCGTCCAATAGACAGAATTACTTGAAATTTCGCATTTTATTTTTTTTTTTTGGATTTTTTTACCAAAGGCTAACCCCTTACAAAAATTTTCAATTTTTGATGCGAAAAAATTTTTCGAGTTTAGTATGCAGAAGTGAAGGTTATGGGGAAAAATTCGGTTTAGTGCAACTCCTATGTTTTCCCTTCAAGAAACAAGCTCAAAATCGCATAATTAATATTCGAAAAATGGTAAAAAATCGAAAAGAGTTCGAAATTGCTGTAACATCGTTAATTTTGGGAACTTCAAAATTCTGAGCACATCGTTGGATTCGTGGCGAAAATCCCTTTCCGTAGAGGTGCTAAATGAAACAATGATGCAAAGTTTTCTATGAAAAACATACCAAAAACCAAAGTTTTTTAGGCTTAAAAATTCAAGGTCGTTTTCAAGGCCAACAACGCTGTAACTCCTCAATTTTTTCGAATTTCGAAATTTTTCTAGCATTCCGCAGTTCGAAATTCGAAGACGATTCGTCCAATAGACAGAATTACTTGAAATTTCACATTTTATTTTTTTTGGATTTTTTTACCAAAGGCTAACCCCTTATGAAAATTTTCAATTTTTGATGCGAAAAAATTTTTCGAGTTTAGTATGCACAAGTGAAGATTATGGGGAAAAATTCGGTTTAGTGCAACTCCTATGTTTTCCCTTCAAGAAACAAGCTCAAAATCGCATAATTAATATTCGAAAAATGGTAAAAAATCGAAGAGAGTTCGAAATTGCTGTAACATCGTTAATTTTGGGAACTTCTAAATTCTGAGCACATCGTTGGATTCGTGACGAAAATCCCTTTCCGTAGAGGTGCTAAATGAAACAATGATGCAAAGTTTTCTATGAAAAACATACCAAAAACCAAAGTTTTTTAGGCTTAAAAATTCAAGGTCGTTTTCAAGGCCAACAACGCTGTAACTCCTCAATTTTTTCGAATTTCGAAATTTTTCTAGCATTCCGCAGTTCGAAATTCGAAGACGATTCGTCCAATAGACAGAATTACTTGAAATTTCACATTTTATTTTTTTTGGATTTTTTTACCAAAGGCTAACCCCTTATGAAAATTTTCAATTTTTGATGCGAAAAAATTTTTCGAGTTTAGTATGCAGAAGTGAAGATTATGGGGAAAAATTCGGTTTAGTGCAACTCCTATGTTTTCCTTTCAAGAAACAAGCTCAAAATCGCATAATTAATATTCGAAAAATGGTAAAATATCGAAGATAGTTCGAAATTGCTGTAACATCGTTAATTTTGGGAACTTCAAAATACTGAGCACATCGTTGGATTCGTGGCGAAAATCCCTTTCCGTAGAGGTGCTAAATGAAGCAATGATGCAAAGTTTTCTATGAAAAACATACCAAAAACCAAAGTTTTTTAGGCTTAAAAATTCAAGGTCGTTTTCAAGGCCAACAACGCTGTAACTCCTTCATTTTTTCGAATTTCGAAATTTTTCTACCATTCCGCAGTTCGAAATTCGAAGACGATTCGTCCAATAGACAGAATTACATGAAATTTCGCATTTTATTTTTTTTTTTGGATTTTTTTACCAAAGGCTAACCCCTTACAAAAATTTTCAATTTTTGATGCGAAAAAATTTTTCGAGTTTAGTATGCAGAAGTGAAGGTTATGGGGAAAAATTCGGTTTAGTGCAACTCCTATGTTTTCCCTTCAAGAAACAAGCTCAAAATCGCATAATTAATATTCGAAAAATGGTAAAATATCGAAGAGAGTTCGAAATTGCTGTAACATCGTTAATTTTGGGAACTTCAAAATTCTGAGCACATCGTTGGATTCGTGACGAAAATCCCTTTCCGTAGAGGTGCTAAATGAAGCAATGATGCAAAGTTTTCTATGAAAAACATACCAAAAACCAAAGTTTTTTAGGCTTAAAAATTCAAGGTCGTTTTCAAGGCCAACAACGCTGTAACTCCTCAATTTTTTCGAATTTCGAAATTTTTCTAGCATTCCGCAGTTCGAAATTCGAAGACGATTCGTCCAATAGACAGAATTACTTGAAATTTCGCATTTTATTTTTTTTGGATTTTTTTCAATTTTTGATGCGAAAACATTTTTCGAGTTTAGTATGCAGAAGTGAAGATTATGGGGAAAAATTCGGTTTAGTGCAACTCCTATGTTTTCCCTTCAAGAAACAAGCTCAAAATCGCATAATTTATATTCGAAAAATGGTAAAATATCGAAGAGAGTTCGAAATTGCTGTAACATCGTTAATTTTGGGAACTTCAAAATTCTGAGCACATCGTTGGATTCGTGGCGAAAATCCCTTTCCGTAGAGGTGCTAAATGAAGCAATGATGCAAAGTTTTCTATGAAAAACATACCAAAAACCAAAGTTTTTTAGGCTTAAAAATTCAAGGTCGTTTTCAAGGCCAACAACGCTGTAACTCCTTCATTTTTTCGAATTTCGAAATTTTTCTAGCATTCCGCAGTTCGAAATTCGAAGACGATTCGTCCAATAGACAGAATTACTTGAAATTTCGCATTTTATTTTTTTTTTTGGATTTTTTTACCAAAGGCTAACCCCTTATGAAAATTTTCAATTTTTGATGCGAAAAAATTTTTCGAGTTTAGTATGCAGAAATGAAGATTATGGGGAAGAATTCGGTTTAGTGCAACTCCTATGTTTTCCCTTCAAGAAACAAGCTCAAAATCGCATAATTAATATTCGAAAAATGGTAAAAAATCGAAGAGAGTTCGAAATTGCTGTAACATTAATTTTAACGTTAATTTTGGGAACTTCAAAATTCTGAGCACATCGTTGGATTCGTGACGAAAATCCCTTTCCGTAGAGGTGCTAAATGAAGCAATGATGCAAAGTTTTCTATGAAAAACATACCAAAAACCAAAGTTTTTTAGGCTTAAAAATTCAAGGTCGTTTTCAAGGCCAACAACGCTGTAACTCCTTAATTTTTTCGAATTTCGAAATTTTTCTAGCATTCCGCAGTTCGAAATTCGAAGACGATTCGTCCAATAGACAGAATTACTTGAAATTTCGCATTTTATTTTTTTTTTTTGGATTTTTTTACCAAAGGCTAACCCCTTATGAAAATTTTCAATTTTTGATGCGAAAAAATTTTTCGAGTTTAGTATGCAGAAGTGAAGTTTGTGGCGAAAAAATGGGGGTTGGCACAAATTTAGAGGGGTTTCTTCAAAATCGAAAAATGGTTTTGGCTCTTCGATATTCGAAAATATGAAGGAGGTATCGTAAAATCAAAAGTGCCCATTTTAAGAAATGCTGTTTATTTTATAATTCCTTTCCAAATTTCGAATCAAGGAATGCTTCTGGATTTTCGAAATTTGAAAATTTCGAACTTGAAAGAATCTTATTGGGGCCCGAAAAGAAAATCAATTTTTGGAAATATTTCCAAAGCGAACTGTGGGGTATTGCTTCTAATGGTATCGTTACGAAAAGAATATTTGCTGTTTAGTCCACGGATGCTTTCGAATTTTCGAAATTCTAATATACGAAAGAGTTATCGTTCACCATTTTTCAACTTTGTATGTTTTTAAAAAAATGGTATTTTGCTTATTTTTTGAAAATCAATAAAGCTTTCCTTGCACGATACCACCAATATGGAAAAAGCTTTTCCTTTGAAAATCAATGGTGTTTTCAGAGTTTAGAAGTTCGAAATTTTAGGGAAATTATAGTCATCTCAAAATTACATAATTTTATTTTGGCATTTCTTGGAAATTTATTGAGCGATTTTAAGCTTGTTTTTTTAAGAAAACTCTCGGAACTTGCGCAAATCCCCATTTTTTGGTCACAAACTTCACTTCTGTATACTCAACTCAAAAAATTTTTCGGCATCAAAAATTGAAATTTTTTAAAGGCTAACCCCTTTGCTCGAAAAATTCAAAAAAAAAACAAAAGTGAAAATTCTAAAAAATGCTGTTTATTTTATGATTCCTCTAAGAACTTCGAATCGAAAAATGCTTTTGGCTCTTTGATATTCGAAAACATTAGAAAGTTACAGCGTTATTACCCTTGAAAATGACCTTGCATATTCACGCCAAATAAAAATCAGTTTTTGCTAATTTTTCTAAAGAAAACGGTTAAGTATTTCTTCAACCAGCATCATCCCGGTTATAAGATTTGTTTTCAATTACAAAGATGTTTTTGGATTTTCGAAACTACAAAGGATTTACAGCGTTTTCAAGCTGGTGTGTCATTACAAATTTATATTTTGATAATTTTTCGAAAATTAAAAATTTTTTTTCGCAAGTTTACACCAACATGAAAAGATCTTTACATCTCCACTCCAACGGTGTCTTCAAAATTTTTAAATTCAAAAATTTAAGAATGTTATAGCAATTTCAAACTCAGATAATTTTTTTTTGCTTTTTTTGGAAAGTCATTATGCAATTTTATGCTTGATTTTTGAAGAAAACATTCAGGAATGACCGAAAACCTAATTTTTTCCTATAAACTTCACTTCTGTATACTCAACTCAAAAAATTTTTTTGGCATCAAAAATTTAAATTTTCCAATGGCTAACCCTTTGCTCGAAAAATGTAAAAAAATCAAAAGTAAAAATTTTAAGAAATGCTGTATATTTTATGATTCATCTTCCAATTTCGAATCGAGAAATGCTTTTGGATTTTCGAAATTTGCAAAAATAAAGGAGTTACAACGTTTTTGATTTTGAAAATTAAGGCTTAAAAAAAAGTGGTCTCAAGGTTTATTCTAAGAGTATATGCTCATATAAAACGCTAAATTTTCAAATGCCAATGACCCATTAATGTAGTTTGATTTTTTTTTATAATTTATAAATGGCATATGTGAGAGAAAAATGTAATTTGTACTTGTTTCGAATTTAACTGAACATAGGTGAGGGTGATTTTATCACTAATTTTAAATATTTTTCCAATATTTTATTTGGAATACTCAGAATTTGTTAATTAAGGGACAAGAAAAAGAAGTCAATTTAAAGAAACCTGTGGTAGACATGAGGCCATCGTAGCAGCGCAGAGGTTAGCATGTCCGCCTATGACGCTGAACCTCAGAACTTTGCCATGTAAAAATTTCTCCCCAAAGAGGTGTTGCACTGCGGCATGCCATTCGGACTCGGCTTAAAGAAGTCAATTTAAAGAAACCTGTGGTAGACATGAGGCCAACGTAGCGCAGAGGTTAGCATGTCCGTCTATGACGCTGAACGCCTGTGTTCAAACCCTGGCGTGAACCTCAAAACTTTTCTAGGTAAAAATTTCTCTCCAAAGAGGTGTTGCACTGGGTTAAAACCCCGGCGTGAACCTCAGAACTTTGCCAGGTAAAAATTTATCTCCTAAGAGTTTTTGTACTGCGATAAGGAGGCACCTTATCATTGAGCTTAAAATAGAATCGGACAGCACTCATTGATATGTGAGAAGTTCGCCCCTTAGTGGAATGTTCATGGGCAATTTTGCAAAGTAAGTAAGTAAGGAAGTGGTTTGGTGATCTCTTCCTTGTAGATATATGCAACGATCAAACAGAAATTCGTTCTAGCGAAATTTAAGCAAGTTCGTAATAGCCATAGAATTTATCTAATGTCTAACATTTCCTTCTGGGTCTTGTCCCTAAATTAAAAAAAAAAATATATTTTTTTCCAAAATTTTAAAATCTAATGTTACTACTGATGTGTTTTTTTTAAAGCTGAGAAAACAACTAAAATCGGTATATTGTTTTGAAACCGGTTTATATACATATATTGGCTGTTGTATTGTTTTATTTACTAATATTCGGTGGCACTATTTTTGTTAAAAGTTTGTTTTGTTTTACTTAATTTTGATATCTAACTAAAAACATACAAAAAAAAAACAATAAATGTATAATATTAAAATTCGTTTGTTGTTGTTGCGGTTGTTAAAACTGTTAACGACGGCATAAAATAATGTATAATGTTGTATATAAAAATTCATATATATATAATACAATTCAATGGATACTGTCAAATAATGATTTTGTGGATGTTTGTGTGTGTGTGGCTGTTTTTGTTTTTCTTTATAAGTTTAGGTGTCATGAAGTTTATCCTCACTTTTGTGTGTGTGTGTACGATTATGTATAATATATGTATGCATGTGTATAACTTTATAAATTTCTAAAATATTGGCAAATGGAATGTTCTTGTAATGTGAGAGAGAGAGAGAAAAAAAAAACATAAAAAATAAAAGTAATTCTAAAAGGGATTAAATTAAGTATTACATGCTTCTTTTAGTTAATTTTTAAAACAACAAACCTTGGTTTTTTTCGTTTTAGTTTATGGTTTTTCTCTTTTTTTTGGGTTTTCTATACTCTTGGTTTTTTGTAGATTTTTCTGTCTCTTTTTATATGGGTAAGTATTTATGTATATGTATATAAGAAACTAAATTAAAATTAAAAACTTATACTTTGCATCATAACTATGTTTTTTGTGTTTTTTATATAAAAAAAAGAACTAAATATTATATAATAAAACCCCAAATAGTTTATATAGTTTAATAATATTTAAAAAGAAATAAACAACTCAACAGTATTGGTTAAAGAACAAAAAGCTCTAGGCCTGGTCTAAGTAGAAGAAAGCATTACTTTCTCAATATTTGCTGGCCTGTAAGGAATTACCCTGGCCATGGGGCGAGTAGGGTGCTGTACATGGGCCCCATGGGCATGTCTTCCTGCTGGCTTTCCATTGTTTAACTCAATGTCAACAACAAAGCAACAATGATTTTTTTTTCTCAATTTCGATTAACTTGCTTAAGAAGGTTTTTTTCAAATTTTTGAAATAATTAACCAAAAAAACTGTTTTTATTCTCGCCTTCAAACGAGTTTTGTGTTCCAACTATCGGTCCATGGGTATTTTGTTTTGTTTAGTTTTTGTCTTTAATTTAAGATGTCTATTGCAAAATGTCTTGTATATTAAAATTATCATTATCTAACGAATTGATTAAATCTTGTGTTGAGAAATTACCACCATCAACGGGTAAATTATCTAAAAATTCGAGACACAAATCATTCGAGTTGCCCACCACCGAGCTCATGCCTTGATTCATGCTATTGGCGCTGTTTGTGCCCCCGGGCACCACCGACGAGACCGACGACACTGTGGCAGATGATGAGGAGAGAACATTGTTACCATTGCCGCCGGGACCGCCCCCTTGAACGCCACCGGGTCCATTGGGGCCGCCGCCACCACCCGACGGGCCTTGTGACATTTGCAGCATTTGTTGCTGTTGGTGTGTGGTGGTGGTGGTTTGTTGTACAAATTGTTGTTGCTGTTGCATGGTGATCTGTTGTTGTGTTTGTGACATATGCATGCTGGTCATTTGCATTTGTGTCATCATGGCTGCCGGACCTCCGGGTCCGCCTTGTTGCTGCAACGTTTGCTGTTGCATCATTTGTTGCATTTGCATGGCATTGGGTCCATTGGGGCCGCCGCCCATCATTTGTTGATTTTGCATTTGCTGCTGGCGCATCATTTGCTGTTGCATTTGAGCGGGTGTCAGCTGCATGCCGGGATTGGGACCGCCCATACCGCCGGCACCGCCATTGGGACCATTGGGCATAGGACCACCGCCGGAACTGCCCATAAAACCTGTAAAGAAAAAGAAAAATTACAACAAAAAATGAGGATTTTCCAATTCACAATTAAAAGGGAGGAATATAAAGAAAGAAAGTAAAGAGAGTGTAGATCTATGGATCGATTTGAATTTCTAACTTCAAATTTGCTTTTTAGAGGTCACAACAAACCGATTACTGGTTTAGGTGTATGTCCATAGTGGCATGGGGCGGATAAACTTCGGCACCCTCTTTTTACCCTAACCTATGGATCGATTTGTATGAATGCTATATCTATAAATGGACCTATCCTGGAGATATTTGTTGGTGAGGTTGCCCCAAGTGTATTTCGCCCAATCGCAAAAAAAAACATTTCTCGGCTTCTAGGCGCTCTAGAATTAAGCCCATATATGAAGAAGCAAGCGACATGATAAGAATGAACCGGTAAGAAATCTCCAACGACCAACATCAATGCAAATTTGCCGAAAACTATGATCATTCCAAAGCTGCCGATGTTGTAACCACACCCAAAGAAAAGTAAATACCAAACGTGCTCATTTCAATACCATACGGTATTGATAGTAAAGCAACACCGTATGGTACAAAAACAATGCCGGATGGTAAGAATGCATCATATAACGATTTGGTACTAGGCTTATTACCGAACTGGTATTGGTTTTAATGCCAATCTGTTATAAGTTTTAGTACCAGACCATTATTGACTATTCCAACCCCTAATGAAGCACAAAAATAACAAAACCATTGAAAATAATGTTTTAATCTAATTTTATTTCGATTATTTATGTTAATAATCACAAAAAGTAATGTTACACCGTGACCAGCTTAAATTTTTTGTATTCAGCAATTGCTTCGGCTCTAGGAATCAAGCCGCTTATATCTGAGCTATACATATTGCAGATCAACATACAAGCTTGGTGAGTTCAGGTGATGCCTTCGATGGCAAGAGAGAAGCTCACAAGGGACTTTATCTTTAGGCATTGTGTCTCTTCATGTAGATGGTCAGCGTTTACCATCTAGAGGCGGCCTATGATTGTTAATAATGATGAATTTGGACAGGTCTGTAGTTTCTCCTACTACGTCTTGCTTTATTCAGCGGCCCAAGACTGGGCAGCATAATTTGTTACCGGTTGGACAATCGCAGTATAAGAGGTTAACAAGGTTTCTCTGTGCCAAAGTACAGGCGACTAGCGATTTGAGGGTCCTTTAATGTTTCTTGCTGTACTTCAGATAGATGTTGTGTGGGGTGAAGATGAGAAGAGACTGTCAAAGGATAGTTTCTAGGATCTTCGACTGATTTATGGACAAAACTTTTAGCTAAATAGAGACTTCTCTTGCGAAGCATTCTTATGACAGCCCATTGATAACTTTCCCCTTGTCAGAATTGAACAGTTATCCGTAAACAGGTTTGGAGAGAGTTCATCACCCTGGGCGAGTCTGTTAACCATACGGGCTAAGTGCTTCTTGCCGTATAAATGAAGAGTTTGGAAAATCAGTCTGAAAAAAGTTATTGAAGAGAGCGGGGTGATCGACCGTAAAAGTCAAACAAGAAGTCGTTGTGCAAAATTTCAGCCAAATCGGAGAAGAATTGCTCCCTCTAGAGGCCAAGAAGTAGAATCGGGAAATCGGTTCATATTTGAGCTTAAACAGGTTGTGAACCGATTAGGCCATACTAGGCGCAGTATTGGATGGTCAAACCAAAACACTTCATGCTAAATTTCAGCCAAATCGGATAAAAATAACGCCCTCTAGAGGCTCACGAAGTCAAGATCCGAAATCGGATTATATGGGACATGGCTAAATGGACTAAGAATATCAAGACGATCAATAATATATATACTTCTCAGATCAATATTTCGATATGTTACAAACGGAATGACGAAATTAGTATGCCCCCATCCTATGGTGGAGGTTATTAAAATCAGGAGATCGGTTTACATAGAAGCAATTTCAACGCAAAGACGAACCAAACTTAATAAAAACAGTTGGAAATCATAAGAGAAATCATTGTACAAAATTGGAGCCCAATCAGATGAAAATTGCGCCCTCTATAGGCTTAAGAAGTACAATCGGGAGTTTTAATACCGAAGCTATATCAGGTTATGGGTCGATTCGAACGATTCTTGAAATACACAACAAGAGGGACTATTAAAAAATAGGTGATTGGAATACATTCAGGATCGGATTACTAATTTTTCGTTAAATTTTGCGAATAGTGGAACTTTGCCGATAATAGGAAAACTACCAATCGATATTCAGCCAAAAACAAAAATATCGATAGTGCCATCGATAATTTGCCATCTCTATTCGATATGTCCCAGCAACGAGAACAGCCTTTCACCAGAGCAGGAAATCTATCGATAATCGCAACGTTCGATATTTTTATAAAAAATATCGATAGTATCGATACTATCGTTAATTTCTCTTCATCTATATTTCAAACCAAGATCGATTTATATAGAAGCACAGACCGAATAAAACCAAATTTAATAAAGTTAGTTGGAAGTCATGAGAGAAATCGGATGAAAATTACGCCCTCTATAGGCACAATGTATCTTATAGGAAACATTCAGAGTCGAATCGCTTATTTTTGTTAAATGTTGCAAAAAATTTAACTTAGTCGATAGTATCGATAGGGAAAATATCAAACGATATCCAGACAAAAAATAAAAAAGTCGATAATATCGATAGTGCCATCGATATTTTGCCAGCTCTAGCCTTCATAGTATCTTTTTGCATTCAGACCATAGCTTATATGTGTTGAGGTGGGGGTATATGCTGTTGTTGTTAGACTGTGAGTTTTTCGGAATCCGTGCGATGATCTCCTGGACATAGAGATAAATTCAAGTTGGGTAGGAATAGCCCCTCAAGTGTCTTTCCGACCGGGGCGAGGAGCGATTTGATACTTATATAAAACTCTCCTTGGTCAGCAGATTTCCATGGCTTGATAAAACCACCTGGCCCATTATTCATATCTCGGGTATTACTAGGGGGATGGGTATATTGAGGTTGGCCGGTAGGTACTTTTCATCAACATGACCTAAATGCTTGAGCATCAGAATCAATACTCCGGCAACGCCATTACGCTGTGGTTGTTGTAGCCGCATATTTGCGGAGAGGAATCATTTGACATACGGGAGACACGAGTAGATTGAGTTTGATTATCAAGACAAATGGAACTACTAGATTAGTTTATCCTCATGAAATATTTAGAATCTCTTGGCACGGCAAACTTAGGTGCTGCAATCGATTTCCAGCTATCCGAGTTTCTGTAGCAGTCTCGTAGAACAGTGTTTTTAAAACCTTGGAAAAAAGCCAAGCTCCAATAACCAAAGAAGGAAGAGTTCTCAAGCAGACAACAGTGCCATCTTTTGCATAGTAGTGTAATAATTTGTAGCTACATTAGTCAACAAATGTTTTGACAAAAATGACTTTTCAAATCTGATTTTTAAATAAAATTTCATTGACAAGAATATTTTTCTATGATTTTTCAAATATTTTCCTCTTTCCCATATTTCTTAGCTTAATATTATCCGACTTACCACTATTGAAACCTCCGGCACCTTGTCTCATTGGTCCACCAGGGCCTGGGCCACCAGAGAAGCCCATTTGCTGTTGTTGCATCATCATATGCCGCCATTCCTGCTGTGAACCCATAGGCATGCCATCCGGTGCTACTTGTACATTAGGAGGTCGCTGAGGACCCCCTGGACCCATGGGCCCACCATAGGGACCCATGGCTGAACGTGGTCCACCAGCGGAATGTTGCATATACATTGAGTGTTGGGGACGCATCATGGGACCTAAAATAGTACAAACAAACCATTAGCTCTTCTTTAAGTTGAACTTTTTAAAATCTTTTAACTTACCCGAAGGTGGTATGGGTTGCTGGGTCATACGCCTCATGGCTGCCGCCTGAGCTGCTGCATTGGGGAATCGGCCACCGCCTCCCACCGTCTGTTGCATCATCTGGGCCTGCATAAGCTGCGCCTGTGTAGCCTTGTATTCGGGCGGCGGTGGTCGTGCTCCACCCATGCCATGCTGTTGCATGGCTTGGGCACGCATCATTTGTTGTTGTTGCAGGAATTTGGCTTGATTCATATTCATGGGCGGGCCATTGGGACCGCCTGGGCCCATCATCATGCCCGGATTGGGACCGGCATTAGGATTCATGCCACCAGCCGACATCATTTGATTGGGGCCACCACCACCCATGCCTCCAGGACCCATGCCACCCATGGGTCCATTGGGACCACCCATAACTGGTACATTGGGACCACCGGGTACATTGGGTCCATTGCCTCCGGGTCCACCCATGCCACCCATGGGTCCACCATTGGGACCAGGACCCACACCGCCAGGGCCACCCGGAAGCTGTGGACTATTCATTAAACCAGGACCCACATTCGGCCCGGGGCCATTGGGTCCCCCTTGCGGCACATTTGGCCCCCCGGGTCCAACATTGTTGCCTGCCGCCGCATTGGCTTGCTGTTGATTTTGATTTTGCCTCTGTCTCATATTGGGCGGCACTTGTTGCTGTTGCTGGGGTCCCGCTGAGGCCGGATTTTGTGATTGCTGTTGGGAGAAGTTCATGGACTGTGTTTGTGACATGCTAAAGCCACCATCGGAAGCACCTATAAGTGAGTGATGAATGTATATATTAAGTTAATTCAATTATTGTCAGCTCTTAATCCAATTTGTTGTTGGTGTTAATTTCAGCACACTTACCGTTATTATTGTTAATATTTTGATTTGGTTGTTGTTGTTGCTGTTGGGCTTGCTGCTGTTGGCTATTGGGACCGGCATTATTGCCACCCGGCTGCTGCTGCTGAGTATTTTGAGTATTTTGTTGTTGCTGCTGTTGTTGTTGCTGCTGCTGTTGTTGCTGATTAAAGAACACTCCCTGTTGTGTAGCCACCGACACATTACTTTTCATATCACCGCTGAGATGTAAATGTTGTCCAGCAGAGACCTAAGAAAAGAAATGAAACAAAACAAAACAAACAAACACACACACGGGGTTAGAAAAATTTGCAAACAGTAGGTTGTGGAACTTTAATTAAGTTAATAAGTTTTGTAAATTAAAATTGAACTGATTAAGGAGAAGGTAGATTGAACTACATTTCCTGTAAAGCGAATGGGCTAGAGAGAGGATTTTGAAAAACTTTGCCTACTTTTAGTAAGCTTAACTTTTCAGGGGAATAGCAATGAACTTTTTTTCATTGGGTAGATGAAATGTCCTCAAAGTATAAAATTTTAAAATTGGCAAATAAACAAACAATTAGAGCTAATATTCCTTCCACAAAGGTGTCGGTTAAAGCAATAGTTAACGGTTATCTTTGAAAAAAAAATATTTTTTTAATCTATTGGTTGCCCAAAAAGTAATTGCGGATTTTTCATATAGTCGGCGTTGACAAATTTTTTCACAGCTTGTGACTCTGTAATTGCATTCTTTCTTCTGTCAGTTATCAGCTGTGACTTTTAGCTTGCTTTAGAAAAAAAGTGTAAAAAAAGTATATTTGATGAACTTTTCATTCTAAGTTTTATTAAAAATGCATTTACTTTCTTTTAAAAAATCCGCAATTACTTTTTGGGCAACCCAATATTATTTTAGGCAGAAAATAATAAAGGTAATTTTTAAGTTCGAAAAGGCTGTAATTCCTTCATTTTTTCGAATTTAGAAAACTGTGCAGCACTCTGCAGTTTGAAATTCCAAAAGGAATCGTATAATAAATAAAACTCTATAAAAATTAACATTTTTAATTTTTTTGCATTTTTTTAGCAAAGGGGGTAACCTTCTAAAAATTTTAAATTTTTGATACGAAAAAAATTTTTGAGTTGAGTATGCAGCTTTGATGTTTAGGCCACAAAATGGGGTTTAATGCAACTCCTGTGATGTTTTCTCAAAAAACAAGCTCAAAATCGCATAAAGTATTTGTAAAAATCTTTTTTTTTTTGGCAAAAAGTTTTCAAGGGTATTTTTAAGTTTGAAAACACTGAAACTCCTTAATTTTTTCGAATCTAAAAAAATATACAGCACTCCTCAGTTTGAAATTCCAAGACGAATCGTATAATAGGTAAAATTTTTTAAAATTTAATATTTTAGTTTTTTGCATTTTTTTAGCAAAGGGGGTAATCTTCAAAAAATTTTAAATTTTTGATGCGAAAAAATTTTTTGAGTTGAGTATGCAGCTTTGATGTTTAGGCCACAAAATGGGGTTTAGCGCAACTCCTGTGTTGTTTTCTCAAAAAACAAGCTCAAAATCGCATAAAGAAATTGAAAAAATCGATTTTTTAGGCAAACATTCTTTAAGGTAAGTTTAAAGTTCGAAAACGCTGTAACTTCCTAATATTTTCGAATTTACAAAATTGTCCAGCACTCCGCGTTTTGAAATTTAGATTTTTTGCATTTTTTTGCGAAGGGGGTAACCCTTAAAAATTTTCAATTTTTGAAGCGAAAAAATTTTTTGAGTTGATTATGCATATTTGAAGTTTATGCCAAAAAGTGAGGTTAAGCGAAACTCCTGTGTTTTCTTTTTCTCAACAAACAAGTTCAAAAACGCATTAAGAAATTCTTAAAATCAATTTTTTAGCAAAAAAATTTTTAAGGCAAATTTTAAGTTCGAAAACGCTGTAACTCCTTAATTGCTTCGAATTTACAAAAATGTGCAGCACTCCGCAGTTTGAAATTGCAAGAAAATTCGTATGCTAAACAAAATTCCTTAAAATTTAACAATTTTTATTTTTTACATTTTTTTTTGCAAGGGGTAACACTACAAAATTTCCACTTTTTGATGCGAAAAAAATTTTTGAGTTGAGTATGCAGCTTTGATGTTTAGGCTACAAAATGGGGCTTAGCGCTATTCCTGTGTTGTTTTCTCAAAAAACCAGCTCAAAATCGCATAAAGAAATTGAAAAAATCGATTTTTTAGGCAAACATTTTTCAAGGTAAGTTTAAAGTTCGAAAACGCTGTAACTTCCTAATATTTTCGAATTTACAAAAATGTCCAGCACTCCGCGTTTTGAAATTTTAAGACGAATCGTATAATAAGCAAAACTCGTTAAAATTTAACACTTTAGTTTTTTTGCATTTTTTTGCAAAGGGGGTAACCCTTACAAATTTTAAATTTTTGAAGCGTATTTTGTATGCATATTTGAAGTTAATGTCAAAAAGTGAGGTTAAGCGCAACTCCTTTGTTTTTTTTTTCTCAAAAAACAAGCTCAAAAACGCATTAAGAAATTCTAAAAATCAATTTTTTAGCAAAAAATTTTCAAGGCAATTTTATGTTCGAAAACGCTGTAACTCCTTAATTGTTTCAAATTTACAAAAATGTGCAGCACTCCGCAGTTTGAAATTCCAAGACAATTCGTATACTAAACAAAATTCCTTCGAATTTAACATTTAAGATTTTTTGCATTTTTTTAGCAAACGGGTAACCCTCTAAAATTTTCAATTTTTGATGCGAAAAAATTTTTTGAGTTGTGTATGCAGCCTTGAAGTCTATGGCAAAACATGGGGCTAAGCGCAACTCCGGTGTGTTTTCTCAAAAATCAAGCTCAAAATCGCATAAAGAAATTGAAAAAATCGCATTAAGAAATTCTAAAAATCAATTTTTTTAGCAAAAAATTTTCATGGCAATTTTAAGTTCGAAAACGCTGTAACTCCTTCGTTTATTCGTGTGCAGCACTCCACAGTTAGAAATTCCAAGACAATTCGTATACTAAACAAACTTCTTTCGAATTTTACATTTAAGATTTGTTGCATTTTTTTAGCAAAGGGGTAACCCTCTAAAATTTTAAATTTTTGATGCGAAAAAAATTTTTGAGTTGAGTATGCAGCCTTGAAGTCTATGGCAAAACATGGGGCTAAGCGCAACTCCGGTGTGTTTTCTCAAAAATCAAGCTCAAAATCGCATAAAGAATTTGTAAAATATCGATTTTTTTTAGGCAACAAATTTACAAGGTAAGTTTTAAATTCAAAAACGCTGTAATTTCCGAATTAAACACTCCGCAGTTTGAAATTCCAAAACGAATTGTATAATAAAAAAAAAATCTTTAAAATTAAAAATTTTAAATTTTATGCATTTTTTAATACATTTTTGAAAAATTCGAAAAAAACTTTTTATTTTGGCGCAAATTTCAAAGTCATTTCAAGGTCGAAAACGATGTAAATCCAAATAGGTTGAACTATTGCCTTTCTTTAAATGGTAATATTATAAACATAGACATAGGCCTGCTCTAAGCGGTAGAAAACCGTTAATAGCTTTAAGTTATTATTACTCTGCTTATAAATTTAACCAACCAATTTAAGTTTTTTAAAAGCCCACATCTATCTAATTGTTGCATTTCATTCGTTTAGCCTATATTCAAATCAACGCAGTATCATAATAATTTTCTAGTTTAACACATTGAGCCTAAAAGTATACAAACATTTTATGATCTTAAGCTTGACCATTACAACCATAAAAGTAGTATACCATAATCTTGTTGTCGCTTATCAATTTTGCAAATACTTTAAGCATATCATCCATCCACATTTTCAATATTATTTAAGATTGTATTATGAAATATATATGCCCGCCCATATATAGGCAATGTTATAATAAATTGCAAACATATTTGCCAGCAATAAACTGCTTAAAATATACAGAGTATTAAGAGATTGTCAAATTGTGCTGTATTAATAAATAAAATGTGGAACTGCCTTAATATAAATTTGGATTAAAGCCACTTAAAATGAAGTAGAGTATAACAAGAGACACAAGTGTAGCAAAATATATCCAGGCAAAAAATCAGGGTTGAGTATATACAAATATTTGCATGTTATGATAGCTTAAATGAGCATAATATAAAATAAAGTATTTATTAAGACGACCAAGAATAGTCAGTTTTTTGGATGGCAAATAGATGTTTTAAGTTCTTACAAATGGAATGATACCAATACCAATCTCTATGATGTTGGTTATTTTCGTTTTTTTCCTCAAAGATGCATTGCAATTCAAAATTCCTTATTTTTACCATACCTCTAGAAACGTCTTGCCAAAAAAAATATTACAATAAATTCACCCATATACAATTGCCACAAATGGATTAAGTCTTACCCTAATTCTCATAAAATATCCTCTGCTGTTGACTTTTTCGCATAAAGTAATGAGTCCTGAAATATGTATGTCGTTTGCTACACAGCGTGAAAATGATTTTTATAGACCTTTTACTTTGTAAATGAAATATTTTCTTTAATTACTTTTAGTGTAACTCATTTGAGAGCAACATTTTAATGGTACACAGTTTTAGCATGCCCTTGGGAACCATTTAATTTAAGCCGAATAATAGAAAAGGGGGGTGGTGTATATACACCACACGTACTCATAAACAAACGAAACTCAATAAGTGCTTAATGCAATTTTAGTGTACCTTTATAAAGCCGGATACAATGACGACCCCACATAGGCCACAGCATATTTACAGGCGGAAGGATTGGCTTTCCCAATTATAAACCTGTGCCTGCCTGCTTGTCTACATGCACATGTTTCCGAAAGTATGTGTGAAGGAAAAAAGGCATTACAATTTATCGTTTTTCATTTCAAGCCAGACCAAAAAAATCAAGTAAGGTGCAAAACAAAAAACCTTCCAAGTGAGACAAAGATTTATGGGCACGCACTCATTCATGCAGCAAAATAAAAACACAATGAATGGCCAGCAATATTTAGTGCGAACATAAAGCTTACAAAGGACAGGACAGTCGAGAAACAGTCTTAAGTCTCAAACAATATAAATGAGATTTTAAAATTTGTATAACTCCCGCAGTTCACATTAAAAATTGCGTAAATGCTTATGGTTTAAATTTAAGACAATTGCAAAAAAAGTGTTGCAAAATTTTAGGCTGCATTAAATAAAAACTAAAAAAACTTCAATAAAAAAATAAACAATATAAGACCAAAATTTGTCTTTATCTTTTGAAAAAATTATGTTGTTTCCTTGAGTATGGTAAACATGGGGTTTAAAGCAATAACAAATAGATTAAGATTTTTCTATTAAACGTAGCAGTCTCGGGAGTAAGGACGTCCATTATACATGTATCTATATACATTTAACCATTTATGCTTAAGTACGGTTCTGAATTAAATTTCTATGTTATTACGATAATATATTATAATCATATAATAATATAATCATATAATGTTTCTAATTTTCTTTCATTGTTATAAAAAGACTTAAAATTTTTAAACGTAACTTAACTTAAAAAAAGCAATTGCAAAAAAAGTGTTGCAGAATTTTAGGCTGAATTCAATAAAAACAAAAAAACTTAATAATAATAAAAAATAAACAATTTTAGCCCTAAAACTTGTATTCAAATTTAAAAAAAAAATATTTTGCTGGCTTGGGTTCTTATTTTCATATGGTTTATTCATATTCAAGGACGCTGCTGCATTAACTTTTCATGTTACTACCATAATACATTATAGTCATAAGTTTTCTTTATTATGTTTCTAATTTTCTTTCATTGTTATAAAAAGGCTCAATAAATATAAACTTAAACTAGTCTTCAACTATGGAAAAAAATATGTTGTTCCCTTGGATATGCTAAACATAGGGTTTAAAGCAATAGCAAAAAAGTGTTGCAGAATTTTAGGCTGCATTAAAAAAATTTTCAATCATAAAATAAAATCAAAAATAGACAATTTTAGCCCTAAAACTTGCCTTTAACTTTAGAAAAAAATTAGAACACCCTTGGGTTCTTATTTTCATATGATTTTTTCATAAAATTGTTAGTACAGCAAATGAGCTTTAAATATGTATAGAAAGAGAATCGAAACCGTTTTCAGCCAACAATTGTGTGGACAACATACTTAACAATAATTCGTTGGTCGTTTAGCTGGCCAGTCATAAACTTTTGCAAATTTAGCTGCGTTTGTTTATTTGCCTGTATTTCATGATCCTCATAATTAGTGGTTTATGGCTTAAAGCAATGTCGAGGTGTTTTGGATGTTAATGCATTTAATTCTCCTAGCATACACCATCACCACATTGCATTGAAATCACCGCTTAGATTGTTGTAAACTTTGGTACACATACAACAACAACAACAAGTTATTAGTTGAGTGCTCATAAACGCCGCCACCAACTATGCAAGGGAAATTAGTTTTTCGGCCCTTAATGTATGCTATAAAAACTTAACGAAGCGTTGCATGTTTTTGGGGGTCAAAATAGCAAATGACTTATTTTTTTTTCAGACTAAAATTCAACAGAACACAAAACTAAAATTTATCTTAATTGAATAAATGATCTATATAAATGGTAATTAAATAATTATTTTATAAATTATATTGATTAGAATAATCAAATCAATGTAGAAAATATGCCATATAGACGAGTCAAATGAATTTATAATTATTTTTTATGTGATGTATAGATTATTTAACCCAATAAGGACAAATGGGCAGCAAAATATGTAAAGGTGATGCTGTATTAGGAAAATTTTAGTGGGAGTAAGGTGAGAAATGCTGTTATTTTATGATTCTTCGTCGAATTTCAAATATAGGAACTAGGACTGCCTTTGGATTTTCGAAATTAGAATGTGTGAAGGAGTTACAGTGTTTATGACCTTAAAAATGACCCTGACCCAAAAACCCAATTTTAAGGAACATTCAAAAAAAAAAAAAAAAAACAGTGAAGCATAGCATGAATCAGCATCATAACGATACTCTCTAATTCAGGGATTCTTTCCCAATTATTTTAAGAAATGATATTTGGCTGATATTTTCAAGGCACCAATTGGAAAGAGCACCAATTTGGAAAAATCATTTTCTTTCAAATCCAAAAAAAGCCTTAGTTCGCCAATCCAATGGTTATCTTTTAGGTACAAAAATCTAAGGAAGCTACAAAAATTTCAATTAATTATGATATTTTGAGCTTGTTTTTTGAAGAAAACTCAAATATTGCGCCAAGTCTAATTTTTTGCCATAAACTTCATTACTGTATTCATTACTCATTACTTTTGGGGCATCAAAATTTGAAAATTTCCAATTTTCAAAAATTTTCCCTTAGCTAGAAAAATGCAAAAAAATCAAAAGTGAAAATGTTAAGAAATGCAATTTATTTATGATTCTTCTTCGAATTTCTATTCGCGCAATAATTTTGGATTCTATAAGTTCTAAAAAAATGAGGGATTTACAGTGTTTTCAACCTTGAACATGTCCTTGTGTAGTTGAGCCCAAAAGCCGATTTTTGCGAGTTTTTCTTAGGGAAACTTTGAAGTATTGCTTCACTACTGAAATAATAGTTGCTCTCTAATCCTGGGATGATGACCACCTTGAAGCAGAGATTAGCATGTCTGGCTTGGCTCGAATCCAGTTGAGAACATCAGAAAAAGATTTCTGTGCTGGTTTTCCCCTCCTAATGTTGGTGACATTTGTGAAGTACTGTGCCATTTGAAAATATGGTATGATAGCAATGTAACAACTTCTCCCTAATGAGATGTCGCACACCGTTCAGATTTTGAAGTTAAAAAATCTTAGGAAATTCGAACAATCTCAAACACATATTGATTTTATTTGCATTTTTTGGATACCAATTATGCGATTTTGAGCTTATTTTTTTGAGGAAACAACACAAGATTTGAGCTAAACCCCATTTTTTGGCAAAAACTTCAAAGCTGCTTACTCAACTCAAAAAATTTTTTCGCATCAAAAACTGAAAATTTTGGAGGGTTACCCCTTTGCTAAAAAAATTTAAAAAAATCTAAAATGTTAAATTTTAAAGAATTTTATTTATTATACGATTCGTCTTTGAATTTCAAACTACTGCGTGCTACACATTTTTGTAAGTTTGAAAAAATGAAGGAGCTACAGCGTTTACGAACTTAAAATTATCTTGAAAATTTGGGACTAAAATAAATTGATGTTTACAATTTCTTTATACGATTTTGAGCTTGTTTTTTGAGGAAACAACACAAGATTTGAACTAAAGCCAATTTTTTGGCAAAAACTTCAAGGCTGCCTACCCAACTCAAAAAATTTTTTTGCATCAAAAATTGAAAATTTGGAGGGTTACCTCTTTGCTAAAAAAAAGCAAAAAATCCGAAAAGTTCAATTTTAAAAAATTTTGTTTATTATACAATTCATTTTGGAATTTCAAACTGCTGAGTGCTGCATATTTTTGTAAGTTAGAAAAAATTAAGGAGTTATAGCGTTTTTGAACTTAAAATTACTTTGAAAATTTAGGATTAAAATAAATCGATTTTTCAATTTCTTTAGGCGATTTAAGCTTGTTTTTTGGGGAAACAACACAGGAGTTACGCTAAAGGTAATTTTTTGCCCTAAACATCAAAGCTGCATACTCAACTCAAAAAATTTTTTTGCTTAAAAAATTGAAAATTTTGGGAGGGTTACCCCTTTGCTACAAAAATGCAAAAAATATAATATGTAAAATTTTAAGGAATTTTGTTTATTATACGATTCGTCTTCGAACTTCAAACTGCGGAGTGCTGCATGTTTTTGAAAATTCGAAAAATATTAAGGAGTTACAGCGTTTTTGAACTTAAAATCACCTTGAAAATTTAGGACTAAAATAAATCGATTTTTACAATTTATGCGATTTTGAGCTTGTTTTTGGGGGAAACAACACAGGAGTTGCGCTAAAGGTAATTTTTTGCCCTAAACATCAAAGCTGCATACTCAACTCAAAATTTTTTTTGCATCAAAAATTGAAAATTTTGTGAGGGTTACCCCCCCTTTGCTAAAAAAATGCAAAAAATATAAAATGTAAAATTTTAAAGAATTTTGTTTATTATACGATTCGTCTTCGAATTTCAAACTGCGGAGTACTGCTTGTTTTTGTAAATTCGAAAAAAATGAAGGAATTACAGCGTTTTCGAACTTAAAAATTACATTGAAAATTTTAGCACCAAAATAAATCCATTGTAACGATTTTTTTAATGTGCTTTTCAGCTTTTTTTTTGAGGATACAATGCAGAAGTTGCGCTAAACCTAATATTTTGCCATAAACTTCAATACTGTATACTCAACTCCAAAAGATTTTAGGGCAAAGTTTCCAAAATTTCCCTTTTGCTAAAAAAATTGAAAAAATTAAATAAATAAAAGCGAAAATTTAAGCAAATGCTGTCTATTCAATGGTTCTTTTTCGAATTTTCAAACGACCTATACATTTCCAATTTCGCATTTCTAAAAATATTTAGGAATTACAGCGTTTTTGACCTCAAAAATAACCTCAAATATGAACGCCAAAAACAGTCGATTTTTTGCGAGCAACACCATTGCGGAATGAATAGTTACTATCTAATCCAGGGATGTTTTTGGTTTTCAAAATTCGAAAAATACGAAAGAGTTACTGCATTTTCTCAAACTCAATATGCCATTGAAAAGTTGTATTTGGCTTATTTTTCGGATATAACCTAATTTTTTTAACGCTTAAATTAATTGTTTGCGCTTAAACTTCCCTACTGCATGATCAACTCAAAAACTTTGGGACATTACACATTGACAATTTCCCACAAAAACAATCATTCCCTCTGTGGCCTTTACTAGCGGTAGTTTTCGGTGGCTGTAAGGCATCCCACTTTATCATGTAACTTCCATGATGATGGGAATAACTCAGTTAGACTCGGACTCAGATTTTTGTTACTAACTAAAACTATGTGATTTAATTTCTTAATATTTATTATGGTTGTCCTTACTAAGTAGAGATTACTTCTGTAACTGTCACTTCTAAAACTATTACTTCTGTTACTCTTTTTTTCCCCTTGTATGCTCGTACACATATACCTACATATGTACTGTATATACTCCATATTTTTAGGGTCACCATTACATGATTTGGTCACGTAGAATATTTGTTGCCATTTGTGGTACGAGTTTTAATAAGAAAACAAATTTTTGTATACAAAAAAATTCAATAATTTGTTAGTGACGTTCGTGTGCATGTGATTGCATAAAAGCTAATAGCAATACTATCGTTGAGATGTTTGACTTTGACATATGTTTTAGAAAAGAAAACAAAATATAAAAAAAAACTCAAGGTAACTGTCACAAAAAATTTTGCACTAAATATAAAAGGAAGGAAGCTATAAAGTTTATATTGCACATACGATGCCTGTATGGATGTTAGATGAGAAAACAGGGGATGGTATACGTAATGTTACATGAAGTCACTCATACGCTCTATGGTATTGATATGAGATGAGATGGTAATAATTTTACCTTTTAACGCCTGACGCTCGATTCCCTTGTCCGATTTTGATGAAATATTTATGACATCACTATTTTATAGTATAAATAGTGACGTCATAATAGGATTAAATTTTCTTTAACCTAAATAATTGTTATTAAAAAATAAAATTAAAAGAAAAAATAAAATAAAATTTTTCAAGCCAAGTTAAAACAAAAATCTTTTTATTTCGTCAGGCACTGTGTTTTTACAACAAAAAATAATGTTCTTAAAATTGTATGACCATATAGCGAAGAAAAGTGGATTTGAATGGCAAATACAAATTTTGCCCATGAACATTCCACTAAGGAACAGGGGCAAACTTTGAATGGCTTTGACATAAAATCACCCCTGTTGTCAAAAGTAGCAATCATAACGCCACATAAGTATTTTTTTAAATATAGAAACCATTAAAAGCAACATGACAAGAATTTTTAGAAAACTTTTGATCTATAAAAAATTGCTGACTTTCGATAAACCAATTATTCCCCAAATATGATCTTATATGACGCGAGCCATTTCATGTAGCTAGTTCCATTCGCCCGCTTTACGGCAATAGAAACTACATTACATTACCCTTTTCCGTACTCGATATTTAGATTTTTTTTAAGATATCTCTATTCTTAAACATTTTTCTGCCCTTTTGGCGATATTGGGTTAACGTCGAAAGGTTAGAGAAATACCAAAAAAAAAAAATTGAGAAAAGTTCCGGATAAATCACAGAAAAAATTCTAAAAGAATTCTGCGGATTTCGCTGCCATAAAACTAACTAATGAGAATGATTTAATAACATTTAATCGGACAAAAAATGAGAGAGATTTAACTGTATGGCAGCTATATCCAAATCTGGACCGATCTGAGCCAAATTGAAGAAGGATGTCGAAGGGCCTAACATAACTTACTATCCCAAATTTTGGCGACATAAGACTATAAATACGCCTTTTATGAGCACACGACCTTAAATCGAGAGATCGGTCTATATGGCAGCTATAGCTAAAGCTGGACCGATCTGGGCCAAATTGAAAAACAGAAGTCAAAGGGCCTAACACAACTCACTGTCCTATAATTCAGCGAAATCGGACAAAAACTGCTTCTTTTATGGGTCCACGACCTTACAACGAGAGATCGGTCTATATGGCAGCTATATACAAATCTGGACCGATCTGAGCCAAACTGAAGAAAGATGTCGAGTGGCCTAGCACAACTCACTGTCTCAAATTTCGCAAAATCGGTTAATAAATGTGACTTTTGTGGGCATAAGACCATAAACCCGCTTATGGACAAAAAAAAGAATCTGTGCAAAGTTTCAGCTCAATATCGCTATTTTTAAAGACTGTAGCGTGATTTCAATAGACAGATGGACGCACGGATATGGCTACATCGTCTTAGATTTTTATGACGATCAAGAATTTATATACTTTATAGGGTCGGAAATGGTTATTTCGAATGTGTTGCTAACAGAATGACAAAATAAATGTACCCCCATTCTTCGGTGTTGTATAAAAATGAAGTTAAAAATTAAAAATATTTCTTTAAAAAATTATTAAAAAAAAATATATGAATTTTTCACACACTTTGATTATCAACATGGCAAAATTTTCCCACGTACATTCCATAAAGTAACAGGGGACAAACTTTTCACATATTAATGAAGCTTAATGTTAAGGGACCTCTTTGATGAGAAGTTTTTACAGGGCCTGATATTACATGTAAACATGACATAGTGTCTTACAATTGTTACCAGCATTAGAAGGGTATATTTGCCGTTGAAAAATTTCTGATGTTCTCGCCAGCATTTGAACCCAGACGTTCAGCGTTATAGGCGGATATGCTAACATCTGCGCCGCGATGGCCTTGATTGTACCACATCGAAATATCCATTTCGGTCCATATAAACTAAAATTTTAATGAAAGTTTTCTGAATGTCTGTCCGAAATCATAAAATTTAAAATTATTTTTTTTTACGAAAACATTTTAGTTCATTAAAATCAATTATGCCTTTGTCTCCTTTTCTCTCCCTTCAATTAAAAAATTTATGAATTTATTTAAAATTAAACTAAGTTTAAATATGTTCAACCTTTTTCTATAACAAAAATACCTAACATTTTATTCACTCGAAGGCCAAAGATTTAATTAAACCCCATTTTTCTGTAATCCAAGTTTTATTAAAATAAGTATGTATTTTACATATTTAAGTATTATTTTTCATTTAGTTGCTTGCTTGCTTGCCTGGTTCATTAGCACAATTCCGGGTGTATAAAGCAACATGAAAAAAGAAAATGTTAAAACGTGAATAAAATGAAAAATATTCTACAGATTCTATTCAAAGATTCCCACAGAATTAGTTAGCAAAGTCTTTTAGGTATTACATTACGTTGGAATACATGCAAAAACAGCCACCATTGCTACACGCTGCCACTACAATATAAACATTCATTAGCGTTGGAGTCCTGGCACTTGGTACACAAAGCGAGCGAAAGGTGTTTTCCCTCCATCACATTGGCGATAACATACAAATATACATGCGCGCACATAGTCATACATCCACACATACACACACATTTACTCGTATGTGACTTGCATGTCCATGTCATATTCATTCACTCCAGCCTTTTCTGACCTCTTGTGTTTCACACTCTCTTTACTCTATCCTCTTAGCCACATTGTCATTTTATTTCTTGCTCATTGTGGTGGTGATGGTGGTAGAATTATTTTTTTTGTTGTTGTTCCATCTTTACAAGTTTCTTGTATGCCATTCGCAACAACGAAAAATTTTCCAATTATTTTAAGTGGTTGTGTATGGTAGGTGTGTGTATGTGCGTTCTCACTGTATATATATATTTTTAGTTTGGTATTTTGTTCCTATTACATCCCTCTTTTTTATATTTTGCATGATCTTCTCTATGCTAAGTTAGCACCCTTATATTTAAATTGTTGCTAATGCACTGGGAGAAATGTAAAAACGTAATAAAATATAAATTTAATTATAATGGAAACTAACTGAAAACGATTTGAAAATTTTAAAATAAACTAGGTAACAGGTTGGAAGTATAATGAGAGCCTAAAAGTATGCAGTAATTTTTGAAGGGCTTTGTTTAAATTTTGATGACAGTTTGAAATGAAACGTAGACTTGTTTCCTTTTATGGAATTCGAATTCTCTAAAAGAAAAAAAGTCTGGGGGGGGGTCGTAGGTTCGAACCCACTCGTAATTGGAACCCCGCACTGGTAATTGGAGCCTGAAGCTTTATGAGCTTCTGTCTTTAATCGAAATTTGAAGTAAAAGATTAAGTCTGTTAATGTACAGCGACTTCAATTTGCAGCCACTCCACCAGGCGCGGTTTCAGTAGAAAATTAATTTTAGGGCCTGATTTCCCTGTCGCAGCTATTGGGCCGTTTCCTGTTCCACTAGAGAACAGACGCAGATCACTAACCACTTGAGGGATAACAATGTCTGCAGCAATCTAATGGCGGCCGGTTGTTGGTATCGGATTGACCCAATGAATTCCTTCATCGGCCTCATTGTACAACACACTGCTACAATAACAACAACAACAATGTCTGCAGCTATGTTGAGTGGCTGGAAAAATTATCATCCATTACGAGTTGAAGAGATATTTCTTCGAAGCGAATTAAAAATACGTCCAGTGAGATTTAAATAAAATTATGTGTAATTTTAAGTATAATAATGTAATACAAACTATGCTAAAGCAGTTTTTAAAATCGCTCACAAGTTATGGCTATCCCTCTTGCAAACATATAATACCACACTAATTTCTAATCAGATATTTTCTCATTAACTTCTCCATCAGCAACACCACACTTATTTCTAATCAGATATTTTCTCATTAATTTCTCCATTAGCAAACCACCATACTTTGTAATTATAGTAAAATGAGAACTTAAATTGAATTATTAACAGAAAATGAAATGTGCTATGGCAGAAAAGTCAAAATGAAAACCTTCACCTCGATACGAGGCCACTCACACACATACACACACACACATAAACATGCAAAGTTAAATTTGACTTGACATTTGTCCTATTTTATGAATGTGTTTGCTCATTATCGTCATTGTAATCATCATCATCAGCATTATAATATTCATAAGTTAAGTAAAAACAGTTACAGTACATATATAAAAATTGATTTTCTTTTTTTTTGCGTTTTGCCTCTTGCTTTGCCATTTAATGGACTTGGCGATGGTGTTTTCTTTATTTTATTTTTTTTTTTCAATCTCTATAACACCCCAAAATGAGACATTGACTACTAAAACATTATACAAAAATGTGATTAATCATTATTATTATTGTTATTACTAGTGGTGCTATTATAAGGTTGTATGCTATCAATGTTACTTCTTTGATTTAATAACGCTGATGGCACCGTCTAATGAAAGACAACGGCAGCAGGCAGCAGCGATGTGTATATGACATAAAATCTACTTTAATTAAAATAAATGCATTTTGATTTTTGACATACTGTGTTTGGTGGCGGTGTCAAGCGAAACGAAAAATTGATTGACAGTGATAATCCAATAAAACCATTCGACTACTTGCCTATCTGACTGACTGCCTGCCTGCCTGCCTCTATGACATCCTTAGGCTTCGCCATAAAGTATGTGGCCAATAGCCTTAGGTCCAAAATGTATTATAATTAAGTTAGTGCCACAGCAAGCGTTATGACAATTTTTCATAAGTGTACTAATTTTATTATTCGTTTGAAATTAGTAAAACATAATTATGAAAACGTAGGCAATGGTATTTATAAATATCTCAAAGCCTAAAGATATGCTTTAATATATGGAAAATTTTTGTGAATTTAATTGCATTGAAGATGAAAATCATTCATGGAATTACTTTTTAAATGAAATAAAAAAAGCGGAGGCCGTAGCGCGGAGGTTAGCATGTCCGCCTATGACGCTGAACGCCTGGGTTCGAATCCTGGCGAGAGCTTCAGAAAAAATTTTCAGTGGTGGTTTTCCCCTCATAATGTTGGCAACAACTGTTCCTTAGTGGAATGTTCATTTGCATTTTGCAAAAAAAGTAAAATCGTGATCGGTCGGGCTGAATCTTATATACCCTCCACCATGGGTCGTATTTGTCAAGTTCTTTGCATATGTCAACCAAATCGAATAAGAATCGCGACCTATAGGGGCTCAAGAAGTAAAATCGGGAGATTGATTTACATCAAAGCTATATCAGGTTTTGGACCGAATCAGATCATATTTGGCACGTATGTGAGAGGTCATAGAAAAAGTCAAAAAGTTAAAAAGATTTCAGCAAAATCGGATAGGAATTACAGCCTCTAGAGGCTTAAGTATCAGGTTATAAATCCATTCAAATCATATTTGCCAAGCATGTCGAAGGTAATATGAGAAGTCGTTGCGCCAAATTTCATCCAAATCGGAGGAGAATTGTGTCCTCTAGGGACTCAAGAAGTAAACTCGGAAGATCGGTTTACATGGGAGCTACATATGGGTATGAACCGATTCAGACCATATTTGACACGCATGTTGAAGGTAATATGGGAAGTCGTTGCGCTCTCTAGGGGCTCAATAAGTAAAATCGGGAGATCGATTTATATGGGAGCTATATCATGTTATGAATCGATTCAGAACATATTTAGCACGTATATTGAATGTCGTATATTGAATATAGAAAATTTCATAGTACAACATTTCAGCCAAATCATGTAAGAATTGTGCTCTCTAGAGGCTCTAAAAGCATAATCGGGAGATCGGCTTATATGAGAGCTATATCTAAGTATGGACCGATATGGCTCATTTACAACCCCAATTGATCTGCACTCATAGGAAGTATTTGCGCAACATTTTAAGCGCCTGGCTTTACATCAGCGAGTTGTTGGCGTGACAGACAGATGGACGGACCGACAAGGCTAGATCGTCTAAAAATGTCATTGCGGTCGAGAATATATATACTATATGGGGTCTTAGATCAACATTTCGACGTGTTGTTAACGTAATAACGATACTAGTATACCCATATCCTATGGGTCCGGGCCCAACTTTGGATAACCCACTACGACAATGCATCATTTATGTATCCATAGCAGCACATCGAAATATGGCCCAATATATGTAAAACCCAGAGCGGACATCGAGGGTCTAATACAACTCATCGTACAAAATTTCAGCAAAATCGGATAGAAAATACGAAATTTATGGGTGAAAGATCTGAAATCGGGAGATCGGTGTATATGACAGCCATATTCGAATATAGACCAATCTGAAACTTACTCCGCATGGACGATGAAAGGCCTAAAACAGCTCACAATGCCAAATTTCAGCTTAATCGGTTAACAAATTCGACATCTATGGCCTCAATGATAAAACCCACCTTCGAACTTAACCCGCTTGTGAACAAAAAAAAACTGCAGAAAGTTTAAACTCTTCATTTTGAAAGAATGTAGATTGATTTCAACACACAGATGGACGGACATGGCTAGATTGTCTTAGAATTTTACGAGGATCATGAATATACAGTCGTCACCGAATAATTGAAATTCTAAAAATGTGTCTATTTCGTTTCTCTTATCCGTAATTTTCAGATAAGCGTTGTTCGGATAAGTGAAATTTTTTTAAAGGTGAGCGATAAGGCATAACTAAAAGCGAATTTCTAGGTTACCATACTAATTATGTTGAAGGCCAACTTAGCGCAAAAGTTAGCATGTCCGCCTATGACGCTGAACGCCCGGTGAGACCATAAAAAAAATTTCAGTGGTGGTTTTCCCCTTCTAATGCTGGCAATATGGAAGTCATCGAGGCGCAAACATTACCATGTCCGTCTATGAAGCCGAGTGCCTGGTTTCAAATCTCGGCGCGAACATCAGAAAATTTTTCAGCGGTGGTTATCCCCTTACTGGCTACATTTGTGAGGTATCCTGTCATGTAAAAAAGCTGTCCGGACTCGTCATAAAAAGGAAGCCCCTTATCATTGAACTTAAACATTAATCGGACTGCACTCATTGATAAGAGAGAAGTATCTCCTGTTCCTTAAACAATGTTCAGGGAAATTCAGTAGTAGTAGTAGCAGCAGTGGTAGTATGGCAGCCATGTAAAAACTTCTCCACAAAGAGGTGTCGCACTGCAGTACACCGTCCGAACTCGGCTATAAAAAGGAGGCCCCCTATCATTGAGCTTAAACTTGAATCGGATTGATTATCTAATCGATAATAGAAACGCGTCCGCCAGTGGTGTTGCATCTGTGTCCTGATTTGTCTGAAAAACTGGCAATTTTTTTTCTTCAAAATTCATTTAAATTATCTCCTCTTTATATGTAAGATTCGATTGGTCAATCAGCTCGATTTAAACGAATTTCTCCAATTTGCAATGGAAATTAATTTTTCACTTATCTGACTTTCGTTTCATTTAAAAATGAAATCTGGGGTGTAAAAATCGTTTTCAGATAAGCGGTATTTTCATTTAAGCGATATTTCACTTAAGCGAATTCAGTTGCATTTAATAAAAATTAAAGGTTCTTTCCACCAAGTCTCATTTATGCGGTATTTTTCGCTAAAGCGTACTGCAGTAATGCGGAAGCCGTACTGTACGTACCGGATTGACCCGATTGAGTAATTCGTCGGCAAGGGTTGCCGCCTCAGTTTTCAATACACTTCTACAATAAGAACAACAACAGTTACGAGGTAATCTATATTTTGATACTCCCATCTCTCTGGGGAACAAATATACAATTTAATAGATAAAAAATTTAAAACATAAATAATGTCCTGAGGTGAAGAATTTTTTTTATAATATATAGGAATTTTTAGTCTTAATCAGTGTTTGTCATACTAACACAGCTGAAAATAACAAATTGTGATTGTATGAGGGGTAGTAAATCCCGATCAATCAACCAAGTGTAAAATAACAACAATGCTATGTTGGCAAACGGGCTTCTTACACTTTCCGTGTGCTCTGTTCGTTTTTCTTATGCCCGTTTTTATGTGCGGTTGTGTGTTCACCTTCAAAGGAAGATTGAAACAAAATTCGTTAGTTGGGTAAATTGTGTTGTATTTAATGCTTATAACAATTTTTTACTTGATTTTAAGATTTACTTAAAACTTTTTTCTAAAGAAGACAAAGTTTTTAAAACTGTGACGGTCAGACTTAAAAAATCTTTCTGTCTTCCCATAAAATAAAAAAAAGTTCGCTAACTTAAAGGAAAAATTTCTTTTGGTGTAAAGATTTTTGCTAAATGTATGGAAATTTTATACACAGGAAAAATGATTTCCTTAACTCAGAAGTTTTTTTAAACTAAATTTACAGAAACCCCACTTTTTTCAAAGGAAATTTTTCTCAGCTGTAGGATTTTTTATTTGATTTAAAAAAGTTGTTATATTTTTTGTCCTAATTTAAAAGATTTGTTCCACATTTTTTAAGGAAAGTTTCCTTTGCCTGAAGATTTATTACTTGATTTTAGAAACTTTTATCCTTAATGTTAATTCAATAAATTTTTAACTTTGCGGAGGTCACCATAAAGCATGTACGCCTATGGCGCTAAGCGCCTGACGCACGCATTTGAAAAGTTTGTTAGCAGTGCTTGCACCTCCTGATGGCAACATTTGTGAGGTCTAAAGCCATTTAACACTTCTCTAAAAAGTAACATTTCTCTGTGACATTTCGAACTCTACTATAAAAAGTAACTACCTTATCATTGAACTCTGAGCCTTTGGTTGACCTTATGAAATATCATTCAATTTTGTCACTACACCCTTTGATTGTCAAACCATTATTCTTCCCCATTCAGTTTCAATTACTAATTGCTATTGCTGCAGCTGTCGATTAAATATCAAAAATCAATTATATGGTAAAAAACCAATCAGAATGAATATCGCAAAATAATTACAGAAGCTAGATAGCTGCATACATTGATTTGTTAATTTTAAAATAAAATGTGCGAACATTAAGTGGTCGTTGAGAGAAGTTATAGTTAGGAGTATGATTATAGCAAAAAAGGGTTTCACATAGAAAGTGCAAACGATGATTGTGAGTGAATAGAGAATAAAAGAAAACAACTTAGTTTGCATATAGCTATTAAATTTTAATTAAATTGGGAAGTTTTATTTGTGATCTAAGCAAAAACTGTAATTAAAAAAAAAATCTTAAAAAAAATCATATTTTTATTTATTTAACTCCCAAAGGGTAGAGAGTCGGGCTATATGACCATGAGAATAGATTGCATTAGAATGAAAGGTTTTTCAAGTTTTTTGCCTGTTAGGGCAACCGACAGACAGATCGGTGAGAAAGACCACGCACCACAAGCAGACGTTTCGGAGCTGTGTTATGCCAGATCAGTGCCTGGGCCTCTCGTTTGCCGGCCTACAGTTCATAGATTGCTTATTTCTGGTATATATGCTTAAGGAAATTCCTATGGAATCTAAGGTTACCACCACAAGCCAACAACGACAGCCTACTGTACATCACCATTTCATGTGTCAATGTTTTCAATTTAGTGACCTTCAATTTATTTGTGATGGCTTTTTATGACTTTTGACATGGAGTTATCGGTTTATATGGGGGCCGTTTACAAACTTGAACTGACCCCAACTCAAAAAATAATGACTGATTTTATCCAATAGCGTCGCAGGCAATGTGCAATTCATACGGCTTGGGTTACGAGGCATTAGTAATCACTAAATTTCCCATGAACATTCCACTAAGGAATAGGGTTCACTTCGCTCATATCAGTGAGTGCTGTCCGATTAAGTTACAAGCACAATGAAAAAGTGCCTCTTTTTTATGCCGCGTCCGAACGGCGTGCCGCATAGCGACACCACTTGGTATAGACGTTTAAACATGGCAGGAAACCTTACAAATGTACCCAGCGTTACTAAGGTGATAACCAACGCTGAACATTTTTCCGATTTTCACGCCGGGATTTGAACCCAGGTGTTCGGAATCATAGGCGAACATGTTAACCTCTGCGCCACGGTGGCCTCCGAGGCATTATATAAAGCATAAAAAGTGTCTGTAGCAGCTGCTTGTTCAAAGCGAAGAGCTAATTTTACCATTATGTCCAAAGACAGACGTTAACTGTAGCATTAATTGCAGTGCATCACCTGCTGTCATTCCTAGTGCATCTGTGAAGCTCAGATAAATCGTCTACCGAGTATGGAACAGTAGGTTGATTTTTGAAGTTCTGTCCACCAGATCACAACACCATATAGAACTACAGGACCGACAACGGCTAGTGAATTTCTGAAGGTTTAAGACCTCAAAGATTGCTTATAGCCCATTTGCAGGTGTTTAAAATAACAGATGTCCTGATCGTCATTTCCAAAATTTTATACTTAAAATAAAATTCAGGGTGTTAAGAACAAAACCGGTCTAGTCTTCGCATTCCTGCCCTTTTTCTAAGGCCACCGAACTTTTCTGGCAAAAAAAACAAACGCTTTCGAGTTGGAGGCATCATAAAATGCGCCATGCACTCAAGTTTATTGCCAGGCTTGGTGCGATTGATCCTAAGTCGACCTACCACCAATAAAGAGAGACTCTTCAAGTGGGCTCGGATCATTGTAACTGGCCAGTCAAACGCCCATGATTCTTACCAGAAATCATCATCTTCCTATCTCCAAGAGAACTAAGACGAACAATAGTATTGTGAATTCAAGAAACCTTGCCACCCATTCCCATTGAACTAGAGCGAAAAATAGTATTGTGGGTCCAAGATTTTTTTTTGGCAAATGGCGCTTAAGCCAGCTTGGTGATGATAGCTCTTAACAGAGGAGAAAAATTGGGTTCCATACCTAAGAACATCATCGATGTACTACGAAGTCCTTGCGGACTTACCAGAACTTCCTCAAGATTGATATGCCAAATCGATGAGAATCAGCTCAATGGGGAAAAATAGAGGTTTTTTGGGGCTTAAGATGTCAAATCCTGATATCGGTTTATATGGGAACTATATCAAGTTGTGGGCCTAGTTGGACCGTCGACCGTTCTAGGCACGCTTATTGGAAGGCGCAAGGGAACTTTTTGTGCAAATTTTTAGCCAAATCCGGCAAAAACTCCGGTTTTCAGGCTGCCAGGATGTCAAATCGGAAATCGGTTTATATGGGAGCTAAGCCACGTTATAACCCGATTTGAACCGTACTGGTTGGAAGCCGCAATAGAACATAACGAGAACATGCAAAATTTCACCTAAATCGGATAAAAACTACGGCTTGTAAGAGCTAAAGAAGTCAAATCGGGAGATCAGTTTATATGGAAGCTATATCAAGTTGTAGACCCATTTAAACCTTACTAGACACGGTTATTGGAACTCGCAGGAGAACACTACACGCAAAATGTCAGCCAAATCGCGCAAAAAATACGGCTTCGAGGAACCCACAGTATCAAATCCGGATATCGGTTTATATGGGAGCAATATCAGGTTATATTTTCGGCCAAATCGGACAAAAATTGTGGCTTGTAAGAGCTCCAGAGGTCAAATCGGGCAATAGGTTTATATGGGAGCTATATCAGGTTTTAGACCTGTTTGGACCACACTTGGCACAGTTGTTGGAAGCTCTATCAGGTTATAGACCAATTTGGACCGTACTTGGCACAGTTGTGTTACAGAACACGGCATTTGAAATTTCAGTAAAATTGGACAAAAATTACGGCTTCCAGGGACCCAAAATATCAAATCCAGGTATCGGTTTATATGGGAGCAATATCAGGTTATAGAACGATTTGGACCACACTTGGTACAGTTGTTGGAAGCTATAACAGGTTATAGAGCGATTTAGACCGTACATGGCACAGTTGTTGGAAGTCGTAACGGAACACTATGTGCAAAATTTCAGCCAATGCGGCTCCCAGGGGCTCAAGAAGTCAAATCGGTCGATCGCTTTATATGGGAGCTATACCAGGTTATAGATCGATTTGGATTGTAGTTGACACAGTTATTGGAAGTCATAACGGAATACTACATGCAAAATCTCAGCCTAATCGGATGAATATTGCGGCTTCCATGGGCTCAAGAAGTCAAATCTGGAGATCGGTTTATATGGGAGCTATATCCAAATCTCAACCGATATGGCCCATTTGCAATCTCCTACGATCCACATCGATATTAAGTATCTGTGCAAAATTTCAACCTTCTAGTTTTAAGCGTTCGAGTTCTATCGTGATTTCGACAGACGGACGGACGGACATGGCTAGATCGATTCGGAACGACGAGACATTCAAGAATACATATAGATTATGGGGTCTTAGACGAATATTTCGAGGTGTTACAAACGGAATGTCTAGATTGGTATATCCCCATCCTGTGGTGGTGGGTATAACAATTTTGCCAAAAAATAGATGGCAAAACTTCGATTTAGCATAAAAAACCGGACTCTAGTTATAACATAAAGGTAATGGTGTAATGAAACTATTCTTCATGTTACGGTGTCAACCATTTGTACAATGGGTGGTATACGTAATGTTTTAAAAATATTCATGTATCAAAATAAATCATACGACCCCTTGAACCATGAATTGAGTTTCTTGGAAATTTAAACTTACAAATTCCTTGTGAATGCCAATGACAAAGATTCCTAGGAAAATTAAGATTCTCAAATGAAGAGAACTTTTATTTGTTGTTGTTTTTGTGGCAGAACTCCATCGGCTCCATCCGGTACGCACAATCGGCTGTCATAGGATTGTACATTACATTCGATGTTATTCCATACAGTCAACTTGTCACACATGGGCAAAATTTTATGGCCTCGAGTTTCATTAAATATCTTATCCTCCTTAGCCATAACATATAATAATATCGGAAATATTGATATATGTATATACATAAATAACAAAAGATTCAAATCTTTGAGATATGCCTTAGCAAACGTATAGACTAATGTGGTAATTGATTAAATATTCCACAAAATTTGCCATATATGTATTTTATATAACAAACAAACTGCCATTGTTTTCATTTCCATAACGAGATAATAATTTATCAAATTGACTTTGTGATGCCCTAAATTATGCCATGAAAAAACAAAAATTATATATTCATAGCAACAATAATAACTAAGACAGAACAATAAAGGAGACAATGACAATGACAACGACAACAACGACTATGTCGAAGTCAACGCTGACGTTGTCAAAAATAATAACAACAGCAACAAGAAATACATACATACATATATGTTTTGCCATAGACCAAATGCGAGTGAGTGAATGCATGAATGTGTGTAGACACATCGACAATGTGAAAAATGTTTGAAAATTTAATGCATTTAAAAATAAATACCGGAAAAACTAACATGCATGGACTTCCTAGTATTTATACAAAACGACGATACAAATATAGACGATATGGTTTATTCATGTACACACATACAACAGTGATGGGCAAACAAACACACACACACACACACACCCCATAATGCACAGTTTTGTGTGGGTACACAAGAATATTAAAACATGGGCTTGAAAATAAAGTGCATAGTTGTTAGAGTGCCCATCACTGTTGCACACAAATAGTGTATGCATGTGTATGTGCATATGTATGCAAGTCTGGACATTTGATTGCGGCCGTTAGATGTCGGATGTCGAAGTTAGTAATCAAGCACAAATGCTGAAAATCAATTGCCATCAACTAACAAGGACGATAACAAATCCTTTTAGATTTCTTGTTTCCCCTGCGTTTTTGTTGTGTTTTTTTTTTCATTTCATTTTGCAAATGCATAGTAGGACTATTATAAAATTCGTAAATAGATTTGTTAGTTGGTATGCAAATATTTATATGCACACATGTACATACATATGAGCATGGACATTTTGTATTTACAAACGTTTACAAAATATAACAAATTCAGACTGTTTCAAAATTTATTTGCACAAGCTTACACTCACATACATTCATTCTTATGCAATTACCAGCCAATAGATAGATAAATATGTTACTGTACAAATGCCAGCGCTCAGAATGCTAATGAAAGTGATGGATATATGGAGAAAAAATGGCCATTTAGAGCTGTAAATATACAAATAACTAAATACAAATTGCTATGCAGATGTTTTCTTTTAAATATACATTAAAATAATAAAAATGTTCATTGTGCTGCTTTGTAAGAAATAATAATCGCAACATTATTGTCTATAATTTTAAAGAGATGTTGAGGTTTTGAAAGCGCTTTACGGAAGAAAAACAATTAGTAAAGTTTGGTCGTGTCAAAGTTTAACAAGTAAAAGTGTGCCTGACCGAATCTTATGAACCCTCCAATATGGATTGCCAAATGTCAACTTTTTGTTTTTTCTTTTCAAGTGCAAGTCGTAACAGAAAATTATGTGCAAAATGTTATCCAATGCAAATTTGCCCATGAACTTTCTCTTAAGGAACTGGGGCTAGCTTCTCACAAATCAAAGAGTGCAGTCCGGCAGTGCGAAACCTCTTTGGAGAGAAGTTTTACATGGTCATGTCTGTCCGTCCGTCTGTCGAAATCACGATAGCGGTAGCGGATTTGAACCGTACTTGACACGGTTGTTGAAATTCGTAACAGAACACTGCGTGCAAAATTTTAGGCAAATCGGTTGAAAATAGCGGCTTCCGGGGCCTTAATATGTCAAATCGAGAGATCGGGTTTTATGGGAGCTAGCTTAACGCGTTTGACAGCTATCGTGATTTCGACAGACGGACACACAGACATGACCATGTAAAAACTTCTCTCCAAAGAGGTGTCGCACTGCCGGACTGCACTCTTTGATATGTGAGAAGTTTGCCACTGTTGCTTAGTGGAATGTTAGTGGGCAAATTTGCATTTTTACAAACGAAATGATTAGATAAGTCCATCATCCTAAAGTGGTGGGCATAAAAATACTCTACCAGATACGAGGGTTGTTATATAAATTTCTGGCCTTATAATGAAAATTCGATTTTTTGTAACAAAATAAGCTTTTATGGCTTTATAAAGTATCCTCCAGCATGATTTATAAAATTTTGCATGCGCTCAAACCAATTGTCGAAGCCCTTTTTCCCTTTGGCTTTTGACACCTCCAAAGCAAGGTTATAGAACGCTTCAACATCATTTATTGACTGTGAAAATCATTGACCACGCATTTTTATTTTAATGTGCGGGAATATACAGAAGTCATTGGGTGACAAGTCAGGCCTGTACGGAGGATGGTCCATCAATTCGACGTTTTGGACGATCAAAAAGGCGCTGGTTTGAGCAGATATGTGAGAACTCACATTGTCATGTTTAATAATGATTTGGAGAGAAGCTTTTCAAAGTAAAGTACCTCACAAATGTCGCCAGCACTAGGAGGGGGTAACCACCGCTATAAAATTTTGTTTGATATTCACGCCAGGATTCGAACCCAGCCGTTCAGCATCATAGGCGGACATACTAACATCTGCCTCCTGGCTTTATGTGGTACTGCTCGTAAATACCATTATTTGATTAAAATGATTTTTTGTAGGAAATCATTTCATAGAAAAAATGATCAATCAAAAGTGGTCAACCCCCAAGCTGGTTTAAACATTTAAAACCATTGCCTACTTTAAGGTTTATATTATAAAAATCATTGCTTACTTTAAGCCATAGTAAGTTTAAAATCATAGCCTACTTTGAGGCAAAAACCTAACATTTTGAACCAATATGGTTAATTGGCCATCCTCAATAACCTACAGTGATAAGTAGCAACTTTGCAACATTTTACAAAAATTGATTTCGACAGTTGGATGGTCATGGCTTGATCGATTCGGAATATCAGTTTATGGAAGCTATATGTAAGCATGTATAGGGTTGGCCAATTTACATTCTATCGAAGTTTACAAACATTCCAACATGTTAAGCGTATGCTAGAATTGGGATTGATTAAAAATATTTTTTTAGGAAATCATATAATATAATAAGGGCACAACCACAAGCTAGTTTGAACTATAAAAAAAAACATTGCCTACTTTAAGGTTTATGTAACTTAAAGATTTCTCTAATTGAAATTTAGAATTTTTGAAATCATTGCGTGCTTTAAGGTTTAGCATTTTTAAGAGTATTGCTATTTTAAGGCATTAAAACCTATAATTTTTTATCAAATTATTGTTTTAATTGATAGTTTCCAATGCATAGGCATAGTTTTCGCCTTTATGCATTAGTGAGGGTTAATTCTTCCATTAATAGTTCCCTACTTGAAGTTCTAAATCTTTAAAATCATTGCGTACTTTATTTAAATATTTTTTTTTTTTTTGGAAATTTTGCTTTACTTTAAGGCTAATATGACTAAAATTATTCCCTACTTGAAGTTTTAAATGTTCAAAACCATTGCTATCTAATGCCATTAAATTTTATAAATCATTGTCTATTTTAAGGCATAAAAGCTATGAATTTAAATCAAATTACTCTTTTAGTTGGTAATTTTCGATGCATTGGTGCATAGTTTCCTCTATTTTGCATTAGTGAGGGTTAATTCTTTCATAAGTAATTCCCTGCTTGAAGTTTTAAATGTTTAAAATCATTGCGTGCTTTAAGGCATAACATTTTTAAAACCATTGTCTACTTTAAGGCATAAAACCTATATGCATTGGCATAGTTTTCGCCTTTTTGCATTAGTGAGGGTTAATTCTTCCATTAAACTTGCCCCCCATCCCCCAATAAAATGACCTGTGTATTGACCCCTACTGTTATGCATGCATAAGTAAGTAACTATTCATGTTGTATTGTGATACGAACAGAGATATGTTCATACATATGCGTATGGGGAATTAAAATTTATGTTCATATCTGTTCAGAAATTTGCTTTATTTATAGCAATTTCTATATCATTGGTATGCGCATACAGATATTTCGGCATACACAATAGATAGCACTTTTGGGAATTCGATACAATGCCAGCCGCTATGGCTGGTTCTTTGTTTTTGGATTTTCTTCACATTTCAAACTTTTTGTATGGTGATTTTTTTCCAGAAAAAGAAAACACAAACTCGATATAGTATGAAGTTTAACACTTCGTTTTATGTCCGAAAAAGCCATAAGTTTATGCATGAAAGTGTAACAAGGAAACTATGAGGGTTAAGTGTAGAGATTTGCATTTCACACAGGATTTGCTAGGCTTAAATAATAAGACGCAAATTTAAGAATCAATTGTTGTAGAATTTTAAGGTAAAAATTCTTAAATAAAGTCAACAATTTTGATAGAAGTAAAGTTTTTTGTTAAAACGTTTTTGGATATCATTAAAATTAGTTTAACATAACCTTAAAGTTAGGATATCAAATTTTCAACATAAAATTTTTTTAAATTTAAGTAAATTTTTTTTCTTAAAATAAGTTTTTTTCATTAAAATAAGTTTAACAAATCTTTCAGCTTAGAACAAACTATGAAAGTTAAGTGTAGAGATTTTTATTTTACACTGGATACTGCTAGGCTTAAGTAATAAGACAAAGAGTCTATTGTTTTACGAGTTTAAGATAAAAAGTCTTGAAAATCAAGTACACATTTTATATCAAAGTAAATTTTTTCTTGAAATATGGAAAATTATACAACCAAAATTAGTTTAACATAACCTTCAAGTTAGGGCAACAATTTTTCAACACAAAACAAAATCAAGTAAATTTTTTATCAAAGAACATGTTGAGATTCCATTGCAGGGTATTGTCCGTCTATAGATCTTTTTGTTCAATACTATCTATTCAAAGAATATCACAGCAAAGAACTCTCAAAAGTAAGGAAAACTGAGGATACTAAAAAGCATTTGACCCGTACCGCGGCTACGGTGTTGTGTATAGGCAGTGATACCTACATGCGACGTACATTTCGTTTGGTTTGTATTTTTGCGGTTTCCTTTTTTTGGTCTTAAAATCTTATTGAGATTCCAATGCAGGATATTGTCTGCCTATAGCCCATTTAGTTAACACATCTTCAAACATTTTTGAACAAAAATTTTATATGCATGTATGGATTATTGCATAAGATTTCTCCTGTTATGCATGTGGTGAACTGTTAGTTGTGAGGTATATCAAACTTCAAATGGAAAAAAATTCCATCTTATAGGGCCTTATAAAGTTTTATCGGAAGTTCAGCTTTAAGGGAAGCTATTTTTACTTCCAAGCCTATCGCAATGTTATTTCGGCCATTGTAGTTTATTGGTAATCTTCAATGCAAAATTCCACTAAGGAAAAGGGAGCAGACTTCTTACAAATCAATGAGTCCTGTTCAAATCAATTTTATGATGTTTCGCCTAGATTTGAAACCTGGCGTTCAGCGTCATAGGCGGATATGCTATCTGCGCCACGGTGGTTTCCGGAAATATTCAATGACTAATATCAATCCTCCTCTTTCTCTCTATGATAGAGGCTATAAAAATTCCTGTAGTTTATAAAATATGAAACAAAGTGTCATAATTGAATTTATCTTTCTATAATTAAACATGGCAACAACGCATTTCTCCCCCTCTAAATACACCAACATCGATTCGGATTAGATTTTTGGTGAATGTCCCTTGTTGTGGTTAATAACATTGCAGTTTATATTGTGCCAAAATTTATTAATATTATAATGGCTGCAAATGGACTTGGCTAAAATTTATGACTATTTACTTTGCCTGTTTCTCATTCGTAATGCGTGCATATACATATGACAGCGTGTGTGTTCGGATATGTGCAATATAGTTTCCAACACTTCAAATGGCCATACACTCCATTAGCTTTCTTATTCGACACATCAACAAGGTTCTAAACAACCCTGACTGGCAAAACGTATTTTGCCAACACCCCCACCTCTTTCGGGCCTTATATTGATTCCTTGGCAGATTTACAACATATGAGGCATACATAAACCACGATGTTATTGCCTTAAAAAGAATTGAATGAGAGTTTAGAGGCAATATTGCAAGAGTGCTTGGAATATTGATTAGATATTTTAAATTCATTTTAAGGTTAGCAATTTCTAAAAAGAGGTAATAGGAAAAAATTTAAGGAACATCCAAATATTAGGGGATGTTTTGCTTTTTGGAAAACGTAGAAAAAGGAAACGGAAGTGGGAAATGAAAATCACTTTCCATTTATTAACAATTGGTTTTGTTTAAACCGCATATTAAATGGTAACATAAATCTCGCCTTTACATTTGTCTTGGCCTAAAAGTATGCAAAGAAATTGTGGAAGGCAATAACAGAATGATTTATATGCATTATTTAGTGAAAAGGGCATTTTTTGGAGTTTGTTCGGTCATGTGTGAAACAATTTTAAAAAACTGATGTTGTTGTTTTTTAATGCTTTATTATATGTTTATACTTTCTAAAATTTCAAAATATTGCCGTTGTTCATCTTCAGGGTTTTGCTTTATTACGAGGGAGTCAATTGACTTGTTCTCCACGGAGTTATTTTATAAGTGTTGTTGTAAAGAAACTCCGTAACAACAACACTTGTAAAGTAACTCTTTGGTGAACAAGTTAATTGTCTCTCACGCAATAAAGCAAAATCCTGAGGACGAACATCGGCGATGTTTCGAAATGTTGGAAAATCTTAAGACATAATAAAGCATTAAAAAACAACAACATAATTTTTTTTTTAATTTTATTCACATATGACCGAACAAACTCCAACAAAACAACTTTTCACCATATAATAAATATATAAATCATTCTCAGATATTCCCTTCTACAATTTCGTTGCCTACTTTTAGGCTAAGGCTAGTTTTATGTTATGTGAACAATTCGATTATCTCCCTCACAATAAAGCAAAACCTTGAGGACGAACATCGGCGATGTTTCGAAATATTGAATAATCTAAAGATATACTAAGGCATTAAAAAACCACAATATATTTTTTATATTTTATTCACATTTGAATTCAAGCCGAGCAAACTCCAAAAAATAAACAACAAAAGGTCAACTATACCCCAACAATGTGAAAAGGGTGTTTAAAAAATCGGTTTGTAGGTAAAACAGAACTGTTAAAGGGAGACATTCTGATCTTATACATCATTCCATGGTAAGGAATGGACACATGGTAATGAAAAGATTTCAATTTAGTCAAAGTTGACTTTTTGTAATGGCGTTTTATTCGATTTTTTCCATACTACAAAACATTTTAAGTAAAATCTGTTGATTCTATAATATGGTTTAAAATTACTCCCAAATTACCACACACCAATTAAAACTCAATACAAACACATCATTCAACTCTTGACTAACGTATAAACCAGCACAAAAAATCCATATTGGGAAAAAATTAATTGTAGAAAAAACCATAAGAGGACACAAGAAACAGGAATATGTAGAGCAATGGAACTCTCATTAAATGGGTTGGATCGAGTCTTAACAGCTAAAAGAAATATTTAATAAGTTTTTACGATAAACATATTAAAGACTAAGAACGTGTTTACATGGCCGAAACTTACATACCCTCCAGCATGGATTACATTGAAAATGCAAATTTGCCTATGGACCTTTCAATAGGGAACAGGGGCAAACATCTGACTCAAGTTTAAGCTCAATGATAAGGGGCCTTCTTTTTATAGCCGAGCCCGAACGGCGTGCTGCAGTGCGACACCTCTTTGTGGAGAAGTTTTTATATGACTGTTATACCAAATGGTGCACTACCTCACAAATGTCGCCAGCATTTGGAGGGGATAAGCACCGCTGAAAATTTTTTCTGGCGTTCTAGCCAAGATTCGAACCCAGGCGTTCAGCGTCATAACCGGTTATGCTAACCTCTGCGCTACTGTGGCCTCCATTTTTACCCACTCTACTTCTATCACCACATTAAACGACTCACCCTATGGTAAAAACCATATCCTTTAACAAATCCCTTCACTACCCATAAGACCAAAAAAAGCGCAAAAAGACAAGGTAAATTTTTTTTCTTAAAATGTATGAAAAAAATCATTAAAATTAGTTGAACAAATCTTTAAACTTAGAACAAACATTTTCAATATATGTAAGGGTTTTTGCATGAGATTTCCAAGATTTCAAATAGTCAAATAGATTTTTTAAATTCTATTTGATATGCCTGTGGTGTAACTGTTGGTTGTGAGGAGGGGATGTCTAGGGTTTTCTGATTTCCTTGCTAGGATTCGAACCCAGGCGTTCAGCGTCATAGTCTGACATGCTAATCTCTGCGCTACGGTGGCCTCCTTTTTTTACTAGTAAGCCATTCCACTCCACTGCTACCACCACTTTAAACGACTCACCCTATTGTAAAAACCATATCCTTTAATAAATCCCTTCACTACCCATACCCATCAATGACACCATAACAACATTTGCACACAAAATCCAATCAGACAATGTGCTTGCGTTGTTGCTTCTTTTGCCATGCCAAATAGTGTGTAATGGTATTTCTTGATTTACACGCACATACAATGACACATTCGCTCGTGTGTCCCCCATATACACACACACAAACTCTTAGAATAGCTCATGGACTCAAGTTAGTCGTCTGATGGCCGAAACACAAGCTTACCCAAACAAATACAGGGTTGTTGTATGTACGAGTATATACTCTCATTGCTTCGGATATCAGATAGCTCACAGCAGCATTTTCTTTCCTTTTCGTTTCATTTTTCAATTTTCTACTTTAACTTGAACATTCTCACGGTGAATGCATGACACTTTGCCCTCTACAGCCACACTTGGGCTAACACTCTCAACAAACCACTGTGTGTATATCGTTTGGATGTCAGCATGGCAATGTATTGGTTTTCTGTTTCTTTGGCTATTAGATCAGTGTTAACGTTAAATTGTGTGAGTGTGTGTGTGTGTGTGTGGAATTTTTTCGGAAAGAAAATAAACTCTTACGCACTTGTACGATTTTATGACTTTGTTTCCTGGAGCAAAATACATACAATATAGATCCATAACACTAATATGTTAGTACACTGAGAGAAATAAAAGAAAAGTGTTGTGGAAAAAATTGTAAAGGAATCAAATCAAGTAAAAATGTGCCAAGTTTGTCCGGGCCGCATCTTAAGAACCCACCACCAAGGACAGTACGAAAAATTTACACAGACGAAACCTAGAGGCTTAAGATCTTATCTCGGGAGATCGGCTTATTTCCACTACCTACAACCTGGTGGTGAGTATAAAAAATATTTTTAATAAATTCTGACAAGATTTTCTATATTTTTTGAGGATTGTTGACCTTAAGTAATTTTTACAATTTTTGTATAAATCCAGCTGTAGGTCGCTTGAAACAAATTTCTCTTGGTTTTATATCTGTTTTTATACCAATATTTCGGCTGACGTCGTCTAGCCGTTCTCGGCTCAACATCTATACCGTTGATAGACAAAGATGATCGTAGTGGGTTAGCTAATCGTTTGTGTGACAACAAACAGCACTGAGTCTTCCGTGAATTAAAATCTACTCGATTCATTGGACCCCACTCATAAACGGCCAGCAAATCCTGGCAGAGTGTAACTCTGCCTCTTGTCCTCAATCTCTCGAAGACTCGGCCTATGGTCGAATCCGCAAATGAGTAGATCGGATACGATATCTGACTCAACAGATCGTTGATGAAAATAAGAAAAAGAGAAGGAGAAAGGACAGAGCCTTTGGGTACACTTGCGGTCAATTTTTGCTCATTGGATGAGAACCCATCTATGACGGCTTGTATAGTGCGATCTCCGAGAAAGCTCGAAATAAATCAAACGATGCTATTATCGACATCAAATGCGACAAACTTTGATAGTAGTGTACCGTGCTAGACTCTATCAAATGCCTTAGAGATAGCCAGAGCCACAACCTTGCTCTCAGTAAACTGGTGGATTGAGCGACTCCAAAGTTCCGACAGAAATGCCATGAGGTCGGTCGCCCGTAGAGCGATTTCTGCGGAATCCATACTGTTGGCCGCTAAGAAGGCCATTACCTCACCTCACAAGATGGTGATTAACCATGCTCTCAATAACATTGGGGAGAGTGGAGTATATCGCAATTGGACGGTAATTCGCATGGTTGTTCGCCTCACCATTTTTGGGTATGGGCTGAACGTTCGTAACCTTCCAACGTGCCGGGAAGTCTCCCGCGTGCTCTACACAGTACTCAATAGTCGTTGGGTATGTAGAGCACCTTAATCAATTTGACAAAGGTGTTGATGAAGATACATGGCGTATCAGAAATGGCGATCCATCATGTCTGTCAAAATATTTTTGACAACCTTGCTATGCTTTCAATTAAATGAGCTTGAGCTGGAATGTGCTCAAAAAATTACGCATTACAATGTTGACAAAATTTTCTATAGAATTAAAATTTTAACAAAATTTTCCTTAAAAATAAAATTTTAACAAAATCTTCCCTAGAAATAAATATTTGACGAAATTTTATATAGGAATACCATTTGACAAACTTTCTACAAGAAGAGAATAAATTTTGTCAAAATTTTCTATAAAATAAAATTTTTGTCAACATTTTCTACCAAATGAATTTTTTGTCAACATTTTCTATAAAATAAAAATTTGTCAACATTTTGTAAAAAATAAAATTTTGTCAAAATTTTCTAAAAAATAAAATGTCAAAATTGTCTATAGAAATGAAATTTTGACAACATTTTCTATAAAATAGAATTTTGTCAAAATTAACACAATAGTAAAGAAAAATTTGTGTAACATCATGCCTTAGTTCCTTTTTTTGCTTTTCATTAACATTTTTCTTAAACAATCATCTTTCGATTTTAGCAACAATAACTACACCAACGCAACAAATAAAGCAATAATGGCAACTCAGCATTTGAGGAAAAAAGCCAATTTTTGTGAGTGCCTTATGTGTTGTATTAAATTGTTTCTCATGAATATCCTTACACAATTTGCTGGGTGTTTCGGAAAAAGACATGGGAGGAAGACAACACACACACACGCACACACATGTATGCATGCATGTGTGTACGTGTATTGAAGTTGTTGGTGTATTTTACTCTCATGAAAATGTCATTGATGGCATAGTCGTTGTGTATTTCGTTGCATCATTCATTTTGGCGTATACTAGGGTTAGTAAGTGCCGTCTTATATTTTTGCTGTGACTTTATTCTACTAGGAGAAGTAGAACGAGAGAGGAAAGTTCATTTGTATGGCTGTGTGTTTGAGTGTTACTCTAGTTGTAATTGTGTGGAGCTTTAGTATTTTCTTCGGTTTTTGGTTCGTTAGTTTATGCCATGCTTTTTGCAATGGGGTATTTGTTGTGGTGAGGTGACTAAACAATGTTAATGTTGATGATGTGAACTAATTTTTCACCAAGAATCTCTACTTGTGTTTCTATCACTCAAAAGCCTTGGGGTCATTAATAAAATCTTCATATGTATGTATATGGGAACATGTAATTTCGTAGCAAATTGAAATGTCGAAAAAATATGCTCAAATTATTTATGAGAAAATCAAAAAAATTTAATTTAAATAGACAAGATAATGGTCAATATGCAAATTGCATTTTGTTTTTTTTTTTTTTAATATAAACCAAAGTGATATTAGCAGTAGCTTACAAAACTAAAACCTTTTTGCTATAAACACTCAGTCCCTCTACATCTATTGTGCCCATAGATAAAACAAAGGCCCTATGTGTACAACAAGGTGTAATGGCGGTTTTTGTTTGCGCCTCACTTGATGGAACGAGTGCCACTTACATTATTTCCGTTCTTTTTGTTTTTAATTACCATAAGACATGCCATGATGGTCTTTGCCATACAATACCTTGTTGTCAACTGGAATATTGAGGAGCGCAATAGAGGGTGAGAAGGATGGAAAGAGCGAGCAATGTTAACGGCCAAGAGTTTAGAGTTGTTGTGCAAGAGGATATTTTTAATCCATTTACTCTCCACGGCCGCCTAATTGTATGCTTTATTTATTCTTGTATTCTTGTGCCCCATAGTAAAGGCGGCTCATACATATTGTTTTGCATATAAATTGTAATGGCAACAAAAGCAGACAAGTGGGAGTAGAGATATAAAATGTCGCTACCTTTTTTCTCGGACGCCATAGGGAGAGAAGGCAAAAGAAATATTTCTTTTTTTTTTAAATTTGCTCTTTATTGCTTTGTTAGACAAATAGAGACACATTAATTGCTTTGCATAATGGCATATAATAACTATAAAAATGGCTTTTAAAATTATTAAAATTCCTTTTTGTTGGTTTTAATTAAGGCCAAAAAATGTATACATATTTCAGTTGTAATTCTTACAGGGTTACACTGGGGAACATTTGATGAAATTACAAATATACTGAAATATTTTTGATGTGAATTTGATTTTACAAACCTAATGAAATTCGATTGAAATTAAGGTACACTGGGGTGTATGAGTTATATATTGTCAATTATGTTACGTATACGCATGTGGGTCTTTGTAGCCTCTGGAGGCCACAGAGGTTAAGGTCAAAACAGAATGAGCTTTATTTTTGGGCGTTGCGTGGAAAGATGCATATCTCAAAAAATGTGAAAAAGTGTGTATTTTGAAATTTTTGGTAAAGAAAAGTATTTCATTGATTATACTTTAACTTTTTCTTTTTTTTTTGTGAAGAGGACATATTTTATATCCGATTAAAGAGAAATTTGAACAAGATATGGCAATTTAAACGGGTGCTATGTATACTTCAAAATTGGAAATTTTATTATTAAAAACATTGGAAAAACTCCTTGAGTTCTCAAATTCCATAGCCCAGATCTTCCATTTGGGGTTATGTTTTTTTTTTACTCCATATGTCCCCTAAATCCATGCAAAAAATGTTTTCCATCTAACAATATTTGTAGCCTCCACAGCAAATTTGCTAAAAAATGGCGATTTTGAAACTATCTGTGCTCGAATTGGGTATTTTGGGGATTTTTGTAAAAAAATTTGGGCAAAATATATTTTTAACTTTTTAAAAACACTTTTTGAGATAATTCTATTCGTTTTTTTTTTTGAATTTTTTCAGAAAACTCTATTTTTCCCGTATCTGTTGGAAATCGGATCACGAACATAGATTTGGCAGCCCAACAAACTTGCTAAATACCGATCTCACTTGCAACTCTAACCATTCCAAGTTTCAAAGATATTGGGTTGCCCAAAAAGTAATTGCGGATTTTTCATATAGTCGGCATTGACAAATTTTTTCACAGCTTGTGACTCTGTAATTGCATTCTTTGTTCTGTCAGTTATCAGCTGTTACTTTTAGCTTGCTTTAGAAGAAAAGTGTAAAAAAAGTATATTTGATTAAAGTTCATTCTAAGATTTATTAAAAATGCATTTACTTTCTTTTAAAAAATCCGCAATTACTTTTTGGGCAACCCAATATATCTCTGCCCGTTCTCACACGGCATATTTTTTTATTAGCTCAGCTTTAACTTCAACTCTAACCATTCCAAATTTCGAAGAGATATTTCTAGCCATTCTCTCACGGCATATGTTTTCTATTAGTTTTCTTTTTCGATTTTCTTCCACTGTGCGATGGTAGTGTATCCAATTCTATTGCTTCCCTTGAGCACCAACGGAAATTGGCCGCATGGTGTGGTTTAATCGATACCTTCAAGGTGTTTGATCCGTAGAAAAACGTCTTCTAATTCCTGAGGCAAGGAGGTTCGCTAGTTACACACGATCATCTAGGAACGCACACTAGTTTGTGATCGATTGACCAGTGCATTACCGGGATAGCTAGTTTTTTGCCCGAAGAATACGAATGTGGAATGAACTTCCGGCAAATGTTTTTCCCACTGCTTACGACCTTCAAGAGTTTGAGACAAATGTGTATAAACACTACTCCCTCTTTCGCCCCTCGGACTCCTGGCTTTCCAATCGCATATTCCTATTCATATTCTTGGGTATTTTTTTCCAAATCAACACCCAGGGGATGTAAAGGCCCCAGGATGTTGAATTAGGAAAAAAATACCCAAGAATAGAGCTGTCTTCGAAAAATGTTAGCTCCAGTTCGAGTTCGGCTTGTCGAAAGTCGGCAATTTTTTATATCCAAAAAAATTAAACAAAAAAATTTTCTCAAAATTCTTAGCAGTGAGATTTCTGGAAACCGTTGTAGTGTCTTGTATGCATTCGATGGTTTCAATATAATAAAAAATTTAATATTTTTGTAGTCTATGCATTCAAGATCAGTTATTTTTGCCTGGCATTTACCACAGGGGTAACTACCAAACCAATGGTTGTCCAACTTTTTTATTAGTTGACAACCGTGGGAGATTTTATTTATTAATAAAATCCCCATTTGGTTTTAAATCAAAAATTTGGTCGAAAGGTCGGATTACAGTATTTTGGGATATCATCCCTTCTTAAGCGGCATTCTTCGACCCAGTCATCATCAATTTTATGAACTTAGACAAAAATAGTCTAAGTGAGAAAAACACTATTGCTCTTAACGTCGAAGAAAACAATGATTATGTTAGGTTAGGTAAGAGTGGTAGTCCTTTACAGACTCACTTAGCCAATTTCAAGTCCATTGTGATACCACAGTTGCGACAGATCAAGGCTTCTGGCGGAAATCAAACCCACGATTTCTGCACTGGTAATCCAAGCACGCTACCAACTCGCATACCGGGGCACTCTACAAAAAAGCTATCAGCGAAGCGAAGCCAATATGTATTCTCTATTCAATGAATCTATGAAATTTCTTCAAAATCGAACAAAAGAAGTCAAGGGTGAGGCGTTACTTGGTTAGGTGTCTATTTAGGATAGAAATTCCTTAATATTAAGTAAAATTCCTTCATGAAAAGGAAAAGTTTCCCTAAAAATTTGGAAATTTGAAAATCATAAAATTAAATTTTTCATCTTTGGCTCAAATTTCAGGATTAAAGAGAACAATTTTTTTAATGCAACATTTTTAAAAATTTTTCTTATATATAAAAAAAAATTAAAAAAAAAATTCAATAAAAATGCTCTAAATAAAGAATCTATGAATTTTCTTCCAATCGGACAAATAAAGTCGAGGGTCAGGCGTTAATTGATTAAGTACATATTAAACTTCTATTTAGAATACAAATTCCTTAATATTAAGTAGAAATTCTTTCATCAAAAGGAAAAGTTTCCTTGAAAATTTGGAAAATTGAAATTTGGAACAAGAAAAATTGAAAATCTAAAACTAAATGCTTCATCTTGGGCTCATATATTTAGATTTAAGACAAGAATTTTTTTAGTGCAACATTTGAAAATTTTTTTCCTTAAATTTTTTTTTAATTAAAAAAGATTTTTTTCCAAAAAAAATTAAAAAAAAACTTCCTTGCCAAAAAAATGCTCTAAATAATAAATCTATACGATTTCTTCAAAATCGGACAAAGGAAGTCGAGGGTCAGGCGTTAATTGGTTAAGTATCTATTAAACTTCTATTTAGAAAACAAATTCCTTAATATTAAGTAAAAAATATTTCATCAAAAGGAAAAGTTTCCTTGAAAATTTGGAAAATTAAAAATCTTAATCTTAAATTCTTCATCTTTAGCTCAAGTTTTTAGATTTAAGACAAACATTTTTAGTAAAATTTTTTAAGTATATACTCAATTTTTATTTAGGATACAAATTCCTTAACATTAAGTAAAAATTCTTTCACCTTAAGGAAATGTTTCCTTAAAATTTGCAAAATAGAACATCTTTAAATTAAATTCTTCAACTTTGGCTCAAATCTTTAAAGTGGAGACTAAAATTATTTTTATTATATATTTAAGTGTTACAAATGAAATGGCGAAGTTAGAATACCCCCTACTATCGTAATTTAATACGTTTTACTACCAATTTTGCCTCTCCGTGTAAAGGTTGGGAATTTATAAAGCATTTCGCCTGTTATGCAAAGAAAGAAAATTGACTTCCTCCTCATTCTGCCTTACCCACAGATTTAACCTAGTCGAACAGATATGTCGCCTATGACGGCGAACGCCTGAGATCAAATCCCATCGTGAACTCTACAAAATTTTCAGCGGTGGTTATCCCCTTACTAATGCGGGCTACATTTGTGAAGTATCCTGCCATGTTAAAACTTCTCTACCAAGTGATGTTGCTTTGCGGTACTGCGTTTGGACTCGGCATAAAAAAGGAGACCCCTTATCATTGAGCTAATCTTTGATCGGACTGCACTCATCTATATTAGAGAAGTAACGATTGTTTCTTAATGAAATCTTCATGGGAAATTTAGTTTAGTAGCCAACAGACATCAAAATACTGACCTCCTTAAGCGGATCTTTCGCCAAAGGGCAAAGCCGAGATGAAAAATTTGCCAACGAATCGAGTGACAAAATGTTTGTAGTTTACCATTTAAGGAAAAAATTCTTTTATATAAAGTAAAAAATCTTTTACCTTAGGAAATGAGTGACAAAAAGTTTGAAGTTTACCATTTAAGGTAAAAATTCCTTTATATAAAGTACAAAATCTTTTACCTTAGGAAAATTAAGCATCATCTTTATTGACTAAAATTTTTTTCAATTTGAACAACAATTTTTCAGTGCGACTTTAAACTCCTCTTTTTTAAGACTCTTCTTCTCATTTTTTTCCAATGCTTTATTAACATCTTTCCTGGAAATTGCAAAACTCTTTACAGACAATAAACTTCAGATATACTCGATGTTTATTGCCAAGTACATTGGTATGTTCGTTAAAAGTTATTGCAAAGTATGTCAATGTATTCGTTAAAATTCATTTTGCCTAAACTTCTACGGTCTTTTGGCTTCACTTCCATTTTATGTTCATCATACTCTAACCATTTACTCAATGTGATCAAATCTCTTAATGACGACAGTAAAACCAACCATATAATCATTTGTATCCATTTTAAGAATTCCCGAAAAAAACGGAAAACAGACAAACAATTGTCTCTTTCGTCCTATTTTAGCCTACAAAGTGGCAGCACACCTTAAGGACCGATTTCCTCAATGGAATGGAAAAAAGACCATTTCGAACAATCCCATAACAATTTCATGCCCACATGCACATTCACTAACAACAACAAAAAAAAAAGAGTACACGTGTGTCTTCCCTTCTGAATTTATGAAGGTTTTGTTTTAATAACAAGCTCTAGCTTCAGCTGCAACTCCATCGCCATTGCCATAGCTGGTGGGGGGTTTTTTTTTGGGCCATCACAATTTTCATTTGTTTGCGTTTACCCGCATCATAATCATCATTTAACGTTTTCCACCTCGGTTAATGTTTGACTTCCTTCCGGTTCGTAGGAACTTATCTGTTTTTCGCTATTTTGCCACTGCAACCACCACCTGCAGAGATTCCACAGGCGCCAAAGTTCAACTATTTTGATATTTTGGGCTTACACACAGCTCTTGAAATTTTCTTTTCACCTATGATGTTGTTGTTGTTGCTGAAGACAAGATTTTTTGTATTTTCCCCCATTTTCCTTACATTCTGCTCATTATATGACTTTTTGCTTACCCCGACCCCAACCCCCCTATAGGGGAGAAAAGTCCTCGTATGTGATTGTGTGTCTTTGTGTGTGAAGATCCTGTATGGACTGTTTCATTACTGATTACCTGCTATTTATGAGTTTTCGGCTATTTTGTATTTTTCTCTAGTGTGTTATGTTCCTGCTTTTACTCTTGTGTAAAATTTTATGCTTGCCCATAAATATTTGAGCTTCTTCGCTTCTATATGCTGCAACTGAAACCTAAGCTTGGCCACCATTACACTCTAAGGAGGAGGAATGTTAGGAAAGAAATGAACTGAAGTGAAGTGAAGTGTGTGCTGAGGCCTATCATCTACACAGTTGGCTATATAGCTCCTTGGAGTTGTAATAACACCTCCAAGGTAACCTTTATAAGAAATTATAATGTTTGCAATCATTTATTTTGTATATATCCTATACATATATAGAGCAGAGAGTGAGCTCAAAAGATACAACAACAACATCAACTGCCACTATAACAACTTCAGCAACAAATGACCCTGGTAAGAATAAGGCAAGCCTTCAGTCTGTCCTTCCTCACGCCTCCTCCCGCCTCTCTTGAACAGAAAAAAATCTCTAAACATCTGCCACGCTCCATTCAACCACCTCCCCCTCTCCACCCAAGTACTTTATTTAATACTTTACCAGAGATAATCTTGGGGGAATTAGAATATTTATTTTTATGTACAATTTTGTTGTTGCTCTGTGTTATATTTGATTCATTTTTATTATTTTAATCAAATTTAATGCAATTTTATGGTAATTTCTTTGACTCACCAACACCATCCAGTAGGTTAGACTTTTGCTCGACTTCTCTATGCGTTTTAATAGTTTTTCGTAATGGCAATATAGTACTGATATTTTATGTTTACTTAATTTCATATTGAAATTAATATTTGAATACAACGAAAGGTAGATAGCTAGTTAGCTAACAGTCAGCTAGGCAATAATTGGCTTTTTTAATTGCCTGCCTGAAAGTATGTTTTGTAATTTATTTATTTATTAATTTATAGTATATATGGCTATTGATTAGCTTAACAAATGCAAGCAATTCCACAAGGAGAGGGAGACGGAAATATGATAAGAATATTAATAAATAAATATTAAAGCTAATAACTAAATTTTATATTGTCCTGTCAAAGCAATTATACTAACTCAAGTATGTCATTGCTTAATAGGATTTGCAATCTTCACCATTGTATTGTAGGAGTTTAAAGCTATTTATAAGTGGATTTGTTTGTTTCTTATTGTTATAATTTGAAGTTAAAAACTCCCTTCAAATGTGATGCTTTGTTGCGTGTATCCTAAAAGTATGCAATATATTAGATATATACTTGATACGAATAAATAATAACATGATATTTCCCTCCTTTAATGAAACAATATAGACGAGGCGTTGATTCTGAAGCCGGCGGCAGAATGCAGGGGTTTGATAATAACAATTTAAAGGATTTGTAACGCTCCAGTTAAAATTTCGGTAGTAAAGGATATTGAGGACTTGGTCCAAAGCATGCAATATGGGATGATATATGCCTACAAAGCGACCTGTGCGGCCAAGAGGCACCAAAAGACCAAGGAAAAAAGATGGTGAATTAACCAATACTCCCAACAGATTTAGAAAGCCATTAAATGCATTTGGTGGAAGTGGTGGTAGTGTGTCATTGGAGTTCTATGGAGACCAAATTTAATCTCATTTGGTTGAGAGATAAAAAAAAAATACTAATTCGCCCACGATATTCCTTTAAGGAACAAAGAACAAAAAAACTTCTCACCAAGAAAGTCTTGCACTGCGGCACGCTGTTCGGACACGGCTTTAAAATAAATCCCTTATCATTGCATATAAAAGTTGAATTGGACAGCACTCATTGATATGTGAGAAGTTTGCTTGACCTGGTTGATAGCTAAGCACTCTCCATATTCGGGCAGAAGCCAGGCGTAGATTAGACCCTATCACGCGATACATAGGTTTATCTATAGGAGACACATTTTCTCGACTGTGATCTTACGGGACATGAAAGATGGATCTTGATAACTGTTGAAGGCGATGGCAGAAAATTTGGTGACTTATGAAAGCAATTATTGGGTATTGCACACCTTTAAGCCTTATAAGTCCAATGGTTCATATTGCAAACCTCTGCGCTTTCGTGTCTTCCAAAGTGTCGCGTTGTTTCAAGCTTTTACTAGGCGCTCCTCTGTACCCATATCTTGGATAAGGGTGAAGATAGTCTTCATGCAGAAGGCGTTAGAGACGATTTTTTACTTTCATACAAGAGGCAACATGGAGAAATTTTACTTCTCTAGGCTTCAAACCGCAAATTTGAAGGTTCGGTCGGTCGTTAGTTCATAGCATCGTCCTCTGAAACACCTGGAGAGAGCTCTCCAATTTAAGGAAGACGGTTTATGGCTTATAGTAAAGGTTTGAATGCCAATGGTACAGACTACTGACACTGCAAGGGACAGCCTTGGATACTGGTTCTGTGGATAACATTCTCGATCTTATGCCTTTGCATTTGTATGTTGGGTGTGTGACAACAAAGATTGCCATAAGACTAGTAAGGCCTAAATCAGGCTTGATAACAGCGCCTCAAAGCTTTCTATTTGAGGGACCGTATGCTGGCAATGGCACTGTGGACGAGTGTTTCGTGAAACACAACGTCGCTTATCCTGGATCCGAGAAGGCATGACTGCGGATAGGGGCCCAGACTGACAATTGCAACGTCCGGCCTTTGACGTCGTGCTGGATGAAAGGAGGGGCAGACTTTAGCAAGATGTGCAGTGACAAAAAACAGTTAAAGACGGTCGAGCACATTTTGTGTCACTGTGGACGTCGCTTATCCTGGGGCTGAGAAAGCATGCCTTCGAACTACTAATAAGAGTCCTGACTGGTTATTGCAACGTCAGGTCTTTGACATTGGTTTGGGCGAAAGGAAGGCCAGAATTCTACAGGATGTACGATGAGGAAGAGGAGTTAAAGACGGTCGAGTACCTTGTGTGTCACTACCACGCACCTCTTTCCGTTTTCGCCCGTTGTGATACCACAGGAACAGCAGAAGGAAGATGCCTTCTAGTTCCTACCGTTGAACCATCTAGATCGCTTTAGAAAGCTCAAAAACTTGGGAACGTTTACATCCGCAAAATCAGACAAGATCTCGAAGAAATGAGAACCTAAAGTGGAATTACTTCTGACTGTTAATGCGAGACACGCATACATCATGTGATCTAGGGTCTCTTCTTCGTTCCTTGCAATCTTCAGTAAGTCAGCATGTTTTCCGATCAGACAGTGACCTGTAATGACGGACACAGTGAAGATATTTACGCCACTCATCGTTATGACATTACATCTTAGTCATTACAATAGGTCTTTAATTTCGAGGATCTCCGCTTGATACATACTACAGTGGTCAGGCAACCTTCTCGATATGACTAGTCATAGTTCTTCAGGTTGCACCCCAAAACACAACTGGTCGTTTAGTTTGGATCCATTGATATAGAAATCCCATATAGAAATCTGATCTAAGGTTTTCGAGTGAAGCAGCTAGCCAAACATCGATCGGTCGGATAGGTGTTATTATAGGGCCCCTGCAATGCTTCGTATGCAGAGTAGCTGCAATTACAGTCACGAACAATCAATTACAGTCACGAGCAACGATAACGAGTGGAGAGTCTGAGTGAGATGTCGGGAGGCCTGGCCCTTGCCTGAATATACTGAATGTATATTATACTCGATATGGCAAGGCGAGTTATTGGCGCCTTTAAATAAACGATAAAAATGACGATTCGTCCCATGAACCGGAACGACCTTGAAGCTTGACGAAGATCGATACCTCCACTTATGGTAATGTGGCTACAAAAACACACACACCTTATGAAACAACTATGGATCGAACGCTGGAATCGATACATATATGGCCTACTATCGTTGGAGAAGATACATCCAAGAATTGTCATAGGATTTGGAACAGAACACAATAAACTAAGTACATAAATGACTCGCTTGTATATTAGATGTGATGGCATCATGGATGGAAATCGACGCCGCGGAAGATTTTTATAAATTTTTCTGCTAAAATCAGGCCTTAAGCCATTGTAGGAATTATATATTGAACTCTCTCTTCTTTCAGGCATTGAAGAAGTTAGGAAAACTGAATTCCGACAGATTTAAATCCTATATACCGTCAAAAAAAATCAATGTCGTTTCATCATTAACCGGGACATTGAACATTAATTAAAGGAGGAAATCATCAATTTTAATAATAATATTACAACTTCACTTTTTCGTAGCCCAATCTCTATGATTTGTAATTTAATTCTCCGTTCTATTATCTAATTAATCAGTATGTCACGTAAAGAAATATTAGAAATACGTTTCCTAAAAGGTTGGCTCGTTCCACATGCCCGAAAAGTGTTCCAATTAAAACGTGTTGTTATTTTTTACGCATGCCACCAAGCAGTATTTTCTCTTAGTTAGTGGAGAATTACATTTTTCTTCAAGAGTGAACCATACAAAAAAATACAGCATACTTTTAGGCAAGAGCGTAAAAAAGTGTAATTTACCAAGATAATAAGTTCGTGGAAGCAAGCAAGCAAGCATAAAAATGAAATATTCAAGAACTTAAACAATAAAGACAACCGAAGGGAATTCATGCATATACATATGTAGCTATGTGCGTGCTTTCCAAAGGAAACACTGACATTAACAATACAATTTACTCATTGTGGAGAAACTGATATTTAAAGAGAGCACGAAGTATTTATACACAGCAAGGTTAAATTCCATTTTTGAACATTGTTTTTTATTAATGATTTAAAAATTAATCTTTAAAGGCTAAAGCTTAGTGCTAATTTCGACTTTTCGCAATTCGACAATTGTCTAAATGCTTAAAAAAGAAGGTGACGAAGAGAATGCGGAAACATTCTGTAGAAGTGGTACTGAATTGTGGGGGCAAAATAGAAGCTACATGTCGCTGCATCATTTAAGTAATTGTGTATGTATACTAATTTCTCACTAAGCAGCGACACAATCAAATCTCTTTATGTTGTTGTTATAGCTGAGTGTTGTACACTGAGTCGGCAGCCCTTGCCGATGAAGGAATCCATCGGTTTTTAAGATTTTGTTGTGTGTTGTTATTTGACTTTTGTTTCTGTTATACTAACGAATAAAGTCCATTGAATTTCGCATTCAATTAATATACAAATTTCACGCAAAAAAACACTTTTACTAGCCATTGCCAAACTGGTATCTATGAATTACGTTTTTTAGTTGTTTTATCCCTTAAAATATGTTGGGAAGTAAGCCCACATCCTATAAGTATGCTATATTTTCGCCCCCCCAAAAAAAAAAACAAGGCATTAATTAAGAGGAAATTTTGTAGCAATTTTATAGAAATTAAAATTCCTTTTTACACTTCTCCCTATCTAATCATCATTCTCCTTTATGTGGGTGTATAGAAAACTCTACAAGCAAAGCGTTTCAAAATGATTTGCCAACTTACTTAATACCCTCTTAAAATTTATATTCTCTAACCATTTTTTCATTCTATTTGTGCCATTTAATTTAGCAAAGCGAACAAGACTACTTTGCCATTTCTCTATTGGTCTATTTGGTTTTTCTTTTCCCCCAAACATTTCTTTAATAAATATATATTTCCTTTTTATAAAATGTCCCTGATTGTAGGCTAGAATAGTAGAGGACAACGAGCAGAGGAACATATTGCAAAAGCACACTCAAACAACACCCATAATGAAAGGCATTCAAAGGAAAAAGGAACGCGAAAGGCAACTAAAATAAATGTTGTGAATGCAAATAAATACAGATCACGTACAAAAGCATATTTATAGGCTTTCATCAAAACGAATGAGCACACAAAATAACGGAAGCAGCAGTAGAAAGGACCCAAGACATATACATATGAAGGCGTTTTGACTTCGTAAGCAAGGTTGCTAGCATTAAGGAGGTTAGATTATACATTTTTCTGTCCTAAAGCCTACAAGGCCCTTCAACACTGTGACCTTATCTTGGCGCTACTTTCTAATCATTCAAATGAAAATACATTACCTTATTTTTAATAGAAAAATTAGATTAAACTTTTCGTATCGTTTAGCGCCCTGCTTTACTCGTTATTATTATGCTGTAGTTATACTAACGGCAGTATGTTTTTATGCAATCTCTGGTGCTCTCTCGCTGTTACTCTCTACAACAGAATTTTTTTCTCTTTTTTGGCGAGATATATTTGAAAGATTACGTTTTTGTGTTTTGTTAAAAGTATTACATTGGAGTGTTGTGTAAAGAGGCTGATATAATGCCATGCTAAGAGGATAAGCTTACAACAGTCGGTGGTTATGTGATTTGAAGGTTACCAAACCTATTAAAGGGATTTAATCTAGCCACAAAAATGTAACTACAGAAATTCAATCTTTTGATGAAGTTTGTGAAGAGAGTAAATAAACGGTTCCTTTAATTTTACTAAATTTTAAGGAAAATTTTGTCAAAATTTTATTTAGGCTAGAACCTTAGCTAGCCTAAGTAAAGAAAAAACGGTGCGTATGGACATACACTTGAGCCAGTAATCGGCTTGTTGTGCGCCCTTAATGCCAAAAAATAACCTAAAAAAAGAAAATCTAAGTCAGAGCGTCTGTGCTACTTATAGAATCCCTAATTAATTTCCATACCATGCCCCCACCTCAGTGCCGGAGTCTGCTGGCCGAGAAAGCCGGGGAATGACATGGGAAATGCTCCTCCTTCACATGCTATCACTTGTCCTACATATTTCGCATAAGTGAGTTAGAAGTCCTATGTGTCCCTTCAGGATACTGAAAGCTATACTGACATCCTTCTTACTTCCTTTCAGTAATTGCCTTGTCTTCTCACGATTCGGATCTCCTCATAGGATTTTAGTGAACCTACCGACCGTTTCACTGTTCAACATTGTTAAATGCGCATTCATTGCACACGCCCTTAACTTAGACTACATCGGCCCAAACGACTTCGAGGTAACCATGTTTATTGACGGCATTGTTCTGGCCAAAACGTCTGCTCTTTCATTCCCCCTTACTGTGCTATGAACCGGCACCCAAACGATGCGTATTGAGACATCCTCAGTGAAGGCGTTAATCTCTGTCTGACACTGCAAGTCTGTTCGTGGCCTGGTTGTTATTGCCTTAATGGGCATTTTACTGTTCGTAAAGATGTTCGCGTCCGTAAAGTCCTCGCGTTTACACTACACCACCACACGCATTCCGTGATCGCCCGGATCTCCGCCGGGTCATGCATTCTGTCCTCTAGCTGTGATCCATATGTGTAGCATGAACTTTCAAATAGCAATACCACCATTTGTTACGACCGTTAACACTACACCACCTCACGCACTCCGTGATCGGCCGAATCTCCGCCTGCGGGTCCGTATAACGGTCAGGCAGTCTAAAAACAGTAGACTTCCAGGCCCATTCTACCCACTAGCTGTGAACTATCAGATGGCAATAACACTATTCGTTACCACCGTTAACACTATTCCACCTCACGCATTCCGCAATCGCGTGGATCTCCGCCTGCAGGACTATATTACGGTCAGGCAGTCGAAAACAGTAGACAATATCCTCTATCCATTCTCTGTACCGCTGGCAGCAATGAATCGCACTCGAACTCAAAAGTCGTCTCAGGTATCCGATCGGAAACCTCTTCCCTTTCTTTCAGGTTTCATATCGTCACCTCGATTATACCGCGATGGTATGAACTGCTCCCATCCCTAATCCATTCTCCCATCGCCTTAAGTCTTATAGCCGCAGTAGCTGCCTCACACTTAATTTGAATGTCAATGGCTCGGATGGATATCTAGAATAGTTAGTGCCCTAGTGGGCGTGGTCCTCGTCCCTCCGCCTATGTTAAGACAACATGTTCTCTGAACCTGTTGTATAGTCCTTATGTCGCACTATTTCTCCATAACAGTCCACCAAACTACTGAGGCGTATGTATATATTGGTCTAATCACGTTTCTGTAGAGCCAGTGGACTATCCTCAGATTCAGGCCTCATTTACGTACTGCCCAACATCTGTGAGCCATCTATGCTCCTAAATGTGATTATTTTATTTTATTTTTATTTTATTTTATTTTATTTTATTTTATTTTATTTTATTTTATTTTATTTTATTTTATTTTATTTTATTTTATTTTATTTTATATTATTTTATTTTATTTTATTTTATTTTATTTTATTTCGTTTTATTTTATTTTATTTCTTTTTTTATTTTATTTTATTTAAATTTATTTTATTTCATTTGTTTTTATTTTATTTTACTTTATCTTATTCCATTTTATTTTATTTCATTTTATTTATTTTTTTTTTCTTTTTTTGATTTTATAACAATTTTGTCTAGATTTTATTTGAGCAACATTTCTTTCAAGAGGTATTTTTTAACCATGATTTTGTTTCATCAACTTATATATTACAATGTATGCCCCTTAATGTTATAATATTAATTTTAAATTTTCTCATTAAAACACAACAACTAAATCGTTATTTTGTCTTGTGTGTGTTTTCTTGCTAATGATGATGTAGATAAAACAGCAACAACAACAACAGAAAAAAACGACTCGGCAACAAAAGCGAACAGAACAAACATAGATAGACAGATGATGGCACTTGCATGGATTGTTGGTTGGCTGGTATGATAGCAGAAAAAATTCTTAAAATTGCATTCGCTTCAATGTAGTAAGCGGTGCTATGCAAGGCAATGCAATGAAATGCCCAATGCAATGTGCAATCATTGATGACGTTATTTTTTGCTATTTATTCCACATTGTTGCGATTGTTGTTGTTGTTGTTGCTGTTTTGTTTATCTACAAGCAGTGTTGCTTGCTTGGCTTGGCTCTGATTGAAGAAATCAACAACGAAACAACGAAGAAGATGCAATTGAACAAAACAGATATGGAGACAGAGGAAGATACAAACTAAAAACTAAATCTGACATATAATAGAAACTGAGAGAAAAAATAAAATCAAGCTTTTATTTACATAAAACATGTCAACATTTCATTATGAAATTAAAAAAAAATAGTAATATACAAAAGTAAAAAAAACAATAAACACAAAAAACTTAAATATATGAGAATAAATAAAGTGTATACAAATTTCGTTTAATAAAAACACTTTAACCAGAACAAGAAAAGATAATGAGAAAAGTATCGCATGGAATTTTTTTTAAAATAAAATTAGAAATTACAAAAAATTTATTTAAAAAAGCTGTCAACATTTATTGTTATGATAAAGTTTGTTTCGATTGGGAAAATTTTACATTGTAAAAAAGTTATCTAAAAAAAATTTAATTTAATTGCTTAACTGCTTAATATAGTAGCTTAATAGTTTTATTATTTTATTTTATTTTATTTTATTTTATTTTATTTCATTTTATATTTTATTTTATTTTATTTTTATTTCATTTTATTTTATTTTATTTTATTTTATTTTATTTTATTTTATTTTATTTTATTTTATTTTATTTTATTTTACTTCATTTTATTTTATTTTACATGTTATTTTATTTTAATTTATTTTATTTTAATGTATTTTAATGTATTTTATTTTATTTTATTTTATTTTATTTTATTTTATTTTATTTTATTTTATTTTATTTTATTTTATTTTTTTTATTTATTTTGTTTTATTTTATTTTATTTTATTTTATTTTATTTTATTTTATTTTATTTTATTTCTTTTAATTTAATTTTATTTTATTTTATTGTATTTCATTTTATTTTATTTTATTTTATTGTATTTCATTTTATTTTATTTTATTGTATTTCATTTTATTTTATTTTATTTTATTGTATTTCATTTTATTTTATTTTATTTTATTTTATTTTATTTTATTTTATTTTATTTTATTTTATTTTATTTTATTTTATTTCTTTTAATTTAATTTTATTTTATTTTATTGTATTTCATTTTATTTTATTTTATTTTATTTTATTTTATTTTATTTTATTTTATTTTATTTTACTTAATTTTATTTTATTTTATTTTATTTTAATGTATTTTATTTTATTTTATTTTTTTTTTTTATTTTATTATATTTTACTTTTTTTATTTTATTTTACTTTATTTTATTTTATTTCATTTTTTATTTGATTTTATTTTTTGTTTGATTATCAAATGTATAACATTTTAATTGCTTTTTCAAACGTTTATATTTTCTTCCCTCTGTTTTGTATAATCATCATACAAATTCTATTTATTTCAATTGTTATGGTTAAAAATAGAATCTTGTGTCTTGATTTTTATTCTGTGTACGATTAACATGGCATAAAAGTATCTACAATATTGGATACTCGTATAATGTATAAGTGCTCATATGTATTTAATATTGTAAACCCAGTAGGCCAAATTGCCTGAGAAGTTATTGCAAATGAATACAAAAAGAAAACAAAATGGTACCAAATGAAGTTTAGATGGTAGACAACAGTATTTCAGATCGTCTTCGATAAAAAAATTTTGCAGAGACCTATTGAACAAGATTTTTCACTTTGGGTTCAATGTACCAAGTACCATGCTTTATCTATGAAATCGATTATTGAGCTCGTCTCGAAAGAGAAACAAACAAAAATTTTAAAATTTAATGATCTTCGCCTTAACAGACAAAAAACTTGAAAATTAAATAAATTCGGCAGAGCCCGGCCGGGATTCGAACCTGGGCACACGGAGCAACGGCGGGAGCCGTTGCCATTGTCTAAGGTTCGAAACCATCAATACAAATTTCAATAGATGCTCAAAATCATGTGCATAAAACCAGTACGGAAGAAGTGTAATTTGTCACAGAAAGAAAGTCTGTCATTACCCAAGAATACATGCATTTTGAAAAGTACACCTAATAGACAGGTTTGTCGAGCGTGGTTAATGTGGTAATTGTATCATAGAGGCGTTTTCGCATACCAACGCACGGCCCTTGAAGCCATCACACCTAATATGGTTAAAAAGTCTTCTAACCAAAGACGAAACGCGTCCCATAGTGGTTGGTGTGTGTTGCTATCTGTGGCTTTCCTTTTCCATTTGCAATGAAACTCTCCGATCATTGAGCTCGTCTCGAAAGAGAAATAAACAGAATTGTATAATATATTCATCTTCGCCCTAACGGGACAAAAACTTGAAAATTAGAAATATTTTGTTTCTTAAATTTGAAAACAAATAAGTCAACATATCACGCCGAACGTCTGAGGCCAAATCCAGGCCAGAAAAAATTGAAACGTTTTGAGCGATGAATTTCCAAAGTTATGACCTTCTGAACTATACATTTCAATAATGTACTACTGTGACTGGGATTTGATTGAAGGATTGGATTGAAGGAACCCTGGTATGACATCTAGAAGTTCAAGCTACACAGATGGATCAAAGCTAGAGGACAGAGGTCCACTCTCTCTGTCTACATGGAGAACCCAGGGATTAAGATATTTTTTTTTTCGACTGCCAGACCATAATACAGTCCTTCAGGCGGAGATGCGGGCGATCACGGTTTGCGTGAGGTGGTGTGGTGTTAACGCGAGGAAGTCAAATGTGAACATCTTTATGGACAGTTAACTGGCCTTGCTTGATTCCTTTCAGTTATAGCCTCGTTTTCTCACGATCTGGATCCCTCCATAGGATTTTCGCCATCCTACCGACAGTTTCGAGCATGTAACATTGTGGAACAGCGAAATGGTCGGTAGGACGGCGAAAATCCTATGGGGGGATCCAGATCGTGAGAAGACGAGGCTATTACTGAAAGGAAGCAAGAAGGAGGTCAGTATAGCTATTGGTATCATAACGGGACACATAGGACTACGAGCTCACTTATGTAGAGCATGCGGGGAAGATGATGAGAAGTTGGAGCATTTCCTTTGTCATTGCCCGGCTTTCGTGTCTAACAGATACCGGCACTTAGGTACAGACACAATACCAGACATGAACCAACATAGGGGAGTAGTATTGAAAACAATGAAGGATTTTGTATGTAGCACGGAATTCCTAGAGGAGGTTACTTTCTTTTTGGAGGTTACTTTATAGTTCTTAGAGCGCACAACAAGCCGATTACTGGCTTAGGTGTATGTGCATAGTGGCAGGGGACGGATTAATATCAGGGCCCTCTTTTCAATCTAACCTAACTGGCCATCAGGGCAATGACAATCATGACGGTAAAGTCGCGAACAGTCTTGGAGTGTAAGAAAAAGATTAAAGCCTTCTCTGAGGATGGCATGATCCGCATCGTTTGTGTGCCGGACCATAACGGAGTAAAGGAGAACGAAAGGGCAGATGATTTGGCAGTGAAGGCCAGAGGACTGCCGTCCATAAACTTGCTTAACACGAAGCGTTGCGGGTCGACGCAGTCTGAGTTAAGACCATGGGTGATGAAAGCACATTTAACACCGTGGTACAAAGAACGTTTCTATGGGGAGACCCGGATCATGAGAAGACGAGGCTATTATTGGCAGAAAGTAAGAAGGAGGGCAACATAGCTTTCGATGTCAAAAAGTTACACATAGGACTACGAGCTCACTTGTTCAAAAGCGGTGCGGCAAGTGATAGCATGTGTGGGGCATGTCGGGAAGATAATGAAACATTGGAACATTTCCAATGTCGTTGCCCGGCTTTCGCGGCTAACAGATACCGGCACTTAGTCGGGGACACAATACCAGACATGAAGCATATTACGTGAAGCATATTATGGAAAACAATTAAGGATTTTCTTTTTGGAGGTTTTTTTTTTGTTATTAAGAGCGCACAACAATCAAATTACTGACTTAGGTGTTTATTTATAGTGGCATGGACTAACTTATCCCCTTCAAATGCTGGCAACATTTGAAGTCTACTTTGTTATGTAAAAACTTCTCCCCAAAGGAGGTGATGCACTGCGGGAGTGTTTTGGCTTGACCATCACAATCAATTCATAACCTGATATAGCTCCCATATAAACCGATTTCGGATCTTGACTTATTGAGCCGCTAGAGGGCGCAATTATCACCCGATTTGGCTAAAATTTTGCGTAAAGTGATTTCATATGACCATCAACCTAATTGTGCCAAGTATGGTCCAAATTGGTTAATAACCTGATGTAGCTCCCATATAACCAATTTCGGATCTTGACTTTTTGAGCCGCTAGAGGGCGCAATTATTATCCGATTTGGCAGACCGATTTTGCATGAAGTCTTTTGGTTTGATCGTCAGCAACTGTGCCAAGTATGGCTTAAATCAGTTCATAGCCTGATATAACTCCCAAATAATCCCATCTCGGATCATGACTTCGTGAGCTTGCAGATGGCGCAATTATTATTCGATTTGGCTGAAATTTTGCAGTTTGTTTTGGTTTGACCATCAACAACAACTAAACCGATATCCGGATTATACTTTCTGAGCCTCTAGAATGAGCAATTCTTATCTGATTTGGCTGAAATTTTGAACAGCGTCTTCTTGTATAACCGTTAATATTCACGTTTAATATGGCCTGAATCGGTCCATACCCTCATACAGCTCCATTATTTTTTTAATTTGTTTGACAATATTTCCAATTATTATAAATAAATCCTTTAAAAAACGAATGAATGCAATTTGATACAAATTTCAATTTAGAATTATTTCCATTTTTTTTTTAAATATTTTTTTTTTAATAATTTGTTTTCTTTTTTAGCTCTCAAATTTTTTTATTTGTTGTTTTTTAATACAACATTTTTTCTTCTTTTTACCTTTTTTTGTTTATTTAAAATAAAAAAAATAATACTTTACTATTTTTAAACATTCTAAATAAAAAATTTGACAAATTTTGTCAAAATCAGAAAAAAGGATAGAAGATCAGCACACTCATCAATTTATAAAAATCGTTTTCTCTAAAAAAAACATTAGATTTGGCCTATAGGGCTGCTGCTGTATATATTGTAAATGCCACCGCAATTTGTCATCGGCTTTGTTTCTGTTTACACTACGTTTAGAAATAGTTTAGCACGTTAAAAGCAGCGCGCGAGCGAGAATCTGAATGACATCAAATATTTACGTACGATTAGATGCAAGTACATGTCTACCCATACACAGGCAAATGATATATAAAGTGTGTGTGAGTATGTGTGAGTGTGTTGATGTTTGCACAAATGATGGCTAAAAATCAGGGAAAATTGAAATAGCACAAAGCTAATGATTTCAATTAAGGATGAATATTTTGCCAGTGATTGCTTTCTCACAAATACCTTATTATGCAGCCAATATTTGTTTTCGTTTTTTGCTTTGAGCTTCATGGCAATTTTAAATTCTATGAAATGATATGTTAGGAAAATATGTTTATTAAACCTGATAGAGGGGAAATGGAGACTATATTTTGTTGTTTATTTCATTGGTAGCCAGTGGATACATAATTTTTCAATGCTATGAAGGCCAAATAAAATGTGTTAATGCTGCTACTGCATATGTTCTTCATTCTTTCCTTTCCTTGTAAAATAAATTTCTTTGTATCCATGTTTGTTTTTTTTATTTAATTCTTCCCACTGTGCTTGTGATATTGCCAAAACCCCCATGTATTATTCAATGAGCATTTTACTGCATATGTCCTTCATTCTTTCCTTGTAAAATGAATTTTTCCCACTCCATGTTTTCTTTTTAATTTTTATTTTATTTTTCATCCCACTGTGCTTGTTATATAGCCCCCAAAACCCTAATGTATTATTCAATGAGCATTTTACTGTATATGTCCTTCATTCTTTCCTTGCAAAGTGAATTTTTCCCTCTACATGTTTGTTTTTGTTTCTTATTTATTTTCATCCCACTGTGCTTGTGATATTGCCAAAACCCCAATGTACTATTTAATGGGCATTTTACTCCATATGTCTTTCATTCGTTCCTTGTAAACTTAATTTTTCCCTCTCCATGTTTGCTTTTTTTAGTTATTATTTTTTTTTTATCCCACTGTGCTTGTGATTTTGCCAAAACCCCTATGTATTACTTAATGGGCATTTAAGTACATATGTCCTTAATTTTTTCCTTGTAAAATAAATTACTCTCTCTTTTTTATTTTTATTTATTTCATCCCACTGTGCTTGTGTTATAGCCCCCAAAACCCCAATGTATTATTTAATAGGCATTTTTCTGCATATGTCCATCATTCTTTCCTTGTAAAATTAATTTTTCCCACTCCATGTTTGTTTTTTTTTTTTGTTTTTGTTATTTATTTTCATCACACTATCACAAGCAATATTGCCAAAACCCTGATGCAATATTTAATGGGCATTTTACTGCATCTGTCCCTCATTCGTTCCTTGTAAAATAAATTACTCTCTCTCCATGTTTTCTTTTTTTAGTTATATTTATTTTCATCCCACTGTGCTTGTGATTTTTCCAAAACCCCAAAATACACTACTATTTAATGGGCATTTTACTGCATATGACTTTCATTTTTTTCTTGTAAAATGAATTACTCGCTCTCCATGTTTCTTTTTTTGTTTTCATCCCACTGTGCTTGTGTTAATGCCAAAACCCCAATGTACTATTTAATGGGCATTTTACTGCATATGTCCGCTCTTTCCTTGTAAAATGAATTTTTCCCTCTCCATGTTCGCTTTTGTTTTGTTATTTATTTTTTCATCCCACTGTGCTTGTGATTCTGCCAAAACCCCCAATGTATTATTTAATGGATAAACGGAAGTAATACGAGTTGGTATTATTTTACATTTAATTTATTATAGTTGGTTATTTGCAAAGTTTGTTAAAATAAAAAACAAACTTGTGGAAAATTCAAAATAACAAAAGCCCATTTCTCAAAAACCAAATTTCATACCAACTTCATACCATACACAGGGGGGAGAAAAAAGACACACAAAAACGGCCATGACTACCCCCTCAAATGTAAACGAATGCTGGGAATGGAGTTTGAGGGACAAGGAATACGAAAACGAAAACCCCCCCATTAAAAAAGTGGAACAACAAACGATGGGTTTTACAAGAGATAGGGAAACCCCAAATTGCACAACATGTTGGCGGGCCGAGAGGGTGTGAGTTGAGTGAGTGAGGAGGTAGTGGTGGTGGCATAACACTGACTGACTAACTGGTGGCGAAGTTACAAATTCAACACTGTGGCATAAGCATGTCTAGCAGGGAAATTCTCACTTCCTTAAGCCGCCAACTGACAACAGGGCATACTTAACGCACAACACTCCCCCGAACACATCACCCTCATTGTGGGAGGGAGAGAACCCAAATCGAAATAAGAAAAAAAAAACATTTGTCCTTTGTGGAACACTTCTGTTGCTTTCGTAAGCAAATCGGATTTTTTGGCTTGTACTCTCGTTTTTCTTTTTGCTCTCTCTTTTTATTTCTCACTCTCTCTCTCTCTCTCTTTTACTGGTTGCAGTTATCTAGCTCTCTCAAGCTTCCGGCATTACCACTACCCTGCCCCCTTTCATGAAACCTCGTAAAAGCCTCTTATAAATAATTTATTTGTTAAAACAAATAAGAGTTTAATGACTAACGACGCGTCATGTTAACGGTATTTGAACCTTAACAGAGGGTGGTAAGGCAAACAATCATGGAGAGCAAGCAAAGAGCGCAACAACTGTTAGCAGAAACCTTCTAAGGGGAGAGTATACGCTCTCATGCCTTTGTTTGTTTTGCCATTGAGTCACAACTCATACACTCAAAAGTGTAATGAGTTTGGTTATGAGCATTTATTTGGATTTTTCATCTCATTTGCTCACGCTCACGTTTTTGAGTAGATTCTGCGCATTTTGTTTCTTTTTAATGGAATTCTTCCTTATGGTCCTTGGCTATGCTGCTCTTCGTTAGCTACCATTGCCCTCGGCAATATGTTGGTATTTTTATGTGACTTTGTCTTTGTTGTAGTTGTTGTTGCTAGCTTGTTGTATATGAGCTTTCAGATAGGAAGGAAGACAAAACAACGCAGCGTCACAACGAACCAAACAAAAAAAGAAGCCAGTCGAGTCTCTATAGACTCATAAATTATACCGCGTTTGGTTCTTAATGTCCTGTACGTGTTTTATCATGTTTCATTTTGTTTAAGAACAGTATGAGCCCAAAATGGTAGCAACAACAACAACAACAACAGTAGCAACTACAATAAGACCAGCAACAACAGTAGAAAAATACAATATCGGAGCGATAACATTCCCGGCTCTACAATTTATTTGAATTGTTAACATTCAAACAGCAATGCTTCTACACTCACACATAGATATGAGACATAAAAGCATAAGCAAAAAGGATCCATATAATGTATGAATGTAAGATTACACTTGCAAATATTGGATAACTTTTCTTAGCAATATTTAAGAACTTTTGGCATTCGGAAAAGGAAAATCTTCTAAGAGACTTGTAAAAACTTCTAAAGAAGTTAAAATAGACATAAATGGGCAGGTTTACATAGTTGGGTTTTCCTTAAAAAATATATAAATTCGGACAATTAATGGTCATAAAAGAACTCATCGAGTGAAATTTTAGACAAATCGGTTAAGATTTGCACCCCCTAGAGGCTGAAGAACTATATTCGAGAAATGGATTTATATCGGAGCTTTATACGAGTGTGCAAAAATTCGGAGCATACATAGTACAGCTATTGGAGGTCATAGGAAAAGACATCGCGCAAAGTTTCAGCCAAATCGAATGAGTTTTGCGCCCTCTAGAGGCTCATGAAGTATATTCGGCAGATTGGTTTATATTTTTTTTCACGTAACCAACACGCAGGGGACATCCCCTATATATGCAGTGCATTGCGTTGGCAATTAGGAAAGTTAAGGGTTGGAGGGGGGAAAGAGGGAGTAGTGCTTTTTGATATTTGTCTTAAACTTCTGAACGTCAATGTTGGAGGGAAAGACATTAGCCGGAAGTCGATTCCACATACGAATGGTTCGGGCGAAAAATGAATTTTCTCGGTAATGCATGGTTTCCAATCAACACCATCCCCAATCAACACCATCGCTCTCCGTTGAACCCGGTCAAGTAGCTCCAAGGATGATTTTGGAGCTTCTGCCCATATATGAGAGTTATAATCCATACTCGGCCTGATGTAGGTAGTATAGATATTGAATAGATCAAAAGAGGTGAAATATTTCTTACACCGCTTAAGAAAGCCCCAACAATTGAATGCTTCTTACAACACTTCGAATACCTGTTTTGACCAACGGACATTACATTGTATCTTCATGCCCAGAACATCAAGAGCATCTGACTGCATCAATATCTATACCGTCGATAGATATCGACGATTGAAGTGGGTCAGTGAGACAAGAAACAGCAGTGGGTCTTCTGTGCCTTAAAGTCTACTCTGTTCATTCTACCCCACTCGGAAATGGCCAAAAAATTCTGGGAGAGCGTCTCATCCATAATGCGCCTCCGAATGAATATGAATGACACAGACTACTGTCATCGGCAAATGAGTAGACTGGATTCGAAGTCTGACCCAAAAGATCGTCTATGAAAATAAGAAAAAGGGAAGGGGAAAGGACAGAGCCTTGTGGCACACCTGCGGTCAATGTATACCCATCTGATGAGAACCCATCTACAACAACCCGTATAGTGCGATCTCTGAGAAAGCTCGATATAAATCGAACGAAGTTATTGCCGACTCCCAAAGCGACAAGCTTTGATAAAAGTGCACCGTGCCAGACCCTATCAAATGCCTTGGAGATATCCAGAGCCACGACCTTACTCTCACCAAACTGGTGGATAGAGCGACTCCATCGTTCCGACAAAAATGCCATAAGGTCTGCCGTAGAGCGAATGCTGCGGAGCTCATACTGTCTGCCACTAAGAAGGCCATTGGACTCTAAGTATCTGACAAGATGATGGTTAACCATACTCTCCATAACCTTAGAGAGCGCAGAGCATATCGCCATTGGCCGGTAATTCGCACGGTAAGCAAGGTTGAAAAGGTTGCGTAGTGGACGAGCAAGCGTCGAGAAACACTTACAAAGGACAAGTGTTTATATACCGTCTGGGACCGGAGATTTAGACAGACAAATGGTCAGATAAACGCACGGACGGACAGAAAACCAAATGGACGGACAGACAGAAGGTCGGAACAACCAGGCAGTCGGAACAAACAGACGGTCGGAACAAACCGGCGTTCGGATAGACAGACGGACGGACAGACAAACAGATGCGCGGACAGACAGACGGTTGGAGGCAGACAGACAGGCGGAGCCTAGAGTGCTACTCGCAAGTGTCGTAAATTCTTGTCTACTGTATAAAGGCCTCGTTCGGCAACCTAAGCTAAAGACGGCTTCAAGATCCCACATGGCATCCATAACTCAACGAAACTATGTCCGAGTGTGCAGTGGCTACAGAACCATCTCAACCGGCAAAGCACACGTGGTAGCAGGGACAATCCCCTTTGATATGCTTCCTAGAGAACATTTCCATATACATAGGAGAGTATTCGTAAGAGAAAGCACTCCAAGAAAGGCCATTTGTAGGTCTGAGGGAGTAGGAAAAGTTGCAAATGCTAATTTTGCCCATGAACATTCCATTAAGGAACAGGGGCTAACTTCTCACATATTAATTAGGGCAGCCCGATTCAAGTTTAAACACAACGATAGGGAGCCTCCTTTTTATAGCCGAGTCCAAACGGCGTGCCGCAGTGCGACACCTCTTTGGAGAGAAGTTTTACATGGCATAGTACCTCAAGAATGTTGTCAGCATTAGAAGGGGACTTGTGCACTTTCACAAGGCCAAAACTGCCTGAAGGAGTGTTCCAATGTTTTTGCGTTGGACTAGAGAGTTCTTAACTATTGTCTTGGCTACAATTTTTGTCTTAGCATTGGTTCGAAAATCTCAATGGTTTGTCTGTCAAATACCAAAATATCAAAAAAAAAAAAACGTGACAAAAGTCTGAGAAAAAAGATGCAGATATTTTTTTTTTGTTTTTTGGCTATAAAAATGTTTGTTTGGCTATAAAGAAGTTAAAGAATGTTTTGTTTGTTTTTTTAATAAACAACGGATTTTTGAGCATTATCCACCAAAAATAAAATTCGGCCTACAAATTAAGATTTGACAGTCAGAACAATTTTTCGAAATGCCAAGGTTACTAACTTAAGGAGCCAGTCAAAAGGCGCCCGGACCACATAAGGCCTTAAAATTTTGCACACTATCACGCTAATCAGCTTCAACCTTTCAAAATTTTAAAAAATTATCTCCAACCGGTGCCATGCGACAGATTTTTTCACAAGTTTTTTTTTTTTTTTTTTTTTGATTCCATCCCACAGTGCAACGGACATACAAGCTGATTGCGGCAAAATTGGACTCCATTAAAAGCTCTTTAAGAATATAATTTAAACATTCCACCCAAAGTTAACACAGGAAGTACCTGTAACTCTTTGATCAGGTTGTTTAAGGTTGTGAGGGTGAGACTACTACATGGACATTTCGTCCCTGTACATGGACATTTCGTCTACTCTACTCAATCTACTGTTAAAGATCTTTCGTTTGAGTATCACATGGCTCTAATCGGTTTTGGGTTAGATTGAAAAGAGGGTGCAGATATTAATCCGCCACATGGACTATGGACATACACCTAAGCCAGTACTCGGCTTGTTGTGCGCTCTAAAAACTAAAAAGTAACATCGAAAAAGAAAATTTTATGTTAGGAATCCTTATATGTTTTCCATACCACTCCTCTAAGTTGGATAATGTCTGGTGTCGTGTCCCCACCTAAGTGCCAGTGTCTGTTAGCCGCGAAAGTCGGGCAATGACATAGGAATTGCTCCAATGTCTCATCATTTTCTCTACATGTCCTACACATGCTATCACTTGCCGCTTCGATTTTTTCATAAGTGAGCTTGTAAACCTCCTTCTTACTTCCTTTCAGTAATAGCCTCGCCCTTCCACTATCAGGAACACACCATAAGCTTTTCGCTGTCCTACCGACTGTTTCGCTGTTCCACCGTGTTACATGCACGTTTGTCGCCCACGCCCTTAAATTGGACTTCGTCGACCCGAAAGGCTTCGGGTTAACAAAGTTTATCGATTTTCGCCGTCCTACCGACTGTTTCGCTATTCCAGTGTTACGTTTGTCGCCCACTCCCTTAAGGCAGACTACGTCGACCCGAAAGGCTTCGGGTTAACCAAGTTTAACGACGGCAGTTATCTGGCCTTCACTGCCAAATCGTCTGCCCTTTCATTCCCCTTTAGTCCGGTATGACCCGATACCCAAACGATTGACATCGGTTTTAGTGTCGATTTGGGGGTTTTCTTTTTTGTCGGTGGGGGCCCCTAGACTTTTTGATCCAAATTTTTATATCAGTTTCGTACTCTACTCCAGGCCAATAGGTGCAGTAACATGGAAGATTTTTGGAGGTAGGGGCGTTCCTCCACTTCATATGAACCTATTGTAGTAAAAAAATGTTTTTCTTTCAAAACGGCAAGCTCGTTTTATATTTCGGAACCCTCGTTTCATAAGTAAAATTTCTTTGCATTTGACATAGATTTTGACCACCTTTTGTTGACTGGTTTTTGGTTTCTACAAATTGACCCACCCTAATGTATATTCATTATGTATAGTACATATTTCTTTAGTTCACACTCTTCTTAGCTTGGTTTATAAAATTTTCTTCTTTTTTTATATACCTAGCTCTTAACTACACCTTACAACTGTGAAATGTCCATCATACATATATTAAAACATTTCTGACAAAACAAAAAAAAAAAATCAACCTTGATAGGAAAAATAATGAAATACGACTCCAAACGTGTTTGTTTAGTTTTCGTGTTTATTTTTTTTCTTATAATTTGGCGCACACAGTACTTACACACTAACGCTACCAATTCCATTTTCAACTCCAGCAGTTGATTGATATTGAATATGACAAAGAACTTGAGATCAATTTAAAGGTAATTTCATCGAATTAAATTTTTATAGACATGCGAGTGACAAGCTTTTAGCCAATGGCACTACCAGTTGGAAAAACACCAAGAATTAATAAACGAAGGAAATACGAATATAAAATCTAAAAAGTTTTAAATGACAAAAATAGAAGTGTTTTTGGGGGGGGTATGGGGATTGAGATAAAGAAAAGTTCATCTCCTGAAGAGGTGAGCTGCTAAAGTGTAGTCATAAGTGGTGTATTTTTTTGTATTACCAACATTTATTTTTGCCGTGGGCGTATTTTATGGAATTTTGATGGAAATCATTAAACAATGAATGTCAAATGGGCGGAAAAATAGTTAAAAATAGAGTTATCGTAGAAAATTTCAGCTTGTGTTAGGAAACAGGTATTTTCATACAGTTTCCGGTTTGCATAAAGCATGCAAATGAGGGCAGTTTAATATAATTTTTCTCTTCGTATTATACCCTGTTTTGTGGAAAAATGCCAAAAGTCAATAATTTCACAAAGAGCCAGAGTGCAACAAAAAATTCTGTAAGTCAAGCTCTTGCTTTTTGGGCAAAAAGAAAATTGAATATCATCTCATGATAGCGCTCACCATTCACACTTACGGTATGATTCACATCATGTTGGCAGAAGTACAACCCAATGATGCCACCAGCTCATGAACCGCACCAAACTTTGCTCTTTTAAGGATGCATTGGTAGCTCTTGGAATGCTTCTGGTTGATCTTCACTACAAAATCGTCAATTCTGATAATTTACGCACCCATTGAAACATAAATGAGCTTCATCACTCAATGGAAGAAGCGCGCGATGAATTTTCTTAAGAGAGCACGCATTTTCATAAAAAAAAATTCAATAATTTGTAAGCGTTGTTCGTTTTTAAGATGATTCGTGGTTATGTTATAGACCAAACTAAACGTGAGCTGTTTAAACTATGAGATAATAGCTGAAAATCTCCCTTTATATGCATCTCTCGATTTTCACTTTTAAGGTCTTTGCTAACCCTTTTATCAAACGATCATCTTAAAAATTTGCACAACGATTTACCCTATGGCTTCTGCAATATGTACGGATTTTGATCGAAATTCTAGGTAACAAATTTAAGCAAATTTTAAGTTCGACGACTTAGCCAGCATATCCAATGTAGTGTAGGGTATCAAAAGGCCGGCTTCGCTCGACTTGAGCCCATCCTTCCTTGTTTTAAATAAAGAAACCATCAAATGCAACAACTAAACTAAAAGGGGTTTCAGAAATCTCACTTCCAAAAATTTTGCAGAATTTCTTTTTTTCTGAATTTTTGAGCCACTTTTGACAAAATATTTTTTTCCCCCAAAATTTGACGTTATATTGTGAGAAAACTTTTATTTAACTAATGTCATTCGTTCACTTTATGCCAATCAGTTAGATTTAAAAAAAAGGCTTTATTTTTGGGAATTTTTCTAACTATTCATCGTTAATGGTTTAAAGAAGGGGGAGTAGAAAGGGGTATCTCTAATAGTTCAATAAATTTCTCGGGTTGTATATCCATATCATAAGAAAATTTGTTGGATGTTATATGAGACTTTCTTTTTACGGAATACCCGTCCTATGATCATTTTGGTTGACCCAGGTAGCGAATGATTAATAAGAATTCTGCCAAGGTTATTATCATAACCACCGACATAACCACCACCATAACCACCGACTTGAGCCCATCCTTTCTTGTTTTAAATAAAGAAATGCAACAACTAAACTAAAAGGGGTTTCAGAAATCTCACTGTCAAGAATTTTGCAGAATTTTTTTTCTGAATTTTTGAGCCACTTTCGACAAAATAATTTTTTCCCCCAAAATTTTACGTTATATTGTGAGAAAACTTTTATTTAACTAATGTCATTCGTTCACTTTATGCCAATCAGTTAGATTTTTTTTAAAAAAAGGCTTTATTTTTGGGAAATTTTCTAACCATTCGTCGTTAATGGTTTAAAGAAGGGGGAGTAGGAAGGGGTATCTCTAATAGTTCAATAAATTTCTCGCGTTGTATATCCATATCATAAGAAAATTTGTTGGATGTTATATGAGACTTTCTTTTTACGGAATGCCCGTCCTATGATCATTTTGGTTGACCCAGGTAGCGAATGATTCATAAGAATTCTGCCAAGGTTATTATCATAACTCATACGGCACATAGTCCAACAACTGCAACAAAAGCTTTTGGATCTATGGTTAGTTTAGATCGGTATTTTGGGTTGTAACATACAAAATGTCTTTATTAGTATAACCCCTAGCCTATGATGAGGGGCTTCAATTTTAAACTTTGCAGCCCGTTTCTATCACATGGCAACTGAAATAAAAACACTTTTCTACAAAAATTGTGGCATTTTTCTACCTCCCTTTCAACACCACAGCCAACCATCACCCTACAAACTAAACGTTTCTAGCCATATGTGCTTAATGGGCATTCCCACCAATCGTTCAACGACCAGAAAGGAAAAAAAAACTCATTTAAAATGAAAATTACTTCATTTAAACGTTGTTAACACGACTGTAAAATTACCTAATATTTGAACCTCGAATCATCGACATAACCATTAACAACATCATTATATGGGAGGGACACTACAATAGCTATGGCAAAGCAGAAAACTAAAAACAAATGAATAACTAGTTGTTAGAAACGCTCAACACACACCCGCACAAACACAAATAAGAACAGCAACAGGATCCTCAACTTTCGTTAAAGGAAAGTAAAGTAAAGCAGGGGAAGAAACTAAAATTCACTAAAAACAATTTGTGTCAGGCGAGAAATGAAACTAAGAAATCTAGCAAAAGAAAGATTTAAAGGACATAGAGGACATGAGTTCCTTGCTCTTTTCATTTGTTTTTTTTTTTTCCAAACATCTTACTCTCACTGAAGCTTCTGCAAAACATTGAACATTGTTCTCTTTTAAAATTTCACCATGAAAACATTAACATATGGTTTTGTAACATTTTCTAAATTAATGTTACAGTCCCCTTCATCTATCTGCCTTCAATGCTCCCAGTGTAAAAACTTTCAACCACAAAGATGAAATTAGAATTTATACTTGATTATTATAATGGCAAATGAAACGTAATTATCATCATCATCAACATCATTATGGTTATTATCATCTCAAAACTCATTTTCATTAAGTGTTGAGCATGTGTTGTGTTAGATGGCAGGAGGGAGAGCTTGAAGACTTTAATTATGCCAACCAATCAACCACCCACCCGCATAATGGAGTGAATGTGCCTGCCTTTACGATTTAACCATCTCTATAACTACCCATCTACCTAGCTACCCACCTACCCTTTATTATAATTGCAATTAAGTCTACAGGCAGGACCGGTTTATCATAAAGTCTTGGCCATTATGAGCCCTAAACATATCGAAATGTCAGCCTTTTATAGGCAAATAACCCTAAACTGTAGAAAAAAAAAAAAACAAACAAACAAAAACGAGAACATTGCTTATGGTGGTGGTGGTAGAAATTCCTTTAAATGTAGAGATTTTTGAGTGAAATCTTTTCAACTGGTACTAACAGCAAAACAATATTTACTTTGCATGTCCAAAGAGAGCATGAAAGCAAAGCAGAGGAAAAGAGAGAAATGGAGAGAGAGAGAGAGAGAGTGAAGTATAGAAACCATACGAATACGTAGAACCAGGGTTGTCGAACCAAAGTAAAGATTAAGTTTGGTTGAAAAGAGGGAGCGGATTTTTGTCCGCACCATGGCACTTAGGGCATGCACCTAAGCCAGTAATCGGCTTGTTGTGCGTTTTAAATATTGAAAAAGTAACCTCGAAAAAGAAAATCTAAGATAGGAATTTAGTGCTACTTACAAACGAAAATAAAACTTTCCTTCAGAGTGCAATTTTACCCACCACCATAGGATGGGGAGGGTAAAATTGCAATTACCCTCTAACAGAATGACGGAATTAGTATACATTCCGTCATTCTGTTTGTAACTACTCGAAATATTTGTCTGAGACCTCATAAAGTATATTCTTGATCGTCATGACATTTTATGACGATCTAGCCATGTCCGTCCGTCCATCCATCTGTCTGCAAACTTTGGAAGGAAAAAAGCTAGCCGCTTGAAATTTTGCACAAATACTTCTTATTAGTGTAGGTTGGTTGGGATTGTAAATGTGCCATATCAGACCATACTTTGATATAGCTGCCATCTAAACCGATATTGGATCTTGACTTCTTGAGCCACTAGAGGGCACAATTCTTATCCGATTTGCCTGAAATTTTGCACCACGTGTTTCGATATGACTTCAACAACTGTGATAAATATGGTTCAAATTGGTCCTTAATCTGATATAGCTGTCATATAAACCGATGTGGGGTCTTGACTTCTTGAGCCTCTAGAGGGCGCAATTCTCATTCGATTTGGCTAAAATTTTTCAATATTCTTTGTTTGCCTAAAAAGAGATACCGCGCATGGAAATGCGATTCATGGCGGAGGGTATATAATATTCGGCCCGGCCGAACATAGCACGCCCTTACATGTCTTGCCTAAAAAGAGACACCGGGAAAAGAATCTTAGCATGCTTTTACTTGATTTATGCTGCTTTTTTTGTGTCTCACAAATAGCCTTCATTACAGTTGTACAAAAATTCGGTTAATAGGGCTCATCTATTCTCAAGAAAAGTTGAATTCTCCCCTTTACCCCAATTTCTAAAAATTTTATTTCTTTTCCAGATGTGTGAGTCGTGTGAATTTTTGGTTAAATCCTTCTGTAAACACCTAAAGAAAAGAGAGAAAGTGGTCCGGGCACCCCAAAAGGGCATTTTTTCGCCACTGCTATGGTGGAGGCCATCGTAACGCAGAAGTCTGCATGTCAGCCTATGACGCTGAATGCATGGGATCGATTCCAGGCGAGAACATAAAAATAATTCAGCGGTGGTTATTCCCTGCTTATGCTGGCAACATTTGTGAGGTGCTTTGCAATGTAAAAACTTCTCCCCAAATAGGTGTCGCACTGCGGCACGCCGTTCGAACTTGGCTATAAAAAGGAGGCCCTTTTCATTGAGCTTTAAACTTGTAACGGACAGCACTCATTGATTTGTGAGAAGTTTGCCCCAGTCCCTTAATGAAATGTTCATGAGCAAATGTGCATTTACTCAAGGAATTCAATTTTTTTTATTCATTATATGTTAACAAAAAGTAATTTCATTGCAAGATACTATCACATATAATAGGAAGGAAAATTTTCATTTTGCATAAAAATTCGAACTCTTTTCATAATATATGGCAACCCTGTTCCATGCTAACATATGTTAATGTATAGCCATGCCATTTTACTCCTCCTCTTTCTACTCACTGCCATAAACTTTTTTCTCTCCCTCTCTCTCTCTCTCTTTCATTCTCTCTTTGTCTATATTATTTTCCAAAATACAAAGTTGAGAGACAGATATGAGAGTCCATTTCCGACCCACTAATTTACATATTCGTATACTCTGAGAGTCGTTGGAGTTTTGTAGTTTTACTCAAATCTGTAAATGTTAATTTCAATTCGATTTGTTTGCTTTATTTTGCGTTTATCTTTTTGTTATTGTTGGCGCTGTGGTTATTGTTGGTGGTGGTGTTTGTGTTTTGCTTATGCAGTCGGTGTTATGGTGTTATCAATGCCTTTTTGATGTTTTTTTTTTTTTTTGCAAAATTGAGTTCAATCTCCCAGAGTTTATTATAATGGGGTTGAGTGGCAATAATTTTGGTGGGGGTTGGTAAAGCGGATATTTATGTCATTTGTGTAGTAAATTGTGGTTGAAAAGCATGTTTGAATAATTCTTTGCATACCACAGGCCTGAGGTGACCATGGGAAAATTTTTAAAATTTATTTAGAGAAAATTTCATAGAAATTTTGTCTTTAGAGAAAATTTCCTAGAAATTTTGTCTTTAGAGAAAATTTCATAGAAATTTTGGCTTTTGAGAAAATTTTATAGAAATTTTGTCTTTAGAGAAAATTTCATAGAAATTTTGTCTTTAGAGAAAATTTCATAGAAATTTTGTCTTTAGAGAAAATTTCATAGAAATTTTGTCTTTAGAGAAAATTTCATAAAAATTTTGTCTTAAGAGAAAATTTCATAGAAATTTTGTCTTTAGAGAAAATTTCATAGAAATTTTGTTTTTAGAGAAAATTTCTCAGAAATTTTGTCTTTAGAGAAAATTTCTCAGAAATTTTGTCTTTAGAGAAAATTTCTCAGAAATTTTGTCTTTAGAGAAAATTTCTCAGAAATTTTGTCTTTATAGAAAATTTCATAGAAATTTTGTCTTTAGAGAAAATTTCATAGAAATTTTGTCTTTAGAGAAAATTTCTCAGAAATTTTGTCTTTAGAGAAAATTTCTCAGAAATTTTGTCTTTAGAGAAAATTTCTCAGAAATTTTGTCTTTAGAGAAAATTTCTCAGAAATTTTGTCTTCAGAAAATTTCTCAGAAATTTTGTCGTTTGTCTTAGTCTTTAAAAAAATGGACATTTGCATGTAGAAAAAGTTTCTTAAACATTTTTTATTAGAGAAAATTTCTTTAAAATTCCTTTGTTTCAGAAAATTTACTTGCAATTTTGCCTTTAAAAATCTTTTATAATAGCTCTGGTCACCCTAGGCTATTAACCCCAATGTGCAAAAACAATTTGCACTCAAATTATGACGACAGTAAATCTATAACGATTTGTACGCTTTAGGAAAAACGAAACGCACATACACGCTTGCATGCATGCTTGTACACACAGAAACATTAAACGGGCCAAACATAATTCCACTCAAAACGAAAACATGAACTCTCACAGTAAACGAACCTGTGTACCCTCACCCGCATTTCCTTACAACCAACAACAAGAAGAACAACAAAAACCAAACGAATAAACTCAGTTGAAGACAATCTCAGCATTCACCCAATGACCCCCTCCCCCCATACAACACGAAACCATGAGGCATGAGCAAGAGAGAGAGAGACAAAACAGAGAAACAAGAGCAACAAAAACAAACAATGAGTAACCATTAAAAATAAGACACTCTCGCACACCATCACCCACCATAACCCCCCAAAACAAAGCTTATGAAAATGTCGTTTAAAGTAATTGATAATGTTAACAAAAAAGAGCTTAAATAATAATTTAACATTGTTTTTATTTTGTTGTTGCTGTGAGAAACAATAATGACAATGTGATACCGGTGTGTGAGACACGAAATGGTAGAGAGCGAGTGAGAAAGCAAGGGGGACAACAGAAAAACAAACAATCAATTCGTACTCTCACCTTTTTAACAAAACCACACACATGCAAGCATTAACATACTTCTGTACGTATGTACATAAGTATGTATATAACCATGGGTCATCGAAAAGGTTTTGTGGATAAGGGTGTAACGAATTAAGTAACGAAAAAACAAAGGTAGCTATATAAAAAATAATTTAAAATAAAAAAATTAAACTTGGTTGAAATATTTGTTTAATAGGAAACAAAGAGAGTGTAAGAAAATAAATGTTGGAAGTATTAATAAATAAAAAAAGGAACAATTAGATAAAAAATTTTGAAAAAAATTTTACAATATGAAGAAAAATCTTAAATAAAAAATAAAATACATTTTGCGCAAAATATGTGAATGAACGGGAGGCACGCCGCAAACAGTGTAGGCCGCGAATATGCTTACATTGAAAACCTACTCTTAGGGCAATCGACGATTACATAGAGTAGCTGGTGTATTTTTTTGTAATAATTGAATGTCTTCACTTAGTAGAAATAATGTTCTAAACTTTACAAAATTTCCTAAGATTTTTAATATTTTGAAAAACGTAGAACATTTTGAAGTATTTGTAAAATTCTACAAAAAATAATAAGGCATTTGTAAAATTTTTTCCTTAAATTTTTTAAAAATTTTAAAATTTCTAAAAAAAATTGTAAAATTTTGGAAAATTCCAAATATGCTAATATTTTCTCAAATTTTTTAAATTTGATCACATTTTGAAATAATCAAATTTTAAATATTTCCCCAAATTTTTTTAAATTTTTTCAAAATTATGGTATTTTGAAAAATCTATAAAATTTTCAAATTAAAAAAATTTCACAGTATTTGTAAAATTTTGAAATATTTTAAAAAATTGCTAAAAATTTCTTTTTTTTTTAGATTATAAAACTTCTAAAAAATTTTAAGATTTTGAATTTTTGGAAAATTTTCTATCATATTTTCTCAAATTTTTAAAATTTTGAAAATTTTTGACAACTCTGTCTATTAGCTGTCCTTTTTTCCAATGTATATGTTTTCATGTAATGACAGTACAGCTAATAGACAGGGTTGTCGGGCGTGGTTAATGTTGTTATTGTATCATAGAGGCGTTTTCGCAATAAATACGATTCAAATTCAACATACCAACACACCTTGCCCTTGAAGCCATTAGATCTAGTATGGTTGTAAAGTCTTCTAACAAACAAAAATTGGGAAATTTAATAAACTTCGCCCTAACAGGCGAAAAACTTGAAATCAAAAAATTCGGCAGAGCCCGGCCGGGATTCGAACCTGGGCACACGGAGCAACAGCCGTTGCCGTTGTCTAGCGTTCGAAGCCAACAATACAACTTCCAGCAGATGCAGAGGATTATGTATACCACGGAAGAAGTGTAATTGTCGCAGAAAAAAGTCTGTCATTGCATAAAAAAACATGCATTTGGAAAAAGTACAGCTAATAGACAGGATTGTCGAGCGTGGTTAATGTGGTAATTGTATCATAGAGGCGTTTTTGCAATCAATACGATTCAATTACAACATACAAACACTCGGGCCTTGAAGCCATCCCATCTGATATGGTTGAAAAGTCTTCTAACCAAAGACAAAACGCGTCCCATAGTAGTTGGTGTATGTTGCTACCTCTGGCTTTCCTGTTCCATCATGCAAAGAAAATCTGCGATCATTGAGCTCGTCTCAAAAGAGAAACAAACAGAAATTTTTCTAAAATTTTGAAAATGTTTTTTAAATTTATGAAATTTTTCTAATATATTGAAAATTTTTTTAAATTACAAAATTTGAAATTTTTCTAATATTTTGAAATTTTTCTAAAATTTTGAAATTTTTCTAAAATTTTAAAAATTTTCTAAAATTTTGAAACTTTTCCACAATTTTGAAATTTTCTAATTTTTTGAAATTTTCTTAAATTTTGAAATTTTGAAATTTTTCTAATATTTCAAAATTTTTCCACAATTTTGAAATTTTTCTAATATTTTGAAATTTTTCCAAAATTTTAAAATTTTTCCAAAAACTTTAAATTTTTCTAATATTTTGAAATTTTTCCACAATTTTGAAATTTTTCTAAAATTTTGAAATTATTCTAAAATTTTGAAATTTTTCTAAAATTTTGAAATTTTTCCACAATTTTGAAATTTTCTAAAATTTTCAAACTTCTAAAATTTTGAAATTTTTCTAATTTTTTGAAATATTCTAAAATTTTGGAATTTTTCCACAATTTTGAAATTTTTCTAATTTTTTGAAATTTTCTAAAATTTTGAAATTTTTTTAATATTTTGAAATTTTTCTAAAATTTTGAAATTTTTCTAAAATTTTGAAATTTTTCTAAAATTCTCCAAAATTTTGAATATTTTCTAAAATTTTGAAACTTCTAAAATTTTGAAATTTTTTTAAAAATTTTGGAATTTTTCTAAAATTTTGAAATTTTTCCACAATTTTGAAATTTTTCTAATTTTTTGAATTTTTCTAAAATTTTCAAATTTTCTAAAATTTTCAAATTTTTCTAAAATTTTCAAAATTTTCCACAATTTTTCTATTTTTTTGAAATTATCTAAAATTTTGGAATTTTTCCACAATTTTGAAAATTTTCAAATTTTTTGAAATTTTCTAAAATTCTGAAATTTTTTTAATATTTTGAAATTTTTCTAAAATTTTGAAATTTTTCTAAAATTTTGAAATTTTTCTAAAATTTTGAAATTTTTCTAAAATTTTGAAATTTTTCTAAAATTTTGAAATTTTTCTAAAATTTTGAAATTTTTCTAAAATTTTGAAATTTTTCTAAAATTTTTTAATTTTTAAAATTTTGAAATTTTTCTACAATTTTGAAATTTTTCCAAATTTTTGAATTTTTTTCTAAAATTTTTAATTTTTTTTTACATTTTATGCCATTTCTCCTACAAAAAATTGTATTTTTTACTCAACGACTACATACCACTCTAATGTATGCATTTTTACAAGCTCTCACTCATAAATCGAAAAGTAAATTCCGGTGTAATCAAAGCCAAAGCTGTGCTCACCGCTGCCGCAAACAATGTTGAACTGTTGGCAAGTAATCGTGGTTTGCACTACGAATGCAGCAGAGAGCGACATCGCCAGTAGATCAGCGTATATGACGATAAGCAACATTGGATTAAATCGCCACCACATTGAATTTTAAATGAACAGCGTTCTTGCCTTGCCATGCCTTCGTATTAAAAAGTTTAGTTTGTTTAATTTAACACCATAACGATTCCGACGACGATGTGAAGGGGTTTATACATACAAAAAGGTATCCCTAGGAAACGTAATTTAAATTCATACAACGAAATAAATGGAGTACGAACGAGTGACCAGACCAAGAGCTAAGTTATAGTTTTTTACAAGGACCTAACATAGATAGGGGCCTGCACTTGGTGAGACTGTAGGTAAGGATTTGCTGGGCTAAGGATGTAAATATAGATTTGTCACAACTATGTCCTTTGAGAAACAGGATACACAGATTGATGGCAATAACTATCAGAAATGCGCTTTAATGCATTTTAAATAGGCAAAGACCTCCTTCTATTAACTTTAAGGAAAATTTTTCTTCAGGTTAAATTTGTTTACTTAATATTAAGAAATGTTTATCCTAAATAGTAGTACAAAATATCCTTGAAAATCTAAATATAAGAGGCTTGAGTGACTTTGGCAATAGGATAACATTTTCAATATTTTGAAGGAAGTTTTAACTTATTTTAAGGTAAATTTTCTAAATATAACAAGAGAATTTTTCGAAAAATTAGGAAGTTCAGCGGAGTTGGAAGTAAATGGTTGTATTCATTAGTACATAGCGACTCAAATTTAAAAAAGCCATGCCTATTTGGAAAGAACGAGTGACCAGACCAAGAGTTTAGTTATAGTTTTTTACAAGGACCTCAGATAGATAGCGGCCTGTGTTAGGTTAGACTGCAGCTATGGATATGCTGGGGTGGGGATACAAATAGAAATTTGTCACAACTATGTCCTTTGAGAATTTGAACCAAAGATTAGGGACTCAATTCAAAAATTCTAAGTTTTAATATTTTTAAGAAAACTTTTTTCAGGTTAAACATTTTTTACTTACTATTAAGAAAGTTTTATCTTTAATAGTAGAAAAAATATCGTTAACTTTATCTATTGTTATTAAAGACAACAATTTTTCAATGGAAACCAAAATATTGGAGGTTTGAGTGACTTTGGCAAAAGGATGACATTTTCAATGTTTTTTAGTAAATGTTTACTTGTTTTAAGAAAAATTTCTTAAAGCTAACAAGAAAATTGTTCGAAAAAGTGGAAACAAGAAGTTCAGCGTAGTTCGAAGTAAATGGTTGGGCGCATTAGTATATAGCGACTTAAATTTAAGGAAATCATCCCTATTTGGACATTTTTTCTTTGTAATTATTACCAAAATCTTTGGATAAAGAAAAAAAATTTAATTTTTAGTAATTTTAGATCCTTTAGCTTTTCTACTCTCTTTAACCCATTCGCTTTTATTTCTCTCCCATTAATCTGGGAAACCTAAAATTTTTTGTAAAATATGATCAACTTTATCACTCACCTGAATACCATGAGCGCCACCTTGTTGACTTATGTGCAACTGTTGCGTCTGTTTCATTTGCAGCGTTGTGGTGGTTGTCTGCTGCTGTTGCTGTGACTGTTGTTGTGGCATATTGGGATTGCCCTGTTGCGTTGTGGGTCCACTGCCGGGACCACCAACATTGGGTCCAGCATTGGGAACATTTTGAGTGTTGGCATTCGGAACGGCATTGCCCATATTCGGAGTATTTTGTTGGGAATTGGGACCTACACGTCCCGCATTTCCCGTTTGTGGCTGTTGTTGCGACTGTTGTTGTTGCTGCTGCTGCTGCTGCTGTTGGGCTGGCGACATATTTGGTGGCCCATTGGAGGGGCCTCCAGCATTGGGACCACCCACACCTACACCAGGACCACGTGGTGGCCCCTGCATAAAGTTTGGTCCCGCTGCACCTTGGTTGCCGGCGCCAGCACCACCGCCACCACCACCTGGTCCCATGGCCGAATTATAGGGCGAGTATTGTGGTTGTTGTGTGGGATTTTGTGTTTGAGATTGCTGTTGGCCGGGGCCATTGGGTTTGGGGAAATTGCCCACACCCCCCATGGGCCCGTTGGGTCCCATTTTGCCCATATTGGCTTGCGACATATGCTGCTGCTGCTGTTGTTGTTGCTGTTGCATTTGCTGCTGATGCTGAAGTCGTTTGAGATCGAATTCATTTTGTGAGGAATAGTAGAGCTCCTGTTTGATATCGAGGAAGGACTGTTGCACACTACCGCCGCCCATGGGACCACCGCCGGGGCCTCCTTGGTTCTTCTGTTGGAATTGCGGCGGTATATTCTGGTGTTGGGGATGTTGTTGCGGCCCATTGGGGCCTTGCATGAAATCATTGGGTCCCCCGAAGCCTCCCACATAGTCATTGTAGCGTCCATTGGGTCCACCGCCTGCTCCACCACCACCGCCACCCATCAATTGGTTCTGCTGGCCCTGGTGCATGGGCGGTCTGGGGAAATTCATGCCGCCCATGGCATTCTTATGCTGATGCTGTTCCGCCATTTGCTTAAGTGTTTGGGCGGCCAAGGATAATTCGGACATGGGTCCTGAATTGGGACCATTTTGGAACTGAGAACGCATTTTGTTCATACCTTGAGGATCGTTATTGGGACCACCCATGCCACCCATAGGACCACCCATGCCATTGCCACCTCCACCGCCGCCACCTCCCACCACATTGGGCCCGCCAGCATTGGGCCCTCCAAAGGCGGCACTAAACTGGGCCATGGCATTCTCCGGCTTCACATTCAAACTATCGATCAAAGCTTGCACATTGGGAGGCTCCACCTTAATGCCATCCTCTGTCTTGATGTCCATCAAAGGCTTCTCATCCAGGGCATCCAAAAAGCCCGGATTGAAATCCTGCAAGTCATTGATGAGATCCTTGAAGGTTTCATTGCCCTCGGCAGTATCGTCTGCCATGAACTCGGGAAAACCGGGGAAATTACTATTAGCCCCACCATCTTTGTCTAAGCCAGCCAGATCGGGGAAATCATGATCCCCGGGCTCGCGTTTACACTCCACCAAATTGCCTAGACCCACCATATTGGATTTTTGCTGTTGCTGCTGCTGTTGTTGCTGTTGCTGTTGATTCGGATTCATGTTATGGCCACCCATTATATTTGTGGCACTGTTTGGACCACCACCGCCACCGGGGACACCGCCGCCGCTACCACTGCCCATATGCATGCCGCCGCGATTGTTGGGATTGTTATTACCATTATGTTGTGGATCATTGCCAATGCCGCCGCTGCCACCGCCAGTGCCCTGGGGACCACCGCCGCCACCACTGCCTGGACCGGCGGCACCAGCTGGACCACCACCGCTCGCACTAACGCCTGGTTCACTTTTCACGGAGGTATTGGTCAGAGCTTTCACAGTGACATTGGTGCTTATCTGTTGGGGTTGTGAGTTGGCCGCCGAGGTGGTGAATTCAAGTTGTTGCACAATCTCCACAGAGAATTTTAGATTCTCTGAGCCATTGTTGTTGTTGTTATTGCTGTTATTGGAATTGTTGTTGTTATTATTATTATTGTTGTTGTTATTGGGCAACTTATGAGGCGGTTCAAAATTGTCGGCACCATTGTCGGCATCGTCAGCGGGTCTTTTTAAGAATTTTTGTTGCTGCAAGGCAAAAGAAAACGAGAGAAAAGGAAAAAATTAACAATAAACTAAAGCTTAGGAAATTTTTCTTAAAGACAAGTTTAAAAAACTTAACAGAAAAAATTATTACCCAAATATTCATTAAAATAGTTTTAACAGCTTAAGAGATTCACTGAGTTAGATGATAAACGTAGTCACTGAGTTCGAAGTTTATGTAGTCAGAGAGAGAGAGAGAGGGAGTTTTAGCAGAGCTTTACTGCTATGCTGGTTTTGATTAGCGTTGACTCTTTTTTTTTGGTACGTTAGTTAAGTATCAAGCCTTTTGCTCTCCTTAGCAATGATTCTCAAAAATGGCGATGATGCGTTTTTGTGTCTGGATTTGCTTTACAATTTTCGCAGATGTCTTCGCATTTGTGTTTTTAACAATTTTTGATTTCTGCACATTCTTTGTTGATGTTTAAAGTTTTTCATGGTTTTTTCTTTGTAGATTTCTCTTGGATTTTTGTTTTTTTATTTTTTTTTTATATATGGTAGGGTTTAAGTTAAATGTTCTTTGGTTTGTAGGTTTTTGGTTTAGGGTATCAATTTTTAGCTTTTAGAATCTTTTTCGAGAAAAAAGAAACGTTTGTTTGTGGTTATTTGCAGAAGGTTATGAGTTCATAGTTTTTGTAGTTGGTTGTTGGTCTAGGTGTTGTTAATGATCATGCACACCACTGTGGCACTGTTTTCCTTTATTTCACTTTGAGCCACTTTATATGCCCTTTCTCCACTATGCACTTTAATGACCAATCCAAAAGCAACTCCATTTAAGCCAATATTTGTTTACACTCTTAAGCTAATTTTCTGCTTATTTCAAGCTGTAATTTGTTTAATTTTTCCCTTAAAGCTTTGCTAATTTCCCCCAATTGATTTACCGAAATTTGATTTGCAATTTGGAATTTAAGATTTTCAAAAATTCCTTAAATGACAACATTCCCTATATAGGAAAAATCTGGCTGTGTGTGAGAGAGAGAGAGAGTATGTGTGTGTGTGTGTGAATGGCCATGTCAAAATACATCTGCAAAGATATGCTTAATTAGTCTTGCGGTTTATGATGGCAAGGACTTTATTGCAGCAACATTTCGCTTGTGGAGTGTGGCTTGAGAAGGTGAGAGTTATGGACTGGGATAATTATCAACATGAAGAGATAGAAAACCGCAAATGCAAAGTCCTTAATCAAATTAGTTGTATTAAGCTAAACAATTTAAAGCGATTTGCAAAAGGCTAAAGAGGCTAAATCATACTAAATGAAATAAATAAAAATAAACAAATATGGCGTGAAAAAAGGAGGGGAAGGGGTTTATTTTATCATCAATGAGGGGAGGGGATCTATTTAGGGTCTTAAAAAGATATGTTTTCAATGCTAAGAATTAATGTAATATAAAAAAAACTGCTGTTTAGACGCTCAACAACACTGCTGAAAGTGTTATACTGTTATACAAAGCAAATATAATTTCAAGTATATCTACTTAACTAAATTTAGTAAATATCGAGTTTATGCCACTTCTATTTTTAGTATAACAGTTTGCTCAAAGTGTTATACTGTTATACTGTCATAATAAAATTATATAAAAAAGTTTGCTTTCATCTTTCTTCAATAATATAGAGAATATACCAGTTTATTTGAACAATCAACAATTATGCTCAAACTGTTATACTGTTATATTACAACAAGAAGATATTTTTTTGGCATTTTCCTTTAAAACTTAGCTTAGCTTGGCTAAAAACGAAGTAATTACCACTTTTTTGGTTAGTATAACAGTATAACAAATTGCTCAGATTGTTATAATAACCACTTTTTTGGTTAGTATAACAAATTGCTAAGAGTATTATACTGTTTTACAAAAGTAAGAAAATACCTTTTCTGGTCTTTCTGTGAAAAGCATACCAGGTTGGCAAAATACCAGGTTTATTTGAACAATCAACAACTATGCTCAAACTGTTATACTGTTATATTACAACAAGAAGACATATTTTCTGGCATTTTCCTTTAAAACTTAGCTTAGCTTGGCTAAAAACCAAGTAATTACCACTTTTTTGGTTAGTATAACAAAATGCTCAGATTGTTCTAATAACCACGTTTTTGGTTAGTATAACAGTATAACAAATTGCTAATAGTGTTATACTGTTTTACTAAAGCAAGGAAATACGTTTTCTGGTCTTTTCTTCCAAAACCATACCAGGCAAGATATCAGGTAACTAAAACTTTGTTTAAACAAAAACTTTGTTCACAGTGTTATACTGTTATACTAAAAGAAGCTAATATCAGCCCAGCGGGACAAGAGCCAAACCTGTCACGGGATAGGTCCTCTGGTGATAGGGACCGGTCCCAGATCTTGTCCTCTTACATAGAAAAAACCGATCACTTTTATAAATGGTTGTTGCTCGAGGTGACGAATTGCCACCAATTCAACCCCGTAGGATAGGTCCTGGGACAGTTCGAAAAGGTTGAGCATACTTTCCAAGTATTTTTAAGGCAGATAACATTAGTTAGCAAATATGTTTAACGAATAAGCAATAATTAAACGAATAATAAAGAAACATAAGTTATGACAATTGAAACTTTTCATTCCCATTAGGATATGTCCTGTGACAGGTAACTAATTCTCCACCAATTCCACTTTTAGTACAACAGTATAATAATCTGCCAAAGTGTTATACTGTTATACAGTCGCAATAAAATAAGCAAATATGTGTTCTAAAATTTATCTCGCAAAACATAGAGAATATAACAGTTTGTTGGTCAATATTTATGCTCAAACTGTTATACTGTTATATTACACCAAGAAAACATATTTTGTAGGATTTTCATCTAAAACTTAGGGTATCTACGTAATTAGGTAATCTGCTGAAAGTGTTATGCTGTTATACAAGTCAAAAAAGTTTTCTGGTATTTTCTTCTTCTATACTTTATATACTGTTATACAGCAGTAAAAATGTACTGTTATACAGTCGTAAAAAACAAGCAAATAAGTTTTCTAAAATTTTTCCCGAAAAACTTTAGGAATATACCAGTTGGTTTGTACATGTTTTCTTGTTGAAATATTACAGTATAACAGTTTGAGCATAGTTGTTAATTTTTCCAACATCGGTTTACTAAAGTAAGAACATACGTTTTCTGGTTGTTGTTGTAGCCACATTTTTATGTTGAGGCAACAACAACAACAAGAAAACGTATGTTCTTACTTTAGAAAAATATGTTTGAAAAATCAACAACTATGCTCAAACTGTTATACTGTAATATTTCAACAAGAAAACATATTTACTGATATTTTCCTCTAAAAATTAGCTTACTTTGGCTTAGTTCCGAGCAAATATCACTTTTTTTGGTTAGTATAACAGTATAACAATTTTCTCAGAGTGTTATACTCTTTAACTAAATTAAGAACATACGTTTTCTGGCCCATTCTGGCAAAAGATAACTAAAACTTTGTTTAAACAACAACTTTGTTGCAATGTGTTATACTGTTATACTTAAATAAGCCAAAACCAGGAAACTACAACCTTGTTTAAGGATCAACTTTACTCAAATGCAAAAAATAAGCAAACATGTTTTCTATGATTTCCCCTAAAACTATGTATGTGTGTCTAAAAATATTTAGTATATAACATACCACTTTGTTTGAACCACCCACAAATGGGCTCAAACTGTTATACTGTTATCTAAATAATCAACTACGTTTTCTTAAATTTTTCTTTGAAACTATAGTGTTTGGCTATACACCGAAAAAAATCATTTTGTTTGCTCCATAAAACAGTATAACACTCTGCTCAAAGTGTTATACTGTCGTACTAAATTGATTCAAAACTCTTTTTTCTAGCCTTTTCTCTCCTAAACTTAATGTTTTGCAGTAAAGCAAGTCATTTCCAACTTGTTTACACTCTCATAAACTAAAAGTTTGAGTTTTAAAAGTGTTATACTGTTATATTAAACTGATAAAAAATATGTTATACTGTTAAAAATATTGCGTGAGGTGTTTCGTTATGACTTCCAACAACTGTGCTAAGTATGGCGCAAATCTGTTCATAATCTGATGCAGTTGTCATATAAACCGATCTGGGATCTTGATTTCTTGAGCCTCTAGAAGGCGCAATTCTTATCCGATTTGACTGAAATTTTGCGTGAGGTGTTTCGTTATGACTTCCAACAACTGTGCTAAGTATGGCGCAAATCGGTATATAACCTGATATAGCTGCCATATAAACCGATCTGGGATCTTGACTTCTTGAGCCTCTAGAGGGCGCAGTTATTATCCAATTTGGCTGAAATTTTGTACAACGGCCTCTCCCATGACCTTCAACATACATGTGATATATGGTCTGAATCGATCTATAGCTTGACACAGCTCCCATATAAACCGATCTTTCGAGTTTGCTACTTGAGCCCCTACAAAGCACAATTCTTATCCGAATGGAATGTAATATTACCCAATGACTTCTACAATGTTAAGCATTCAATTCATTTTTGGTCCAAATGGGATTATAACTTGATATTGCTTCAATAGCATGACAGTTCTTTTTCATTATACTTTGTTTGCCTAAAAAGAGATACTGCGCAAATAACTCGGCAAATGCTATCCATGGTGGAGGGTAAATAAGATTCGGCCCGACCGAATTTAGCACGCTCTTATATCCAAATCTGAACCGATTTTTTCCAACTGCAATAGACTTCATCTGTAGGCCGAAAAACATGCCTGTACCAAATTTTAAGACGATCGAACGAAAAGTGTACACAAATTAACATGGACAGACAGACAGACGGACGGACATAGCTTAATCGAATCAAAAAGTGATTCTGATACCACAATAGTGAAGTAGGGTATACAAATTCAGTATTTTCATAAGAGGCCCAAACTTTACATTTTCTGAAAATTTCGTCAAAATCGGTTCAGACGGTTCTATATAAAGATATAACACTTGGGGATGGGCTATTTTAGGAGCTAAAATTGTTGTCTCTCAAAAATTTTCCTTAAAAAATAGCCCATTTGCCTTGCCCATTTCTTCAATTTAAAACATACAATTTGCAAAGAGTTCTTCTAGCTAACAATCTGTATATACAGTTTCATGCCAACCCAAATAGACCATTAGCAAATTATTTCAGCAAATAAATTTGGGGGAAAATAAAACAACCAACCAACCACACAAAGGCAACAATAACAGCAGCAAAAATGGCAATAAACAAAGCGTAACAAAATATGAACACCCAAAATAATTGAAAATGGCTACAACCACAACCCGTGGGACCATCGCTCGTTCGGACAATCGATATAATTAGGCAAAAATCCATGTATACGGCACTGGGGTATGGAAACAAACAAATAGACAGACGGACAGACGGAGAGAAATGAAAAAATGTTTAAGTGATTCCTAAACGAATCGGCACATTGTCTATTTGCCGCCAGTCAATCCAAATGGAAAAAATGCATAAATATTAATTATTATCTCCGAGGAATAGCCTTAAAAGTGTATAACAAAGTATCTATGCTAGGTATTCTTAGCAGAGATAGCCAGGCAGTTGGTAAAATTTAGAAAAACAGATGCTGCCACAACATATTGCCAGAGCGATTTAGTATTTTGAAATTGGAAAATTTCAGATAAGAACAAAAAAAGGAAATGGTAATAAGCCATAAGCTGTAAACAGCAAAAATAATCAAAAAGAATTAGTGGAATTTTACTTGAAATTTAGACAATAATTAATACGAAGCTTTAAATTAAGACAATAATAATTACAAAAAAAATAAATTTCTGATATATTTTTGCCTTCGAAAAAAAAAAAATGTTAAATTTGTCTTTATTTTATATTATGCTATATGATGTTGTGGTCTGGTGGACGGCGTTTCAAAAGTCCTCTTACTGTTCAATACTCAACCGGATTCAAAGGATTTTGGCATTTTGGAGAGGTCAGGAAGGCAACTCTTGCCCTATATACCTGCAAGAGAGCCATTGGCAAAAGTTGGGGGTTTAGACCGCGTGTAATGCATTGGGTATATACTGCAGTTGTCAGACGTATAATGCTATATGGTGTTGTGGTCTGGTGGACGGCGTTTCAAAAGTCCACCTACTGTTCAATACTCAACCTAATCCAAAGGATTTTGGCATTTTGGAGAGGTCAGGAGGGCAACTTTTGCCCTATACACCTGCAAGGGAGCCATTGGCAAACGCGTAAGACCGCATGTCATGCATTGGGTATATACTGCAGTTGTCAGACCTATAATGATATATGGTGTTGTGGTCTGGTGGACAGCGTTTCAAAAGTCCACCTACTGTTCAATACACAACCGGATCCAAAGGATTTTGGCATTTTGGAAAGGGCAAGAAAAGCAACTCTTGTCCAATACACCTGAAGAGAGCGATTAGCAAAAGTTGGGGTTTAGGCCGCGTGTAATGCATTGGGGGAGTATATACCCCTATAATGCTATATGGTGTTGTGGTCTGGTGGACGGCGTTTCAAAAGTCCACCTACTGTTCAATACTCAACCGGATTCAAAGGATTTTGGTATTTTGGAAAGGGCAAGAAAGGCAACTCTTGCCCTATACACCTGCAAGAGAGCCATTGGCAAAAGTTGGAAGGTTAAGACCGTGTTTCATGCTTTGGGTATATACTGCAGTTGTCAGACCTATAACGCTATATGGTGTTGTGGTCTGGTGGACGGCGCTTCAAAAGTCCACCTACTGCTTAATACTTAACCGGATACAAAGGATTTTGGAGAGGTCAGGAAGGCAACTCTTGCCCTATAAACCTGCAAGAGAGCCATTGGCAAATGTAGGGGGTTAAGACCGCGTGAAATGCATTGGGTATATACTGCGGTTGGTAGACCAACTATATATATATACTGCAGGAGATATGGTGTTGTGGTCTGGTGGACGGCGTTTCAAAAGTCCACCTACTGTTCAATACTCAACCTGATCCAAAGGATTTTGGCATTTTTGAGAGGTCAGGAAGGCAACTCTTGCCCTATACACCTGCAAGAGAGCCATTGGCAAAAGTTGGGAGGTTTAGACCGCGTGTCATGCATTGGGTATATTCTGCAGTTGTCAGACCTATAATGCTATATGGTGTTGTGGTCTGGTGGACGGAGTTTCAAAAGTCCACCTACTGTTCAATACTTAACCGCATCCAAAGGATTTTAGAATTTTGGAAAGGGAAAGAAAGGCCCCATATATACTTGATCGTCATGACATTTTAAGTCGATCTAGCCATGTCCTTCCGTCTGTCTCTCAAAAGCACGCATACTTTCGAAGGATTAAAGGAAGAGGTTTCAAATTTTGAACAAATACTAATGTGTAGATCGGTTGGGATTGTAAATAGGCCAAATCGGTCCATGTTTGGACATATGTGCCATATAAATCGATCTTGGGTCTTGACTTCTTGAGTCTCTAAAGGGCGCAAATCAAAATCTGAATCATATCGGTTCAGATTTAGATATAGCTCCCATATAAACTGATCTCCCGATTTGAGTTCTTGTGCCCTTACAAGCAGCAATTTTTGTACGATTTGACTGAAATTTTGCACGTGGTGTTTCGGTATCGCTTCCAACAACTGTGCTTAGTATGGCGCAACCATTGGCAAAAGTTGGAAGGTTTAGACCGGGTTTCATGCTTTGGGTATATACTGCAGTTGTCAGACCTACAATGCTATATGGTGTTGCGGTCTGGTGGACGGCGCTTCAAAAGTCCACCCACGGCTCAATACTTAACCGGATTATAAAGGATGGTTTGTTTGTGAATCACAGCCGCACTGAGGACGACACCATCTGATGCACTGAATTCAGTGCTACATCTAATGCCTCTGGACATTGTGACTACCCAAATTGTAGCGACAACTGCCGTGAGCTTAAGGGAGCTTTCTCATTGGTCATGTGGCAGCTACGGATACTGTGCTATCCTTGATACAATATCCAAAGTTCCAGGCAGTGTGGATTGCACCCTATCTGAGCCACATTTTGATTAAAGGTACTTTACCACTATTCCCGATAGAACCGATTGGAACTACGATATCCCTGGTAACAGTCTCTAAAGTCTTGCTCAGGTTCCTGATAGAACCGATTGGAATTACGATATCCCTGGTAACAGTCTCTATAGTCTCCCTCAGGTGGACTTTGGGGTGTACTCTAAAAATCATAACGAAGAGGTTACCCGACCACTGCAGTGTATACCAAGCAGAGATCCTTGCAATTAAGGAAGTGGTGGAATGCCTCAGATATAATGTCATTACAACGATTGGCATAAATATCTTCTCAGACAGCCAGGCAGCCATTAAATCTCTGGGGAACCTATTTCTGAACACAAAAACCGCTCTCGACAGTCGCAGATCTCTCAACGAGATTCAGTCATTCAAAATTCACCTGTTCTGGGTGCCGGGTGACAGAGATATCCCAGGGAATTGTAAAGCGGATAAGCTTGCGAGACTAGGAACTACCCTACACATTCCAGGGATACTGGAATCTGTGGATATGCCTCTGGTGACATGTTAGCTAAGTTTTCAGGACCAGGCCCGAAGGACAACGAATGATAGATGGTCACAAAGAGGGGACTGTGAGCATTCCAAAACTATGTGGCCTAATCTAGACTTGACGTTTACTGCTTTGCTGTCATCGGCTAGAACAGACGTCTCTGTCATTGTGTCCGTTATGACAGGTCACTGTCTAATCGGAAAACATGCTGACAGACTGAAGGTTGCCAGCAACGACTTTTGCAGAAGCTGTGAGGACATCAAACAAGAAGAGACTATAAAACACCTTCTGTGTGAGTGTGCCACACTAGCAGTTAGAACGAGTTCCACTTTAGGTTCTCATTTCTTTGAGAACCTGTCTGATTATTGGGCTTTTTAAAGCGATCTGGTTGGTTCAACGGTAGGAGCTAGAAGGCATGTTTCTTCTTCTGTTCCTGTAGTATCACAATGGACGAAGACGTCTAAGTGAGTCTGATGGCAGACCGCCACTTAAACCTAAACTAACCTTTTAGAAAGAGTAGGTGTTGATTTGTCCTACTCGGGTCTCTTTCAGGATTTGGTGCAGTGTGAATATCTGGTCTAGGATGGATTTACCAGGTTAAAAGCCGCATTTATATATCCCAATTACCCCATTGACTTTGGGTTTTATCTTTCACACAGTACGCTCGAGAGTATATTGTATGCGGTGGTGTGGAGACTTGTTTCCTTTTCTGTGTACGGGACATATTGGGTTGCCCAAAAAGTAATTGCGGATTTTTTAAAAGAAATTAAAGGAATTTTTATAAAGCTTAGAATGAACTTTAATCAAATATACTTTTTTACACTTTTTTCTAAAGCAAGCTTAAAGTAACAGCTGATAACTGACAGAAGAAAGAATGCAATTACAGAGCCACAAGCTGTGAAAAAATTTGTCAACGCCGACTATATGAAAAATCCGCAATTACTTTTTGGGCAACCCAATAGTATGCTGAGGTTCCAATCATCGGGTATGCGTTCTTCTAGCCGGATTGCGAAGACAAGCTGATGCATATGCCCTATCAGCGTGTCGCCAACGGTCTTAAATAGTTCAGCGGGTAAACCGTCGGCTCCTGCTGCCTTGTTGTTCTTCAGTCGGGTCACTGCTACTTAGACCTCATTCTGACTAGGCGGTAAACATTCTACACCATTCAATATATTTTGGAAAGATTTTTAAAATTTTTTTTCAGAAAAATTTTCTAACCATTTTTTTTAATATTGAAGAAATTTTCGCTTCAGTCAAAGAAAAAAATTTTACTAAAATGTTGTCTTTTAAGGTTCATCTTTTAGTCTCTTTTTAACTACTGTATCTTAAGTATATGGTGGCAAATGTGCTTTTTTAAAAATTCCACTGTGTAAGCTTTGGCAAAACTCTAGAACATCTCACCAACTAACCAACCAATGTGAACGCCTGAGGAATAAACACAAAATTCTTGCTTTTATTACCAATGGAGTCGTAAAAAGTTAAATTACTTTTAATTTTTCCTCTCTTCCTCTTTTGTGTGAGGGAAGATAAAATAGAGGATGAGACACCAGGCAGCAAACAAGTAATCATATAGTGTTTGTAGATCTAAGACTCAGATGTATTAAGGTGGCTCTCCAATAATGAGCTCCAAACAAGACATGGAAATTAAAGAAAGGAGGTGACCAAAAGGATTTTTTGAAAGCTTAGCTGGCGTCCACAGGTTGCAGATGGTGAAAAACTCTGTTTTAATGCGGAGTAGCTGCAAATGCGGGCAGTCAGCGATTTTCGAGAGGAGAGTCTCAGGAGGCCACCATAGCGCAGAGGTTAGCATGCCCGCCTATGACGCTGAACGTCTGGGTTCAAATCCTGGCGAGACCATCAGAAAACATTTTCAGCGGTGGCTTTCCCCTCATAATGCTGGCAACATTTGTGAGGTAATATGCCATGTAAAACTTCTCTCCGAAGAGGTGTCGCACTGCGGCATGCCGTTCGGACTCGGCTATAAAAAGGAGGCCCCTTATCATTGAGCTTAAACTTGAATCGGACTGCACTCATTGCTAGGTGAGAAGTTTGCCCCTGTTCCTTAGTGGAATGTTCATGGGCAAAATTTGCAATTTGCAATTTGAGTCTCAGTGAGCAGTCAGGTGGTACTGGCTCTTCATTAAATACTGAGTCCCAATGATACTCGAGTTGGCAAGGCAAGTTATTGGCGCCTTAAAATATCCTATGGCCAAAATCAGCGTCTGTAAGCTGGTTAGGGGCGGCTGGAGGCGAGCATCGGATGTTGGAGCAAGCGGCTCGCCACAAGATCCATGCGATTGGGGCGCTGGGTCAGTAACACGCCCCCGGAAAACTATGAGAACTACTATGAGAAACAAAGGAATAGTAAAAACGGACCCCCCCAACGTTGAAGACCCAGGCAAACGAAAAAAGGACAATGATTTGCGAATCTGCACCTGGAATGTCCGCACTCTCTATGGAGAAGGTGCAGTATGCGCGCTGGCGGATGTATTAGAGAAGTACAAGGCAGATATTACCGCCTTACCGGAAGTTTGATGGACTGGGAATGGCGTCACTACAACACCAAACGGTGACGAACTATGGTTGCCCAAAAAGTAATTGCGGATTTTTTAAAAGAAAGTAAACGCATTTTTAATAAAACTTAGAATGAACTTTAATCAAATATACTTTTTTTACACTTTTTTTCTAAAGCAAACTAAAAGTAACAGCTGATAACTGACAGAAGAAAGAATGCAATTACAGAGTAACAAGCTGTGAAAAAATTTGTCAACGCCGACTATATGAAAAATCCGCAATTACTTTTTGGGCAACCACCAAAGGTTCCATACCAAAGGTTCCATAATACGAGGCACGAATTTGGCTGTGGATTTATGGTTAGTCGGAGACTGAAACACCTGGTCTGAAGCTTAAATCCGGTGGATGAGAGGCTATCCACAATCCGCATAAAAGCCAAATTCTTCAACATTAGCCTTATTTGTGCCCATGCCACGATGGAAGACAAGGACGAGCAGACCAAGGATATTTTCTACGAGCGTCGCCATGATATTAAAATCGTTCTGGGAGATTTTAATGCGATGACAGGGAAGGAAGACAACTTTTTATCCTCCACGAAATAACCTCCAGTAATGGCTTGAGGCTGCTAGATTTCGTTGCGTCAAAAAACAAGGCAGGATATCTGGCAACTGCTACAGATAGCGTGCTGAGAAAGTGGAAAGAACATTTTACCCAGCTGCTAGTATCCCACGATGGCGGCGAAGAAGATAGCGCAGAACAAATCTCTGATGATGGTACAGAATGTTGATCTCCTAGTCAGAATGAGGTCTATATAGCAAACGACCCTACTGAAGAACAACAAGGCAGCAGGAGCCGAAGGGTTACCCGCTGACTATTTAAGATAGCAGGTGACACCTTGACAAAGCGTATGTATGAGCACGTTTGCGTAATTTGGCTAGAGGAACGCATACCCGATGATTGGAGCTGATTGATAGTCAGAATGAGGTCTATATAGCAAACGACCCTACTGAAGAACAACAAGGCAGCAGGAGCCGATGGATTACCCGCCAAACTATTAAAGATAGCAGGTGACACCTTGACAAAGCGTATGTATGAACACGTTTGCGTAATTTTGCTAGAGGAACGCATACCCGATGATTGGGAACCTCTGCTTTCTAAGTCCCATACACAAGAAAGGGGACAAGATCGAATGTGCCATCTACAGAGGAATAGGTCTCCTTCTCATCGCATGCAAGACACTCTTGAAAGATAAAAACCTTAAGTGAATGAGATAATTGGGCCCGCATTGTCTTTTGGCCAGGTAAATCTACCATAGACTAAACATCGAAAACATTGATGTGGACAAACTCCCTCATGCACACTTGAAGAACTCCAACTCACTGCACGTAGCCTTTATAGCGGAATGGCCCCCGGCCCCAACGGAGTTCCAATAGATGCCATAAAGATAATCGCCGAGAAAGGACCAGAGATGCTTCTAAACATCTACTCGAATGTCAGATGTCTTACAGAAGAAATATTCCCAGATGCATGGAAACGACAAAGGCTTGTTTTGATCAGTAAGGGGGAAGATGGTCCAGAATCGCTATGGACGGGCCACTGCATATGCTGGACATACCAGGTAAACTATTGGAGCGTTAAATAGAGCCTAGACTAGCGGAGGGAATCGCCGCAGGAAGAGGACTATCGAGACGGCAACATGGCTTCCCCCAGGTAACAACGAAAACATTGAAATGGACACACTCCCTCAGTCACAAAACGGTCAGAGAAGCTTTTAAACATCTACTCGTACATCAGATGTCTGTCAGAAGGAATATTCCCAGATGCATGGAAACAACAAAGACTGGCTTTGATTAGCATTTAATAGACCCTAGACTAGCGGAGGGAATCGCTGCAGGAAGAGGACTATCGAGCCGGCAACATGGCTTCCCTCCAGGTAACAACGAAAACATTGAAGTGGACACACTCCCTCAGTCATACTTGAAGAACTCAAAATCGTTGCACGTAGGAGTTCCAGTAGAAAGCTTGAAGATAATCGCCGAAAAACGGTCAGAGAAGCTTTTAAACATCTACTCGTACATCAGATGTCTGTCAGAAGGAATATTCCCAGATGCATGGAAACAACAAAGACTGGCTTTGATTACCAAGGGGAAATGTGGTCCAGAATCGTCATCGTCTTACAGGCCACTGTGTATGCTGGACATGGCAGGCAAGCTATTGGAGCGTTTAATAGACTCTAGACTAGCGAAGGGAATCGCTGCAGGAAGAGGACTATCGAGACGGCAACATGGCTTCCGCCCAGGCAATTCAACAAAACGGCCCTAAAGGACCTATTTGAGGTTGTGGAAGCAGACCAACGGCTGAACCTTCGTAGCAAACTCATCATCCTGTTGCCAATGCTGGACGTCAAGAACGCCTTTAACAGCCTAAGGTGGGCGGACATATTGCGGGCCATGACGATGAACTTTATAGTGCCGGAGTATCTGATGAGGGTTGTGAGAAGCTATCTGAGAAAACGGGTTCTCTTTTACACAGCCAATGAGGATGTGAGGAGTTTTGAAGTAACATCGCGCGCTGCATAGGCTTCTATACCTGGGATCGAAATATGGAACGTCAGGTACGACGGAATACTGAGAATGATGGCAGTAAACACATTCTGGTAAACAGACGATATTTGTCATGGAAGCTAAAAATACGGACGAGGCGCAACGAAGACGACAGCAGGTCATGATCAGAACTAGACATTTGTGTCACGGGCTACAGTTGACAATGCACAAGTTTGAGCTACTTCTGCTCATGATGAAACACATCCTCAGAGATAGATTGATATATGGATCGAGGACGTCGTTTTATCCACTAACAGGCACGTGAAATAACAAGGGGATCGAATCGACACCAAATTGACGTTTACAGGGACGCAGTATGGGACAACAAAAGTGGCGAAGATTACGGCCCAATTGGGGCGATTAATGGCGAACATGGCAGGACCTCTTCCGACCACTGCAAGCTAATGATGGAGGCCTGCAATTGTATTCTTTTATATGGAAGCGAAATTCGGACGTGACTGCCGGGCGCGACTGCCGGGCGCGATTGCCGGGCGCGACTGCCGGGCGCGACTGCCAGGCGCGACTGCCAGGCGCGACTGCCAGGCCCGACTGCCGGGAGCGACTGCCGGGAGCGACTGCCGGGAGCGACTGCCGGGAGCGACTGCCGGGAGCGACTGCCGGGAGCGACTGCCGGGAGCGACTGCCGGGAGCGACTGCCGGGAGCGACTGCCGGGAGCGACTGCCGGGAGCGACTGCCGGGCGCGACTGCCGGGCGCGACTGCCGGGCGCGACTGCCAGGCGCGACTGCCGGGCGCGACTGCCGGGCGCGACTGCCGGGCGCGACTGCCGGGCGCGACTGCCGGGTGCGACTGCCAGGCCCGACTGCCGGGAGCGACTGCCGGGAGCGACTGCCGGGCGCGACTGCCGTGCACGACTGCCAGGCGCGACTGCCCGGCGCGACTAGAAGAGCAGGTCGGTGAAATAGGAGTGGAAAACCTAACAACTATGCAGCAGAGAGGATAGCTGGAGAGCTGTGACAACTTTTGTCGAAGAGATACCCAGTTCAAAGAAAAAGAGACCTGGACGCGACCTCAATGATATAACAACTGCTATATGGAGAGGGCACCTGGACGTAGGTACACTGAGATGTGTGGCTTAGATGCCACAAGGGGATCCATCTCGAAGTAATGCGATAGCGGTGCCGAGGTATGTTACATATCCCGAGATGAAAGGGGGTCTTAGCCGGTAGAGGCCGAGCCCGGCATACGGCAAGAGGCGACGCACAGTGGGATAGAAACTAGGACTGCGATAGAGAAAAATATGCCATTTCAGAACGGAAAGAGATAACTCTTTGAAATTGGAAATGGTTAAAGCTGAGGGGTTATCGAAATCAGAGCCCTGAGAAGTCTGGGCGTCTCTTGACAAGCCCCTAAAATTGATCACCTCGGCATTTCGAAAAAATTTTCGGGCTGCCAAAACTTCATTTAGATAAAGTTCCCATATATATCTCCCGATTTTTGCTTTCAGAGCTTTTGCAAGTGCATTTAACAACCTTTTCTCTCACAATGTCTTCTACCACTTTCGCAATATGTAGGGATTTTGGTCGAAATTTCTTCATTTCAAATGTAAGAAAATTTTAATTTTGACGTGACCAGAGTCGAGTTTTTGAGGGCGGATTCGAGATCGGAGTAGGACTCTTGAGTCGGTGTCAAAGTTTGGTTCGGAGTTGAGCACGCTTGTCCCGACTCTGGTTTAATACTTCGACTCCGGCTAGACTCCGCGGCCCTGGACGTGACCTGCCTACCCAATGGGGGGTAGGGTATCAAAAGGTCGGCTTTGCTCGACCTTAGACCGTCTTTAATTGTTAATTCAAAGTTTGCTTTAATAGAAACCCCATTTATACTCATCTCTATACAAAAAGATTTGACTAATGCTAATTGTATAACAGTCAAAGCCATTATTCAAAAAGTGTTATACATGTATAACAGTTTAAAATGTCTAATAAAACTTGGGATTTTCAAAATTCCACAAAATGAAAAAAGAAATGCTGACAAATAAAAAGACCATAAAACTATAGAACACCCATCCCTAGTAAGGTAAGTGTATTGAAGGAATATCTTTACAGACTATTTTAAATAGATACAAACATTTTTTTTATAGGTCTCTATACCATAAAAGTTAAATCTGGTAATTTCAATTCGTTGCCTATTTGATAGTCTTTGCTTCATTTTGCCAACATTGTTCAAACATTTTCAATAAAAAATGATGGTGATAGCCCCCATGACTATGACATTGTCAATGAGGGAGATATGCTATGACTACCACTGCATAGCCAGTGCATAGAATAAAATGAACTTTTGTTGCCACTACAAGGATAAAATAAAGGTCCTAGAGGAAAACTATAATAGGAACAATATGCCATAAGGAGATGAGAAAAAGAATTTTCCTTGAAATTAATGCAATTCATTGAACAATGGCGAATGGATGGTGTATGGATGGCATTGGCTTTTATTTAAGATTCAAGGGCATAGTTAGAAGAATGTATAGTAAACCTTTTTAAATGAGTGTGAATGATTAAAAATTTCCTTATAATGTCCATCTTGGGATGAGGAGTAAATTTCTTTCACCATTTCGTGGGTAACACCTCGAAATATAAACCTGCAACCTTTAAAAGTCGAAGACATCAAAAGGCAATCTAGTCATGTAGGTACGACCGTTTGGAGAAATTATGATAACGTAGGATTATTTCGGTAAATACATTGTCAGCGTGGCTCAGAGGTTTTAAAACACATAATTATGACTGCAATTCTATAGCTTTTACATGATTTTTTGGTCGGCCCATGTATGAGGCATTCTTCCAAAAATAGCCACTTTAAAAAAAAAGTGCTCACATTTTCTTGGCAACTATGTCTGTATGGGAGCTATATCCAAATCTGAACCGATTTCTATGAAATTTACAAGCAATATGGGGAGTCATAAGAGAATCTCTCGTGCAAAATTTCGTGAGAATCGCTCAAGAAATGACCAAATTATTGACGTATTAGACCAAATCGGGCAAAAATTATATATGGGACCAATATCCAAATCTGGACCGATTTCTATGATATTCACAAGTAACATCGGGAGTAATAAGAGAATCCTGCGAGCAAAATTTCGCGAGCATCGGTTGATAAATGACCAAATTATTGACGTATTGGTCCAAATCGGGCGATACATATATCAGGGAGCTATATCCAAATCTAAACCAACTTCTATGAAATTCACAAATAGTGTCGGAAGTAATAAGAGAATCCCTTGTGCAAAATTTCTAGAGAATCGGTTAAGAATTGACCGAATTATCGCCGTATTAGTCCAAATCAGGCAATACACATATATGGGAGCTATATCCAAATCTGAACCGATTTCTATGAAATCCACCAGTTATGTGGGGAGTCATAAGAGAATCCTTCGTCCAAAATTTCGATAAAATCGGTTAATAAATGTCCAAATTATTAACGTATTAGTCCAAATCGGGCGATAAATATATATGGGAGCTATATCCAAATCTAAACAGACTTCTATGAAATTCAAAAGTAGTGTCGTGAGTAATAAGAGAATCCCTTGTGCAAAATTTCTAGAGAATCGGTTAAGAATTGACCGAATTATCGCCGTATTAGTCCAAATCGGGCAATACACATATATGGGAGCTATATCCAAATCTGAACCGATTTCTATGAAATTCGCAAGTAGTGTCGGAAGTAATAAGAGAATCCCTCGTGCAAAATTTCGAGAGAATCGGTTTAGAAATGACTTAAAGGTTGACGTTTTAGTCCAAATCGGGCGATACATATATGAGGGAACTATACCTAAATTTGAACCGATTTTTATGAAATCCATCAGTTATGTGGGGAGTCATAAGAGAAACGTGCGTGCCAAATTTCGAAAGAATCGGTTAAGAAATTACCAAATTATTGATGTATTAGTCCAAATCGGCCGAAATATATATATGGGAGCTATATCCAAATCTGAACCGATTTCAATTAAAATCACAAGTAATGTCGGGAGTAATAAGATAATCCTTCGTGCAAAAGGAACATCGGTTGATAAATGACGAAATTATTGAAGTATTAGTCCAAATCGGGCGATACATATATATGAGGGAACTATACCTAAATTTGAACGGATTTTTATGAAATCCATCAGTTATGTGGGGAGTCATAAGCGAAACGTGCGTGCCAAATTTCGAAAGAATCGGTTAATAAATGACCAAATTATTGATATATTAGTCCAAATCGGGCGAAACATATATATGGGAGCTATATCCAAATCTGAACCGATTTCAGTGAAACTCACAAGTAATGTCGAGAGTAATAAGGGAATCCTTCGTGCAAAATTTCGCGAGAATCGGTTAAGAAATTACCAAATTATTGACGTATTAGTCCAAATCGGGCGATACATATATATGGGAGCTATACCCAAATGTGAACCGATTTCTATGAAATCCACCAGTTATGTGTAGAGTCATAAGAGAAATGTGCGTGCCAAATTTCGAAAGAATCGGTTAATAAATGACCAAATTATTGATGTATTAGTCCAAATCGGGCAATACATATATAGGAAGCTATATCCAAATCTGAACCGATTTCTATGAAATTCATAAGTAATGTTGGGAGTAATAAGATAATCCTTCGTGCAAAATTTCAGGAACATCGGTTGATAAATGACGAAATTATTGAAGTATTAGTCCAAATCGGGCGATACATATATGAGGGAACTATACCTAAATTTGAACCGATTTTTATGAAATCCATCAGTTATGTGGGGAGTCATTAGCGAAACGTGCGTGCCAAATTTCGAAAGAATCTGTTAATAAATGACCAAATTATTGATGTATTAGTCCAAATCGGGCAATACATATATAGGGAAGCTATATCCAAATCTGAACCGATTTCTATTAAATTCGTAAGTAATGTCGGGAGTAATAAGAGAATCCTTCGTGCAAAATTTCGCGAGAATCGGTTAATAAATGACCAAATTATTGACGTATAAGTCCAAATCGGGCGATACATATATGAGGGAGCTATACCTAAATTTGAACCGATTTCTATGAAATCCGCCAGTTTTGTGGGGAGTCATAAGAGAAACGTGCGTGCCAAATTTTCGAGAGAATCGATTAAGAAATGACCAAATTATTGATGTATTAGTCCAAATCGGGCAATACATATATATGGGAGCTATATCCAAATCTGAACCGATTTCTATGAAATTCTCAAGTTATGTGGGGATTTGTGAGAAAATCCCTCGCGAAAAATTTCGTGAGAATCGTTAGACAAATGACGATGTTATTACTAACGGATGTACATTGAGAGAGTTGGGGTGACCAGATTAATAAATTTGTATCTCTTCCAAATATGGCTGTTCCAAAATGTGCTTTATAGGGTAGAAAGGTTACGAAATAAGGAACCTTGTGAGGCATAAGTAAAAACATCGAAGAAGGCATAAAGGGTTAAAAATTTGAAAAAAAAAAATTTCATGAAAAAAATTTCGATTCAGAGAAATGAAAAAATCTTTTTTAAAAATTTTTAATATTTACGAAAATTTGCACAAAAACTTAATTCTTTAGGCGTTATTAAATCCTTTCATTTGTTTTTAAGTTATAGTGTTTTGAACATTTTTCTGCTATAAAGTATGAATCCTGACAGGGTGGCAACCCTGTATCACGTGGACCTAAATTCATACTCTTTCTTTTAGCTTTTACATTATGTACAGAAATGTATTTAGTTGCAAAAAATTAGCATTTTTATACCCTCCGCCATAGAATGGGGGAATACTTATTTCGTCATTTTGTTTGTTACACATCGAAATATGTATCCAAATTTCGTCCACCTCGAAATATATATGAAAATTTCGTCCAAATTGTCTGTCCGTCCGTCCGTCTGTCTGTCAAACTCACGCTAACTTTCGAAGGAGTAAAGTTAAACGCTTGAAATTTTGCACAAATACCTTTTATTAGCATAGGTCGATTGGAATTATAAATAGGCCAAATCGGTCTATGTTTTGATATAGCTGCCATATAAACCCATCTTGGGTCTTGACTTTGTGAGCCTCTAGAGGGCGCCATTCTCAACCGATTTGGCAGTAATTTTGTACGTGGTGTTTTGTTTAAGAATTACTTCACTCCTTCTGATCTTCCTAACATTTACACCACTTTCATAGGGCCGAAAATGGAGTACAATTCACAAGTATGGGCTGGAGCTTCAAAATGGACCGTGTACAGAGGAGAGCGATGGCGTTGATTGGGGACAGTGTAGTGGGTATCCAATTCTATTGCCTCCCTTCATCATCGTCGCAATGTGATTTGTTTGGCGCTGTTCTATCGGTACTGTGTGTGTCGTCTGCTATTAGTATTCTTATTCCTGCTGTAAGGATGTATGTCAGGGATACGCGACATTCCAGGAACTCACACCCCCAGGAACTCACATCCATTTGGCCAGCGGACCGCACAATGCATTTTAGAAAGAATTCTTATTCCGCCCGCAACGTTCGTATGTGGAAACGACTTCCGGCTAGCGTTTTTCCCACCCACTTTGACATCCAAAGATTTAAGACAAATATCAATAAGCACTACTTAGGGGTGATGCCCTAAATACATGGCCCTACATTTGGATATCAACTTCGTATTCTACTTACAAATACCTTTTTTGAGTCCCATATTGCGATGGTCAGTAAAAAAAACTGTTTGTGGGGTATTTTGAGAAAGGGGTAGACCCACGAAAATTCGTCCCGAAAGTGGGTATCAATTCTTGCTCTGCCCCCCAATACCTTTCATTTAAGCTCCACATTGACATGGTTGGTATATATGCCCGATTTAGGAAAATTTGGGGTGTGGGATGGTTCCCCAATCACTAAGCCCTGAAAATATATCAGCAACGTGCTCTATTCTCATATATTTGAACCCCATATTGCCATTGGCCTCGAAATTGGATATCAAATTCGTTTTCTAATCTCAAATACCATTCTTAACTTAAACTCCTTATTGAAAAAGCCAGTAAATATGTCCGGTTTGGGGAATGGGCCCTAAAAACTATGAATATCAAGCTCCACAGTCTTGAAGACCCAAATTGTCTTGGTGAGCAAATACGTCCTACTTGGGGGTTGTTATGATGGTGGAACGTCCCCTAGACAGTTGGTCCCGAATGCTGATGTCATATTCATGGTCTACTCCCAAATACCCTTCATTTGAGCTTCATTTTTCCATAGTCGGTAAACATGACCGGGGGTGTTTTGGGGGATGGGGCGGCCACTCAGTGACTTGGCATTGAAAATATTTATCAGATTCGTGTTCTACCCTAAAACAACTGTTATTTGAGTCTCATTTTGCAATGGTCAGCAAATACTTCCTATTTGGGTGGTGTTATGGGGGTGGGGTGACACTTCTCCCGAACATTGATATCAGATTCATGCTTTACTACCAAAGACCTTTCATTTGAGTCCCATATTGCTATGGTCGTAAATTTGTCCCCTTTTGGAGGATGTTTTTGTGAGAGGCGGCCCGCCTCAAACACTTGGTCCCACATCTGGATATCAGATTCGTGTTCTACACTCAAATATTTTTTGTTTAAGCCCCATATTGCCATGGTCAGTAAATAAGTCCTGTTTGGGGGGTGTTTTGGGGAAGGGGTGAACACCCAGAAACTTTGTCGCAAATTTGGATACCAAATTCGTAATTTATTCGAAAATACCTTTCATTTGAGTCCCATATTGCCATGGTCGGTAAATATGTCCGATTTAGGGGACAAACACTTGGTCCCACATCAGGATATCAGATTCGTGTTCTACACTCAAATACTTTTTGTTTAAGCCCCATTTCGCCATGGCCAGTAAATAAGTCCTATTTGGGGGTGTTTTGGGAAAGGGGTGGACAACCAGAAACTTTGTCCCAAATTTGAATACCTTTCATTTGAGTCCCATATTGCCATGGTCGGTAAATATGTCCGATTTAGGGGTGTTTTGGGAGTTGGGTGGTCCCCCAAACACTTTGTCCGACAATTGGATATTAGATACGTTTTCTCATCTTAAATACCTTTCGTTTGAGTCCCATATTGTCGTGATTGGTGTATATATATATATATATATATGTGGTAGGTTTTGGGGTGGGGCGCCCACCCTAGGTACCCCATCCGAAATTTGGATATCAAATTTTTGTTTGTAGGTAGATTTGGCTTAAATCGCACCATCCATCACCGAGATCTGGCGTTTCTGAAAATTAGGGTAAGGGGGAGGGTCCGCCCCCCTTCAGATATCAAAAAATGTTGTACCCTATTTTCACCATGGGATCATTATGCACTATCAGTGAAAATTTCAAGAAAATCGGTTCAGCCGTTTCTGAGTTTATAAGGAACACGCAAACAAACAAACAAACAAACCTACAAACAAACAAACCTACAAACAAACACAAATTGATTTTTATATATAAGAGATGGGATCTTAGATTAATATTTCGAGGTCTTACAAACGGAATGTCTAGATTAGTATACCCCCATCCTATGGTGCTGGGTATACAAATTTGTTACCAGTGGTTATCCCCTTACTAAAGCCGGCTACATTTTTGAGGTATCCTGCCATTTTCAAACTTCTCTACCAAGTGGTGTCTCTATGGGGCTTGCCGTTCGAACGCGCCACTCAAAAGTAGGTCTCATATCATTGAGCTTACTGAACTTTAATCGGACTGCATTCATTGATATAAGAGAAGTTTCTCCTGTTTCTTAAACACACTAAATTCACACTAAATTCCAAAAACACACTAAATCCTTGATACCCAGTAACAATGTTCCATCATCATTATGTGATGTTGTCACATTAGATCATGCAGAACATGGCAATTTGCTATTACTAAAAGATTTTTTGTCGCCTATCCATGACAATTCCCCTGAAAAAAAAACAAACTTAACACCAAGTAAAGATAAATAAAACAGTAAATTCCATGTAAATTTCTTAATTAACTACCCTGTGATGATAACTATAAACACATACCAACACCTAACCATCCGCTTGGTTTTTACGGCAATGTTGGGGGGGGGGGCACCAACAAATTCTGCCTTAGCCACCCTTCACCTACCCCCTACCCTCTACCATCTTTCTCATCTCTTTCTCTCTCTCTCTATAACGCTAAGAACCCTATCTCTATAAAAATTCTTTGTTATGTTACCATTTTCCCAAGAAACGATGATGGCATTTCACATCGCATTTCCTTATCATTCAATATGTCACGTAGCGTTGAATTGAATTGAGTTAAAAGCAAAAAAAAAAATCTGAGAAAAAAAAAACAAAAAAGTAAAAAAAAAAACTTTTATTATTATTAAATAATAATAAAAACAAAAGAGGAACGTAAAACGACAATGCCATAAATCTCGATATTGTATAGGAAAAATAATAGTGAAAACAACAGCAAGTGTTTTTGTTGTTGCTGCTGGGGCTGCAGCAGAGCAAATGCTACGGCTGCTGTTATGGCTGCCGCTGCTTAATGCAGAAATAAATGGAAATTATTAGAACAACTACTGCAACAACAAACAGCCATGCCATAGAAAACACAAGTAAGAAAACACACAGCAAGAAAATAAAAGAAAAGAAAAAAGGCAAAGGCAAATGCAAAAACAAAAACAAAAACATGAGCAATATTTATTCGTATAAAACCAAAGTGTGGCTGGCCGGCAGCTCATCGCAAAAACCTTAATTTATTATTGTTGATATTTATAATTTTATTTTTATATTTCATTCGCCAAGTTTGCCAGAGGGTGGCAGGCAAGAGGAGTTATGAAGGAGGGCGTAAGTGCTTTATGTATTTTTTTTTTTTATATTTGTCTATGAGATAGGGGCTGCTAACACTTCTTACCCTTCACTCAAGGCAATTTCAAGCTACAGGCGGGCTAACATAGCCATGTAAAATTGTTTATTTCTTCTATGATAGTCCCCACCCTCCCCCCCCCTCGGAAAGGGGCAACAGAGGTTGAGGATGTGTAAATCCTGTTGGATGTCTTTCTTCTTTAGCATACCCTAAAAGCTTTGCTGGAGATTTATATGCGCTTTTTTTCAAACGCACCAGCAGCAGTAATAACTTCAACAACAACAACAACAAGAATAATAAAATTATGCATCCTCATTTTTCATGGAAAGCTAAATTATTAATTTTTTGTTTTTGTTTTCTTTGAAAAAAATACAATTTTTATCTCTGTTGGAATTATTTAATTTATAGACCCATTAACGCCATGCAGCACTGCAAGTGCGCCAACTGTGTAGAGCATATCGATTGGGCATTGGGGCAAAATTTATTGAAAATATTTTGAGCGGATACCGAAAACAGCTTAAAAATGTAAAAACGTAGATTTTATTAAGTGATGTGTAAACATTAATTATTTTCAATTTATGAATAAATTAATTACCCGGCAAATGTCAATGACATTTTGCTGGCCAATTGCTTGCCAATAACAGCGAGCCAAATAAAGGCAGAAAACTTTAAAAAACATTTTCTCTAAAGACAACATTTATATGAAATTTTCGCTAAATACAACATTTAAATTCGATGAAATTTTCTCTTACGACAAAATTTCTATGAAATTTTCTCCAAAGACAAAATTTCTTCAAAATTTTCTCTATTCAATCTCGGCGGAGATGTCACGAAGATAATCGTTAATGCGCACGAAGACGTATTGCTGGCCCGAAGTACCTTGGCATAATCATCAATTCAAAGGTGTCTGGAATAGGAATGCGCAGGAAAGTAGCTGTAAAGCACTGTACACTTTTAATTCCACCTTGGCGCAGAAGTTAGCTTGTCCGCCTATGACGCCAAACGCTTGGGTTGAAATCCCGGCGTGAACATCGACAAAATACTCAGCGGTGGTTATCCCCTTACTAATGCTCGCTACATTTGTGAGGTATAACATGGCTGGTTACCAAGTGGTGTCGCTATGCGGCACACCGTTCGGGCTCGGCGTTAAAAAGGAAGCCCCTAATCATTGATATGAGAGAAGTATCCCCTGTTCCTTAATGGAATCTGGATGGTAAAGTTAGTGAACATAATGTTTGGAAGGAAGTGGGGGTCATCCCTCAGGGTGATTTCTCGGATGTATACAGTCATTGTACTGGTCTCGTATTGACCTATTGGGCACTGGTATGGTGTAGAAAGTCTGAAAACTGGCCTATGCAGCCCATGAAGGCCTATATTCGGAACTGCGTCGCCAAGGTCGCACTTAGGTGCGGCAACATTTCCATACTGAATGCTATTGGTGCGATGTGTAGACTGAGGAGGATCTTCAACTATCTAGCAACGGTGCCGATTGGGATTCATTCAACACTCGTTTTCCAGGGAGGGATGAATTGAGAACGAATGGTGAGGAGGATAAAATTTTGATAACACGATAAGAGAACGCGTACGAGGGAATTCGAGAAGATTCCTAGATTGGCCTGCGTTGGAGTCACAGGGGCACTAACGTCCGCACCGCAGGCAGGTCTGGAAGTGAAACCACGCCACCAAGAAGATTCCTAACGTCCGCACCGCAGGCAGGTCTGGAAGTGAAACCACGCCACCAAGGTCGCACTTATGCTGGGAGAGCTCGGCATGCTGAAGAAGGACAGGTGCGGCCGCAGTTCCATTCTGAATGCTATGGAACTTAACTGATGGCTTCAAGATGGGGCCAGAGACTGAAATGGGGGTCTACTCCGACGCACACAACATCAGAATGTCTCTGAGACTAAGGGACGAGTGTATGGTCTTTCAGGCAGAGATCTGTGCCATAACAGTAGCCGCAATTATGGAAAGGGATTTGCAAATGCAAATTTGCCCTTGAATATTCCATTATTCCATTATAGAACAGGGGCAAACTTTTCACATGCCAGTGAATGCTGTCCGATATGATATGGCGTCTCCTTTTTATAGCCTAGTCCGAACGGCGTGTAGCAGTGCATCACCTCTTACTACTGTGAGGTAAAAGGGCATCACCACCGCTAAATAAATTTGATGATATTCTCGCCAGTATTCAAACCCAGGCGTTCTGTGTCATAGGCGGACATACTAACTAACCTCTGCGCTACGGTGACCTCCTACCTAGAGATCTACCCCCATCAAAACTCTGGATTTATGTGGACAGTATGGTGGCGTTCAAGGTCTTGGCTTCAAGGACGATGAGGTCGAAGTGTGTGGTGGATTGTTTGGATTCGCTGGATAGTCGCTTTAACACCTGGATTCGATTCGATTCAGCGTGGGTTATCCCCTTTTAATGCTGGCGACATTTGTGAGGAACTATGCTATTTGAAAAAAACGGTATGACAGCCATGTAAAAACTTCTCCCTAAAGAGGAGGACTGCACTCAATAATATGTGAGAAGTTTTCCCCTGTTCCTAAGTGGAATATTCATGGGCAAAAATTGCATTTTTGCTTTGGTCGTCGGGTAGATTTTCTGAATTAGACAAATTTTCTGATGCCCAATTCTGATGCCCAATTTAGCCTCCGGCTGGTAACCCATCGGCTCCAGATGCCTTGTGCTTCTGCCGGGTTACTGCCATTATAAGCTGTAATCAAGGAATGACACTGGGGTATCTATATTGCCGCCACTATTGGATACCAGCAGCTTGGTTTGTGATATATCCTAAGCACCTAATATGTATTTGTGACCAAATGTTCTACCTTGCCTTTTTTGGCATGTTCCTGTACTTTAAATTCAAAATATCAGCAACCGCGTTGAAAAATATCAAGACAGCAGGAGCCGATGGGTTAGCATTAGAGCGCCCAATTGATGAGTTGATTGCTTGCAAGGCGCTATACTACCAAGCCAGCGGTAACCCGACTAAAGATTTTCCATGTAGCAGAATCCGCTGGGTTCAAAATTTGAGCATATGATTGTTAGCATGCAAGGGTCAATCCCATGGCAGCCGGTTGTACGAACCGGATGAAGTCCTTCATCGGCAAGGACTGCTTTATCAGTGTACAACACACTGTTATAACAACAACAACAACAACATGCAAGGCTTACTAGTGTAAGGGTCTATTCTTCCTTGAGACTTAACAAAATTATAAAAGTCATATCACAAGCGAAAAAATGGCTTAATGCTAGCGATATTTGTGAGTTACTTTGTCATGTAAAAAATTCTCCCCAAAGAGGTATCGCTCTGCGGCACGCCGTTCGGACTTGTCTATAAAAAGGAGGTCCCTCATCATTGAGCTTAAAATTGATTCGGACAGCACTCATTGATTTCTGAGAAGTTTGCCCCAGTTCCTTAATGGAAAGTTCAGGGGCAAATTTGCAATTAAAGCTGATTGCAGACTGCCAATATTAACTCACCAACCAGATGAGCGTGTGCCAAGGAGGCTAATGCAACTAGACAACCCAAATTGAAGAGAAATCGAAAACAAAATAATACTTTACTCTTATGACGAGAGCATCGGTCCATATAATCGCTATATCCGATTAGGATAGGTTGTTGTTGTAGCTGTCGGTTGTGTCTTATCTTTCGTCTGCTTGACTCTATTGAGTATCCAGCAACTCTGCGACTAAGATGGGGTGCGTCCAGGGGGATTGGGTCTGAGTCGAGTGGGTCTGGCTGGGCAGTTAGACAGGTGATGAGTGCCGTGTGGTGTCTGGTCACCATCGGAACATACATCTTACAAGTCGGCATCAATCCTTGCTCTGTAGGTCTCACAACTCCTTTCTCTTCTCTTTCTCTCCTTTTTTTTCTCCTTCTCACATTGGGCCAAACTTGCCAACTCACCTATGGTGGGCAATTCGTTCAATCTGACCCAACCTAACCTTCTATTGGGTTGCCCAAAAAGTAATTGCGGATTTTTCATATAGTCGGCGTTGACAAATTTTTTCACTGCTTGTGACTCTGTAATTGCATTCTTTCTTCTGTCAGTTATCAGCAGTTACTTTTAGTGTAAAAAAAGTATATTTGATTAAAGTTCATTCTAATTTTTATTAAAAAAGCATTTACTTTCTTTTAAAAAATCCGCAATTACTTTTTGGGCAACCCAATATGTCAACGAAATTTCAATGAAATCAATTTTTGCCCCTGTAGGAAGCGCCATTAGGGCGGCTGCATCTGCCGGATCGTAATTGAGCCAGAACTACTCTGGTTTGCCGGGGAGGTCAATTTCTTCAGGTGAAAAGGCAGGCGGTCGTTCTACAAGGACTACATTCACCTGGTAGCTTTTTACCGCATCTGCTACAATGTCTGCATGAATGTTATCTAGACCTGCTTGATATGCCGCTTGATCTAGAGGTGCTCTCTTGTAGAGCTGAACCTATAGCGGCATAAAGTTTTCCCTCTTATTTGTCTTGGAATACTGAATGTCGAGAGATATTTGTAATGCCCTCCAATGGTGGTGGGTATAACAAATGAAATCAAAACAAATTTTCACAACACAACGAAAATTCCCATAGATGACCCAAAAACTAAGACTTAAAAAAAAACGTATCTGAAAACTCGTCAAATTAACCAAAATGCCAACATTAAGATGGGAAAAGGTAAAATAATAACCCACAAAATAACTACCAGATGTATAACAAAGTTAACAAATAAACCCAAAAGCCTGTCAAAATACTTTGTGAAGGCAACAAAAACAAAAATTAAATCAAATAATTTTTGCCTCAAAAACAATGTTGCACGGTAGAATTGTGCCGCGAACCTTGACACAATAAAACCAAGAGTACCAGCAGCAAGAGGAGAAACAGAGAGCAACAGCAAATGAGTGAAGCACACAAACACAAACAGCAAAGAAAACACCACCACAATAACAACAACAAAAATGCCGAAAAGAAAAAAAAAATTATAAAGAAATCACTTCCATTTTATTTGCTGCTCTTGTACACCACACCACCGTGTACGAGTTGTATGTATGAATGAATATTTGGCTGAAGGAATTTAGTCTCAAAGCCAGTGCCTCAGCTTGGCTTTGTGTTTTGTTTTGTTTTTTTTTTTGCGAAGCATTTTCAAGCTGCTGCAGATGAGGCTTAAACTGAACTTGGCGTTACAGTAATCGCCTGACATGCCATATGCCAGCCAGTCAGCCAGCCAGCCAGCGGTGGGACGTTTGCTTTGTCCGTCCTTACAAAGTCTTTTCGATTCACTGCCATTTCCATAGTCGCCGTCATTGTTTTCATTTTATGCGAATTAATTTTTGTACAAAATGTTGTTGCTCGCCAGGTTTTGTTGTTGTTTTTTTTTGTTTTCTTTTCTTTTTGTTGTTTTGCGAATTTTATGTTAATTTTGTTTTCATTTTCGCAATGTATTCATTTGGAATCTTCTACTTATGTTCGACACTCACTGAGTTGCGTTGCTCCAGATAATTTGCAAGAATGTTCCAACGGAAGCCGTTCGTTCGCTTTTTCATCACACATACACACACACACACACACACACAGCGAAGCCAAGTCAGTTAGAAGTTCGCACATCATTAATGCCAAGAATGTGGGAACATCAGTTTCTGTTCGTGGGATATTTTCACTAAAAACTTAATCCAAGAATTAGTTTTAAAATAATTTCAAATTCCCATCCCAGGCATTCCTTGATGGAGTGTGGCAAAGGGAAAAAAGTGAGTGCGAATACTTGCTGAGAGTATTTTTAGACTTAAAATTTGAATAAAAGAAATTAGGAGAAAAAATTTGGTTTAACCAATTAACGCCTGAGCCTCAAATCCTTTGTTCGATTTTGATGAAATTTCATGTATTCATTATCAAGAGCATTTATTTTAAGGTAAAATTTGTTTTTTTAATTTTTAAAAAAAAAAAAAAATTAAAATTCAAGAAATAGAATTAAAAAATTAAAAATTTTCTTTTTATTCCTAATCCAATATGTTTTTACAACAAACAAAATCATTTTTTTAATATTTTATGACCATTTAGTGTATTTTTCTATGAAAACCAATTTCTGGCGAAATTTTTGCAAGGAAATCGGATTTTGACATAAGTTGCCATAATTTTGACATAGTTGCCGCCTTACTTTATTTTTTAAAAGCTCGTATGATAACCCATAAGACGATTTTTCTAAAAAAAATGGAGGTTCACGCAACCCGGGGGAAGGCCCCAGCCCAAAACCCACCAAAACGGGCAAGAATTCCGATTACAACAACCACCAACCTGACAAATTTTCTGATGTTCTCGGCAGAATCTGAACCCAGGCGTTCAGCGTCAAAGTCGGACATGCCAAACTCTGCGTTATGGGGGACATACAAAATGGGAATCAAATGAAAGGCTATTGGGAGTAGACTAAGAAGCTAGCAATAAAGGTCTTTGATGGTGGTGCGGTCAGCCTTAAAACCCTCTTCAACAGGACATGTAGATCGATAGCGACAAAATGGGGCTCATACAAGTAAAAGCGTGCCACCACCACCATGGATTCTGCTAAAAATGTATAAAAAATATATTTAGTTGAAGGGCATCATTTTATTCTACATACCAAACTTCTGTCAAACCAGCAAAAATTAAAGCTTCTAGGAACCGATCAAGGATGATCGAGAGCCCAGTTTACACGGGAGCTATATCAGATTATGGACTGATTTGGATTGTATTTGGCACAGCTGATGAAAGTCATAACAAAACACTACATGCTCAATTCCAGCCAAATCGGATACAAATTGCGGCTTGTAAGGGCTCAAGGGCTCGGTAGATCGGTTTATATGGGTGACCACCACAATCGCCAAAGCACCCCTAAATCGGAAATTTTTACCAACCATGGCAATATGGGACTCAAATGAAAGGTATTTGGATATGTGGGGCCAAGTGTTTGAGGGATCGCTGCTACCCAAAAACATCCCCCAAAGAGGACAAATTTACAACCATAGCAATTTGGGTCTCAAATGAAAGGTCTTTGGGAGTAAAGCACGAATCTGATATCAATATTCGCGAAAAAGTGTCTCAGTGGACTCCTTTCTTTTCTGGGGAGGCGGTTCTTCTTCGATCTTGCGAAAGTATCTCTGGCATGTCTCCTTAGATTTGTGAACGAAAGGGGATGGCGAAGGATTTTCAAAGACTCACATCCAATGTTGCCGTTTTTATCCAAACTCGGCACGGTTGTTCATTGAAATCGGGGCAAAAATACGACTTTATGAACTCAAGATTTCTTATCGAGACATCTGTATAAAGTGTGCAAATGGAATGTCAAAATGGCCAACTATTCGGTGGAGGGTATAAAAACTGTACTGCATTTTTTATTTGGTAGGATTTCATCCAGCGTTTTAGATGAACGATCGATTCGTGGAGCGAATATAGATTCGGATCAGTACCTTGTTGCCGCAATGGTTCGCACCCGTTTGAACATGGCGAGGGATGTAAGATCTGACGGATGTAAGAGGGATGTAAGATCTGATCTGGATCATTTCCATACAGTCATATAAAATTGCATCTCAAATCGTTTGGTGTGCTTAGGCCTTTAACTGAACTGAGGTAAATTTAAATATGTAGCACAACTGTATATAAATTTTCATGTACATAGAATAAAACCTATTGATAAAAACACACTTTTTGTTTAATTTACTCAATTTAATAAAAATACAAAAAAAAAAACTGTTATCACTCTATGGCATCGCTACACATCGCATAGCATCGCATCGCAATATTCATAAAAGAGCCACCAACCAACCAAGTAACCTCTGGCTAAGTGTCTAGAAAAGATTTCAGTAATCATTTGCCTCTGGCTGCTTCTCATCCATACTCTGGGTGGCGAAGAAAAGAGAATTTATTTAAATTTTCTTCTTTGCTTGCTTAGGTTGATTAATTTCATTAATAAGATTGTTCTTGTTCCTGTTGTTGTTGTTGCTGTTGTTGTTGCTGCTGTCACTGTTGCTACTGTTGTTCTTGTTGTTACCCTAAGTGAATTTGTTTTACACACTTCTCGTTGGTTCGTTTTTTTTTTTTTTGTTTTGTTTTCAGTTCAAATCGAAACTGAAGCCGCTTGGGCTTCGTAGTGTTGTTGTTCTTGGCTTTTTCATTGTTTCCAGCTAAGATAAATAACAATTTAATTTTATTTTAAGTGAAAATCCATTAATTATAGTGAGTGTGTGTCTTACTGTGTAACACCCTCTCTTCTCACTATCGCTCTCTATCTCTGTCTCTCTCACTCTCTCTCTCTCACTCGCTCTCTTTCTTTGGCTGGTTATATCGCTGCCCTCTTTGGCATGCGAATGGGTTTATCATGAATCGCTCGTTCTATAGCTGTAACCGTGCAATATGTTTTGAATATTTCCGTATTCAATAAAGGCTAACTGTCAATCATTTGGTGTTAATCAATATTAAATGTAAAACTAGCAACAAATATAAACAGCAGCAGAATCGCAATGTCTATGTGTGCATACTTTGAGGTGCATCTATTAACAATGGCGTAATTTTCTAATGGTTTAAGAAATTTATTTTTAAAAATAATTTTACTAATAAGAAAAGCTATAGGAAACCCATTATAAAATTAGAAACAAACATATTTGTTAAGTTGCGGTATTTTAAAGGAAATTCAAGAGATGGAGACAAAAATTGCGGCTTGTAGGGACTCAAGAAGTCAAAACGGGAGATTGGGTTATATGGGAGCTATATCAGGTAATAGACCGATTTGGAGCGTACTTGGCACAGTTGTTGGAAGTCATAACGCAACACTACATGCAAAATTTCAGCCAAATCGGACAAAAATTGCGTCCTGTAAGGGCTCAAGAATTCAAATCGGGAGGTAGGGTTAGGAAGCTATATCAGGTTATAGACAGATTTTTTCGACCCTATAGCCGAGTTGGCTACTAGGATTAGCTGTTCAGTGGTCGTGGCAACGATTCCCATTGTGATGCCTTAGTGGCAATTCTGTCGCTTCTAAGGTATAAAAATGGACTAAAATAGTCCAAGTGATAGACAGCCACTCCATGAAAACTCAACTTTGATTAGTCTTTTTATCAAAAAAAAAATTAGAAAACGATATTTGTGTCATTATGCCCTCCACCATAGGATGGGGGTATACTAAATGACGAACATTCCGTTTGTAACACTTCGAAATATTCGTCAAAGACCCCATAAAGTATATTCTTGATCGGGCCGACGTTCTGAGTCGATCAAGCAATGTCCGTCCGTCCATCCGCCCGTCTGCCTGTCGAAACCAGCCAAACTTTTGCAGGATTAAAGCTAGGCGCTTGAAATTTTGCACAAATACTTCTTATTAGTGTAGGTTAATTGGAATTGCAAATGGGTCATATCGGTCCATGTTTTGATATAGCTGCCATATAAACCAATCTTGGATCTTGACTTCTTGAGCCACTAGAGGGCGCTATTTTTTTTCCGATTTGGCTGAAATTTTCCATGAGGTGTCTTGTTTATTTTCCAACAACTGTGCTAAGTATGGTTTAAAGTCGTCCATAACCTGTTATAGCTAACATAAAACCCGATTTCGGATCTTGACTTCTTGAGCCACTAGAGGGCGCGATTCTTATGCGATTTGGTTGAAATTTAGCATGAGGTGTTGTGTAATGACTTCCAACTTGATATAGCAGCCATAAAAACTGATTTCCGATCTTGACTTCTTCAGCCGCTAGAGGGCGCAATTCTTATCCGATTTGGCTAAGAAATTGGCACGAAGTGTTTTGTTATGATTTCCAAAAATTGTGCTACGCATAGTCCAAATTGGTCCATAACCTGATATAGCTGCCATATAAACCGATTTCGGATCTTGATTTCCTGAGCCGCTAGAGGGCGCAATTATTATCCAATTTGACTGAAATTTTGCATGAGGTGATTTGTTTTAACATCCAACAATTATGTTAAGCGTGGTCAAAATCGGTGTATAACCTTATATAGCTGCCCTATTACCGAGTTCGGATCTTGACTTCTTGAGCCGCCAGAGGGCGCAATTCTTATCCGATTTGGCTAAGAAGTTAGCACGAAGTGTTTTGTTTTGATTTACAAAAATTGTGCTAAGAATGGTCCAATTCGGTCCATAACCTGATATAGCTGCTATATAAACCGATTTCGTATCTTGATTTCCTGAGCCGCTAGAGGGCGCAATTATTATCTGATTTGACTGAAATTGTGGATGAGATGTTTTGTTTTAACTTCCAATAACTATGTTAAGTATGGTTCAAATCGGTTTATAACCTGATATAGCTGCCCTGATATAAACTGATTTAGTATCTTGATTTCCTGAGCCGCTAGAGGGCGCAATTATTATCTAATTTAACTGAAATTGTGCATGAGATGTTGTGTTTCAACTTCCAACAACTATGTTAAGTATGGTTCAAATCGGTTTATAACCTGATATAGCTGCCCTATAAACTGATTTCGTATCTTGATTTCCTGAGCCGCTAGAGGGCGCAATTATTATCCAATTTACATGAAATTGTGCATAAGATGTTGTGTTTCAACTTCCAACAACTATGTTAAGTATGGTTCAAATCGGTTTATAACCTGATATAGCTGCCCTATAAACTGATTTCAGATCTTGATTTCTTGAGCCGCTAGATGGCGCTATTTTTATCCGATTTGGCTAAGAAATAAGCACGAAGTGTTTTGTTATGATTTCAAGCAATTGTGCTAAGCATGGACCAACTCGGTCCATAACCTGATATAGCTGCCCTATAAACTGATTTCGGATCTTGACTTCTTGAGCCGCTAGATGGCGCAATTCTTATCCAATTTAACTGAAATTTTGCATGAGGTATTTTGTTTTAACAACTATGTTAAGTATGGTCATTCAATCGGTTCATTACCTCATATAGCTTCCCTATAAACCGATCCAGGATCTCAAGAATGAGCCGCTAGAGGGTGCAAATATCATCTGATTTGCTATATAGCTTGGATTGTAAATGGCCATATCGGTCCATGTTTTGATATGGCTGCCATATAAATCGATCTCGAATCTTGCCTTCTTGAGCCGCTAGAGGGCGCTATTATTATCCGATTTGGTCGTAAATTTGCACGAAGTATTTCGTTATGACTTCCAGCTACTGTGCCAAGCTTGATCTAAATCGGTTCATAACCTGATATAGCTCCCATATAAACCGATCTCCCGTTTATGCTACTTGAGCCTTAAGAGAACGCCATTCTTATCCGATTTTGTTGAAAATTTTCACAATGACTTCCACTTTGGGCTCCAACCGCCAAACCAATTATGATCCCAATCCGTTTATAATTGGGTAAAACTGAAAAGGGGGTAGCAGTTCTTATCCATTATCCTTTGTTTGTCTATAAAGAGATATCGGCTTAAGAACTTGACAAATGCGATCCATGGTGGAGGGTACATAAGATTCGGCCCGGCCGAATTTAGCTCGCTTTTACTTGTTCCATTTTCAAATCGCTATATTGCTATCTTTATCTGTAACTTTAATCTCTTGATTAGCATTTAAGTCAATCTATCATTTTGAAGGCAATCTCAGGTATCCTTCGTTGTGCTTTCCCACCCATTGAATATGTGTTTTTAAATTCTTAAAAAAAAATGGCGACAGAGGAAATTTATGACTGCATATTAATTTCCGTTACATTTGCAATGCATGGACATGGAATGATGTAAAAAAAAATTGGCAGCTGGGGAAACAAGAGAATATTGTCTTGTTTTTTTGGTTTGTCGCTATTCATTGGCTTACTTTTGCTGGTTGGGTATGCAGAGGGCACAATAAAAGGATATACGGAAATGTGGGAAGTTGAATATACAATTTAACTCAAAACAATTGGGTAAGTATAAATATTTAATGAAATTTTATATATAAACAAGTGAAAAGGAATTAAGTTCGGCAGGGACGAAATTTGGATACCCATCACGTCGGATATATACAGTGGCAAAGAATCGTCTACATACCCCTTTCATGAAATACGTGGATAAAAGTGAATTTTTTTGGTCAATTTTGCATTTTGGGATGAAAGAAAAGATAATTTTAATTAAAATATTAAAAAAACATTTCAACCAAGAACTTAAATCGAGTCTTCGGTACATATGACAGCTATATCCAAATATAGTCCAATCTAGACTATACTAGGCAAGAATGTCGAAAGGCCTAACACAACTCGGTGCGCCAAATTTAAGACAAATTGGGTAATAAAAACGGCTTTAATGGAGTCAAGAACTTAAATCCGGAGATCGGTATGTATGGCAGCTATAACTAAGTGTAGTCCGATCTACATCATACTCGGCAGGAATACCAATTTCATCTTTCTCGACTTTGTCACAGATTTTTTGTAATTTTAATTTTTGTGAATTTTTTTGGGCAACAGTAATAACTTCATAATTAACTTTCTCAAAGCTGGAAGAGGGATCTTCAGCATTGCCCATAGGTGAGACCGATTCGAAAGTCTCAAAGACAATATTTTCTAAGAGAATCTTTGTTGCGCAGGCTCCTACTCTCTTTAAGGTGAAAAAAACTTCACTAAAAATAAACGATAGTTTGAGGTTATGAAATAGATTTTTATGTATATTTAAATGCTTTTCTCGAAATTTCAATCAATTTTTATAAATTCTGTTTTGTTTTATGTTATATTACTTTATTTTTTTTACCTTATTTTATTATTATTATATTTAATTGTTTTTTTTTTATTTTGTTTTATTTTATTTTATTTTATTTTATTTTATTTTAATTTATTTTTTTTTATTTTATTTTATTTTATTTTATTTTATTTTTTTATTTCATTTTATTTTATTTTATTTTATTTTATTTTATTTTATTTTATTTTATTTTATTTTTTTTTATTTTATTTTATTTTATTTTATTTTATATTATTTTATTTTATTTTATTTTATTTTATTTTATTTTATTTTATTTTATTTTATTTTATTTTATTTTATTTTATTTTAATTTATTTTTTTTATTTTATTTTATTTTATTTTATTTCATTCCATTCCATTTCATTATTTTATTTTATTTTATTTTATTTTTGTTATTTTATTTTATTTTTGTTATTTTATTTTATTTTATATTATTTTATTTTATTTTATTTTATTTTATTTTATTTTATTTTATTTTATTTTATTTTATTTTATTTTATTTTATTTTATTTTATTTTATTTTATTTTATTTTATTTTATTTTATTTTATTTTATTTTATTTTATTTTATTTTATTTTATTTTATTTTATTTTATTTTATTTTATTTTATTTTATTTTATTTTATTTTATTTTATTTTATTTTATTTTATTTTATTTTATTTTATTTTATTTTATTTTATTTTGTTTTATTTTATTTTATTTTATTTTATTTTATTTTATTTTATTTTATTTTATTTTATTTCATTTCATTTCATTATTTTATTTTATTGTATTTTATTTTATTTTATTTTATTTTATTTTATTTTATTTTATGTTATTTTATTTCAATTTATTTTATTTTATTTTATTTCATTTTATTTTATTTTATTTCATTTTTTTTACTTTATTTTTGTTTTTTCTTTATTTATTCCTTCCTCACAATTGATGCACTTAAAAAACTTTCAACGATTTTCTGTTCTTTCATCACTATGTTCTTCATTGAGGAGTTTTAGATTTGTTCGCCACTAAGTTCCTCTTTTAAGGTTTTCAAAATAAGGTTTATAATTTGCTAATGTTTTTGTTTACTGTTATAATTTCCTTGTTTTTTCTTTCATTCAAATTGTTTTTTTTTTTTCTCTTACTCTTCAAATGTATACAAATTTTTGTTTTTATTTAATTTATTTCCAATTATTATATTAATTATTGTGTATTGTTGATCATGTTTTCGTTGAAAACTTGAGTTTTTTTAATATTTTGTTATTATTATTTGTATATTTTGTTATTATCAGCACATTCTAAACAAAGCGTTTTCTTTTTATTTTATTTAGATTTATTTTTTGTTTTTTTTTTGCATTGCTTTTATTTTTGTTGTTTTTATTTTCACCAACACTCACTGTGGTTTTGGTGTTTTACTGTTTTTAAAAGTGTGCCTTTTTGTTGTGTGTTATGTTTGTTTAATTTTTCCATTTTTGTTTTTTTTTTCAATATTATTTTCCTTTGTATAAATCCAACACAACGTCGACGATATTTTTATTTTGTTTTATTTTATTTGCTTTGCTTTTGTTTTGCTTTGCTTTGCTTTGTTTTTGAGTTCATAGTACGCACATATTTTGTACACACTTTCAGTAAAGAATTAATGACGATGCGGACGAACCACTCGTCGCACATACAAATGCACTCTCGTCACTTCACTACACTACACCCCCCCCACACACCCAGATCACCACCAAAAACCTCATCATCATCATCATTATCATTACCATCCTCATTGCCCGCCGCCAACTACCACATAACAATCACCACAAAAAAAACGCGATTTTTCTTCACAACATAAAACCAAGCGATTGACAACAAAAGCAGAACAAAATCTATGAGTGGGGATAAATGTGAGTGAGCGTTTGATTATGTGTGTGTGTGCTTTGTTGTATTAACTATGCTAGTAGCATGCGTTATGTTTTCATTTGGTTTGATGATGCTTGGCAGCAGCAGCAACAACAGCAGGGGGTGTAGTGGGGCCAAGCGCAAAGGCTAAAAGAAAAAACTAATAAACACATGCAGCACCAACAACAACAAGAATAACAACACACAACACCAAACACAAAACAATGCTAATCATGCAATTAGCAAATCACAATCGGTCATTGTTGGCCACCAGCGAATGCACACGAGTGCATCATCGGCCTCAGTGATAATGTTGATGTAAGAGACTAACAGAGAGCGAGGCATAGGTAGGCATATTCAAATAATTAAGAGAGTGTAAATGATATGCATTTTTAATGTAACTGTAATATGTTGAATGATTGAAGTCATTGTTGTAAGAAACATAGGCACTTGGCTTGGCAATTGTTACACTCACAAAATATTGTGAAAGTATCAACAGCGAGCATTCTTTTGTTTGTTGCTTTTTGGTTAATTACTGCTGTTAACTTGATTTAAGTTTTGTAGGGTGTTTTGTGTGGGTTTAACTTATATTTTGGCTCAAAGAAACCATATAAAAGTATCTCACAGCAACAAACCAAAACAAAAGCACACATTAATCTTACAATTTTGTTTTTATTTTCATATTTCATAAATATCACAACAACGAGGCAAGAACAACAGCAACAAACAATGTTATTGTCTTTGCTGGCGTTGGCTTTGTTTTCATTTTGCCCGCTGTCACCGCATTCATGCATTGCCGCCGTCATTGACAACAACTGGCATCGCACAAGACCATTGGTTGTTGTTTTCATTATTTTTATTTCATTTTTTTGCAATTTACTTTTGTTTGTTTCGTTTCTCCATACAACAAACGAAGCAAGCAGCCAACCAACTAACCAACCACCAAAAACAAAAAAAAAATATTTCACATTTTTTACACTCGAGCAAAATGCAAGTGTTTTGCCAAAAACAAAACAAAAACACAACAAACACCAGTTTAGACCAAACAACCAAACTATTACCACTTGTTATGCACAAACTCTTGCAACTCTACTAAAACACACTACATTGGACTTTTATGAGATTATTACTTATTTTTTTATTTTTAATAAAAATTCATACATTTAAGTGTTGAGGCTTTTTAGCTTGGGGGAAATCTCTGGTCTCACTTTTCATTAAAATTTAACTTTTTTTTTTGAAATCTCCCTTACAAATACAAATTGTATCTACGTAGCGGTAGATTAATGAACTGTTACAAAATTTTGCAAATTTTCTTCGAGTGTAAGGAGGGCAAACAATTTTTGAATAAAATTTTTCTGTGGTTATTTGAGTTTTTGCTAATGCCGTTAAGCGCGCTTTGGCAAACGTAACGTGTGCGCCGTGTTTGGCTGTCAATTGAGTACTGGTGGCACGAGCCGTCATACATTTATCGCATGCATACCAAAAAGCAAGCGGCAGTGGCTGAGGCACCAGCAGCAGCAGCAGTTGTAGTAGCAGCAGCAGCCAACAAGCAAAAGCAAGGCAAGCAAGCCAGTCAGTCTGTCAGCCAGCCAGCAAAGCGAGCCAACAACAGCGGCAGCAGCAAAAACGTATGAAATCCATACAAATGTATAAACAAACATACAGATGGTGTAGATACCTACGTACGTACAAATGAACCAACGAATGTACGTAGTACGTGTGCCAACAACAAACGGAGACTACTAGCAAAACAAACCAACTAACATAAATACCCACAATCGCACAAACATTCATATCGCATACTCGTACATGTACATATGTATGCAAGTACTTGGCATTGTATCTACATTCGTACTCAACATCATCTGAATGTACATCACACATCTAGAGCTGCTCTATCTATCTCTCTGTAAACACCACTCATTGAGTGTAGCCAGCCCATTACCGAGGGGGAGGATGAATGAACAGATGGTTGGTTGTGTGCTGTACAGATGGGTATGTAACAGCAGTCATAAACATCTCTCACAATGTATTGTGCCTCTCTGCTATTTAACAGAGACTATAACCACCACCACCATTCGCTACACCGTAGCCACTGTTGATAACAAACAAATACAAATTTGTCGTAAGCGTGTTGGGGGCCAACGACAAGCATTCAATAAAAAATACTATGAGTCCAAAACATTAGTGCGCAGGCAGCCCATATCATAACAGAAATGCTCAAAAAACGAAAGCAAGCTGTAGTGTTTTTTTTTTTTGTATTTCAAAGGAACCTCTCCAAATGTTGTACCCCACCCCCTAAATATTTTTGTTTGACAATTCTTCTTCTTCCATAGGGAATTCCTCTAAGAATCATAGTCATGTGTGTGTGTGTGCGTGTGAATATGTCGGCTTTCTCATCACTTTAAGTCGTCTTCTTTTTTTACACTCGCTCGACCCCCTTTGGCTTTGCCCTTTTTTTTTGCTATGCGTTCGTTAACACATAACAGTGCCTGTTAACTTGAGGCTGTAATCAAAATAAAATGTCTTAGTACACATAGAGAGTACTGTGTGCTCATCATCATTAAAATGGTGTTGCTTTTTTATGCATTTGTTTTGCTGCTTAGCTTGTAAGCTAAGGTGGGAGTTAGTGGGGTGGTGTATTAAGTGTGGTCAGTTTGAGACATTTATGATCTCTCTCTCTCTAGTAATGAAATCTGTGGAAATATGACAAAACCCCAAATTGCTAAAAAAAAAAACAGTTAAAATAGTCTAAAAAAACTTTTTGTTTAAAAATTTAGGCAAATGTTTATAGGAAGAAAACATCACTGTCTTTCCTTTAACATTTAACAAAATTTATAAACAAAAAGTTTTGTTTTGACTATTTTAAGCGTTTTTCACAAAAGTATTTTACTGAATTTACCTTAGAGATAGGTAGCCAAAGGTATTTAAACATTATAAGGTTTCATATATTTTAGGTAACTACTACTTACTTACACATAGAACAGTTTTTTAGTCACATAACTTACCTGTAAAGAGGAAACAAGAGAAAAATTGTTTAAGTTAAAAATAATTCCAAAATAAATATTTAAATAGTTTAAAATACGTATTAGGCTAGGTTATTATTAAAGAAAGGGGGCGAATGTCTGAACTTCCCAAGACATACTCTCACTCGCGACATTATGATCCAGGCAGCTAATTCAAGCCTCTACACTGAAAAAAATGTTGTCCTAATTGTAAAGATTCGAGCCGAAGAATACTAAACTTAATTTAAAGATAATCAATTTTCCAACATTTTAAGGGCACTCTTTGATATGTGAGAGTTTGCCCTATTCCTCAATGGAATGTTAATGGGCAAATTTGCATTTGCATTATAGAGCCTCCTCGTAATCTGTCTAGTGATATAAAGCAAGTCAATAAGTGATATAAACCAAAGGACGAACATCGCATTGCCCTATTCATATAGTGAAGGAGGAGGCAAAAACTTGATTTTTATGGTATCCGGTTTGGTTTAAAATTGGTATAATGACAGCTCCACTAATCACACCAACAACTACCAAAATCGATCGATCTTGCAATTGCAGTGGTTTTCCCATCGTAATACTGGCAACATTTGTGAGGTACTTTCGCATGTAAAAACTTCTCTCCAAAGTGGTGTCGCGCTGCGGCACGCCATTCGGACTCCGCTATAAAAAGACGGCCCCTTATCATAGGGCTTAAACTTGAATCGAAGTGCACTCTTATTGATATATGAGAAATATTGCCGCTGTTCCTTAGTGGAATGTTCATGAGCAAATTTTGCTTATAATGCTTAGAGGTTTAAAACAATCTTGCAGTGAAAATGCAAAAGTAGCCTCAAAAAAATGAAAATTAAAAACTGATGCCCTTAAATTAAGCATCCCCGCATAAATATCTAGAAAAACATAATTTTTTTAGTTTTTTTTTAACACAATGAATATTTTTTCTTGAATAATTAGTTTATGTAGCATTTTCAAGCTCCATTTCATATTCCGTAAAGCAAAACCCAGTTTACCCCCCATTTAAACGCCAAACCTCGCAACAATGTTTTCAATGCGATTAAAACAATCCAGCAGTGAACGAAAAAAAAAAACTTCCGTTTCCACTTTACCCTTCTTTGTGGGGACAAAGCTATGAATACGCACACACACACACACATATATACACACGATCATGTAGACACTCTCATGCACATAAAAACGGGACATACAAACGTGACAAGTGACTTTATGTTAGCAAACAAAACCAGTTCATTGCAGTTTTCTGATTGGAACAGATAGGCAGAGTGCAAAAGAGAGAAACTTAAAAAAAACCAGAGAGACCAAAAGCATGCTCTCACTCTCTCCCAGCAGAGCATGAGCAACAATGTCACTCAGGCAAAACTCTATCAATAACATTGTGTTGCTCATCTTGGCATTACTGAGTGTTATATGGGGAATACTAGGGATTTCCCCACCCTCTCTCTCTCGCACTCCCTTTATTTTTCTTCTGCATATTTGGGAGAATAAAAGTTGTGAGAGTAGCAGTCTGTTGGCTGCTTCAGCATGGTGGTGATAACAATAATAAAAATAATGATGGTGGTAACAACATAATTGTGCTTGAATAGTTTGGTGGGGGGGGGGGGGGGTTATGTGGGGGCCTCCTCCATCCGCAGGCGAGAGACAATCTGTAAAAGATGTTTTATTTTCGTTTCATGAGCATAAACAGCGACGAAGATGACGAAGTCTGAGACGACGGCGACCACGACGACTACGATAACAACAAACTCAACTCGTCTACAACGGTGGCGAGTGGCAAGTGGCGAGTGCCGTAATTCTTAAAATCATATTTATGTGGCACATAGTCGCTGCACAGAGTTGTACGCTGTTGGTTGTGGCCGGCCCCAAATCAGACACGAGCTACTACAATTTAATTGTCATGCTGTTGTGCTGTCGTGGTCTCTGTAGTCATAGTCGTTGCCTCAGTCATCAACAGCGTAGTTCTCATACTTGTTGTAGAGTAGTTCATGGGATATTTTTTTTATTGTTGTTTTTTTTCTGTTCAGTTGTCTTTATCCACCATACATCCATCCATGGCTGCTTTTAAAGAGGCGCAAATGTTTAAAAAATTTGTTGCTTCTTTGTCGAATTGAATATTGTTGTTGTTGTTGTTGCTGCTGTTGTTCGCTGGGTCGACTAGGCAGAGAGCAAGGCAAGAAGACAATGTCGGGCAATACATGCCATGTAAAGTTCTACATGCAGAATTAGCATGAAGGGTGGGTGTGTGGTGGCCAGGCAATACCCGCTCGCCCTACCGCCTGCTAGCTGGGCTGCTTGTTGGCTCATCCGTTTGGCTATTGTTGATTTTTCCGCATATTGGTGGTTCAGCCAGAAATGATGCTACGTATATCGTGTAGTCGTGTCCATTGCCACCACCATTTCTGGGAGACACCGACTTGAATTGTTGTGTTGTTCTTGTTTTTATTTCGTTTCGTTTGTTTTTTGTTGTTGTTAATAGATTTGAAAAATTTCAAAACATATGGCCGATTTTTCACCGATGAGATGTTTACGTGTTGCTGGTGACCACTGTTGCCACTTTTATGTTAGCCCATTGAGATGGGGTCATTGTTTTAAATATTGGCCAACAAGTGATAGCGTTTTGTTTTAGTTTTGTGATTGTGACAATTTGGGTATAACTATTATCACTTGGTGTTCGCAATATTGAAAGTAAAATCCACTGTTGTACACTGATATTAAAAATTGGATTCTAGCGTCTAGAAAATGAGTTCTCCATCACCATTTTCATTAGTTGGGTGTATTGATGAAAATTTTGAGGTATTGCGGCAGATTTCGTGGTATCACGATCACGCTGGAGGCCACCGTAGCGCAGAGGTTAGCTGTCCGTCTATGACGCTGAACCCACGGGTTCGAATCCTGGCGAGAACATTAGAAAAAAACTTTCAGCGGTGATTATCCCTCCTAATGCCGGCGGCATTTGTGAGGCACTGTACCATTTGGTATAGCAACCATGTAAAATTTACTCCCCAAAAGAGGCATCGCACTGCGGCACGCTGTACGGACTCGGACAGCACTCATTGTTATGTGAGAAGTTTGCCCCTGAGTCTTATTTGAATTTGCTTGGGATCCGCCATAGTCGCTTGAATGTGATATGTCCTCCGAGACTTGTATCAAATTTCGCCCCCTCAAACTTGTTTCTCAGACACTTGGTTATCAGATGTGAACGATCGATCTACATGTCTGCATAGGTAGGTTTTGGTGTTTTGGGCCGCCAAACTGGCACTAGGCCTTATATGTTGATATCAAATTCCTACTCCACTGGTTAAACTTTAAATATTGGCCTCCTTCACATTCCCTGACGAAAATAATACCCTCGCAAAAAGAGAGAATAACAAAAGGCGTCTTGTCCTCAAATCTATTGAGAGACAAAGTGACTTAGACGGATGGCTCAATTAAAGAAAAGAGCCACCAGGCAACCTCCACTCTCTCGTCTCTATTTCTAATGCAGCAACAGTTCGGCGGTGATTCAAAAGACTGCAGTCCCCTTATGATTATTCCAGCGATCAAGCGATTAATGCGATATAAGTGAACAAGGTGGCGTATGATATATGGCATATATGGACATAATTAACGAATATTAAGTATACCCACCAAAGTCCAATAAATTTAATGAGAATTGATTTTAAACGTTTAATGCAACGTGTGAATGAAGTCTCGTCTCATCATTGGTATGTAACGAATTTTATGTCATCTCTTTTTCCACTGGAACATAACACGCAATTCTGAGGCTTCCGTAGAGCAGAGGTTAACAAGTCCACTGATAAACGCCTTCAAATCCCAACGTGAACATCAGATAAAATGTCAAGGCTGGTTATCCCCTTCTAATGCTGGCGAAAATTTGATGAAATTTTCGATGTAAAAAACTTCTCCCAAATGGGGTATCGCCTTGTGGCACGCTGTTAAGCTATAAAAAGTAGACCCCTTGCCATTGTGCTGAAACTTGAATCGGATAGCAATCATTGATATGTGAGAAGTTTGTCCTAATCCCATGGCAGCCGGTTTTACGCACCGGATTGACCCAATGGAAACTTTCATCGCTAAGGGCTGCCATCTCTAATTACGTGTTCTACCTTTTTTCATTATGGGAGAGGCACATACCGGAGTAGCTTCTCCGCATGCTTTTGCTCCGTGCCGGGATTGAAAAGAACCCCGGACCCTGGTTCTGCGACCCGGTTAATGGTCAAGATTACAAGTCCGACATAAGTGGGCTATTGTGTGGCCATTATCGTTTGGTTGTAACAGACTTCAATACGCATCATGTCTCATGGTATTCTCCCCCAGATAAAAGGCACAGCTTTGACAGAGCATATTGAAGGCTCCACGAGGATTAGGAGGAGGTGCAGCAACTCACGAATCTTTTCCAGTGCAACCCCTGATCTCCCAAGTAATGTAACCTCAGAACATTTCCCCATAGTTCTGACCATTCATCACCGACCACCCGATGTCATAACCTCTAAGCGCCGGATGTTTATCAATCAAAACCACGTGCCACGTACCACGTGCAAAATTTCCGTCAAATAGGGCTTGAACCGCGCCCTTTAGAGGCCCAAGAAGTCAAGACCCAGATCGGTTTATATAGCAGCTACATCAGGTTATGTACGGATTTCAACCATACTTAGCTCAAATGTTGGAAGTGATAACAAAACATTTCGTGGAAAATTTCAGCCAAATATATAACCCCCTTTTCGCTAACATTATAGGACTTCATTACAAATGAGACCATGGCTTTGTCATATAATTGCTTTGGTCTAATTTTGCAAATTCGCCAACTGTACGAAATAGCATAGCAGGAATTTCTTTGAAGTCACCCTCACTCACACAAATAAATGGTAAAGGCTTTATTATGACAAACAATGGTATAGAGCTAAAATTACAACGTCATTATTTGCAGAGGGTAGTTTTGTGGCACATGTGGAAATATGTTACCAATTTGCAAATTCTGCCGGCCGGCAATGCAACAACAAAATCACACAATCTCTGTCGTCATCGTTCATCACCCACCACCCACAACTATCCACTAAGCAACAATGTAATCAGCCAAACGAGGATGTTTTCTAATAAACCACCATAACTGCCAACAGACAGAGGAGATATGAGACAACTCAAATCAGCAGGAAGAAACTTAATCAAATTGGCAACATTGCGTCCCCCCTCCCCCCCCCCCCCCCCCCTACCATCTTTTGAAACCCAAAAGCTAACAAATGGTAGAAAGAAAGACCTCAACCAAAACAGAAAAAAATAGTTCATCGTCTGTTAGACTGGTTGGCTGGAGGTCTGTGTAGCGACTGATTTATGGCTTGCTTTTCATCAGCAGCCAACGCATATGGAAGCAGCAGAACTTTGCTTTGCTGCATCAAAGCTGGAGCAAAAGATCTCGAAATAGTGGATGCCAATGATTATTGAGTGAGTGGCAACAACATCATTGATATCAGTGGCCCATCGCAATGCTAACATCTATGCTGCATGCATGATTCGGCGCATTCTTGGCATTCGTATGAGAATATTTTAGCTATGTGGTGAGAGTAAGGTTATCAACGAAGGCTTGAGAGAGAAAAATATGAGAGAGAGAGAGAGAGAGAGTATGTATGTGTGTTGGTATGTGTTGGACTATTCACGTACACTTGACGCTAACAAAACTCAAGCAAGCATTCACTCAATCACTCACTCATTCGCCGCACTCACTCGCTGTTGGTGGTAAGTTAGTGGGCAAGCAACTCAGCCATCCAGCCAGCCGATAAATATGCCAGCTATTCGAGACGCTTTACGTAGAAGTGAAAAAAAATTGCACGAAACATAATGAAACTGTGAAAACGATATAAAAATGTATTTTTAGTTGCGCTTTTGTTTGTTTGACTCATCCGCTCGCTCAACGCATTGTCGACAATGGTCGACGACCATATTGTCGCCACACCACCAACAAGAGAAGAAAACTTGACTGCTAGCTGGTTATGATGATGGTGTTCATTGCTTACTGCCATTCCTAGTATAACTGACATTTACTCAGTTAACGCTGGTTGAGTAGATTTAAGACTGATACAAGTCATATTTGGGAAAAAATTGGGAATTCTATTAAAGACTAGCGACCTAAAAAAAGGTTTATATGACAGTTCTATAAAGGAAATATGTCAAATAAACCTATTTCAAATCTACTTCAAGTTTTGTGAATAAGGCCGTAGGTATGGAATGTTTAATGTTTTCGTTTCAATTTCTTCAAAGCAAAGATCCTTAGAAGAAGAATCCTAATCCAATGAGCACTGAAATATTTTACATTAACAGTTCAGAGCTCAGTCAATATTCAGGGCCTTTCCAGGGGACTACGATCACTTTTGACATTGACAAAGTGTTTGTCCTAATTCTTAGGATCCCAGGCAACATTTCTTTTGGTGCTGATACTATACCTGATACCATAGAGAAACCCGAGGAGGACTGACTGGGAGAAGTTCAGGGAACAGATGCAGAAATTAGGGCCCCCTAGGAGGCCTCTGGAGGACACAAGCGAACTGGAGGCCGCAGTCGATCTTGTCACGGGATGTCTGAACGAGGTCTTTCTGAAGGTATGTTCCGCCACGTAAAAGCAGTCAGTCATGGTGGTCACCGGGGCTGATGGTGCTCAGGAGGGAGAGCAGAAGGCTTTTGAATAAGGCCAAAAGAGAGAGAACACGGCAGTGCGCTGGGACTAGTATCGGGACTCCCTTGGAAAGTTCAAGAAGGAGACAAGGAAGGTAAAGGGGAGTTCCTGGGCGAAATTCTGTGAGGAATTGGAAAACACTAGTGAGGCATCTAGGTTGTGCAAAGTGCTCTCGAAGGATCCCATCACGCCCAGCTTCCTGAAGAGGGAGTACGGGACTTACACTGAGAGTGGGCAGAATTAGGGCCCCCTAGGAGGCCTCTGGAGGACGCAAGCGAACTGGAGACGCAGTCGATCTTGTCACGGGATGCTTGAACGGGACCTTTTTGAAGTCATGTCCCGAAAGAGTAGCGCCACGTGGTCACCGGAGATGAAGATGCTCAGGAGGGAGAGCAGAAGGCTTTTTAATAAGGCCAAGAGAGAGAATACGGCAATGCGTTGGGACGAATGACGCGACGCCCCTGGCAAGTTCAAGAAGGAGACGAGGAAGGCGAAGAGGAGTTCCTGGGCGAAATTCTGTGGGGAATTGGAAAGCACTAGTGAGGCATCTAGGTTGTGCAAAGTGCTCTCGAAAGATATCATCACGCCACAGCTCCCTGAGGAGGAGTACGGGACTTACACTGAGAGTGGGCAGAATTAGGGCCCCTGATGGAGGCCCATTTCCCAGGTGGCCAGGATGAGGTCGGAAAGCACTAGTGAGGCGTATAGGTTGCGCAAAGTGCTCTCGATGGATCGCATCACGCCTAGCTGACTGAGGAGGGAGTACGGGACTTACACTGAGTGTGGGCAGGAGGCGATGCAGCTCCTGAAGGAGGCTCATTTCCCCGGTGGCCAGGACGAGGTCGGCGATCAAGATATCGCAATACCTGCATATGTAGCCTTAATGGATGACCTCTTCAGGGACATCGTTGACGAGGAGAAGATAGTTTGGGCGGGACGCATTTTCCGGCCATTTAAGTCTGCCGGAACTGACGGAATTATCCCGGCACTGCTGCAGGCGTCCCTTGGAGTCACCCTGCCCTTGCTTGAGCGGATCTTCCGAGCGTGTCTGACATGGTCCTACATACCGATGGCATGGAGGGGGGTCAAGGTGGTCTTCATCCTCAAGCCGGGAAGAATAAACCGCAGTACGACGAAGGATTATAGGTATATAGGTTAGGTTTAGGTTAGGTTTAAGTGGCAGTTTGCCATCAGACTCACTTAGACGTTTTCGTCGTTTGTGATACCACAGGATACTTGTGATACCTTCTACTTCCTACCGTTGAAAGAATCCAGATCGCTTAAAAAAAGGCCTATTACTCTCTCATCGTTTTTGCTGGAAACACTGGAAAGACTGATTGACCTCAAGGTGAGAGGGGGACTAACGAGGGAAAAATTCAGTGGCGATCAACACGCATGCCTCAAAGGCAGGTCGGTGGAGACGGCCCTTCGCGAGGTGGTATAGGAGGTCGCGACGTCTCTCCGACAGAAGGAGTACACTTTGGCGGCCTTCTTGGATATTGAGGGGGTCTTCAATAATGTGGAGATAGGGTCGATAGTCGCCGCACTGGACCGCACGAGGACTCACCCCTTAATCTCCAGTCGACCACTAATACGCTCTATGGCAGGATTACTAATGCGAACCTGGGAGATAGTGTAGTCAGAAGGCAGGTGACCAGAGGAAAGCCCCAAGGAGGGGTGTTCTCGCCAATTCTATGGAACCTCGTGATTACGTGATTACTGAAATGCCATCCCCACCGAGATCCATCAGTCTCGGTGAGGACGGCACGAGGACTATCGCTTATGCGGACGACGTTGTGCTGCTGGTCCGACGCAGATTTCTGTCAACGATCATGGAAGGGTCACTGAGGAGGTTGTCGCGATGGGCTACCAGGAATGGGTTGAGAACCAACTCAGGGAAGATGGGGCTGGTGCTCTTCACATTCACATTCAGACTACCGTCCTTGGGCGGGAGCACCCTGCGGCTGTCGAAGGAGGTGAAGTACCTAGGCATAGTCCTCGATTCGAAACTGTCCCGGAAGAGGAACACCGAGGGAAGAAGCCGTAAGGCAATGTGCGCTTTTTACTCCTGCAGGAGTATGTTCGGTAGGAAGTGCGGGGTAACTCCCATCGTGAGACCAGTACTGACCTATGGAACAATGGTATGGTGGAATACCCTAGAGAAGAGGACGCGTGCGAGGGAGTTCGAGAAGGTCCAGAGACAGGAAATCTCTCAACAAGTCTGAGGGTGTTGTATCCTACGGATTTAACAAGTTGAAACTGGAGAAGCGGTGGGGTTGGGGAATCAGTAGGCGACTCAGCAGTTGATGCTGAACTCTTATCTCAGGAACTATCGCCCACATCGCTTAAGTCTGGCGGATTGCAGAAGACTGAACTGCCCCCTGCCACAATTGAGACAGGAGGGGATGGGATCGAAATGGAACCCGAAAAGCCCTGTTTGGGTGGGTCATCCGGTTGGACCGGGCTCACGGTATGCGCCAGCGGGGAAGCACGGAACTCAAAAAGTACTTTGACAGCAGCTAATGAAGCATCTAAGGAGGAATCGTCCACACCACAAGTATCCAGTGCCCTGAGGAAGAGTGGTTGCACAGCTTTCTCACCTGCCTCTGGATGCGTACGGAAGCTCATCATGACACGATCTAACGAATCTTGTGAGGATGAACTCCTGGCGGAATCAGAAGACGAGGCTCACACAACAGTGATGGAATCCTGACTATTGTCCGGTAACTGCAGATAAATCTTTACCATTGTAAGGCCGCTTCGGCGGCACTAAAGGTCCTTCTGATGGCAGGGGGTTTTGACGTGGTTCTTATCGTCCACACCACAAGTATCCAGTGCCCTGAGGAAGAGTGGTTACACAGCTTTCTCACCTGCCTCTGGATGCGTACGAAGCTCATCATGACAACATCTAACAAATCTTGTGAGGATGAACTCCTGACGGAATCAGAAGACGAAGCTAACGCAACAGTAGTGGAATCCTGACTATTGTCCGATAACTGCAGATAAATCTCCACCATTGTAAGGCCGCTTCGGCGGCACTAAAGGTCCTCCTGATGGCAGGGGGATTTGACGTGGTTCTTATCCAGGAACCACGGGTGTGTGGAGGAATGGTTCGTGGACTACGAATTCCGGTATTTAAACTACTCAAGGGTGCGGGGAAATGGGAGACACACAGGGCCTGTATTCTTGCAAAGGGCAGTTCATAAGCAGGTAAAGTTCGAAGATGGGTTATATGAGACTATATCTTGATATAGCCCCCATATAAACCGATCCGCCGATTTAGGAGACACACAGAGCCTGTATTATTGCAAAGGGCAGTTCATAAGCAGGTTAAGTTCGAAGATGGGCTATATCGGACTATATCTTGATATAGCCCCTATATAGACCGATCTGCCGATTTAGGATCTAGAGCCCATAAAAGCCACATTTATTATGCGATATTGCTGAAATTTGGGACTGTGAGTTGTGTTAGGCCCTTCGACATTCTTCTTCAATTTGGCCTATATCGGTTTAGATCTGGATGTAGCTGCCATATAGACCGATCTCTCGCTTTAAGCTCTTGGGCCTATAAAAAGCGCATTTATTGTCCGCTGTCGCCGAAATTTGGGAGAGTGAGTTGTGTTAGGCCTTTCGACATTTCTTTCTAATTTGGCCCAGATTGATTCAGATTTGAATATAGCTGCCATATAGACCGATCTCTCGATTTAAGGTTTTTGGCCCATAAAATGCGCATTTATTGTCCGCTGTCGCCGAAATTTGGGAGAGTGAGTTGTGTTAGGCCTTTCGACATTTATTTCTAATTTGGCCCAGATTGGTTCAGATTTGAATATAGCTGCCATATAGACCGATCTCTCGATTTAAGGTTTTTGGCCCATAAAATGCGCATTTATTGTCCGATATCGCCAAAATTTGGGAGAGTGAGTTGTGTTAGGCCAATCAATATTCTTCTTCCATTTGGTCCAGATCGGTCCAGATTTCGATATAGCTGCCATATAGACCGATCTCTCGATTTAAGGTTTTTGAACCATAAAATGCCCATTTATTGTCCGATGTCGCCGAAATTTGGGAGAGTGAGTTGTGTTAGTTCCTTCGACATTTCTTTCTAATTTGGCCCAGATTGGTTCAGATTTGAATATAGCTGCCATATACACCGATCTCTCGATTTAAGGGTTTTGGACCATAAAATGCGCATTTATTGTCCGATATCGCCAAAATTTGGGAGAGTGAGTTGTGTTAGGCCCTTCGACATCCCTCTTTATTTTGGCCCAGATCGGTTTAGATTTGAATATAGCTGCCATATAGGCCGATCTCTCGATTTAAAAAGTTGGTCCCATAAAAGGCACATTTGTAATCCGATTTCGCTGAAATTTGGCATAGTGACTCATGATAGGCTTTTCGACATCTGTGACGTATATCTTACAGATCGGTCTATATTTAGATATAGCTACCAAAAAGACCAATCGGACCATATTTCCAAATAGCTGCTATGGCTGCATGGATAATGCATTTTTTTCCGGATTATGGCTAAAGGTGGTTAACATATATACCCGAGGTGGTGGTTATCCAAAGTTCAGTTGAGCCGAACTTAACCCCTTGTTGTTATTGGAATAAATAAAAAATATTTTCACAAAAAAAAAAAATATGTAACACTTCGTGTCAGCTACCCTGTAGTTCGTAATGATTGCATAGCCAGACATGACTATATCGTCTTCAACTGTCAAGATAGCCAGGAATATATTTGACTTGGTTGTAATCTGATGCCTTAAGGTGTTATAATGAAAATTTTCACAATTTCTGAGCTACTGTTATGTGTCTACAACACAAGTGTCAACCAAAGAACAATTTTAAGTAAAGTAGTTACATTACCAAGCAACAGTCACGTATCTGTTACAACCTAAGAACATAGATATTTTTAGAAACATATATGCATGTATCCATACAACGATAAGATTCATTGTCGCCTAGTTATTGTACTGAATTATGACAGCGCAGACGCGCAGCCCAAAGACTTGTCATCCCACGACAATGATTAACAGCGTAGATTACTTGTGGAGAATTGACAATAGGTTAGCAGCAGCAACAACAACAACAACAATATGATTTGCAGCTTAAAGAAACTCATAACAAATGAGCCTTCTCTCATTAATTTAGTTTGTAAAATGACCATAGACTTTGCAAAAGTTCTGATGTAATATGGAGCCCTCATTGCTGCCACAAGCTAATGGGTAACTTTTGTTTAGCATTCTTCCAAATGGAAAGAAGTATACACACGTCTCTATGTGTATTTATAACCCATATGCAATAAATCTTCATGTGTGTGCGAGTGTATCAAGATGCCAGTGCGTGTGCGGTGGCTAGAAGTTTCGCATTACAAAGAGTTGTTAGTTGTAACTGCTATAGATTCAAAATCATTTCCATTGTAATGATGAAAATCTTTACACCACCACCACCATAGAAGCTAACACCAACACCGACACCCGTCTACTGTCTCGAAAATCCCTTGCAGCTAATGATAAATGACTTTTTTTTTTTTTTGCTTATATTGCTTGCTTGCCTGCTTGCTTGCCCTATGCTATTGTATTCTGCATGTTGTTGTAGCTATACGTTTATTGTTGTCGTTTTATGTGTTTTCCATTGTGTTTCGGTGATTTGCTTTGAATTTGTTTTGTATTTCACTGCCAGAGATTCTCCACCCAACTGTCAAATATCGGCTCAAAAAACAAAAATGCCACACTCAAAACAGCCAAGCATAACAACTCAAATTCAATAATAAAGCCACAATGAAAGGAAATCATTTGCTCTCCCAAAGTGAAACGGTAGCTTTACACTAAGTGATTTATCTAAATCCTTTAGCATTAAAGCCTTAAGCTTAGTTAAACGTATAGTGTAAGGATGCCTTAAACATGAAAACCGCTATATAAAAAAAAACTCCACTCCTAGGCAAAGAGAGTTCATTTGCTCTCTGCCTAAAGAGCAGAAACACATGAGATGAGTATGAGTATATACAATGTGTGAGTGAGTGTGTGATTTTCTCACACAGCACAGTGTTGTTGTTTTGTTGACAGTGTTGCTAATTCTTAGGATTTCATCTTAATTGGAATTAAATTAAAAGAGACCCAAATCGAAACGATTCCTGATTATAGGATATCAAATGCGTTATCCACCTTAGTTACAAAAAAACGACAGACGGTATACATGGTATAGCTGCCATATAAACCGATATCGGCTCTTAATTTCTTGAGCCTCTGGAGAGCGCAATTATTATCCGATTTAGCTGAAATTCTGCACCTAGTCTATTATTTTGACTTCCAACAACTCTATCAAGTAGGGTTCAAATCGGTTTATAACCTGATACAGCTCCCATATAATCCGATCTCGGATCTTGACTTCTTGAGCCTCTAGAGGGCGCTATTCTTATCCCATTTGGCTGGAACATTGCACGAAGTGTTCTGGCTTTACCATCAAAAACTGTGTCGAGTATGGTCTGAATTGGTCCATAGCCTGATATAGCTCCCATATAAGCCGATCTCCCGATTATACTATTTGAGTCCCTAGAGGGAGCAATTCTCTGATTTGGCTGCAAGTTGGTACAAAGATTTATGCTATGACTTCCAATATACTGAATGTTGCCCGATGTTTTCTGCTATGGCCTCCAAAACAACTGGACCAAATAGGGTCCAAATGCCAAATGGTTCCATAACCAGATATAGCTGCCATATGAACAAATCTCCCAACTTTACTTCTTGAGCCGCTAGAGGGCGCAATTTTTATACAAATTTGACTGAAATTTTGCATGATGATCTCAGCCAAGAACATAAAACATCTAAGCTAAGAATGGTACAAATTGGTACCATCATTTAGGTCCCACCAGGGACGTAGCCAGGATTTTATTTGGAGGGGCGCATATTAGAAACCAGGGACGTAGCCAGGATTTTTTTTGGTGGGGGGGCATCTTAGAACTACAAACCAATAATAAGTTCGTGTCGCAAATATATACAATATACAAATTTTTGGGAGGTCTCGGCACCTATAGCCTCCTCACCCTCCCCTGGCTACGTCCCTTTCTCCCGTATAAACCGGTCTACCAATTTTACAACTTTAGTTTGAAGGCTGCTGTAGTGCATGTCCGCCTATACCGCTGAACGCCAGTGTTGAAATCCCGGAGAAAACATCAGAAAAAAATTTCACCTGGGGTTATCTTCTCCTAATTCTGGCGACATTTGTGAAGTACTATGCCATTTGATAAAAAAAAATAGTATGGCAGCCATGTAAAAACTTCTTCCCAAAAAAGTTTCGCATTGCGACACGACGTTTGGACTCGGCTATGAAACAGGACCCTTATTATTAAGCTAAAACTTGAATCGGACAGCACCTATACAAAATGCAACTTTTATGGGCCTAAGAACTAAAATCGGGGCCGTATTGAAGAGGGATCTCAAACAGCCTTACACAACTCGCTGTGCCAAATTTCAGCGAAATCGGACAATAAATGCGCCTATCACGGGCTCAAGACCTTAAATCGAGAGATCGGTCAATGTGGCAGCTATATCCAAATCTGGACCGATCTGATTCGTATTGAACAAGGATGTCAAGAAGCCTAACCCAACTCGCTTTATCAAATTTCAGCGAAATCGGACAGTAAATGCGCATATTATGGGCCCAAGACTTTAAATCGGTAGATCGGCATATATGGCAGCTATTGAATAAGGATGTCGAGAGGCCTAACACAACTCACTGTCCCAAATTTCAGCAAAATCGGATAATAAATGTGGCTTTAATGGGCCTATGATCTAAAAATCGGCACATCGGTCTATATGGGGGCTATAACAGGCTATAGTCCGATATAGCCCATATTCGAACTTACCCTGCCAATGGACAAAGAATGAATCTGTGCAAAGTTTTTGCTCAATAACTCTATTTTTGAAGACTGTTGCGTGATCTTAACAAACAGACAGACGGACGGACATGGCTAGATCGTCTTAGATATTTACGACGATCAAGAATTTATATACTTTATAGGGTCGCAAATGGATATTTCGATGTGTTGCAAACAGAAGGACAAAGGAAAATACCCCTGTCCTTAGGTGGTGAGTATAAAAATGGAAAGGGATTTCTAATTACGACCTTCCATTTTTCTTTTTTTTTTTGTTGCTGCCTTGCAAAGAACTTGACAAATGCGATCTTTGGCGGAAGGTGCAAAGGATTTAAACGCTTTTACTTGATAAAGCTGGTATTTAGCTTTTCTAAACATTCTCCTGCTATTTTATATATTTTTTTACTTTCTTTATTTTTCTCCAAATTTTTAATTTTTGTTTATTTTCTATTAAATGAAAACATTCTCCTTCTATTTTTTATTTCTTTACTTTCCTTATTTTTCTCCAAAATTTTTATTTTTTGTTTATTTTTTACTAAAGCCCTGAGATTCTTTATACACCTCTTTAAGTTAGCATTACTGTTTACTATGTTAAGCAGTCAGCATTACTACATACATTGTCTGTTACTGCTTCACATTCAATGCAATTCATTGACACGAAAAGCATAATCAACAAAAAAACAATAACAACAACAACAACCATCATAAGTAAAACTACAACATAATCATCATTGTCCAAACACAGCGGCCAACATTGCAAGAAAAAAAAAACCAAGAAACAACAACAAAAAAACGTCATCATTTGCTAACGTTGTTGCTCTTGCTTCAGTACAGACTTTCATACTACACAGCCGTCCACGAATTGTAACGAATGCGCAGAGGCCAAAATACGAGACAATTTCCAACAACAATAAAAAAAAAAAAGAAAAACAAAATTCATTTGTTTTGCTACCCACAATGAGGGGATAACCAGCCAAGGCATTATGCATTGTTTGCCGTACAATCTCCTTCTCTGGCGCTCTCTCTCTCTTTCTCCCTCTCTCACTTCATATCTCTCCCTAAGTTGAGGCTTAACATAATGAGTTATTTGAAATTAACAGTCAACTGTTAATCGTCTTAGTGTTACTACCTTAAGCAACAATGAGCAACAGTGCCAAACAGCCATACAGCCATACAGCGATTTAGCAGAGTTATGAATCAAAAGATAATGAGCGAGAGAGCCAACACGCGCTAAAGAGATAAAACCTAAATATACACTTACTGATGATGAACGGAATTACAAACAACAATGGCAACAACAACAACAAGAGTATAACAAAGCAATTTGTTGTAGGAAACATTAAAAGGATGAAAGGAGGTAATGATGGAAATTGTAGTTTGTCAGCTTAGAAACACGGCTAAGAAGGACATGAGCGACTTTTTCCGGCCTGAAATTGATTTTTTGTGTTGCTGTTGTTGTTGTAGTTGTTTTCCCTTTATTTAAGTAAAGTAGAAAATGGGTTATGCATGAATTTTAAGTGACATTTTTGGTGACATAAGAAGAATGGTACGTACGTCCATAATACAACAGTTGGAAATGAGTGTAGCAGAAAGCAAACAAAAATGGCAATGTATTGCGAATATGGGGGTGTTATATTAAATACAAACATTGTAAAAGGATAGCTGCAGTACAATAAAATATGATTTTTAAAAGCAGAGGTTGGTTGTTATGAACATTTAGAACACGAGAAAAAGAGAAAAAACTGCCATAATTCGTATGATCTGTTTAAATGTGAGTGATCATAAGATTAAATGATTTACAATAAATAGTTATTTAAGTAAATAAACAAACATATAAACTTAATTTTACTTTGGGCGAATGACAAAAGAGCAAAAATGTTCTGCATGTCGAGGAATTTTCTAGAAAAGTAACAATTCGGTGCTGAAGTAGGCAAGAAACACTTTTCTATCCAAAGACTAAGGATAATTGTGAAATGATGTTAGTGAGTACGGTTCTATTTATCATAAGATTCTGAAAGAGCACATTTTTCCAAATTTGGAAATTTGCAATAGGTTATTTTGGTAAACAAATGGCAATAGGTAATGGACGACATTGTGTATGATTAACGAATCTGAAATAGTAATGTATTGCGTATACGCAAATATGTCCAATTGGAAACATCTCAAAATGAGCAACTGAAACAAATAAAAATGTGCCGGACCGAATCTTGGAAACCCAACACCATGGATTCTGGACAAAATAAATCCACAAATGAAGTCAGTTGAAGAAACATGTGTAGTTTATGCACCACGTTTCTGAAAATCAGGTACAAATTGAAGTTTCCAGGGGCCGTAGAAGACTAATCGGGAGTTCGGTTTATATGGGAGCTATATCAGTTTAGACCGACTTAGACCGTACTTGGCACAGTTGTTCGAAGTCATAACAGAACTTTTCGTACAAAATTTCAGCTAGGGGCTAAAGATGATTTGAACCCTACTTCGCACAGTAGTTGGAAATCATAATAAAACACTTCCTGCAAGATTACAGCCAAATAGAATAACAATTGCCGCTTCCAGGAGCTCAACAAGTCAAATCGGCAGATCGGTTTATATGGGAGTTACATTAGTTTATATATCGATTTCGTCTGTTCTTGGGTAAGTGGTTGAAAATCATATCAAAACACTCCGTACGAAATGTCACCCAAATCGGATAACAATAGCTCCTTCCAGGAGCTCAAGAAGTAAAATCGAGGCATCGATTTATATGGGAGCTATATTAGGTTATTGACCGATTTCGAGAATATTTTGCACCGTTGTTGGAAGTCGTAACAAAATACTTCGAGAAAAATTTCCGGACAAAAATTGTGGCTTCCAGGAGCGCAAGAAATGAAATCAGGAGATTGTTTCATATGTGAGCTACATTCATATCTGGACCGATATGGTCTATTTGCAGTCCCCAATTATCCATATCAATGAACCGATTTTAATAAAATTTGGCAGAGGCTTTCAGATGAATAATACAACATTTCGTACCAAATTTCGTACAAATCGCTCTAAAATTTTAGTTACAACGCCCTTATGAGTGTAAATCAGTCGATCTATATGCAAATATGGGCTCTATATCTAAATCTGAATCGACTTTTACCAAAATTCATACCGCTTGGTGATATGTTCAAAATTTTGTGATGAATGGGTAACCAAAACTATTTTCACCTTGACACACGGACCGATGTTGCCAGTATTTTTCTTACCATTTTCCGCAAAATTCGAATCTTTTTCCCCCAAAAATTCCCTGTTTCAACATCATGTTCTGAGAACATGTTCTCTTGGCATAGCCGGAGTGATGAGCACCACGCCCACTAGGGCACTTTGGACTATTTTAGATATCCGACCCTTTAACATACAGATTAAGTGTGAGGCAGCCACTGCTGCTATGAGACTAAAATCTATGGGAGAACGAATTGAGGATGGGAGCAGCTCCTACCATAGGAAACCTGGAAGGAAGGGAGGAGGTTTCCGATCGGGTACCTGTGACGATACTTGAGGTTGAGTGCGAGGCACTGGCAGCACACATGCATTGGGAAAGGAACAGCTAGTGGACAGGATTGTCGAGCGTGGGTAATGTGTTATTTATATCATAGAGGCGATATAAGTACAACATACCAACGTACGGCCCTTGAAGCCATTACACCTAATATGCTTGAAAAGTCTTCTATCCCAAGACGAAACGCGTCCCAAAAGTTTGTTTTTGTGTAAATTTTTAATACAATCTATATTGGTGGATTCCCAAGATTCAAGCCAACCGCACTTACCACATGTTTATTTGTTTCAAGTAAAAGGGTTAAAATATGTAAGTCAATGTTGACAAACATTTGTATTGCCCCATTAAAATGATAGCTTGAACAACAATGGGCTTTCCTCTTCTTTCCACAAATAATCCCAGCAGCCTTGCTAATGTATGTATTAACCCCTCTTTTGTCATCATATCATCAAACGCCACAGCACAAAGGTTTATTTATAACTAATAGCAATATGGATCAAGGCTTTCTTTGTCTACTACATACCACCCCCCCACCACCTTCCTAACTACCTACCACCTACAGTTGCTACAACAAATGCATATTGCATTTTGCATTGTTCTCAAACATTGATGTCATGTTTGCATACAATGACATTTTTCTTAACATCCACATTGCAATGATTTACAATCTGAATTTATAATTTAATTATGTTGTTCTCTTCTGCTGCTTCTTCTTCATCTTCTTCGTTTACCCTGCTTCATCATGTTGCTCCCCTTGCTCTTATAGCAATTATTATTGTTGTTGTTGGTGTTTAATTAAAACTGTTTTGACTGAGTCGGTGAGCGGTATGATATCGAGATGTAATGGCTGGCACACAGAAGAGACACACACACACACACACGCACTTAAACATAGACTGCTCTGGCATTGCTGTTGCTTTTGCTATTTTGTTTTGCTTGTGCCTCTTTTTGATGTTGTTGTTCTTTTTGTTGTTTTGTTGTATTTTTTGCTATAATTACATTTATTGATGCAATAAAGTGATTAAATTAGAAAATGTATATAAACCAACGTAGCTCATGGCAGTCATCGTAAATATGTTAACGCTACAAAGTCGTAACAAATAAACACCACTTACACTTACACTTACACATGCTCATTCTTCGTACATGAGAGCAGCAAGCATGAGGCCTAATGCTCATACCTATGACACATTGGCTCGTGTTATGTTAAGGGCGAAATATTCTAACTCAAAGACGATATATTTTTTTTTTGGTAAAGAGATAACATCTCCACACACACACACACACATACACTCAAACACCTAGGCAGTTAAAAAACCATTCACATACATACTCTTTGCATGTTACTATGTTTTGCTATGAATATTTCTATTTATGTTTGGCCGCTATGGGAATGCCAGTCGCGCGCTACCCTACTTTACTCTCATTTTTGTGGGAGTGTGTGTGTGCTAAAAATTTTCTTTCTCTGGGTGTATATTCACAGCACTACGTATTGGAGCAACGATTTAGGGTTAGCTTTGTAGTGCGGGTCGCATGCATAGAGAGGCATAAGACGATTTTTTTAATGTTTGTACTACTAAATATCTTGCAAAAGCGTTGCTCTGGCATTTATGGTGATACTCGTGCACGTCCCTGGCATTATTTGTTTTTTGTTTTTTTTTTTTTTTTACTGGAGGGGTTCCCCACTTTTAAGTAGAAATTAATGTTAGATAAGAGGGTTATGGTAAACATTTTTTTAAACGTGTAAAATGGCATTTGAATAACCAAATCTGAAGGAAACAGAAAACAAATTTAGTATTTTAAACTATGTTTATATCCACCACCATAGGATGAACGGAATACTTATTTAGTCATTCATTGTTAGTAACACGAAGAAATATTGATCTACAACCCCATAAATTGCGTGACTGAGTGACTGATCATCGCCCAGCCCAAACGGCTAAAGCTAGAATTATGAACTTTTTTGCACGAATGTTGGTCTTGGGTCATAGGGACAGGATAAGGCTGGATTTAGTGATATTCATACGTTTAGGTACTAAAAAGTACGAAATGGTACATATTTGCCCAGAGACGGAACGGAAAACGCTAGAATTATGTTCTGGGACTCAAATTAAAGATCGTCTCGAAAAACTAAGGTATGGTAAAAAAAAATTAGAAAATGGGAGTAATAAAACGTTTAGTACCGCAATTGGTACTATTTGCTTGCTACTTTCTATGTAAATTGAACTAGAGCTCTGAATTTTGGAGCTTAAGTACTCTTTGGCAATCATAATGGGATGACTATAAGAGTTTATGGAAATTTCTACATTTAGGTACTAAAAAAAGTAACAAAAAGGTACGAAATGGGAGAACTTTCTACAGGGCGGATGGATTTATAGAATTTTGAAGTTTGACTGAAAAGACATCTGGTGCAAAAGCATGAGGGTGAAAAGGAAAAATGGAAAAATAGTGCTGGTACCGAAATTGGTACCATTTAGTACTTTTACTACAGATGGAGCTAGAGGTCTGAAATTTGGCATGTAGGTACAAAAAGGAAATATATGATGGATGACTAAATAATCTATTCAAAATTTGAACATTTTGGTACCAAAATTGGTACCGTTTAGTACTTTCTTTACCGATGGAGCCAGAGGTCTGAAATTTGGCATGTAGGTAAAATAAGGAAATATATGATGATTGACTAAATGATCTAATCAAAATTTTTACATTTTGGTACCAAAATTGGTACCGTTTAGTACTTTCTTTACTGATGGAGTTAGAGGTCTGAAATTGTGCATGCAGGTACAACTAGGAGAAATATAATGGATGACTAGAATCTTTTTACAATTCGCACATTTTGGTACCAAAATTGGTACTATTTGGTTTTTTTTTTGTAGATGGAGCCAAAGGTCCGAAATTTCGGATGTAGATACAACTAATAAATAAATGATGGATGATTAAAGGATCTATTCAATATGGTACCAAAATTGGTACCATTTTATACTTTCTGTTCAGATGGTTCTTGAGGTCTGAAATTTGATATGCAGTTACAACTACGAAATATATGATGGGTGACTAATGTTCTATTAAAAATTTGTACATTTTGGTACCATTTGGGACTTTCTGTGCAGTTGGAACTCAAAGTCTGACATTTGGCATGTGGGTACAACTAAGAAATATATGACGCCCGTCAAAATGATTTTTCACAATTTTAACATTTTGGTACCAAAAATGGTACTATTTGGTACTTTCTGTTCAGATGGAGCTAGAGGTCTGAAATATGAAATGTTGGTACAACTAAGAAATACATGATGGATGACTTAATGATCTATTCAAAATTCGTACATTTTGGTACCAAAATTGTTACCGTTTGGTACTTTCTTTACAGATGGACTTAGAGGTCTGAAATTTGGCATGCTGGCACAACTAGGGAAAATATGATGGGTGACTATGATCTTTTTACAATTCGTACATTTTGGAACCAATATCGGCACCATTTAGTACTTTTTGTGCAGATGGAGCTAGAGGACTTAAATTTAGGATGTACGAAAAAATTTGGAAATATATGAAACTTCTCAAATACAAACAGCATGCCTATGTCAAGGGAAGGTCAGTGGGGACTGCCCTGCACGAGGTTGTGCCTAAAATAGGAGAATCCTTCGATACCAAAACGTTCACCCTGGCGGTATGCATTGACATCGAGGGGGCTTTTAACAATGCGCAGACCCACACACTGATCCAATCCTTAGACCAGTACCGGGTAGACTCGTTCCTTAGAGACTGGATAAATCATATGCTTAGGAACAGGTGAATAAAAAAGTGCAACATAAGGACCATACAACAGGCATAGGCGGAGCGATGAGGATCACTAGAACACTAGAGACTATTCTAGATATCCGGCCCATTGACATACAGATTAAGTGTGAGGCAGCCACTGCGGCTATGAGACTTAAGGCGATGGGAGAATGGATCTAATCTAAGTACTTTATCACCGATTTTTGAGTCGCTACCCTCTTCGCTTTATTTCAAAGACCCTTTAAACATCATTGAACAAATCGTCATGTAGCATGCCCCAAGGCATGTTCAAACTGTTTTCCATAACAAACACAGATGGATCAACCACCATCCACCAAGTTGTGTGCCATAGGTAGCTCATTCCATTCATTACAAAGGTGAAATTGAATTTCGTAATCATTTGCCGCAATCGTTTAAAATTCCTGGGCAAAGTGTCATTTTAATGGCACCCCATGATGTTATAAATGTCCCCTGCTGGACAAATGCTAATTCCGGCATAAAATCGACGTATGCCTTGTTGCGGAGGGGACCAAAATCCCATTGAAGCAGGAACAGAGTGTTATTGGCAAAATAAGAAGAAATCACAGGATCAATAAACAGAACAAATTCATCAGAGAAGAGAAGAGTGTTGTCTCAGCGAATTTTTTATTAGCTTACGTTAGGTTGAGAAGTGGGTGCAGATATTAATCCGCCTCATACCACTATGGACATACACCTGAGCCAGTATTCGGCTTATTGTGCGCATTAAATACTAAAAAGTAACCTCGAAAAAAGGCAAGCTGTGAAAATAGTCGGCCTCCTTCTGTAGTAACGCCGAAAATATCCCATCAGATCCGGGTGACTTGAATGGTTTAAAGCTTCTCAAAGCTTCCTCTACCATAAATTTTTTACAAAATATTCTATACAAATAAAATGTTGACAAAATTTTCTATAAAAATAAAATTTTGACAAAATTTTCTATAAAAATAAAATTTTGACAAAATTTTCTATAAAAATAAAATTTTGACAAAATTTTCTATAAAAATAAAATTTTGACAAAATTTTCTATAAAAATAAAATTTTGACAAAATTTTCTATAAAAATAAAATTTTGACAAAATTTTCTATAAAAATAAAATTTTGACAAATTTTCTATAAAAATAAATTTTTGACAAAATTTTCTATTAAAATAAAATTTTGACAAAATTTTCTATAAAAATAAAATTTTGACAAATTTTCTATAAAAATAAAATTTTGACAAAATTTTCTATAGAAATAAAATTTTGACAAAATTTTCCATAGAAATAAAATTTTGACAAAATTTTCCATAGAAATAAAATTTTCTATAAAAATAAAATTTTGACAAAATTTTCTATAAAAATAAAATTTTGACAAAATTTTCTATAAAAATACATTTTTGATAAAATTTTCTAAAAAATAAAATTTTGACAAAATTTTCTATAAAAATAAAATTTTGACAAAATTTTCTATTAAAATAAAATTTTGACAAAATTTTCTATAAAAATAAAATTTTGACAAAATTTTCTATAAAAATAAAATTTTGACAAAATTTTCTATAAAAATAAAATTTTGACAAAATTTTCTATAAAAATAAAATTTTGACAAAATTTTCTATAAAAATAAAATTTTGACAAAATTTTCTATAAAAATAAAATTTTGACAAAATGTTCTATAAAAATAAAATTTTGACAACATCTTCTATGAAAATAAAATTTTGACAAAATTTTCTATAAAAATAAAATTTTGACAAAATTTTCTATAAAAATAAAATTTTGACAAAATTTTTTATAAAAATAAAATTTTGATAAAATTTTCTATAAAATTAAAATTTTGACAAAATTTTCTATAGAAATAAAATTTTGACAAAATTTTCTATAAAAATAAAATTTTGACAAAATTTTCTATAAAAATAAAATTTTGATAAAATTTTCTATAAAAATAAATGACAAAATTTTCTATGAAAAAAAAATTTTGACAAAATTTTCTATAAAAATAAAATTTTGACAAAATTATCTATAAAAATAAAATTTTGACAACATTTTCCATAAAAAAAAATTTTGACAAAATTTTCTAAAAAAATAAAATTATAACAAAATTTTCTATTAAAATAAAATTTTGACAAAATTTTCTTTTAAAATAAAATTTTGACAAAATTTTCTATTAAAATAAAATTTTGACAACATCTTCTATAAAAATAAAATTTTGACAAAATGTTCTATAAAAATAAAATTTTGACAACATCTTCTATGAAAATAAAATTTTGACAAAATTTTCTATAAAATTAAAATTTTGACAAAATTTTCTATAAAAATAAAATGTTGACAAAATTTTTTATAAAAATAAAATGTTGACAAAATTTTCTATAAAAATAAAATTTTGACATTTTCTATAAAAAAAAAATTGACAAAATTTTCTAAAAAAATAAAATTTTGACTAAATTTTCTATTAAAATAAAATTTTGGCAAAATTTTCTATTAAAATAAAATTTTGACAAAATTTTCTATAAAAAAAAAATTTTGACAAAATTTTCTATTAAAATAAAATTTTGACAAAATGTTCTATTAAAATAAAATTTTGACAAAATTTTCTATTAAAATAAAATTTTGACAAAATTTTCTATTAAAATAAAATTTTGACAAAATTTTCTATAAAAATAAAATTTTGACAAAATTTTCTATAAAAATAAAATTTTGACAAAATTTTCTATAAAAACAAAATTCTGAAAAATTTTCTATAAAAAAAATTTACAAAATTTTCTATAAAAATAAAATTTTGACAAAATTTTCTATAAAAATAAAATTTTGACAAAATTTTCTATAAAAATAAAATTTTGACAAAATTTTCTATAAAAATAAAATTTTGACAAAATTTTCTATAAAAATACAATTTTGACAAAATTTTCTATAAAAATAAAATTTTGACAAAATTTTCTAAAAAAATAAATTTTTGGCAAAATTTTCTATTAAAATAAAATTTTCAATAAAAATAAAATTTTGACAAAATTTTCTATAAAAATAAAATTTTGACAAAATTTTCTATAAAAATACAATTTTGACAAAATTTTCTATAAAAATAAAATTTTGACCAAATTTTTATAAAAATAAAATTTTGACAAAATTTTTTTTAAAAATACAATTTTGACAAAATTTTCTATAAAAATAAAATTTTGACAAAATTTTCTATAAAAATAAAATTTTGACAAAATTTTCTATAAAAATAAAATTTTGACAAAATTTTCTATAAAAATAAAATTTTGACAAAATTTTCTATAAAAATAAAATTTTGAAAAAATTTTCCATAGAAATAAAATTTTGACAAAAATTTCTATAAAAAAAAAAATTTGACACAATTCTATTAAAATAAAACAAAAATTTCTATAAAAAAAAAATTGACACAATTCTATTAAAATAAAATTTAGACTAAATTTTCTATTAAAATAAAATTTTGACAAAATTTTCTAGAAAAATAAAATTTTGACAAAATTTTCTATAAAAATAAAATATTGACAAAATTTTCTATAAAAATAAAATTTTAACAAAATTTTCTATTAAAATAAAATTTTGACAAAATTTTCTATAAAAATAAAATTTTGACAAAATTTTCTATAGAAATAAAATTTTGACAAAATTTTCTATAAAAATAAAATTTTGAAAAAATTTTCTATAAAAATAAATGACAAAATTTTTTATAAAAATAAATGACAAAATTTTCTATAAAAATAAAATTTTGACAACACTTTCTAAACAATAAAATTTTGACAAAATTTTCTATAAAAATAAAATTTTGAAAAAATTTTCTATAGAAATAAAATTTTGACAAAAATTTCTATAAAAAAAAAAATTTGACACAATTTTCTATTAAAATAAAATTTTGACAAAATTTTCTAGAAAAATAAAATTTTGACAAAATTTTCTATAAAAATAAAATATTGACAAAATTTTCTATAAAAATAAAATTTTAACAAAATTTTCTATTAAAATAAAATTTTGACAAAATTTTCTATAAAAATAAAATTTTGACAAAATTTTCTATAGAAATAAAATTTTGACAAAATTTTCTATATAAATAAAATTTTGACAACATTTTCTATATAAATAAAATTTTGACAAAATTTTCTATAAAAATAAAATTTTGACAAAATTTTCTATAAAAATAAAATTTTGACCAAATTTTCTATAAAAATAAAATTTTGACAAAATTTTCCAGAAAAATAAAATTTTGACAAAATTTTCTATAAAAATAAAATTTTGACAAAATTTTCTATAAAAATAAAATTTTGACAAAATTTTCTATAAAAATAAAATTTTGACAAAATTTTCTATAAAAATAAAATTTTATCAAGTTTTTCATATAAAATAAAATTTTGACAAAATGTTCTATAACAATAAAGTTTTGACCAAATTTTTTATTAAAATAAAATTTTGACTAAATTTTCTATTAAAATAAAATTTTAATAAAAAATTTTCTACTAAAATTTTGACAATATTTTCTATTAAACTTTTGACAATATTTTCTATTAAACTTTGAAAAAAAATTTTCAATAGAAATAAAATTTTCTACAAATATTTCCATAGAATTAAAATTTTGACAAAATTTTCTACAGATAAACATATTTAAACAAATAAAATTTAGACCAAAATAAATTTTTATGGTATAAAGCTTTGACAAGTGCCTCCTTTATAACAAATCGTTGAGCAAATTTAAAAAAAAAATACAATGTTGACAATTTTGTTTTTACAAAGATTTTCAAAAAAATTTAATTTTTGGCAATATTTTCCACAGTATAAAACTCTTCTATTTATATAAACTTTAAACTTCCCCTTACTTTCTGTGTAGTTCCCCTTTTGCTCTCTTTACTCACCATATGAAGTGCCATGGAATCGATTTTATTTGTTTATTGGTTCATTCTAGCAATTGGTAAACTTATTAAAGTGCACTTCACCATAATCATCCAAATGGCCTGCTATGCTTTCCTTCCCTCCCCCACCCCCATGGTCAGTCACATTCTGCCCATCAGCCGACAGACAATATAAAATTGACTTTTCCCTATGAATTTCATGTCATTTCACTTCCCGGAACTTTGTGGCTTATCAGTGTGACAATGGCCAGAGCTGAAACAGCCGGAATTGTTTACTTTGTTCGTATATGCCACTGTGTTTGGTACAGGCGTGCATATTTACACATGTATGGTATGTCCGAGTGTCCCTACATTCGTCTGTCATACATGAAGTTTTCCCAATTTCCACCCCCACCACTTCGTTTGTTTCATTGTGCTTTTCGCGTCTGTTGTTTTCTTTTGTTTGGTTTATGTCATCTTTGGCGCCGTTTTATTTTAATTCAATTACCATGCGTTGCGTTTGGATTTTCGTACACTTTACTTGAGTTCAGTTCCCCTCTCGGTATGCTTCGATTTGATTTCATTCAGTGCAAGTCAATTTGCTTTTCGGTTTTTATTTTGAAAGTGTTCTTCTTCTTCTTACATTTTGCATTTATTGCACTACTATGTTTTTGTTGGTGTGTGAGTGAGTGTGAGTGTGAGGGCAAGTGTGTGCATGATTTTGAGTTAATGTTTTTTTTTTTTGTATTTTGAATTTTTGTTTTCTCCTCACTTTCTGGCGCTGTTATTATTGTTGCTGATTTTTCATTATTTTAATGAATGTTTGCATTTGGAATTTTGTTTTTCTTATTCTCCAAGTTATTGAACTCCTTGTGCTCTAGGGCAACGGCAACGGACGGTAGGTGGTGATGGCCCACCATTTTGCACAGGCGACAGCGAATATGGTGTTTTGCAGCGGCTGGTGGCACAGGTTTTGATACGAAACACATTTGGCCGAGAGTTCTCAGAAAAAGAGAAGAAGAAGCACAAAATTGAAATTTAAATATTTTCACTGTCTCAATTTCGCAGGCATTTAAATAGGACTTTTGGACGGCAAATGTTAAGTGTCTCGAGGCCAATTTTCATTTCGTTATGACTTTCTCATGGATTGCCAGCATTTGGTGGCAATTCTGGGAAAAACTTTGTATAACGATGCCCATATGGGAAAATGCCTACCCAACACCATAGAATGATGGCGGTTTTATATGGCAATACCAGGAAATATTGATACCTGTGGGTATACGATTGATCGTCTTAAAGAGACTAAAAAAACTTTTCTTTTGGCCAGACAATCTAGTCTGTTTAAATCATGTTACACTTCGCAACCGTTTGAAGATCTTTCCTACGGAAGATGGAAGAACTTTATTATGCCCAGCCTATAGCCCTAAAAATGGTAAAGAATTCTTTTTTTAAAGTATTTTGAGCATTAAGCATTTTTAAACCCTATTGTTTTGATAAAAATTTTCTTTTTATCAAGAAAAAAAAAACAACATTCCATACATATTAGTCAATACCATAGCTTTATAGCTTTTTCAATTTTTTGTGTAAACCTTTTGTTCGATAAGATAAGAAAATAAAATGAAAAATCCCCTTTAAAACGTTAGTTTTCGAATGACTTTATAATTAGTATATTGCCATTATTGTTCACCATTTACAGATAATGTTTTAAATTTAATAGAGCTAAACAATTATTGCTTTATTGCTATGGCACCTATCTTTAATAAATTTGCCAATAATTTATTCAAATAAAAAAATTATTTTTGAAGAAACTAAAAAAAAATTGAGAAATTTTTTCAAATAAAATTTTGGAAAACGTCAAAATTTAAATTTTTGTAAATTTTCGAATTTTTTTTATAGAAATTTTTTTTTCAATATTTTTTTAATAGAAAATTTTGTCAAATTTTATGAAAAATTTTTTTTTCAAAATTCTATTCCATTAAAATTTATTTATGTCAAAATTGAATATTTAGAAAGAATTTTTTTTTTCATACAAAAATTTACGGAATTTTTTTAAAGTATTTTTTGCAAAATTTCTCTAAAATTTAATTTTTATAGAAAATTTTGTCAAAATATTATTTTTATGGAAAATTTTTTAAAGATTTTTTTTAAAAGAAAATTTTATCAAAATTTTATTTTTATAGAAAATTTTGTCAAAATTTTATTTTTATAGAAAATTTAAATTTTATAGAAAATCTTGTAAAAATTTTATTTTAAGAAAATTTTGTAAAATTTTGTTAAATCTTTTTCTTAATAGAAAATTTTGTCAAAATTTTATTTTAATAGAAAAATTTTAAAAATTTTATTTTAATAAATTTTGGCAAGACTTTTTTTATAGAAAATTTTGTCCAAATTTTACTTTTAAGAGAAAAATTTGTCAACATTTTTTGAAAATTTTATCAAATTTTTTTGAAAATTTTGTCAAAATTTCATTTTTATTGAAAATTTTATCAAAATTTTATTTTAATAGAAAATTTTGTCAAAATTTTATTTTTATGGAAAATTTTGTCAAAATTTTATTTTTATAGAACATTTTGTCAAAATTTTATTTTTATAGAAAATTTTGTCAAAATTTTATTTTTATAGAAAATTTTGCCAAAAATTTATTTTTATAAAAAATTTTTATTTTTTTTTATTTTTATAGAAAAGTTTGTCAATTTTTTTTTATAGAAAATTTTTCAAAATTTTATTTTTGTAGAAAATTTTGATAACATTTTTTTTAAGTATTTTGCATAATTTTATTTTAATAGAAAATTTTGTCAAAATTTTTTTTTATAGAAGATTTTGTCAAAAATATTTTTTTATAAAAGATTTTGGCGAAATTTTATTTTTATAGAAAATTTTGTCAAAACTTTATTTTTATAGAAAATTTCGTCAAATATTTATTTTTATAGAAAATATTTTTTTTTATTTTTATTTTTATAGAAAATTTTGTCAAAATTTTATTTTAATAAAAAATTTTGTCAAAATTTTATTTTTATAGAAAATTTCGTCAAAATTTTATTTTTATAGAAAATTTTGTCAAAATTTTATTTTAATAGAAAATTTTGTCAAAATTTTATTTCAATAGAAAATTTTACCAAAATTTTATTTTTATAGAAAATTTTGTCAAAATTTTATTTCTAAAGAAAATCTTAATTTTATAGAAAATTTAATCAAAATTTTATTTTTAAGATAAAATTTTGTCAAAATATTAATTTTATAGAAATTTTGTAAAAATTTTATTTTAATAGAAAACTTTGTCAAAATTTTATTTTTATAGAAAATTTTGTCAAAATTTTATTTTTATTGAAAATTTTGCCAAAATTTTATTTTTTTGAAAATTTTGTCAAAATTTTATTTTTATAGAAAATTTTGGCAAAGTTAGTTTTATAGAAAATTTTGTCAAAATTTTATTTTTTTAGAAAATTTTGCCAAAACTTTATTTTTTTTAGAAAATTTTATCAAAATTTTATTTTTATAGAAATTTTTGTCAAAATTTTATTTTTATAGAAAATTTTGTCAAAATTTTATTTTTATAGGAAATTTTGCCAAAATTTTATTTTTATAGAAAATTTTGTCAAAATTTAATTTTTATAGAAAATTTTATCAAAATTTTATTTTTTTAGAAAATTTTGCCAAAACTTTATTTTTTTTAGAAAATTTTATCAAAATTTTATTTCTATAGAACATTTTGTCAAAACTTTACTTTTATAGAAAATTTTGTCAACATTTTATTTTAATAGAAAATTTTGTCAAAAATATTTTTTTATAGAAGATTTTAGCAAAATTTTATTTTTTTGTTTGTTTCTGTTTCGAGACGAGCTGGATGATCGGAGATGCAAATGGAAAAGGAAAGCCAAAGATAGCAACACACTCCGATCATTGAGCTCGTCTCGAAAAAGAAACAAACAAAAATTGTAAAATTTAATGATTTCGCCCTAACAGGCAAAAAAAAAATCTTGAAAAATTAAATTTTATTTTAATAGGAAATTTTGTCAAAATTATATTTTTATAGAAAATTTTTTCAATATTTCATTTTATTTTTATAGGAAATTTTGTCGACCGGGGCCCGCTCCACTGCGCCTTCTTTAACTCTCTTATGTCTTTTTAGGTTGGCGACACTTTGCCTTGAAAGTCGAATTCGTGCCACTGTAGCGCATGTCCGTCTATGACGCTGAATGCCTGCGTTCAAATCCTGGCCAGAACATCGGACAAAATTTAAAGCAGTGGTTATTATCCGTTCTTAATGCTGGCGAAATTTGCGTCATATACAAAATTCCCCCTAAAGAGGTGTCGCACTGTGGCACGCCTTTCGGACTCGGCTATAAAAAAGGTCTCTTATCATTGAGTTTAAGCTTAAATCGGAAAGCACTCATTGATATGTGAAAAATTTTCCCCTGCTCGGATATGGCCGACAAGCTTTTGGAACGACTTATAAAGCCACGGATCCAGGATGTCATCATTGAAGGTGGTGGACTCTGTATGATACAACACGGCTTCCGGGCAGGAGGGTCCATAATAGGAGCTATCAGAGAAGTGGTGGAGATAGTAGAAACGGCTAGGTAAAGGAAACACTTGGAGGCAAAAAAGGGACGGAGGGAAAGACGGAGGAGAAGGAGGGAGGGAGAAGAGGGAGAAGATCTCAAGAAAAATCCATGGGGCCTCGGATACACAATTTTGATGGAAAAACACGACACACGGAGCCCAGCAGCGGTGATGGACGGAAGAACAAGGGAAAGTTTATGAAGGAGGTGGACTCTCTTTGAGACAACATGACTTCCAGGGAGGTGTGTCCACGATCGAAGCTCTCAGAAATGTGGTGGAGATAATAAATAGAAGCGGCTAGACAAAGGAACCACTATTCTGGGCAGATTGTCCTCTTACCCACACTGAATGTGAAGAACGCAAAGCCTCAGATAGCCTGACGTTCTCCAATGGTTACGATAAACCTACAGGCCATGAAGCGCTACAGACACTGCAGAAAGCATGTCTCGCGAAATATCTGCTCTCGCTACAGAGGACGGCCGCTCTTAGGTTCATATCATCCTACCGGATAGTGGCGGATCTCGCAGCCCTTGCGACAGTCGGAATGGTTCCGATAGAGCAACGGGCCATGGAGATCGAAGTGGAACACCCAGAGAGGCCAGGGTGAGCTTCAAACGGATTATACACGGGTCATAAGAGATGAGAGGAGGGGAGACGTTCTAGAGATGACAACAAAGGTGGACGAATGAGTCCGACATAAGGCGAAAAAACCCTCGTCACTCATTCTGCAAATGCAACTTTTGTCCATTAAAATTCCACTAAGAAAGAGGCGCAATTCTCACCCGCAATCCTGGCCTAACCAACTCTTATAGAAAAGTTAGTTTGCTCTACTCTTTGTATACAAAAATAGCTTTGGGCGACTTTTCCTATAAAAATGTAGCTGTGGCGACTTTTCCTTCAGAAAAGTTGCTGTGGACTACTTTTTCTGATGTTCTCGTCAAGATACAAACCCAGGCGTTCAGCGTCAAAGGCGGACGCTAACCTCTGAGCTACGGTGGCCAAATATCTACCAAAAATGACTTTGGTGGATATTAAATACTTCCGTTTCAGAGTATCTCGAACTCGTCGAAATTTCGAAAGAGCTGCAAAGAACACCTATCCCCCGCTGCCCCAAGAGAGCAACAAATCATTGAAGCTTTTAAAAGTTAAAAACTCAACTTAAAACAAACATTGCACCTAAATCCATTGAATATAGCAGGGATAGCAGCGAGTAAAAAACAAACAAATGCAAGAAAAAAACCCAAGCAATGAGCGTTGTTACAAAACAAAAAAATAAATAAATAAATAAATAAAAAAAAACAAACAGAAAAACTTCAAACCAAAACAGAAATCCAAAAATAGAAGAGGAACAATAGCGGGCACAAAAGCAACACAAATACAAGCACACAAAAGTATGAAATTTATGCAAATTAACCGATAATATGTAGAGCGCGGAGAGTATTACTCCCAAAGAGTCTTAACATAAATCTGTTAAGCACTAAACCCAAAGAGGGGAGAACAACAACATTACGTTGGGTTTTCCGCTTTATATACAGAGATTGAGTGAAATGTTCATGAGTTGACAGATAAAACTCAAAATAAAAGAAAAACAAAAACAAAGAGAGCATTTTTGTGGATAGAGAGAATGGGTGGAAGAGACAGAGAGAGAGAACAAGCGAAATACCTACCATATTTTTATTTTACAGAGGCCGTTTGTAGCTCATCGCTTACAAAGTATGAGTAAAGTGCTATGAGTAAATTGAAAATCCTCTTCACAGCTGACTTGCCCCTTGCCTGTTGGGTTGGTTGCTCGGTCACCTACTAAACTGTTTCGGATCATAGCGAGAGGGAGGCATACGCCTCCTCCTGCTCTCCATATCCCGTTTACAATTTAATGGTGGAAATGGATTTTGGTTTCACACTTCGAAGGAGCCTCAATGACAACGCTGCTGGCGGCAGCGTCATTGGCCTCAAGTGTAACAAGAAAAATTCAATAGATTTTGTTTTCTTTCCAAAGAAGGAATAAGAAATATTTTTATAGAAAACAGAAAAAAATTTTAGTCACCTGGCAGAGATGGTGAATGAAATTGAATTTGTTGCTACTGTTATATGTTTTAATAAAGAAAAACTTTTCTTTCACTTTTTTTTAGAAAAGTCGCGAAAAGTTGCCTAAATCAATTGTTCTATAAGAAAAAAAAAACACACTGTCAAACACAACTTTTCTTTAAGAGAGATGGCAAAACCAACTTTTCTTTAAGAAAGTTGACCAAATCAACATTTCTATAAGAAAAAAAGCCCAAATCAACTATTCTAAAGTACCCAATACTTTTGAGTAATGGGTACTTTTAAGCACTGGGAACTTATAAGTACTGGATACTTCTAAGTACTGGGTACTTTAAGTACTGGGTACTTTAAGTACTGGGAACTTTAAGTACTGGGTACTTTAAGTACTGGGTACTTTAAGTACTAGGTACTTTAAGTACTGGGTAATTTAAGTACTGGGTACTTTAAGTACTGGATACTTTAAGTATTGGTTACTTTAAGTACTGGGTACTTTTAAGTACTGGGTACTTTTAAGTACTGGGTACTTTCAGTACTGGGTCCTATGAGTACTAAGTACTTTTTAGTATTGGTTGTTTTTAAGTATTTGGCATTTTTAAGTATTGGGTACTTTTAAGTACAGGTTACTTTTAAGTACAGGGTACTTTTAAGTACTGGGTACTTTTAAGTACGGGATATTTTTAAGTAATGGGTCCTTTGAGTACTGGGTCCTATGAGTACTGGGTACTTTTTAGTATTGGTTATTTTTAAGTATTTGGCACTTTTAAGTATTGGGTACTATTAAGTACTGGGTACTTTTAAGTACTGGATACTTTTAAGTACTGGATATTTTTAAGTAATGGGTCCTTTGAGTACTGGGTCCTATGAGTACTGGGTACTTTTTAGTATTGGCTATTTTTAAGTTTTTGGCACTTTTAAGTACTAGGTACTTTTAAGTACTGGGAACTTTTAAGTACTGGGTACTTTTAAGTACTGGGTACTTTTAAGTATTGGGTACTTTTAAGTACTGGGTACTTCTAAGTACTGGGTACTTTTAAGTACTGGGTACTTTTAGGTACTGAGTAATTTTAGGTAGTGGGAACTTTTACGTAGTTTAAGGTACTGGGTAATTTTGGGTATTGGGTACTTTAAGTACTGGGTACTTTTAAGTACTGAGTACTTTTCACTACTCGGTACTTTTAAGTGCTAGGTACTTTTAAGTACTGGGTACTATTAAGCAATGGGTTCTTTTGAGTACTGAGTACTTTTAGGTTCTGGGTACTTTTAAGTACTGGGTCCTTTCAAGTACTGGGCACTTTAAGTTATTGGGTACTTTGAAGTGGTGGGTGCTTTTAAGTACTAGGGTATACAAAAACTTGCCCAAATCAAACCTTCTATAAAAAATCAACTTTTCTATAAAAAAAAGTTGTCAAAATCATCTTTTGTATAACAAAAGTTGCCCAAATCAACTTTTCTACAGCAAAGTTGCCCAAATCAACTTTTCTATCAGAAAAGTTGCCAAATCAACTTTTTTATAAGAAAAGTTGTCCAAATCGAATTTTTTATAAGAAAAGTTGTCCAAATCAACTTTTCTATAAGAAAAGTTGCCCAAATCAATTTTCTATAAGAAAAGTTGCCCAAATCAACTTTTCTATAAGAAAAGTTGCCCAAATCAACTTTTTTATAAGAAAAGTTGCCCAAATCAACTTTTCTATAAGAAAAGTTGCCTAAATCAACTCTTCTGCAAAAAGTTGCCCAAATCACCTTTTCTATAAGGAATGTTGCCTAAATCAACTCTACTACAGAAAAGTTGCCCAAATCAACTTTTCTATACGAAAAGTTGCCCAAATCAACTTTTCTATAAGAAAAGTTGCCCAAATCAACTTTTCTATAAGAAAAGTTGCCCAAATCAACTTTTCTATAAGAAAAGTTGCCCAAATCAACTTTTCTATAAGAAAAGTTGCCCAAATCAACTTTTCTACCGTAAAGTTGCACAAAACAACTTTTCGATAAGAAAAGTAGCCCAAATCACCTTTTCTATAAGGAATGTTGCCCATATCAATTTTTCTATTAGAAAAGTCAACTTTTCTATAAGAAAAGTTGCCTAAATCAACTCTTCTACAGAAAAGTTGCCCACGTCAATTTTTCTATACAAAAAGTTTCCAAAATAACTTTTCTAAAGTAAAGTTCCTAAATCAACTCTTCTAAGGAAAATTTGGCCAAATGAACTTTTGTATAGAAAAGTTGCACAAATAATCTTTCTGAAGAGAATTTGGCCAAATTAACTTTTGTATGAAAATGTTGCCCAAATCAACTTTTGTATAAAAAAAGTTGCCTAAACCAACCTTTCTATAAAAAAAAGTTGCCCAAATCAACCTTTCTTTAAGAAAAGTTGCCCAAATTAACTTTTCTATGAAAAAGTTGCCAAAATCAACTTTTTTCGAGAAAAGTTGCCCAAATCAACTTTTCTAAAGAAAACTTCCGTAATCCACTTTTCTACAAAAAAGTTGCCCAAACCAAGTTTTCGATAAGAAAAGTAGCTTAAATCAGTGTTTCTTGAGATAATTTGTCCAAATCAACTTTTTTATGTAAAAAAAGTTGCCAAAATCAACTTTTCTATAAGAAAACATGCCCAAAATAACATTTCTATTTGAAAAGTTTAACAAACCAAGGAAAGATGCCCAAATCATCTTTTCATAAGAGAAGACACCCAAACCAAATTTTTTATCCGAAAAGTCGCTCAAAATAACTTTCTTACGCAGAAAGTCACCTAACCGAACTCTTTTGAAAATCCAAAAATATAACTAACCTGTCCGAAACATTCTTCGAATCATTGTTGTTATCAAATTCAAATCTAAACCATAACATTTTGTTCGTTTGGCTACAGTCATCACTCAAGCAGATCTCGCTTTGCTCTGTAGCTATTTACATTCCAATCTACCCATAGAATTTGAAAACTTCAAAAGGGATTAACTTTTTGTTTGTTGTCGACAAGTAGTAACCATAACCACCTAATAAACGCTGCTGTTCTGGTAATGATACTGCTACTTGGTGACAAGTAATCAAACTTAGTTTTCAATTGGAATTAAGAACAATAGTGCTCAAGTAGTCCATTATCACATTTGATAGAAATCGTACAACAGTCAATTGAAAAAATATAACAATGACTCTCAATGGCTTGTGAAGGATTATCCTGAATAAACAACATTTTTTTTGGTGATTATTGATACGTACATGTTTATGGTTGCTTTGAGTTGAAAAAGCACTTACCTGAAAATATAAAGCAAAAAAAAAAAAAACAAATAGAATTAAATATATTTGAAATAGTTTTGAAGGAAAAAGAATTATAAAATAAAAAAAGTGCTCAAATAAATAATTTCTTACCAAAATTTGACTAAGCAGGCTTTTCTATGCAAAAGGTCGTCCAAACAATTATTCAAACCAGTTCTAAAAAGCACATAGTACAAAAAAGTACCCAGTACTAAAAAAGTATTCAGTACTAAAAAGTAATCAGTACTTAAAAGTACCCAGTACAATCAAGTACCCAGTATTAAAAAGTAACCAGTACTCAAAAGTACCCAATATTCAAAAGTAACCAGTACTACAAAAATAAACAGTACTAAAAAATAACCAGTACAAAAAATAACCAGTACAAAAAATAACTAGTACAAAAAATAACCAGTACAAAAAATAACCAGTACAAAAAATAACCAGTACTAAAAAGTACGCAATGCTCATAAGTAACAAGTACCAAAAAGTACTTAAAAGTACCTTGTATTAAAATGTATCTAGTACTAAAATGTATCTAGTACTAAAATGTACCTAGAACTTAATAGCACCTAGTACAAAAAAGTTTCTAGCAAAAAAAAACTTATACTAAATAATTGCAAATTGCAAATTTTGCCTATGAACATTCCACTAAGGAACAGCGGCAAACTTCTCACATATCAATGAGTGCAGTATGATTCAAATTTAAGCTCAATGATAAGGGGCCTCCTTTTTTTTGTCGAGTACGAACGGCGAGCCGCAGTGCGACACCTCTTTGGAGATAAGTTGTACATGGCATAGTACCACACACATGTCGCCAACATTAGAAGGGGAAAAGTACTAAAAAATAAAAATACTAAGAAATAGTACTAAAAAATACCTAGTACTAAAAAGTACTTGGTATTAAAATGAAACTCGTACTAAAATGTGCCTAGCATTAATATGTGCCTAGTACTTTAAAGTACCTGGTCCTGAAAATTATCCAATACGATAAAGTACCTAATACTATAAAGTACCTAGTACTAAAAGGTAACAAGTACTAAAAAGTACATAGTACTAAAAGAACCTAGTACTAAAAGTACCTAGTACTAAAAGAACTTAGTACCAAAAGTACCTAGTACTAAAAGTACCTAGTACTAAAAGTACCTAGTGCTAAAAGTACATAGTATTCAAATTTACGCAGTACTAGTAATAAGTTACCAAAAAAAAAAAAAGAAGTGAGTAGTACTAGTAATAAGTAGCCAATACTAAGAAGTACCTAGTACTAAAAACTACCCAGCACTTAAAAGTATCCAGTACTAAAACGTATATAGTACTAAAAGTACATAGTACTAAAAGTACATAGTACTAAAAGTACCTAGTACTAAAAATAACTAGTTCTAAAAGTACCTAGTACTAAAAGTGCCTAGTACTAAAAGTGCCTAGTATTAAAATGTACCTAGTACTTAAAAGTACCTAGTACTAAAAAGTACATAGTACTAAAAGCTACCTAGTACTACAAAGTATCTAGTACTAAAAGTACCTAGTATTAAAAAGTACCTAGTACTAAAAGTACTTAGTATTAAAAGTGCCTAGTACTAAAAATACCTAGTACTAAAAGTACCTAGTGCTAAAAGCACCTAGAACTAAAAGTACATAGTATTCAAATGTACGCAGTACTAGTAATAAGTAACCAAAAAAAAGAAGTGAGTAGTACTAGTAATAAGTACCCAATACTAAAAAGTACCTAGTACTAAAAATTACCCAGCACTTAAAAGTATCCAGTACTGAAACGTATATAGTACTAAAAGTACATAGTACTAAAAGTACATAGTACTAAAAGTACATAGTACTAAAAGTACATAGTACTAAAAGTACATAGTACTAAAAGTACATAGTACTAAAAGTACATAGTACTAAAAGTACGTAGTACTAAAAGTACATAGTACTAAAAGTCCATAGTACTAAAAGTATATAGTACTAAAAGTACATAGTACTAAAAGTACATAGTACTAAAAGTACATAGTACTGAAAATACCTAGTACCAAAAGTACCTGGTACTAAAAGTGCCTAGTTTTAAAATGTACCGAGTACTAAAAGTGCCTAGTATTAAAATGTACCTAGTACTTAAAAGTACCTAGTACTTAAAAGTGCCTAGTACTAATAAGTACCTAGTACTAAAAAGTACCTAGCACTAAAAAGTACCTAGTACTAAAAAGTACATAATATTAAAAATGCCTAGTACTAGTAATAAGTACCCAGCACTAAAAAGTAGCTTGTACTTAAAAGTGTCTAGTACTAAAAAGTACATGGAACTTGAAGTACAGAATACTAAAAGTGCATAGTACCAAAATGTACCTAGTACTACAAAGTATCTAGTACTAAAAGTACCTAGTATTAAAAAGTACCTAGTACTAAAAGTACTTAGTATTAAAAGTGCCTAGTACTAAAAATACCTAGTACTAAAAGTACCTAGTACTAAAAGTACCTAGTGCTAAAAGCACCTAGAACTAAAAGTACATAGTATTCAAATGTACGCAGTACTAGTAATAAGTAACCAAAAAAATGAAGTGAGTAGTACTAGTAATAAGTACCCAATACTAAGAAGTACCTAGTACTAAAAATTACCCAGCACTTAAAAGTATCTAGTACTAAAACGTATATAGTACTAAAAGTACATAGTACTAAAAGTACATAGTACTAAAAGTACATAGTACTAAAAGTACATAGTACTAAAAGTACATAGTACTAAAAGTACATAGTACTAAAAGTACATAGTACTAAAAGTACATAGTACTGAAAATACCTAGTACCAAAAGTACCTGGTACTAAAAGTGCCTAGTTTTAAAATGTACCGAGTACTAAAAGTGCCTAGTATTAAAATGTACCTAGTACCTTAAAGTACCTAGTACTTAAAAGTGCCTAGTACTAATAAGTACCTAGTACTAAAAAGTACCTAGCACTAAAAAGTACCTAGTACTAAAAAGTACATAATATTAAAAATGCCTAGTACTAGTAATAAGTACCCAGCACTAAAAAGTAGCTTGTACTTAAAAGTGTCTAGTACTAAAAAGTACCTGGAACTTAAAGTACAGAATACTAAAAGTGCATAGTACCAAAATGTACCTAGTAATAAAAAGTACCTAGTACTAAAAAGTACCTAATACTAAAAAGTGCGTAGTACTAAAATGTACCTAGCACTAAAATGTTCCAAACACTAAAAGGTACCTACTACTATAAAGTACCAAGTATTAATATGTACCTAGTACTAAAAAGTTCCTAGTACTTAAAGGCAACTTGTACTAAAAAGTATACGATACTTAAAAGTACCGAGTAATTAAATGTACCTAGCACTAAAATGAGCCTAGTACTAAAAAGTACCTAGTACTAAAAAGTACTTAGTACTAAAAAGTACCTAGTACTGAAAAGTACCTAGTACTAAAATGTAACTAGCACTAAAAGGTACCTAGTACTAAAAAGTACCTACTACTATAAAGTACCAAGTCTTTATATGTAATTGCACTAAAAAGTTCCTAGTACTTAAAATCAACTTGTACTAAAAAGTACCTGGTACTTAAAAGTACCTAGTACTTAAAAGTACCGAGTAATTAAAAGTACCTAGTTCTAAAAAGTACCGAGTAATTAAATGTACCTAGTACTAAAATGAGCCTAGTACTAAAAAGTACCTAGTACTAAAAAGTACTTAGTACTAAAAAGTACCTACTACCAAAAAGTACCTAGTACTGAAAAGTACCTAGTACTGAAAAGTACCTAGTACTGAAAAGTACCTAGTATTAAAAAGTACCTAGTACTAAAAAGTACCTAGTACTAAAAGGTACTTAGTACTAAAAAGTACCTAGTACTAAAAAGTAACTAGTACTATAATGTACCTAGTACAAAAAAGTACCTAGTACTAAAAAGTACCTAGTACTAAAAAGCACCTAGCACTAAACAGTGCTTAGTTAAAAAAGTAACTAGTACTAAAATGTACCTAGTACTAACAAGTCCCTAGTACTAAAAAGTACCTAGTTCTAAAGAGGAGCTAGTACTAAATAGAACGTAGCACTAAAAATTACCTAGTACTAAAAAGAACCTAGCACTAAACAGTCAACAGTACTATGAAGTACCTAGTACTTAAAAGTAACCAGAACTAAACAGTACCCAGTACAAAAAAGTATTTAGTACTTATAACCACCCAAAACAAAAAAGTTTTTAGTACTTATAAGTAGTCAATACTGAAATGTAACCAGTACTAAAAGTTTCCCAATCCCAAGTATCCAATAAAATGATATCTTTGAAACTGAACACTTCGACTTAAAGATTAACATTGTTCCTAATCTTATCTCCTGAATATTTTGAGTGCTGGTTAAAGTATTTGCCAGGCTGTATAACATTTGACATTTTCAAAATTTCGCGAAATTTCAATTTGCAGTGTTTTATTTTTATTATTTTTGTATATTTTTGGTTCGAAAATACTAACTCATGAAGTCATTCACTTTACTGTTTGCATTCATACATAATTGATAATGACTTTTGTTTTATATATATCGACATATATGTACATTGTTGGCTGTTGGTGTTTATTTTTGTTTTCAGATTCTCTTCAAAAATTATTTCGTTTATTTTTTTCGAGGTCATTGCTTGTGGAGAATTACTGAACAAAAATCAACCTGACGCGAGTTGTCGAACCGTTGAGTTTAAACATAAAATAACTACGACAGCAAGCCAAATAAAACTCGGGCTGTATTGCGATGTGTTTTCTGTTTTTGCTCAATATGTTTATGGTAGAAGTGATTTAGCATTTTGTTCTAAAAAAGCAAATTTGGCTGTGAATTGAACAAAATTGATTGTTACATGACTGCTTTGTCGCCAACTCTTACTCATGTTTTCGCACCTTAAAGCTGCCGTTGGGCATGTGCTTTGCCACTACACTTACAACGTTCATATAGAAATAAACAGAGTTGTCAACTTAATTCAATTTGTCAAACGGCGAATATGTCCCAGAACCGCCCCTTCTTCTCTATGCGAACCTTAGCACAACTCCTAAGCCTTGAATTTATGGCGTGTTTTTCATGATTTTCATCATTTGTTGGAAATATATACACCGCCAGAGGCGATAAAGTCTCACATAAAATTAAAAATAATATTGAAATATGTGACATGCATTCGTTGCAGCCAATAAAATTTGCATGTTTTTACATTTTTTGTGACTTTTCAGCCGAAACTAGTTACTGCTAAATGACCAACCATCAGTGACTGACTGGCTGCTATGGTTGTGATATAAAGTAAAAAGCCTATAATTTTGATTAAATTTGACATTTTTGTGTGTAAATTTACTCAAATTAAGTTATTTGGTTTAACGAATAGCATCTGAAATTGTTTTCGTTTTGCCTCTCATGACACCATACGTTTTTTCAATGCAAATTAATTCAAACGAAATTAATTTGACAGTCAAATTGTTTGGCGATAATCAACTGGTGCAATGATATCTATAAATCTGATATAGTGTTCGTTATAGGCCATGAAATTCAGCTTGAGGTAATTCATTGAGAAATGATAAAAAAAAACAATATTTTATACAATATGGTATAACTGTCAGCAAGTACTGGCTATTATTTGGTAAATGACTCGGAGCCAATTGTTGACAAAGACTTTCATATTGAAGTTTAAACAAATTGTTAAAAAATTGCATAGATTAGTACGTAGTTAGAACTGAATCCTTTTAAGTACTGGGTAATTTTTAGTACTAGTAACTTTTTTCTGCTGGAAAACATTTAGTACTGGGTACTTTGTAGTAGTGGGTACTTTTTAGTAATGAGTACTTTTAGTACTGGCTACTTTTAGTACTGGGTACTTTTTAGTAGTGAGTACTTTTAGTACTGGCTACTTTTAGTACTGGGTACTTTAAAATTCTGAGTACTTGTTAGTACTGGTTACTTTTTAGTACTGGTTACTTTTTAGTACTGGTTACTTTTTAGTACTGGTTACTTTTTAGTACTGGTTACTTTTTAGTACTGGTTACTTTTTAGTACTGGTTACTTTTTAGTACTGGTTACTTTTTAGTACTGGTTACTTTTTAGTACTGGTTACTTTTTAGTACTGGTTACTTTTTAGTACTGGTTACTTTTTAGTACTGGTTACTTTTTAGTACTGGTTACTTTTTAGTACTGGTTACTTTTTAGTACTGGTTACTTTTTAGTACTGGTTACTTTTTAGTACTGGTTACTTTTTAGTACTGGTTACTTTTTAGTACTGGTTACTTTTTAGTACTGGTTACTTATTAGTACTGGGTACCTTTATGTACTGGTTACTTTTAAGAACTGAGTAATTTTTAAAGAACTGGGTACTTTTAAATACTGGGCACTTTTAAATACTGGGCACTTTTCAGTACTGGGTACTTTAAGGCACTAGGTACTTTTATGTACTAGGTACTTTTAGTACTGGCTACTTTTAGTACTGGGAACTTTTTAGTACTGTGTACTTTTTAATAATATTGGGTTGCCCAAAAAGTAATTGCGGATTTTTCATATAGTCGGCGTTGACAAATTTTTTCGCAGCTTGTGACTCTGTAATTGCATTCTTTCATCTGTCAGTTATCAGCTGTTACTTTTAGCTTGCTTTAGAAAAAAAGTGTAAAAAAAGTATATTTGATTAAAGTTCATTCTAAGTTTTATTGAAAATGCATTTGGGCAACCATAGGTACTCCAAAGTGCTGGGTACATTTAAGTACTAGGTACTTTTAAGTACTGGGAACTTTTAAGTACTGGGTACTTTTAAGTACTGGGTACTGTTAAGTACTGGGTACTTTTAAGTACTGGATACTTTGAAGTACTGGGTGCTTTTAAGTACAGGGTAGTTTAAAAAACTGAGTACATTTTAATACTGGGTACTTCTAAGCACTGGGTACTTTTTAGTACTGGGAACCTTTATGTACTGGTTACTTTTAAGTACTGAGTAATTTTTTAAGAACTAGGTACTTTTAAGTACTTGGCACTTTTTAGTATTGGGTACTTTTAGGCACTAGGTGCTTTTATGTACTAGGTAATTTGAAGTACTGGGTACTTTGAAGTACTGGGTACTTTGAAGTACTGGGTACTTTGAAGTACTGGGCATTTTTTTTAAGATTGGGCACTTTTTAGTGCTCGGTACTTTTAGGTACTAGGTAACTTTATGTACTAGGTACTTTTAAGTACTAGTTACTTTTAGTACTGGATACTTTTTAGTACTGTGTACTTTTTAGTAATAGGTGCTCCAAAGTGCTGGGTACATTTCAGTACTAGGTACTTTTAGGTACTGGGTACTTTAAAGTACAGAGTACTTTAAAATACTGAGTACTTTTTAGTACTGGTTACTTTTTAGTCAGGGTACTTTTAGTACTGGGTACATTTTAATACTGGGTACTTCTAAGCACTGGGTATTTTTCAGTACTGGGAACCTTCATGTACTGGTTACTTTTAAGTACTGAGTAATTTTTTAAGAATTGGGTACTTTTTAGTACTGGACTTTTAGGCAATAGGTAATTTTAGGTACTTTTAAGTACAGAGTATTTTTTTAAGTACTGGGCACTTTTAAGTACAGAGTATTTTTTTAAGATCTGGGCACTTTTAGGTACTAGGTACCTTTATGTACTAGGTACTTCCAAGTACTGGGTACTTTTAAGTACTGGATACTTTTAAGAACTAGGTACATTTAAATACTGGGTACAGGGTACTCTTAAGTACTGAGTACTCTTAAGTACTGGGTACTTTCAAGTACCATTTTTAAACTGACGACATTTTTTATAAAAAATTGATTTTGGCATATTTTCGTACAGAAAGGTTAATTTGGAAACTTTTTGCACAGAAAGGTTGAGTTGTGTAGCTGCATTCTTAATGTCGACCTAGGATCGAGAGAGACCAGAGACTGAAATCTATTTTCGACTGCCTGGCCATAATACGGTCCTGCAGGCGAAGTTTTGGGCGATCACTGAATGCTGGGGATGGGGAGTGGTATTGACGTCGAGTGTGAACAACTTTAGGGACAGTAAACTAGACATCGGGCAATAACAACCAGGACGGGCAATGTCACGAATAGTCTTGAAGGGTAAAAAGGAGAATAACCCCCTCTGAGAATGGCATGATCCGCATGATGCCGGACCATAGCGGAGTGCTTAATACCTATGGTAATAAATAGTTAAGTACATTTAGTACTAAATAAATAATATTTTATACTTTTAGTAATAAATGGAAATATATTGTACTTTTAGTACTAAATATTAAAAATATTTAGTACTGGGCGCACCGTAGCTCACAAGCTACCATGTTTGCTTATGACATGGCGATGGCCATCCCTTTACTATGAACAACTTCTTTACTTTGTGGTTTCGCTCTCCATCTCGTTGTTCGGCCTTAGTTTCTCAAAGCAGTTTTCTTATAACTGAGCTAAATGAGAGAAAGCAGGCTACCTTAACGGAAAGGTTAGCTTGCCCGCCTATGATGATCAGCAGGATTCAAAGGTGGTAATTTGGATAGAGAAGCCAATGGGATGCCTGGTTACAGAAAAAGTTTTATGATGAGTATTTGGAAGCTAATAACCAAGAAGTTTGTTGTCAAACTCAAGAAGATCTTGGATTAGCACTGGAAGTTATACGACTAAGCGTTTCTCTATGTTTATAGGCATTGGGACTTCGAATCCAATCTTCTCATTTTGCGGATGACAGCAATCCTTGTCATTCATACTCATGGGACTAAAGACCAAGTCTTTGGGAAACTAAAGACAGAAGGCGAATTATGAATGTGACACTCTGTTAGGACTTACTGGCCATTTTCAGTCGAATGAAAAGAGTAGATTGCAACACACACCCACCATTATGGGACGCGTTTCGTAATTTGGTTTAGAATTACTCATCAGTCATATTAGGTGTGAAGGCTTTAAGGACCGTATGTTGATAAGTTGTAATTGTACCGATTTTATTGCGAAAACGCCTGTATGATACAAATACCAGATTAACCACTCTCGCCCACCCTGTCTATTAGCTGTACTTTTTCCAATGCATGTATTTTCGCGCAGATTTTTTTGTCTATAGAATTACACTACTCCCATGGTATACACATGATTCTGTGCATCTGTTGGAGGTTGTATTGAAGGTTTCCAACGCTAGACAATGGTAACGGCTCTCGCTGTTGCTCCGTTTGCCCAGGTTCGAATCCCGGTCAGGCTCCGCCTAATTTCCCCATTTTTCAAGTTTGTTGCCTATTAAAATTTTTAAATTTCCCGTTTGTTTCTCTTCCGATCATTGAGCTCGTCTCGAAAGAGAAACAAGAGAAAAGAGCAGATATTAATGTACGCAAGACGCAGTGTTATCTGTTGCCACACAAACGATTCGCTGATTCAAAGCAATCGCCAATATCTATCGACGGTTATATACCATCGATATTGAACAGTCAGATTCTCTTGATGTTCTGGGCATGAAGATGCAGTGTGATGTCAAACCGAAAGAAGCATACAGGTGTTTAAGCTTTCTTAAGCGGTGAAAGAGTTACTTTATTCCCTCTGAACTTCTTAATATCTATACTATCTACATCAGGCCGAAGATGGCATGTAATTCACATGTATGGCATGGAGCTTCCAAATGATTGTTGGAACTTCTGGACGGCATTTAGAAAAGAGCGCTGGTGTTGAATGGCAACAATAGAGTATCCAACTCAGTTGTTTCTCATGAGCATCGTCGTAACTTGGGTTGTGTGACGCTTTTCTATCGATTGTTTTATAGAGTGGGATTCACTGATGTATGGATGGATTCGTCAGAAATACTAGACTTTCTAGGAACTCATACCCGTTTGTTATTGATTGGCTAGCTGACCGGACCATGCACTAGAGATTTCTTTTTTTGTCCGAACTGTTCGTATGTGAAATAGGCTTCCTTGCAATGTCTTTGCACCTGACTATGACCTACTGAAATGTAAGACCTATGGCAACAAACACTACTCCCTCTTTTCCCTCTTCGATCCTTAACTTTCCATTTGCCAACGCAATGCACTGCATTCACGTGGGGCATCCCTCACGTGTTGGTTTACTTTTTAAGGAAAAATGTCCTTTGGGGAAATATTTTTTAACTAATATTAAGGATTTTTTTCTTAAATGGTAGTATATTTAAGAAAAAAAATTCTTGATACTAGTTTAAATTTACTTCCCCAAAGGAAATTTTTCCTTAAAAAGTAAATTGGATATTTTTAAACTATGATTCACAAATTTCTTAAATGAGGAAAATTATTTCGGTTTTGTCATTTACCCGATAATATTTGTCTTTAGTTAACTTTTTTTTTTTTTGAATATTTTTGTGTATTTTCTTTACTCAACTGCCATGTGGTTGATCTCTCTGTAATCGATTGCTATTGAACACACTTTGTATTGCCGATAAATTCTCAAAGAGTTTTTCGATTAATTAATTTTATTATTTGTAACCTTAATTATAATTTGATTGATTTCTGACCTTCTGAACGCGGTGTTTTTGCGAAAAGAAAGAAACATTGAATATGAGAAGCGAAAAACCAACCAAACTGTTGAGGCACTGCAGTAACAAACGGGCCAAGATGAAATAAAGAACCTTTAAATCAATAAATAAAAATGAATGGCAAAGAATTGACACCAAACAGTAAGGCAGCAAAAGCAGGCACACAGGCAAACAGTCGGCCTGCCATGCATACACCCAGACAACAGTAAAAAGATCAGGCGAAGAAAAAGAAGAAAACTCATAGTGCAAGAAGAACAACAAAAATCAATTAAATTAACCACCATCGATGATGGTGATGCTGATGCCGTTGATGATGACAATTACACAGAATATGACGACAATAATGATGTCGATGATGATGATGATGATAATAAATGCGAATATGAAGATGAGAATGGCCATGGCTATGGCTTGTCATTTACCGCGATGCCATTTGCTGATGTTGTTTACGATAATAAAGTCAGCTTTGGATGATGATTGTGATGCTGATTATGAAACAAAGCTGCCGATAAGCATAATGTCAGCGGTGACATGGAGATGTTGACAACGGGGATTGTGGGATTTCACAGAGATTCATTGTTCGACTAAGAAATTTTGTGAAAGATGATGGCTTACCAGAGCTTCAATGCAGTTAATTCAGTGATAAATTAATGCTCAAAGTAGATGTTAATAGATATTCCAGAGTTGCTGCATACATATAGGCATTAATAATTGTGGAAGTTAAGGTTAATAAGTAAAAGAGTGTTAAGTTCGGCCGGGTTGAATCTTGGGAACCCACCACCATAGAATCTGCTTAAAAATTTATACAAAATAAATATAGATGAAGGGCATATTTTTATTCTATTGGGTTGCCCAAAAAGTAATTGCGGATTTTTTTTATATAGTCGGCGTTGACAAATTTTTTCACAGCTTGTGACTCTGTTTGTGCATTCTTTCTTCTGTCAGTTATCAGCTGTAACTTTTAGCTTGTTTTTGAAAAAAAAGTGTAAAAAAAGTATATTTGATTAAAGTTCATTCTAAGTTTTATTAAAAATGCATTTAATTTCTTTAAAAAAAATATCCGCAATTACTTTTTGGGCAACCCAATACAACGGCTGCCTTGGCTAGGTCATGATGTCAGAAGGGATGCAGAAGCTCCAGCAAATAAGTCTTTAGAAGGCAAACACGGTGGTACACGTCAACCGGGAAGACCAAGTGGGGGGGGACCCCTCGAAACTTGGTGTTGGAGATTTTTAGAATAAGCGCAGAAGATGGAGGCGCTTGAAACGCTACTCTACGTTTGGTTAGTGGGACATATATTCTGTCATAGCCAATTAAGGAGTAAAGTCATGAAGGATAGAATTATCATAAATATCAAAAAAAAATCTCCGAAATTGCCTCAGGATTGCGATATTTGGGGATTTTTGATATTTATCGGTTATAATAGCCGGAGGCCACCGTGGCGCAGAGATTGGCATTGATATGCCTATGACGCTGGAAATGGTCCGCGTTGGTTATCCCCTCCTAATGCTGGTGACATTTGCAATATATTGGGTTGCCCAAAAAGTAATTGCGGATTTTTTTAAAAGAAAGTAAATGCATTTTTAATAAAACTTAGAATGAACTTTAACCAAATACACTTTTTTTTACACTTTTTTACTAAAGCAAGCTAAAAGTAACAGCTGATAACTGACAGAAGAAAGAATGCAATTACAGAGTCACAAGCTGTGAAAAAATTTTTCAACGCCGACTATATGAAAAATCCGCAATTACTTTTTGGGCAACCCAATACTATGCCATGTGAACACTTCTCTCCAAAGAGGTTTCGCACTACGGCAGACCCTTCGAAATCGGCTATAAAAAGGAGGCCCCTTATCATTGAGCTTTAACTTGAATCGAACAGCACTCAATGATATGTGGGAAGTTTGCCTTTGCTTCTTAATGGGGAAATTTGAAATTGGCAATAGCCGCACACGGCCCATGGTAAAGGGCATTTTGGCAAAAAATTCTCAAAAATCCCCCAAATTCCCTTGAGTGGTGAAACTATTTTTTGAAAAAATGGGTTTCTGGTTTAAACCAACATCATTACCAGCTTCCAAAACACATTTTCCTCCACTTTCATTTACCACAAAAAAAGCCAAGATTTAATATTTCTCTGTAGGCTTATAGAAAAAAAAACGGAAGTTTTCTCCATAAAACAAAATTTCACCATATTCTTGAAGAGGTCGCAGGCAATATGCCGATTATTATCGTTTAAAAACAAAGCCCAAAAAAATAAACAAAAAACGCCAAAGACAATTTATATTCTCTCCTACATACGTTTTTTTTTTGTGGATTTTTTTGTATGTTCAGCAAATAATGACGACGACAATGTCTGATTGCTGACTACAGATGTTAAATGATTTTCATGACTTTACTAGAGCGGAAATGGCAAATTAACTACGAACGTTGTACAACGTTGGAGGCATAGCGAAGAGTTTACACACATGGGCTATACACGAGTATGGTGCGTTCAATCAATCAGTGAAATGGCGAAAAGGGAGCAGGCCGTAAGGTAAGGCACTTGGCAAGATGGGCACATAAACTACAGCGACAGTCATTTCGTTTTGCCCGAGCTCGGTATCTTCATTCATACGAGCATAGCCAGTTGTTGGTGTTGCTAAGAAAATCGCTGAGACTTACATGGTTCGTGTGGCTGGCAAGAATTATGAATGCAAATGCTGCTGCTTAATGTTGACAAGTATGGAGATCATGGTGTTTCGACTGTGAGTGTGAGTTTTTGTGTCAATCGACCTAATTGAGAAAAAGTGTTATAATCATCGATGAAATCGAGCGGCATATAAAATCATTCGGATAATGTTTGGGAACTGGATTTTTTTTTTTTCAATGTGAGTGAATCCAAAAATGTGCCCATGCTCCGATGAAAGGCAAAGACGAGCAGACCAAGGATATTTTCTACGAATAGCTAGAGAGAGAGGTGGTACTACCGTAGCGCAGCATGTCCACCTATGATGCTGAACGCCTGGGTGGATCATTTTTTCTGGCAGATGATGGGCTAGCCACAATCCGCATAAAAGCCAAAATTTTCTAAATCAGCCTTATTTGTGCCCATGCTCCGATGAAAGACAAAGACGAGCAGACCAAGGATATTTTCTACGAATATCTAGAGAGAGAGAGCTGCTACCGTAGTGTAGCATGTCCACCTATGTCGCTGAATGCCTGGGTGGACCATTTTTTCTGGCAGATGATGGGCTAGCCACAATCCGCATAAAAGCCAAATTTTTAACATCAGCCTTATTTGTGCCCATGCTCCGATAAATGACAAAGACGAGCAGAGTAAGGATATTTTCTACGAATATCAAGAGAGAGAGAGAGGTACTACCGTAGCGCAGCATGTCCACCTATGATGCTGAACGCCTGGGTGGATCATTTTTTCTGGCAGATGATGGGCTAGCCACAATCCGCATAAAAGCCAAATTTTTAACATCAGCCTTATTTGTGCCCATGCTCCGATGAAAGACAAAGACGAGCAGAGTAAGGATATTTTCTACGAATATCTAGAGAGAGAGAGAGAGAGAGCTGTAGTAGTGTAGCATGTCCACTTATGACGCTGAATGCCTGGGTGGATCATTTTTTCTGGCGGATGGCGGGCTAGCCTCAATCCGCATAAAAGCCAAACTTCAGCCTTTTTTGAGCTCATGCTCCGATGAAAGACAAAGACGAGCAGAGCAAGGATATTTTCTACGAATATCTAGAGAGGGAGAGGTACTACCGTAGCGCAGCATGTCCACCTATGACACTGAACGCCTGGGGGGACCATTTTTTCTGGCGGATGATGGGCTACCCACAATCCGCATAAAAGCCAAAATTTTCAACATCAGCCTTATTTGTGCCCATGCTCCGATGAAAGACAAAGACGAGCAGACCAAGGATATTTTCTACGAATATCTACGAGAGAGAGAGGTACTACCGTAGCGCAGCATGTCCACCTACGATGCTGAAAGCCAGGGTGAGACCATTTTTTCTGGTGGATGATGGGCTAGCCACAATCCGCATAAAAGCCAAAATTTTCAACATCAGCCTTATTTGTGCCCATGCTCCGATGAAAGACAAAGACGAGCAGAGCAAGGATATTTTCTACGAATATCTATCGAGAGAGTTGATACCGTAGCGCAGAGGTTAGCATGTCCACCTATGACGCTGAACGCCTGGGTACGAATCCTGGCGAGATTGTCAGCGGTGGTTTTCCACTCTTAATGCCGGCAACATTTGTGAGGTACTATGCCATGTAAAAACTTCTCTCCAAAGAGGTGTCGCACTGCGGCAAGCCGTTCGAACTTGGCTTTAAAAAGGAGGCCCCTTATACTTGAGCTTAAACAAGAAACGCATGGTACGACTAAGAGTTTCGAATTGAAACCCTGCAATCAGCAGCAACGCAAAGGCACAAAGGTATCGGGAAAAAGTAGAGAGGAGAAACGTTTATGCCGCAGAAAGAAAAACAAAATGGAAAGACGTGAAGTAGGACACACACACACAGTAGACGTTCTATAGCATTTTATTCCTCCAAACCATCACAGCTTCTGCAAAAGTCGTTACTTGCAACCTTCAGTCTGTCAGTCATGTTTTCCGATCCGACAGTGGCCAAAGCTATAGACCTCTTCAACGCTACACTGGAGTACACAATTTTTTGATTTCAATGAAATCGGATTATAAATGCGCCATTTATGGGGCCAAGACTTTAAATCGAGAGATCGGTCAATATGGCAGCTATATCCAAATCTAGACTTATCTGGGCCAGAAGGATGTCGAAGGGCCTAACACAACTCACTGCCCCTAATTTTAACAAAATCGGACAATAAATAAGCCATTTATGGGCCCAAGGCCTTAAATCGAGAGATCGGTCTATATGGCAGCTATATCCAAATCTCGACCGATCTAGGCTAAATTGAAGAAGAATGTCGAAGGGCTTAACACAACTCACTGCCCCTAATTTTAACAAAATCGGACAATAAATAAGCCATTTATGGGTCCAAGACCTTAAATCGAGAGATCGGTCTATATGGCAGCTATATCCAAATCTGAACCGATCTGGGCCAAATTGAAGAAGGATGTCGAAGGGCCTAACACAACTCACTGTCCGTAATTTTAACAAAATCGGACAATAAATGCGCCTTTTATGGGCCCAAGACCTTAAATCGAGAGATCGGTCTATATGGCAGCTATATCCAAATCTAGACCGATCTAGGCTAAACTGAAGAAGAATGTCGAAGGGCCTTACAAAACTCACTGCTCCTAATTTTAAAAAAATCGGACAATAAATGCGCCTTTTATGGGCCCAAGACCTTAAATCGAGAGATCGGTCTATATGGCAGCTATATCCAAATCTCGACCGATCTAGGCTAAATTGAAGAAGAATGTCGAAGGGCTTAACACAACTCACTGTCCGTAATTTTAAAAAAATCGGACAATAAATGCGCCTTTTATGGGCCCAAGACCTTAAATCGAGAGATCGGTCTATATGGCAGCTATATGAAAATCTGGACCGATCTGAGCCAAATTGAAAAAGGATGTTGACTGGCCTAACACAACTCACTGCCCCAAAATTCAGCAAAATCGGATAATAAATGTGACTTTTATGGGCCTAAGACCCAAAATCGGCGGATCGGTCTATATGGGGGCCATATCAAGATATAGTCCGATATAGACCATCTACGAACTTAACCTGCTTATGGACAAAAAAAAAGAATCGCAAGTTCACCCAGATCACAGAAGAAAGGGCTCCCCAGAAAGGAAAGCCGACACAGACCCAGATATGAACACAGCAATTGCTCAAATGTCTAATCTTCATCCTCATCGAGGCAACTCCTACAGAAGTCATGTGCGGTATTCCCAAGCGCGCCGCCATGCGACCTATGGCACAGTGCCCGGTTTTGACCCCCTGTTAAGGTACTCATCGATCTCTTATCGAACGCCAGCAAACTCTCTCTGTCGATGACAGGCCTGAACGCCTTTGCAGTCCGGCAACCATCCACCAGGTCCCATCTCGCCACCGACGCCAAGCGCGCCGCCATACAACCTATGGCACAGTGCCCGGTTTTGACCTCCTGTTAAGGTACTCATCGATCTCTTATCGAACGCCAGCAACTCTCTCGTCCTCCTCCGGTCGATGACAGGCCAGGAAGCCTTTGCAGTCCGGCAACCATCCACCGGGTCCCATCTCGCCGCCGACGCCAAGCGCGCCGCCATACGACCTATGGCACAGTGCCCGGTTTTGACCCCCTGTTAAGGTACTCATCGATCTCTTATCGAACGCCAGCCACTCTCTCTGTCGATGGCAGGCCTGAACGCCTTTGTAGTCCGGCAACCATCCACCGGGTCCCATCTCGCCACCGACGCCAAGCGCGCCGCCATGCGACCTATGGCACAGTGCCCGGTTTTGACCCCCTGTTAAGGTACTCATCGATCTCTTATCGAACGCCAACAACTCTCTCGTCCTCCTCCGGTCGATGACACGCCAGAAAGCCTTTGCAGTCCGGCAATCATCCACCGGGTCCCATCTCGCCGCCAACGCCAAGCGCGTCGACATACGACCTATGGCACAGTGCCCGGTTTGGACCCCCTGTTAAGGTACTCATCGATCTCTTATCGAACGCCAGCAACTCTCTCGTCCTCCTCCGGTCGATGACAGGCCAGAAAGCCTTTGCAGTCCGGCAACCATCCACCGGGTCCAATATCGCCACCGACGCCGTCCTGGCCATCCTCCCAACTGTGTTCAGTAGCTCGACAAATGGCACGTGGGCCGGTAAACCGGTGACTGGACCGCAGACGGAATCCCCTCATGTCCAGGAACCCATGTCAGTGTCACATCGTGGGCCCGGAGCCTATCCAGGGACTCCAAATAATCCGTCACGAATCTAGACCTCAACATCTTCGACCTCAAAGCCTTCAGTGCCACCATACTGTCCACATAATTTCTGAGTATTGAGGGCGATATATTCCTTGCCAGAATTTTCCTTGCGGCAACTGCAATGGCACAGACCTCTGCCTGAAAGACCGTACATTCGTCCGGCAGTCTCAGAGCCATACCGATATTGAATGCGTCAGAGTAGACCTCAATCCAGTCCATACCTTCATCTTGGAGCCAACGGTGTAGATCGAGGTCTCATCCTCTTCAAGTACAGCATTCGCCCTACATTGATCCCTCGCAGGAAAACGAATCGCGAATGCCCGAGAGATTTTCCTCAGTCTACCCTCCGCATCCATAACACCCAGAATCGCATTGTGGGCGCAACCATCCTCCTTCAGCATGCCGAGCTCCCTCAGCCCAAGCGCGACCCTGGCGGCGCAGTTCGGAATAAAGGTTTCATTGGGCTGCATATGAAGCATCGTCTTCAGGCCTGCCTGCGGTGTGGATCTCAATACCCCTGAGACCCCGATGCAGGCCAGCCCCTGGACCTTATCGATCTCCCTCACACGCGTCCTCTTCTCTACGGCATTCCACCATACCAGTGCTTCATAGGTTAGTGCTGATCTCACGATCCTATAAATCATCTTCGGGCTTTCCCCCCCCTTCCTACCGAACGTCCTCCTGCAGGAGTAAAAAGCGCACAGAATTTGAAAAAAATCTTCGTAGACATTTTATTTCAAATTTATTTCGGCAAAGCCTATTCAAAATGAATGTCAATCATACATTGCCAACAAAACTAAGTGGCCATATGCCTGCACTGCATGGGTTACTATGGCTAATTTAATGGGGATACCCATCAAATGCCATGGTTTATGCATTTCGGCATAGGCCTGGGTTTTGCAGAAACAGACAGACCAATGGACAAACCAGAAAGTTGAGGGTTTATTTAGTTAGTTGAGACAGTCATGGTAGGATGGAGGATGCAGCAGAGTTCAGGGTGCATTATTTTTAAGCCAATGTCAAGCAAAACTGTAGACAACAAAATCATGCAAAAAACCAGTTGAAGTGATGATGAATGAAATGTCGCAACATATGTCCTATCTGATGATGTTGACAATTGGTTGCAATGAAACTGCAATACTAGATGGGAGATGACAATGCAACTTTTATTTTCGGCGTTAGCACATGGTGGTGGAGGGTCAACACCAATATGCGAATGGCGTATGTCAACAGCACTCTCTTTAAGGATAGCAAATAATTGTTCTCTGTTATGTAGGAAGAAATTTAATTCCTACATAGGAGATAAAAATCCCCAAAATTAGCTTAAATGGGGAAAAAAGCAAGTAAAAGCGTTCAAAGTTCGGTCGGGACGAATCTTATGTACCCTCCACCATAGATCGCATTTGTCGAGTTCCTTTCCCGATATCTATTTTTAGGCAAACAAAGGATAAAAGAAAAGAAGTGCTATAATATTTGGGCTATATCAAATTATGGTCCGCCAAATCGTATGAAAAATGCGCCCTCTAGAGGCTCAAGAAGTCAAGATTCAAGATCGGTTTATATGGTAGCTATATCAGGTTATGTACCGATTTCCACCATACTTAACATAGTTGTTAAAAATCATAACAAAACACCTCGCGCGAAATTTCAGCCAAATCGGATGAGAGTTGCGCCCTCTAGTGGCTCAAGAAGTCAAGATCCCAGATCGGTTTATATGGCAGCTATATCAGGTTACGTACCGATTTGCGCCATACTTAGCACAGTTATTGGAAGTCATAACAAACTACATCACGCAAAATTGCAGACAAATCGTATGAGAAATGCGCCCTCTAGTGGGTCAAGAAGTCAAGATCCCAGATCGGTTTATATGGTAGCTATATCAGGTTATGTACCGATTTGCGCCATACTTAGCACAGTTATTGGAAGTCATAACAAAATACATCACGCAAAATTTCAGCCAAATCGTATGAGAATTGCGCCCTCTAGTGGCTCAAGAAGTCAAGATCCCAGATCGATTTATATGGCAGCTATATCAGGTTACGTACCGATTTGCGCCATACTTAGCACAGTTCTTGGAAGTCCTAACAAAATACATCACGCAAAATTTCAGCCAAATCGTATGAGAATTGCGCCCTCTAGTGGCTCAAGAAGTCAAGATCCCAGATCGGTTTATACGGCAGCTATATTAGGTTATGTACCGATTTGAACCATACCTAGCATAGTTGTTGGAAACCATAACAAAACACCTCGTGCGAAATTTCAGCCAAATCGCATGAGAATTGCTCCCTCTGGTGGCTCAAGAAGTCAAGACCCAAGATCGGTTTATATGACAGCTATATCCAAACATGAACCGACATGGCCCATTTAGAAACCCAACCGACCTACACTACTAGGAAGTACTTGGGCAAAATTTCAAGCGCCTAGCTTAACCCCTTCGAAAGTTAGCGTGCTTTCGACAGACGGATGGACGGACAGACGGGCCGACAAGGCTAGATCGACTTAAAATGTCAAGACGATCGAGAATTTATATACTTTAAGGGGTCTTACGCGAATAATGTGCGAGGTGTAACAAACGGAATGACGAAATTAGTATATCCCCCAGCCTATGGTGTAGGGTATAAAAAAATGGGATTTTAGCAGTTTAGTTTTTCCCCTTTGCCCTTACAAATGCAAATTTTGCCCATGAACATTCCACTAAGGAACAGGGGCAAACTTCTCACATATCAATGAGTGCAGTCCGATTCAAGTTTAAGCTCACTGATAAGGGACCTCCCTATGCCGCAGTGCGACACCTCTTTGGAGAGATGTTTTACATGGCATAGTACCTCACGAAAGTTGCCAGCATTAGGAAGGGGAAAACCACCGTTGAAATTTTTTTCTGATGGTCTCGCCAGGATACGAACCCAGGCGTTCAGCGTCATAGGCCGACATGCTAACCTTTGCGCTACAGTGGCCTCCCCCCTTTGCCGTTAGGATGATGAATTTTTTTGCTGTTCTCATCAGCATTTGAATCCAGGCATTCAGCTTCATAGGTGGATATGCCAACATTTGTGGGCATTGGTAGAGAATGGGTGAAGAAAGGGTGTGCAAAAATTCGTCTGCCCTTGGCGATTACCATAAAATTGTATTGACATTAATTGAAAAGGTAGAGTGCTGGTTTTTGTTAAGCCCCTTTGGTTTAAAAATAAATGCCAGCATTATCCTAATAAAATTTCTGACATATGATTCGGTAAAGAGTTTACAAAGTTGTCTCAACTCATCCTTTCTTTGATGCAAACAATTTTCACTACGCCCCCATTGATGTGTGTGGGCTTGAAGATATTTTAATGGATACATTTCCGACATAGTGATGCAATTTTCCCTTTCTTTGCTTTAAAGTTCAAAGTATCCTTGCTGACGTTGATGTTGGACCGAATTGACACCAACACACAGAAACCAACCGATATGGAAGTATTCACTCTGGCCAAGTTGTATGGCAGGCAGCCTGCTAGGCACTCAACCAAGTAAAACAAAGGCGGAATGTGAGGAATCTAAAGGCATGAGGCCTTAAAGAAGCTTAAAAGGGCCATACAAAAGAATTCCAATTCAAATTTTTCACCGATTGAATTCCATTTTACAAGGCTCACAGTGGTGTTAAATGGTATTCAATCAGCCAAAAAAAAAAATTCAAGACTTCGATTCAAATTTTAATTTCTGGCCCTTGTGAGCTAAAATTTTTACCAGCGTTTTTTTATGGTTCATCTTTTTTACCATTAAAGGCCTTATCTAAGGCCCCAATTCCGCCGCTGCTTGTTGGTAATCAATATTTTACTCATCCTCATACGCCAAGTAGCAGAAAGATGATGAAATGACGCCAACAAAATACTCTCTCTCTCTCTCTCTACCAAATAAATCGTTCAACATATCCATACAGAAATTCGTAGAATTTAGAATAAGGCATTTTTTTTTAATGTTGCTTATAGGAAATGAATATGCCTGGGGGAGTTGACCTGAAATACGAATAAAAGAAATTGCAAAGGATGCTTGTAATACATGTGTAGGTGTTTAACCTAAACTCGGCCCTGCAGCGATATCACATTATTCGTCTATGAAATTTAGTGTTGCCAATAAATAAGAACTCTGTTAGGGTATTGTTGACCTGGTTTAAAATTCTTGTAATTTTGTTGTATTGTATCGGCTATAGGTCCATTAAAACACAAATATTTAAGGTTTTTTTCTTTTATTTTTCTCCAATATTTCGGTAGACTCCGTCTACCATTTTCAAGGCTAGTTGTATTTAAATAAAAAAACAGAAAAACACAAATTTTAGTAAAAACGAATCACACAATAAAAACAGAAAAACAATAATTTTTAAGAAACTTTAATTCCTATTACATTTAATGAGTTGTTACACGAACTATTGTCTGTTGGCAACTAAATGTTCTCTTCTGCTGTGCTTGTTGACTGTGTGGCGGTATACCTTCGCGCAGCTTTCTATATCTTTCTTGAAATTCATTCTCTCGTCAGGAGAATGAATTTCAAGAAAGATATAGAAAGCTGCGCGAAGGTATACCGCCACACAGTCAACAAGCACAGCAGAAGAGAACATTTAGTTGCCAACAGACAATAGTTCGTGTAACAACTCATTAAATGTAATAGGAATTAAAGTTTCTTAAAAATTATTGTTTTTCTGTTTTTATTGTGTGATTCGTTTTTACTAAAATTTGTGTTTTTCTGTTTTTTTATTTAAATACAACTAGCCTTGAAAATGGTAGACGGAGTCTACCGAAATATTGGAGAAAAATAAAAGAAAAAAACCTTAAATATTTGTGTTTTAATGGACCTATAGCCGATACAATACAACAAAATTACAAGAATTTTAAACCAGGTCAACAATACCCTAACAGAGTATACATCAACGGGAGGCACGCCGTAATATAAAAACAAATAAGATGACAATATACAAAAACATCAAACAAAAGTACAATGGGCACACATACAGAACGGCCCAGCAATATTCGAAACACCAAAAACAAATAGCCAAGCTCAAAACATCTGTAACATTTTTAATAAAATGTAAGAGAACAGGCATCATACCAAACTTCATAATCAATGCAACCAAACACACTAACAACATCTTCCAAACACACAAAACCAAGAAAATCCCGCCAAATATTGAGAAAACATTACACAGGTACATTCACAACTTTCACACGAAAGTATTAAAACTTCTAATACAATACAAACACAAGCAAATCCACTCTTTTAAAGAGAAAGTAGAGAATACAAAGACTAAGCTAGGAGAACTACTGACTCAAGATGATTTCCTACAATACCTCGACAGTGAGCTTACTCTCTACAAGGGCAATGTTAGCAAGAGCAAGACAACACACATAAAGAAACTACAGGCACTCACACAACGACAAGACAAGGCCCTCAACATTAGACGCAACGACGTGTGGTTTGTGAATAAAACAGAGCGAGAGATACCAACGAACGTACAATGGATTCTCTCTTTAGGTCCGAAACACGCTCTCCCACACACCAACAAGAACTTTCCACTCTTGCAAGTCATTGCAGAGGGAGAGGAGTGTGTACAAACTATAGAGAATAGAGAGGAACAGGAGATGGGAAGAACCAAGCTTACAACATTGATAGACGATCACTTACGAAAGTCAAAGATGAGCATGAGAGACAAATATGTGGTGGACACAGTGTCTCAAACAAGAAAATATTTAAAGGAGAATGAGGATTTATTAATTTTAACGGCAGACAAGGGAGGAAAGACAGTGGCTTTGTACAAAGATGACTACGAGCAAAAAATGAAGGCAATAATACACGATATGTGTATGTATAGGCGCTTAAAGATTGACCCAACATCTAGGCTACAGACAAGGAACAACAAATTGGTGGATAAACTTCACAACTTGAATCTTATCAGCATCCAGGAGAAGAATAAATTGACCAGCAAGACCGCATTGGCCCCTCGAATATATGGACTCCCAAAGATCCATAAAGAAGGTACACCGTTGAGACCAATATGTTCATCAATAAACGCGCCGTCCTATCATCTATGTAGGTACATAGTGAATATTTTGAAAAATATCACCAAGGATTCCAAATATAATGTGAAAGACGCAGTGGACTTTAAAGCTAAGATAAAGAACATGACCATAGAAAATGACGAAGTTTTAGTATCTTTTGACGTGGTGTCCTTGTTCCCAAGTATTCCAATAAATTTAGCACTCCAGACAATTGAGAATAAATGGGACGAGATTGAAAAATATACCAATATTCCAAGGGAAATTTTCAAGGAAATTCTAACATTCTGCATTAAGGACAGCAGATATTTTAAATACGATGACAAGTTGTATGAACAGCTTAGAGGAATGCCAATGGGATCACCCGCTTCACCCATTATTGCTGACATCGTAATGGAGGAACTTCTCAATAACACATTTGACAAAATAAGAAAACCTAAGATATTGACAAAATATGTAGACGACATTTTCGCGATTTTGAAGAAATCAGACGTGGCAGAGACGCTGAAGACTCTGAACTCCTTCAACAACTACATCCAATTTACGAAGGAAGAAGAATATGATGGCAAACTACCTTATTTGGACTCGGTAGTTTATAGACATGGCAACCAGCTAAAAATAGATTGGTATCAAAAATCGACGGCTTCCGGAAGATTAATCAATTTTTACTCTAAACACCACAAGAGAGTAATAACAAACACAGCAACGAATTTTATAAGAAGAGTATTTAGCATTAGTGATCCAGACTTTCATCCTGACAATGAGAGGAAAATAAAGGCAATTCTTAGAGCCAACGACTTCCCTAATTGGACAATTAATTCACTATTAGGCAAGGCCAAGGAACGTCTTGGAAAAATCATAGACGGAGAGCAGCCTACAAAAGGAAAAATTTATAAATCGCTAACATACATACAAGGATTCTCCGAAAGATTTGGCAAATCAAATCTATACGACAAGGACAAATACCATCTCGCATTAAAAACAGGCAAAACTGTGAATGAATTATTCAGCAAGACAAAATGTAAAATTAAAAATGAGGAGAAATCAAACGTGGTATATAAAATTAGATGTAACGGCGACAAGTCCAATATATGCCCGATGGCATATATTGGCACTACCATGACGAAATTGAAAACTAGGTTATCTGCACATAAATCTGACCAAAAAGCCAATAATAGACCAATCGAGCAGAAAACTGCACTAGCAGCCCACTGTGCATTGACTGGTCATAAGCCAAACCTCAACGATGTGGACATCTTAGCTCAAGAGAACAATTACAGACGAAGATTCACTCTCGAGATGTTGCATATCATCGACTTACCGCCTGACGAGAGAATGAATTTCAAGAAAGATATAGAAAGCTGCGCGAAGGTATACCGCCACACAGTCAACAAGCACAGCAGAAGAGAACATTTAGTTGCCAACAGACAATAGTTCGTGTAACAACTCATTAAATGTAATAGGAATTAAAGTTTCTTAAAAATTATTGTTTTTCTGTTTTTATTGTGTGATTCGTTTTTACTAAAATTTGTGTTTTTCTGTTTTTTTATTTAAATACAACTAGCCTTGAAAATGGTAGACGGAGTCTACCGAAATATTGGAGAAAAATAAAAGAAAAAAACCTTAAATATTTGTGTTTTAATGGACCTATAGCCGATACAATACAACAAAATTACAATAAATAAGAACAAGTAAAAGTGGAGCAGCGCCCTCTAGAGGGCAATAGTAAAATCGGGATTACATGAGAGCGATATCAGTTTAGAGAACGAATTGCGCCATTAAAGGAATTGATGTTGGAGGTTGTAGTAGTAGACAAAATCTCGGTGCAAAATCTCAGTCAAATTGAGTAAGAGGTTCAAGATGTAAAATCTAGAGGTTCAAGATATAAAATCTAGAATTTCAAGATGTAAAATCGGTAATTCGGTTCTTATGGGAGCTTTATAAGGTTAGGGAACCGTTTAGAACCATTCTTGGTATGTATGTTGGAGGTCATGGAGTTCTTGGGTTATTATCGGAATTTAGCCAAATCCGATAATAACGCCCTTTACAGACTTAAGGCCACCGTAGCGCATAACGCTGAACGCCTGGGTTCGTATTCTGGCGAGATCATCAGAAAAAAATTTTCAACAGTGGTTTTTCCCTCCTAATGCTGTTAACATTTGTGAGGTACTATGCCATGTAAAACTTCTCTCTAAACAGGTGTCGCACTGCGCCACGCCGTTTGGACTCCGGTATAAAAAGGAGACCCCTTATCATTGAGCTTAAACTTGAATCGGACTGCACTCATTGTTAGGTGAGAAGTTTGCCCCTGTACCTTAGTGGAATGTTCATGGGGCAAAATTTGCAATTTACAGACTTTAGGAGAAAACTCCGAAGACCTGTTTACATGAGAACTTCATCAGGTATTGGACCGATTTGAATCGGATAAGAATTGCGCCCTCTAGAGGCTAAAGGAGTAAAACAGGGATAACGATTTATATGGGGGCTTTGCCAAGTTGTGAACCAATTTCTAGGTATGGGTGTTGGTGAGATAGGGATGGAAATTGCGGTTCATATCAGAACTATTGGGTTGCCCAAAAAGTAATTGCGGATTTTTTTAAAGAAAGTAAATGCATTTTTAATAAAACTTAGAATGAACTTTAATCAAATAAACTTTTTTTACACTTTTTTTCTAAAGCAAGCTAAAAGTAACAGCTGATAACTGACAGAAGAAAGAATGCAATTACAAAGTCACAAGCTGTGAAAAAATTTGTCAACGCCGACTATATGAAAAATCTGCAATTACTTTTTGGGCAACCCAATATATAGGTTGTGAGCCGATGGACCATTCTTGGTATGTATGTTAAAGGCCATAAAATAAGGTCATAGCGAAGTATTGGGTTGCCCAAAAAGTAATTGCGGATTTTTCATATAGTCGGCGTTGACAATTTTTTTTCACAGCTTGTAAGCTCTGTAATTGCATTTTTTCTTCTTTCAGTTATCAGCTGTTACTTTTAGCTTGCTTTAGAAAAAAAGTGTAAAAAAGTTTATTTGATTAAAGTTCATTCAAAGTGTTATTAAAAATGCATTTACTTTCTTTTAAAAAATCCGCAATTACTTTTTGGGCAGCCCAATATTTAACATTGTCTATGTATTGGTCAGTTAACATAAAACCACAATTTTTCATTTAACATGTTTTATCCTCATTTATGAAGGGATCTTTAAAAAAAATCCACTTGCCATTTATAATGTTTTGATTACAGTTCATTAATCAATTATGCATTAAACTGGGTGTTACCGGCTTATGGTGGAAACAAAAAAAAACAACCAAGCCTGGAAATGGCAAATAATAGCAAACGGCAACCACAATTTAAGCCACACATGCCTATATCATAAAAAAAAGTTATAACTTTATTAAATATTTACATACAAACACAACGATAACCACATACACACCCGCACACCCGCACACCCCCACACCCTCACAGGTATCAATAAAGCACATTAAATTAAAATATTTTATGGGAATATTAAATAGTTTGAAAATTTCTCATGAAACCTTTAACCATTAAACTGCAGGGGCTAAGAATAACAGCCACACACAACTGTCTGCCATTCACTACTCACTCACTCACTCACTCACTCATTCATATTTTGTATATGGGTTGCCAGCCATCCCGGGGTAAACTGTCGAAGAGAAATTTAAATCTCAATTATTGTAATTGAATTTTGTCAAACAGCCACCAGAGTCAGTCAAAACTGTAACTTTGTTAGCCACACACACAACCCATGAGTGAGTAAAGTATGGATGGCAAACCTTGTTATCTTCAGCTGCATCATCATCATCACCATCATTGTTATCATCATCATCATCATCATCTTCAAGCACACAGTGTAACTTTGTTAGCCACACACAACCCATGAGTGAGTGAAGTATGGATGGCAAACCTTGTTATCTTCAGCTGCATCATCATCATCATTGTTATCATCATCATCATCTTCAAGCACATAGTGGTCATCATCATCAACGTCATTCGTGTTGATTGTATGTCAAATGAAGGAAAAAACACACAAAAAACATAACAGAAGGGATGTTAGATTATCAAGGAAAGTGAGTTTTGGATAGAGATTAGAAAAGGGAAGACTTTGTTTTAGTCAAATCGGGTGGTAGTTTAATATGGGAGCTTTATTAGGTTATGAAATGGTTTGGATCGCGGCTTTACCTTACGAAACTTAGCCTGTTTTCGACAGACGGACGATGAAAAAGACGAAAAATTAAGACGAACGGACGCAATATATAAGATGGACAAAAAACCATTCGGAGGGGAAAAAGCCAATCGGACGGACAGAAAGAAAGACATATACGGACGCCCAGAAAGCCAAACAGATGGACAGATAGACATTCGGACGGACAGAAATAGGTTTAGATGGACAGAAACACGAAAGACGTAAAGGACGGACAGACAGTCGGAAAGACGGACGGGCAGAAAGACATAGGGATGGACAAACAGACAAAAGGACGAACAGAAATAAGCAACAGAAATAAGAAAGCCAAACAGATGGACAGACAGACGTTCGTACGGACAGAAATAGGTTTAGATGGACAGAAACACGTTTCGATGGACAGAAAGACGTAAAGGACGGACAGACAGTCGGAAAGACGGACGGGCAGAAAGACATAGGGATGGACAAACAGACAGAAGGACGAACAGAAATAAGCAACAGAAATAAGAAAGCCAAACAGATGGACAGACAGACGTTCGGACGGACAGAAATAGATTTAGATGGACAGAAACACGTTTCGATGGACAGAAAGACGTAAAGGACGGACAGACAGTCGGAAAGACGGACAGACAGTCGGAAAGACGGATGGGCAGAAAGACATACGGGCGGAGAGAAAGATGTAGGGATGGATAAACAGACAGAAGGACGAACAGAAAAAAGTGTGGATGGACAAAAAGACGCACGGATACGGATGGACAAAAAGAATGAATACAAAGATAGAAGGACGAACAGAAAGAAGAGCGGACGGACAGAATTACGGATGGATTGATATAAAGATGGAAAAAATGATGTACGGTTGAACAGAAAGACGTTCGGACGAGCAGAAACGGGCCGAAAGCCATACGGGCGAAGAGAAAGATGTAGGGATGGACAAACAGACAAAAGGACGAACAGAAAAAAGTATGGATGGACAAAAAGACGCACGGATACGGATGGACAAAAATAATGGATACAAAGATAGAAGGACGAACGGAAAGAAGAGCGGACGGACAGAATTACGGATAGATTGATATAAAGATGGAAAAAAAGATGTACGGTTGGACAGAAAGCCATTCGGAGGGACAGAAAGACGTTCGGACAGAGAAACGGGCCGAAAGACAAACGGGCCGAGAGAATAATGTAGGGACGGACAGACAGACAGAAGGACGAATAGAAAGAAGTGCGGATGGACAAGGATACGGATGGATAAAAAGATAGAAGGACGAACAGAAAGAAGAGCGGACGGAAAGAATTACGGATGGATGGATATAAAGATGGAAAGAAAGACGTACGGACGGACAGATAGCCATTCGGAGGGACAGAAAGACGTTCGGACGGGCAGAAACATGGCCGGATTGAAAGAGAGACGTATGGACGGACAGAAAGCCATTCGGAGGAACAGAAAGCCATTCGGACGTACAGAAAGACCTATGGACGAATAGAAAGCCATTCGGAGGGACAGAAAGACGTTCGGACGGGCAGAAACATGGCCGAATCGATAGAGAGACGTACGGACGGACAGAAAGCCATTCGGAGGAACAGAAAGCCATTCGGACGTACAGAAAGACCTATGGACGAATAGAAAGCCAAACGGATAGACAGAAAGACGTTCAGGCGGAAAGAAAGTCGTACAGACGTACAGAAAGCCATTCCGACGGTCAGAAAGCGATTCGGACGGACAGAAAGGCTTTTGGGAAGGACAGAAAGACATTCGCAGGGACAAAAAGCCATTCGGATGGACAGAAAGACATTCGAATGGACTGAAAGACTTTCGGATGATCAGAAAGACGTAAAGAACGGACAGACAGAAAGACATACAAATACGGCTGGGCAGAAAGACATACGGAAGGGCAGAAAAACATACGGGCGAAGAGAAAGATGTAGTGATGGACAAACGGATGGACAAAAAGACGTACGGATGGACAGAAAGATGTAAGGATGGATAAATAGATAGAAGGGCGAACAGAAAGAATTGTGAACGGGCAGAATTACGCATGAATGGATAAAAAGATGGAAAGGAAGACGTACGGACAGACAGATAGCCATTCGGAGGGACAGAAAGACGTTTGGACGGGCAGAAAGATGGTCGAATGGAAAGAGAGACGTACGGGCGGATAGAAAGCCATTTCTACGTAAAAAGAGACATACGGACGGAAAGAAAGCCAAATGGATGGACAGAAAGACATTCAGGCGGAAAGAAAGTCGTGCAGACGGACAGAAATCCATTCGGACGGACAGAAAGTCATTTGGACGGACAGAAAGTCATTCGCAGGGACAGAAAGCCATTCAGATGGACAAAAAGACGTTCGGACGGGCAGAAAGACGTTCGGATGGACAGAAAGACGTTCGGACGAGCAGAAAGACGTTCGGATGGACAGAAAGACGTAAAGAACGGACAGACAGAGAGACATACAAAGACGGCTGGTCAGAAAGACATACGGAAGGGCTGAAAAACATACGGGCGAAGAGAAAGATGTAGGGAAGAACAAACCGATGAATACAAAGTAGTACGGACGGACAGAAATATCTAAGGGTGGATAGACAGACAGTAAGACCAACTGAAAGAAGTACGGACGAACAGAAAGACGCACGAATGGAGAAAAAGACGGAAAAAAGACGTATGAAAGGACAGAAAGCCATTTGGACGGACAGATATCGATTTGAACTGACAGAAAGACATTCGGACAAACAGAAAGCCATTCGGAGGGACAGACAGCCATTCGGACGGATAGAAAGACATTCGGACGGGTAGAAAGATGTTCCGATGGGCAGAAAGAGGTAAAGGACGGACAGAGAGACAAACTAACAGAAAGAAATGCGGATGCGCCGAAGGACTTACGAGTGGAGAGAAAGATGTAGGGATGGTTAGACAGACAAAAGGCCCCAAAATTGGCCCCGCGCCGCTGGGAATTTTTTTTAAAAATTTTGAAAATATTTTTTAATATTTTGAAAAAAAAGCAAAAAGCGCCGTGGACGAAAATTATTCTCAAAAATCGGTAATTTTTTTAAATCTTAATCAAGTTTGAGAAAATTTAGCCCAAATAAATATATTTGAGACCCAAAAAACTGAAATTGGGCCCCAGAGTAAAATGAAAATGTATCCCAATATTATTTACTCTCCAATGTAGTTGGAAAAATGCGGACAAACTTGTGGGAAATCCAAATTGGTCTTAATAGTTGCTTAAAAAATGCCCCAAAAGTCGAAAATCGACCCCTAAATTTTGTTTTTGTTGTCCATAGACCTGTTTGGGCCATATTTTCATTTTAACTTTGGGGTGTAAGTCCCTGGGGCCAAATGGGGCCAAATTAAATGCGCCGTTTTTTGGAGGTGGAGCGGCCCGTAAAACACTTGGCCCCACATTTGAATATCCGATTCGTTTTCTACGCTCTAAAACCTGTCATTTCAGTTCCATATTGCCATGATTGGTCTAAATATAAATTTGGCGTGCTTTGGGGGTGAAGCGGCCCCTTTAGGTACCCAACTCGTACTTTAATACGAAAGGTTTGCTTTGAATACCACAAGAACACAAACAAAAATCCTCTTGAAACGACCCAACAATCTCCCAGATCTGTCGTTTTTTTAAAATTAGGGTTAAGGGGAGGGCCCGATCCCCCTTCGTATATCAAAAAATTAACTACCCTATTTTTACCACAGCACCATCTGTGAAAACTCCAGAAAATTGTTTCAGCCGTTTTTGAAAATTAGGTTTAAGGGGAGGGCCCGCTCCCTCTTCATATATGAAAAAATTAACTACCCTATTTTTACCACAGCTCCATTGTGAACCATCTGTGAAAATTCAAGAAAATCGTTTCAGCCGTTTTTAAAAATTAGGGTTAAGGGGAGGGCCCGATCCCCCTTCATATATTAAAAAATTAACTACGCTCTTTTCACCACGGGACCATTGTGCACCAGCTGTGAAAACTCCAGAAAATCGTTTCAGCCGTCTTTGAAAATTAGGGTTAGGGGAGGGCCCGCTCCCCCTTCATAAATCAAAAAAAAAAGTAGCCTATTTTCACCACGGGACCATTGTGCACCATCTGTGAACAATCAAGTAAATAGTTTCAGCCGTTTTTGAAAATTAGGGTTAAGGGGAGGGCCCGCTCCCCCTTCATATATCAAAAAATTAATTACCCTATTTTTACCACAGCACCATCTGTGAAAACTCAAGAAAATCGTTTCAGCCGTTTTTGAAAATTAGGGTTAAGGGGAGGGCCCGCTCGCCGTTCATAAATCAAAAATGAAGTAGCCTACTTTCACCACGGAACCATTGTGCATCATCTGTGAAAAATCAAGAAAATCGTTTCAGCCGTTTTTAAAAATTAGGGTTAAGGGGAAGGCCCGCTCCCCCTTCATATATCAAAATATTAAGTATGTGGTAAAAATAGCCACAGCACCATTCTGCGCCATCTGCGGGAATACAAGAAAATCGCTTCAGCCATTTTTGAGTCTATAGGGAACACACAAACAAACAAACCATCAAACAAACACATATTGATTTTTATACCCACCACCGAAGGATGGGGGTATATTCATTTTGTCATTCCGTTTGCAACACATCGAAATATTCATTTCCGACCCTATAAAGTATATATATTCTTGATCAGCGTAAAAATCTAAGACGATCTAGACATGTCCGTCCGTCTGTCCGTCTGTCTGTTGAAATCACGCTACAGTCTTTAAAAATAGAGATATTGAGCTGAAATTTTGCACAGATTATTTTTTTGTCCATAAGCAGGTTAAGTTCGAAGACGGGCTATATCGGACTATATCTTGATATAGCCCCCATATAGACCGATCCGCCGATTTAGGGTCTTAGGCCCATACAAGCCACATTTATTATTCGATTTTGTTGAAATTTGGGACAGTGAGTTGTGTTAGGCCCTTCGATATCCTTCGTCAATTTGGCTCAGATCGGTCCAGATTTGGATATAGCTGCCATATAGAACGATCCTCCGATTTAAGGTCTAAGGCCCATAAAAGCCACATTTATTATCCGATTTCGCTGAAATTTTGGACAGTGGGTTGTCTTAGGCCCTTCGACTTCCTTCGTTAAATTCGCCAAGATCGGGTCACAATTGGATATAGCTGCCATTTAGACCGATCCTCCGGTTTTGGGTCTAAGGCCCAGAAAAGCCACATTTATTATCCGATTTTGATGAAATTCGGGACAGTGAATTGTGTAAGGCCCATCGACATCCTTCGTCAATTTGGCTCAGATCGGTCCAGGTTTGGATATAGCTGCCATATAGATCGATCCTCCGATTTAGGGTCTTAGGCCCATAAAAGCCACATTCATTATCCGATTTTGCTGAAATTTGGGACAATGAGTTGTGTTAGGCCCTTCCATATCTTTCTTTAATTTGGCCCAGATCGGTTCAGATTTGGATATAGCTGCAATATATACCGATTTCTTGATTTATGGTTTTGGGCCCATAAAATGCTCATTCATTGTCCGATGTCGCCGAAATTTGGAACAGTGAGTTAAGTTAAGCCCCTTGATATACTTCTGCAATATCGCACAGATCGGTGTAGATTTGGATATAGCTGTTATATAAACCGATATCTAGGTTTTAGGTTTTGGGGCCAAAAAAGACGCATTTACTGTCCGATGTCGCTGAAATTTGAGACAGTGAGTTTGGTTGGGCTCTTCGACGTCCTTCTTCAATTTTGCCCAGATCGGTCCAGATTTGAATATAGCTGCCATATAGACCGATCTCACGATTTAAGGTTTAGGGCCCATAAAAGAGGCATTTATTGTCCGATTTCGCCGAAATTTGGGACGTTGCTTTGTGTTAGGCTCTTCGACATGATTATTCAACTTGGCCCAAATCGGTCCAGATTTGGATATAGCTGCCATGTAGACCGATATTTCGATTTAAAGTCTTGCCCCATAAAAAGCGCATTTTAATCCGATTTCACTGAAATTTGACATAGCGACTTATGTTCGGCTTTTCGACATCCGTGTCGTATATAATTCAGATTGGTATGAGGTATATGAGTATAAGGTATGAAATTTTCACCGAATTTTGATGAAAGGTGGTTTACATATATAACCGAGGTGGTGGGTATTCAAAATTCGGCCCGGCCGAACTTAACGCCTTTTTACTTGTTATGTATAACTGAGCTATTTCAAACACATTCTAAATATTCATGACAATTGTCATGACAAATGACGTTTTTATAACATTCGCATCAATATGCGCAACATGTGCAGATTTTAAAAAGAAAAAACCCAACATATTCATCACCAAGCTTGGCACAGCTCACATGCCACTATTTGCCTTGATTGATAATTGCATGGAAACAATGGCAAATGACCACCACATAGATATACATGATGCATAATTTTAGACTCATTAGTCGAAAGCAAAATTAGACTAAATATTTTGCAAAGAGAATACAGAAATAATACAAAAAGTATTCGAAATTAGAATGGATAAAAAAAAAATTCACAAAGTTTCAGATATCAAAACCCAAAAAACATCAAGTCAACACTATTCATATCGCACTTACACTCACCCAAAAATAAAATGTACATGTCCTTTTCCCCTGCTCCACTAAGGCGCCTAATATTGACTTTCCTTCTACCCGCTATCTGTTCTCTTTCGCTTGGTTGCTTTGTATTATCCTTTTTCTGTTGCTTACCCAGCCACCCACTTGCAAGCTCATATTGCAACAATATTTCAGTCTCTCAAATATAAACATTATGATTTTTAATGATTTGTTTGAATTTTGTAGGCATTCAGAATAATTGAGTGTTTGCTTAGCTCAAACATTTGCATGCAAAAGATACTGAATGGGGATATGAGGAGAATATTTGATAGAATTTTGTTTCCCTTTGAAAAAAGGAACAAAAGAAAGTTTAAGCTGTCTTTAAAGGAAGCATTTTTTTCTAGAATAGTAATGCAAATATTTTTAATACCTTAGAAACACCACCTTTATTCCCCAAAATCGTGGTTCCTTCATTTTGGCACTACTTACACAGCTACAGCTCAAGCTTTCAATCACAAAACTTACCTGAAAAGAAAAACGAAATGATGAGAATGATAAAATGATGGAAATTCATGATGAAAAACGGAATAATTAATGTATTTTAAATTTTTACTACTCTCTACCACTGCCTATTTTCTCTCTACCTCATTTCGTTTATAGCTCCTCGAACAATGGGTCTAAAAATCTAAAAATACCTATACCTATAGACTCAAAGACGTCTGAACCGATTTTCATGAAATTTTCACAGACAGTAGAGTTATCCTCTCCTATAGATGTAGGGTACCCCATTTTTCGATGTCCCAAGGGGGAGCGGACCCTCCCCCTTACCAAAATTTTCAAAAAACGCCCAATCACGGAGAAGGGTGCACCGATTTAAGCGAAATTTGGTTTGCGTACTTATGGTAACCCAAAAATACGAAATTGGTATAATTGGTATAAAAATTTACAGTCAAAAAATATGGAGGACGCCCTACCCCAAACCCCACTCGCACGGACATGTTTATTTTCACAGATAGTAGTGTTATTGCCTCCCATAGATGTAGAATACCTCATTTTTCGATATCCCAAGGGGGAGCGGACCCTCCCCCTCACCAAAATTTTCAAAAAACGCCAAATCACGGAGATGGGTGCACCTATTTAGGCGAAATTTGGTTTGCATACTTATGGTAACCCAAAAATACGAAATTGGTATAATTGGTATAAAACTTTACGGTCAAAAAATGTGGAGGACGCCCTACCCCTAACCCCACTCGAACGGACATGTTTATCGATTGAGACAATATGAGCATCAAATGAAAGGTATTGAAGAGAATAGTACGAACTTGACATACAAATTTGAGCCCAAGTGTCAGGAGTCCCGTCTCACCCCCAAAAACCGCCCAAAAATTACATGTTTACCTATAGGGGCCCCATGGATATCAAATGAAAGGTAATTGGAAGTAGAATAGAACATTTTTTTACAATTTTGTGGTCAAGCCCCAGGGGGGTGGGCCGCCCCACCCCCAAAACCACTCCTAAACGGGCTTGTAGGCGAATTGGGACAATGTAGGATTGAAACGAAAGGTACTTGAGAGTAGAATACGAAACTTATAAAAAATTTGGGGTCTATTCTCAGGCGGGTCGCCCCACCCCAAAATTAAGCCCCAAATGGGCATGTACACCGAACGGTTCAAAATTAAACACAAACGAAAAGTATTTTAGAATACTATACGAAACTTATATTAAAATATGGGGAATTGACCTGGGGGACCGATCAACTCCAAAATTATGCCCCAAATGGGCATGAACACCAAACAGGACAATATGAGTATCAAATGGAAGATAAATGGAAGTAGAAGTACGAAACTTATGCACAAATTTGGGCTCAAGTCCCAGAGGAGACGCCTACCTCGAAAACCACCCTAAACAAACATGTAAGCCGATCGGGCTTACAGTAGAATACGAAACTTATATAAAAATGTTAGGCCTATTCCCAAGCGGGACGCCCCACCCCAAAATTATACCCCAAATGGACATACGCTCTAATATGGGGCAATATGGGACTCAAACGAATGGTATTTGAGAGTAGAATACAAAACTTATATAAAAATTTGATTCAATAGGCGGGGGGTCGCTCCACTCCAAAATTATGCCCCAAATGGACATGTACATCAAATGGGACAAAATGGGATTCTAATGAAAGTTATTTGAGAGTTGAAAACGAATAGAAATTATTTTAAAATTTGGACCATGTCAAAAAGGGGCCACAAACGCTTAAGGGTGTAGAGAAGCACACCGGGATTGCTAGTTATATATATTTTTAACGTCTTGAAGCTTTCAGTCGAGTCTAGACATGCCCGTAAGTCTGTCGGTTCTTCCGTTTGTCTATCTGCCTCTCCGCCCGCCTTTCCATCCTTTCTTTTGTCTGTCCATACGTATGTCTGTCTTTCCACCCTTCCGTCTGTCTGTGTGTGCACCCTTCCATCCTTTCGTCTGTCTGTCCATCATTCCGTCTGTCTGTCAATCCTTCCGTCTTTTTGTCCAACCTTCCACTTGTCTGTCCATCTTCTGTCTGTCCAACCATCCCTCCGACTGTCTGTCCATACTAATGTCTATCTTTCCATCCTTCAGTCCGTCAGTGCACTCTTCCCTTTGTCTGTCCATCTGTCTGCGCACCCTTCCATCTGCCTGGACATTCCTCCATCTTTCTGTGCACCCTTCCATCTATCTGTACTTCCCTCCATCTGTCGGACCATCCATCCCTCTGTCTGTCTGTCTGTCCATCCCTCCGTCTGCCTATCCAATCTTCCGTCTGTATGCCCACCCTTTTTCTGCATGTCCATCATTTCATCTGTTTGTCTATCATTCCGTCTGTTGGTCTTTTCTTTAGTCTATCTATCCGTCCTTCCGTTTGTCTGTCCATCCTTCGGTCTCTCTGTCCATCCTTCCGTCTGTCTGCCTGTCCGTCCGTCTTTCCATTCTTCCGTTTGTCCGGCCATTCTTATGTCTGTCTGTGCACCCTTCCATCTGTCTATCCATCCTTCCACCTGTCTGTCCATCCTTCCATTTGTCTGTCTGTCCATCTCTCCGGCTGCCTGTTCATTCTTCCGTCTGTCTCTCCATCCTCTCGTCTGACTGTCGATTCTTATGCCTGTCTGTCCATCCTTCCGTCTGCCTGCCCATCCTTTCATCTGTATGTGCATAATTTTATCTATCTGTACGTCCTTCCATCTATCTGTCCGTCCTTCCGTTTGTCTGTCCATCCTTATGTCTGTCTGTCCAACCTTTTGTATGTCTGAGCACCCTTACGTCTGTCTGTCCATTCATCCGTCTGTATCCATTCTTCCATCTGTCTGTCCATCCATTCTTCCATCTGTCTGTCCATCCATTCTTCCATCTGTCTGTCCATCCATACCTCCGTCTGTCTGTCCATCCTTCCATCTGTCTGTCTCTCCATCCCTCCATCTGCCTGTCGATTCTTCCGGGTGTCTCTCCATCCTTTCGTCTGACTGTCGATTCTTCTGTCTGGCTGTCCATCCTTCCGTCTGCCTGCCCATTCTCTAATCTGTATGTGCATCATTTTATCTATCTGTCCGTCCTTCCATCTAGCTGTCCGTCCTTCCGTTTATCTGTCCAACCTTTTGTATGTCTGAGCACCCTTCCGTCTGTCTGTCCTTTCTTCCATCTGTCTGTCCATCCCTCCATCTGCCTGTCGATTCTTTCGTCTGTCTCTTCATCCTTTCGTCTGTCTGTCGATTCTTCTGTCTGTCTGTCCATCCTTCCGTCTGCCTGTCAATCCTTTCATCTGTATGTGCATCATTTTATCTATATGTCCGTCCTTCCGTTTGTCCGTCCATCCTTATGTCAGTCTGTCCAACCTTTTGTATGTCTGAGCACCCTTACGTCTGTCTGTCCATTCTTCCATCTATATCTATTCTTCCATCTGTCTATCCATCCATACCTCCGTCAGTTTGTCCATCCTTCTGTCTGTATGTCCAGCATTTCATCAGTGTATCCATCATTCCGTGTCTCTCTATCCTTTTGTCTGCCTGTCCATCATTCCGTCTGTCGGCTCTTCCATCTGTCTATCCTTCCGTCGCCCTTCTGCCTTTCCATCCTTCCATCTGTCCGTCCGTATGTCAATAGCATGTAAACTTTCGAAAGAGTAAAGCTAGACGACCATTATTCTGTCGGTCTGTTTATCTGTCTGTCTTTTTGTCTGTGTCTCTCTATTTTCTTTCGTTTTTTTTTCTCCATCTCTCTCTTCCCTCCCTCTCTCTCTCCCTCCTCCTCTCTCTCCCTCACTCTCTCTCTCCCTCCCTCCCTCTCTCCCCCTCACACTCTCTCTCCGTCTCTCTCTCTCCCTCCCTCTCCCTCTCCCTCCCTCTCCCTCCCCCTCCCTCTCTCTCTCTATCTCTCTCTCCATCTTTCCGGCTTTCTTTCTCCTTCTCTATCTCTCCCGCTTTCTTTCTCTATCTCTATATCTCCCGCTTTCTTTCTCCCTCTCTCTCACTTTTTCTCTCACTTTTTCTCACTCTCTCTTCCCCCATCTCTCATTTTCTTCACCCCCCCCCCCCCCCCCCCCCCCCCGCCTCTCACTCTATCTCCCCTGACACAATCTCTATCTCTCTATCTATCTCTCCCTGTCTCTCACTACCTCTATCTCCCGCCTGCCTCACTCTTACTTTCTACCCCTGTCACTTCCTCCCTCCCTCTCATATCACACGCCCTCTTTCTCTTTCTGTCCGTCTACATATCCCTCCTTCTGTCCACCCTTACACAGAAAAAAATAACTCTAAGAAAATACCAACAAAGTTGTAAACTTTATTCGTTTAAGCGGCGGCGACAAAATTAATAAAATTGAATTTTGGGGTAGTAGAGAGTGACAGAGAAAACTCCCCAGTGTAAAGCAATAAACGAACGAGACACAACAGCGCATGCCGCACAAAGAAAATTAAAATACCACCACACCGAAACAGTGCAGCAAAGCACATATAATTGCTGTTTAAATGGTTTTTTGTCTTGCTTATGGATTTATTGTTGTTGTTGTTATATGTAAGCTTGCAAAGAGTGCCTTTCCACTACAAATTTGTACTTTCAGCCGCTGAATTTCAAAATAAATTGTTGCAGGAAAATTAACAAATTTCGTCGTGTTATTTTCGACAAAAGTTGTTGTTTTTCAAAATTTGTTTTATCTGTGTATGTCGCACACTAACTTTCGAAAGAGTGAAGTTAGCCGCTCGAAACTCCACACAAGAATTTCTTATAGATGTGAATGGTGCAAATCGGTTCATGTTTATATAGAGCTCGAATATAAACAATCTCCCGGTCTGGCATAGAAACCGATTCTGGATAGTCATGACATTGTAAGTCGATCAAACCATGTCATTCCTTTTGTTATTTTGATTTTCCATCCGCTTGTCTGTCTGTCCAACCTTCTGTATGTCTGAGGACCCTTCCGTAGGTCTATCCATTCTTCTATCTATCTGTCCATTCATCTATCTGTCCATCCATCAATCTGTCCATTCTTCCATCTGTCCGTTCGTATGTCAAAAGCACGCAAAACGCGACTAAAGTTAGCCACGCGTAATTCTGTTTGTTTGCCTATCTGTCCGTACCTCCGTCTGTCTCCCGCCCATCCTTCGGTTCGTCCGTCCTTTTCGCACACTAACTTTCGAAAGAGTAAAGTTAACCGCTCGAAACTCCACACACAAACTGCTTATAGATATGAATGTTGCAAATCGGTTCATGTTTATATAGAGCTCGAATATAAACAATCTCCCGGTATGGCATATAAACCGATTCTGGATAGTCATGACATTATAAGTCGATCAAACTATGTGACTCCTTTTGTTCTTTTGATTTTCCATCCGCTTGTCTGTCTGTCCGCCCTACTAGCGTCTGTCTGTCCAACCTTCTGAATGTCTGAGGACCCTTCCGTAGGTCTATCCATTCTTCTATCTATTCATCCATCTGTCCATCCATCTATCTGTCCATCCATCTATCTGTCCATCCATCTATCTGTCCATCCATCTATCTGTCCATCCATCTATCTGTCCATCCTTCGATCGTCCGTCCGTCCGTCCGTCTGTCGATCCTTCCATCTGTCCGTTCGTATGTCAAATGCACGCAAAACGCGAGTAAAGTTAGCCACGCGTAATTCTGTTTGTTTGCCTATCTGTCCGTCCGTCCGTCTGTCCATCCTTCCATCTGTCCGTTCGTATGGTAGTAAAGCACGCAAAACGCGAGTAAATTTAGCCACGCGTTTTTCTGTTTGTTTGCCTATCTGTCCGTCCGTCCGTCTGTCCATCCTTCCATCTGTCCGTTCGTATGGTAGTAAAGCACGCAAAACGCGAGTAAAGTTAGCCACGCGTAATTCTGTTTATTTGCCTATCTGTCCGTACCTCCGTTTATCCCCCGCCCATCCTTCGGTTCGTCCGTCCTTCCATCTATCAAAAGCACGCTAACTTTCGTACGAGTGCAACTATCTGCTTCAAATTCTGCACAAATAATTCTTATTACTGTAAAAAGGGCAAATCGGTTCAAATTTTTATATAATTCGCCTATAAACCGATTTTAAGAGGGAGGCGGACACTCCCCCTTTCCCTTATTTTAAAAAAATCCCAGTACTCGGAGATGGGTAGGGCGATGCAAGGAAAGTCTTGTTTGCACTCTTATAAAAACCCCAAATTTGATATCCAGGGTGGGGGGACCTTCCGACCCTTAAAACCTTTAAAGTGGATAAATAGACTAATTTGTGACAATATGGGACTCAAATGAAAGGTACTTAAAAGTAGAAAACGAATCTGATATTCAATTTTAGGGCCAAATCGGTTAAAATTTTTATATAATTCGCCTATAAACCGATTTTAAGAGGGAGGCGGACCTTCCCCCTTACCCTTATTTTAAAAAAATCCCAGTACTCGAAGATGGGTAGGGCGATGCAAGGAAAATCTTGTTTGCACTTTTATAAAAACCCCAAATATGGTATCCAGGGGGGGGACCTTCCGACCCTTAAAACCTTTAAAGTGGATAAATAGACTAATTTGTGACAATATGGGACTCAAATGAAAGGTACTTAAAAGTAGAAAACGAATCTGATATTCAATTTTAGGGCCAAATCGGTTCAAATTTTTATATAATTCGCCTATAAACCGATTTTAAGAGGGAGGCGGACCTTCCCCCTTACCCTTATTTTAAAAAAATCCCAGCACTCGGAGATGGGTAGGGCGATGCAAAGAAAGTCTTGTTTGCACTTTTATAAAAACCCCAAATATGGTATCCAGGGGGGGGAGACCTCCCGACCCTTAAAACCTTTAAAGGGGACAAATAGACCAATTGTGACAATATGGGACTCAAATGAAAGGTACTTAAAAGTAGAAAACGAATCTGATATTCAATTTTAGGGCCAAATCGGTTCAAATTTTTATATAATTCGCCTATAAACCGATTTTAAGAGGGAGGCGGACCCTCCCCCTTACCCTTATTTTAAAAAAAATCCCAGCACTCGGAGATGGGTAGGGCGATGCAAGGAAAGTCTTGTTTGCACCTTATAAAAACCCCAAATTTGGTATTCAGGGTGGGGGGGGGGGAGACCTCCCGACCCTTAAAACCTTTAAAGGGGACAAATAGACTAATTTGTGACAATATGGGACTCAAATGAAAGGTACTTAAAAGTAGAAAACGAATCTGATATACAATTTTGGGGCCTAGGGTGCCATCCCACCCCAAAAACCCTCCCACAACGGACATATTCACTGGCCATGAAAAAATGGGGATCAAATGTGGGATATTTGGGAGTACTTTTTCAAGTGCAAGTTACTTGGGGGTCACTTCACCCCCATAACATCACCCCAAAAACCCTCCCACAACGGACATATTCACTGACCATGACAAAATGGGGATCAAATGAGGGATATTTGGGAGTACCCTTTCAAGTGCAAGTTACTTGGGGGTCACTTCACCCCCATAACATCTCCAAATAGAACTTGTTTCCCCGCCCTGAGAATAGGGGGCTTAAATGAAAGGTACGTAGGAGTGGAGCAATGCATTTTTTTCAAATTTTTTTCATTTTTACAAAATTTTCCTAAAAATTGTTCCTTTCTTTATCACCTTGTTTAGGGAAAGTTTAGGACAATTTAGGGACAGCCATTTTTGGGACAGTTAAGGGCCCCTGTTAATTTTGCCCCTAAGGAACAGTGGAATGTTCATGGGCAAAATTTGCAAAAAATTTGCAAATTAAGGACAATTCATCGACAGCCCTATTTGTATTCACAAGGAATGTGAATGAAATCATTTGACAAATGCCATACGCTCGAGATGATCAATATGGCATTATAGGATACCCTAGTGCACACAATGGGCTAAGGGGGGTAAGGTTCTTTTTTCAATATTATTTCCTGCTACTGTACACTATGTTGCTAACCTCCAACTAGCATCAAGGGCCATATATACAAACACATTCACTAGTAGAGAAATTCTTTCTGCCATCCCCCCCTCCCCCACCCAAGCATCGTTTATCAATTAATATTCAAAAATGCAATTGTACACTGCAACTGGCAGCAGTAGCAACAGTATATGCGATATTTGCACATGAACATGGCAAATGAATCATCATCAAACTTAACGATATTAACGTTCTCACATATTTATAATATTTACATTATTTCGCAAGTACCAATCAACAACAACAACAGCAGCGTCATCGACATCATCGACATCATCATCGACGTCGTCATTGCCATATCCAATCAATTCCATATGGAAGAGGTGGCAGCAAAACATTGGGTGGGAGAATGATGAGGAGAGAATAAACCGGATTCCCAAGTTTCAACCGGAAGTGCAACGACCTTTAAAAGTTGCCGTTTTTTTTTGCGTTAGAATGCAAAACAAATATTGAAAAAACTGCCCCCACCAGCCATTAAACTGCTTGCGTTGCCATGTTGCCATGTAAAAAAAGTTTTGTAACTGCGTTTGTTTTTTTTTCCCTTGTATTTTGAAATCGTTTCTCGTCCTTTCATTATTTTTTCATTACAAACTAGGGAGAAAATCGTGCAAGAATTTTATGAATTTTACACGATTTGTATTAAATATGAAACGAGGTTTAAGTGGTGTTCCTTTTTGTTCTAACTTGGGCTTGCGGAGAATTTCAACAGTTATGGGATAAAAGTGTTAGATGAGTATCATAGGAATTTGTTATCAACGGAAATAGTTGGACTGGTTAGATATGGGCATAGTTTGCACAATTATGAGAGCGTATGAGTAATGAGGAAAGTATGGGCCTTGAGGTCGGGCGGGGAGGGCAGGAAAGAATCGAATAAGCCCTCCCTAGATCGTACATAGAGGTAAGCAAGTAAAGGGTGATTTTTTTGAGGTTAGGATTTTCATGCATTAGTATTTGACAGATCACGTGGGATTTCAGACATGGTGTCAAAGAGAAAGATGGTCAGTATGCTTTGACATTTCATCATGAATAGACTTACTAACGAGCAACGCTTGCAAATCATTGAATTTTATTACCAAAATCAGTGTTCGGTTCGAAATGTGTTCATTCACCGTAACGTTGCGTCCAACAGCATCTTTGAAAAAATACGGTCCAATGATTCCACCAGCGTACAAACCACACCAAACAGTGCATTTTTCGGGATGCATGGGCAGTTCTTGAACGGCTTCTGGTTGCTCTTCACTCCAAATGCGGCAATTTTGCTTATTTACGTAGCCATTCAACCAGAAATGAGCCTCATCGCTGAACAAAATTTGAACACATTTCGAACCGAACACTGATTTTGGTAATAAAATTCAATGATTTGCAAGCGTTGCTCGTTAGTAAGTCTATTCATGATGAAATGTCAAAGCATACTGAGCATCTTTCTCTTTGACACCATGTCTGAAATCCCACGTGATCTGTCAAATACTAATGCATGAAAATCCTAACCTCAAAAAAATCACCCTTTACTTCAATCTACTCCAAAAATCCAAAGCTAGAATAGACAAATTAGAGTAATATAAGTATTGGGTTGCCCAAAAAGTAATTGCGGATTTTTTAAAAGAAATTTTTAATAAAACTTGGAATGAACTTTTATCAAATATACTTTTTTTACACTTTTTTTTTTTCTAAAGCAAGCTAAAAGTAACAGCTGATAACTGACAGAAGAAAGATTGCAATTACAGAGTCACAAGCAGTGAAAAAATTTGTCAACGCCGACTATATGAAAAATCCGCAATTACTTTTTGGGCAACCCAATAAATTATAATCGACTTCTACAGTCATATTACTCACTTTGGGGATATTGCTTTCCAATCTAGGAAAGCAATCGGACTTTTGATTCTTGCAAATATTGGTGATAAAACTGCAAGGAATATTCCTATCAACGGTAGGTACTATTGGGTTGCCCAAAAAGTAATTGCGGATTTTTTATATAGTCGGCGTTGACACATTTTTTCACAGCTTGTGACTCTGTAATAGCATTCTTTCTTCTGTCAGTTATCAGCTGTTACTTTTAGCTTGCTTTAGAAAAAAAAAAGTGTAAAAAAAGTATATTTGATTAAAGTTCATTCTAAGCTTCAGTAAAAATGCATTTACTTTCTTTAAAAAAAATCCGCAATTACTTTTTGGGCAACCCAATAGAAGGCATCTTCCTTCTTCTGTTCCAGTGGTATCACAATGGATGAAAACGTCTATGTGAGTCTGATGGCAGACTGACACTTAAACCTAGTCTAACCTAAGGCACCGAATAACAGAAAACTGTACAGGGTAGCTGACACAAAGTGTTACCAAATCAAGTGACCACATTTTTTTGTGAGAAAATATTTTTATAGCCTCCATCATAGGTTAGGTGGGTATACTAATGTCATCATTTATTTTGCAGCACATCGAAATATTGATCTGAGACCCAACAAAGTCTAAGTCAATATAGCCTTGTCCGGCCGATTATCCGTCTATCGAAAGCATGCTAACATCCAAAGGAATAAAGCTAGGCACTAGAAATTTTGCACGAATACTTCCTATTAGTGTGAGTCGGTTGAGATTGTAAATGATCTATATCGGTCCATGTTTTCATATAGCTGTCATATAAACCGATCCTGGATCTTGAGCCGCTAGAGGGCGCAATTATTATCTGATTTGGCTGAAATTTTGCACGAAATGTTTTGGTTTGACCATCAACAACTGAGCCTAGTATGATTCAATTCGGTCCATAAGTTGATATAGCTCTCATATAAACCGATTTCGGATCTTGACTTCTTGAGCCGCTAGAGGGCGCAGTTATCATACGATTTTGCAGAAATTTTGTACAAGTATTGTGGTTTGACCATCAAAAACTGTGCCAAATATGGTCTTACTCGGTTCATAATCTGATATAGTTCCCATATAAACCAATAGCGGATCTTGACTTCTTGAGCCGCCAGAGGGCGCGATTTTTTATCCCACTTGGCGGAAATTTTGCATGAAGTGTTTTGTTCTAACTTCTAAAAACAGCGACAAGTATGGTCAAAATCGGTTCATAACCTAATATAGCTCTCATATAAACCGATTTTGGATCTTGGCTTCTTCAGCCTCAAGAGGGCGCAATGATCACCAGAGTTGGCTGAAAATTTGCATGAAGTACAAGTGGTTTGACCATCAACAACTGCGCCAAGTATGGTCTTACTCGGTTCATAACCTGATATAGCTCCCATATATGCCGATAACGGATCTTGACTTCTTGGCCCGCTAGAGGGCGCAATTATTATCCGATTTGACTGAATTTTTGCTTGAAGTGCTCTGGTTTGACCATCAACAAATGTTCCAAGTATGGTCTATATCGTTTCATAACCTGATATAGCTCCCACATAAACCAGTCTCGGATCTTGGCTTCTTCAGCCTCTAGAGGGCGCAATTTCTATTCTATTTGGCTGAAATTTAGCATGAAGTGTTTTGTCTTAACTTCTAAAGTCTGTGTCAAGTATGGTCCAAATCGGATATAGCCCAGATATAGCTCCCATATAAACCGATAACGGATCTTGAATTCTTCAGCCTCTAGAGGGCGCAATTATTTGGTTTGACCATCATCAACAGTGTTAAATACGGTTCAAATCGGTTCATAACCTGATATAGCTCCCATATGGTCCAAGTATGGTCCAAATCAGTTCATAACCTTATGTAGCTCCCATATAAACCGATCTCGGATCTTGACTTCGTCAGCCCTCTTGAGGGCGCAAATATTATCCAATTTTGCTGAAATTGTGAATGAAGTGTTTTGGGTTGAGCATCAACAACTGCGTCAAGTATGGTTTACATCGGTTTATATCCTGATATAGCTCTCATATAAACCGATCTAGGATCTTGACTTCGTGAGCCTTTTGAGGGCGAAACTATCACCCGCCACTATAGGGCGCAATTATGCTCCGATTTGGCTGAAATTTAGCATGAAGTGGTTTGTTTTAACTTCTTAAGTCTGCGCCAAGTATAGTCTAAATCGTTTCATAATCTGATATAGCTCCAACATAAACCGATATCGGATCTTGACTTCTTCAGCCTCTAGAGGGCGCAAATATCACCCCAGTAGGCTGACATTTAGCATGAAGTATTTTTGTTTGACCATCAACGACTTTGCCAAGTATGGTCTAAATCGTTTAATAACCTGATATAGCTCCCACATAAACCGCCACTAGAGGGCGCAATTATTGGGTTGCACAAAAAGTAATTGCGGATTTTTTAAAAGAAAGTAAATGCATTTTTAATAAAACTTAGAATGAACTTTAATCAAATATACTTTTTTTACACTTTTTTTCTAAAGCAAGCTAAAAGTAACAGCTGATAACTGACAGAAGAAAGATTGCAATTACAGAGTCACAAGCTGTTAAAAAAATTTGTCAACGCCGACTATATGAAAAATCCGCAATTACTTTTTGGGCAACCCAATATTATCCGATTTCGCTGAAATTTTGCACGAAGCATTTTCTGTTGCCCATCAGCAACTCTGCCAAGTATGGTCTAAATCATTTCATAACCATATATAGCTCCCATATAAACCGATCTCGGATCTTAACTTTTTCACCCTCTAGAGGGCGCATTTATCACCCTTAATAGTATGTTTAGGGGCAAAATTGCATTTACAACCTGGTATTGGGCATTCAAGAATTACCCTACCGACTTCTAAGGCTTTACATTTAATTTCAGAGTTAATTTCCAAAAATGTATTCGCTTAAGAAACATTGCCTTTCATGTTTTGTGACAAATAAATATTACCATTTGGTCTTCTGTATATCATCTCTACTCTAAAACCAATCTTCTTTCCATTTGCTTCGTTTTCGTTGGCAATATGCGAGTATATCCAACACATTTGCTAGCTACGAAGGTTATTTGCACATGCATCAAACAGCATGTGCACACACACACATACAGCCATACATACAAAAATTCCTATATTCCAAACTATTACGAATACTCGTACATCGTTGAACTAATGTAGAAACGCTGTTATCAATTCTAAAAACGAACGTGTTGAGCCATACTTACAATGACTCCAACAACAGTTACAACAAATGAGTTACACATACTCCAATCTCTAGCGCTCTCGCTCTCAATTTCCATTAATGCTATATAGAGGCAATGGCAAACCAATAACAACAACAATAGCAAGAGCACAACACACCATCAACCTTAACACATCAGTTTCAGCTACAGCTACAGCTACAGCTACAACGACAGCTTCAACATCAATGGCTTCAAGCAGCAATGGCAACAGCATTAAAGTAAGTAATTACAGCAACATGTTGTGACATCATTACAGCAACATGGTGATGCCATTATCACAAGAAGCTCATTCATTCATTCATTCACTCACTCATTCACACACTCCAAATCGATATACTGGCATAGGGCTACACACAAACTCTCTGCAAATTGTCCGTATGAAATTGTGTTGTTGCTTTATATTGCTGACATAAATCTTAGTAATGTCACATCTATGAAAAGTAACAATGATGCTGAAAATATTGTTGTTGTCCCTTATGGTGTGCTTAAAAGGTTGCATTATTCACAATGCAAACAATAAACACACATACATGCATAGAAAAATTGGTTTAACGTTTAATAAGATATTGAATAATAAAATGAATCAATGAAAGGATTCTGAAGTTCCTTAGTCTGTTAGTTTACAAACTTCTTAAAAATTACACAGCAAAGGAATTGCATTGGTACCTGTACACCCTCCTGCCAAAAAGGACATTTGGTACAGATAGTGTGCTTAGGATATGGAAATAAAAATTTTCCCAGTTGTTAGTATCCGATAATGGTGATCACTTCCCTGATAACAATATTGAGTCTATACCGCCTAGCCAGAATGTGGTCAGCGTAGCATTAGCGCCGCTATAGAGCAGTAAGACAGCAGCAGCCGATGGGTTAGTGGTTTACCTTTTTATGACTGAAGACAACATTTGATAAAGGTATGCATCATCTAATTCGAAGAATCTGGCTAGAACAACTATTGAAGTCCCCAGAGATTACGTTGGCTGGGTCATAAGTAGGGTTCGGATTTTTATGCAAACTCGAAATTTCATATCTATTATTTGACAAATGCGGTGGTACTTTACAATCAAATTTTTGTTGATAACTAATATTGACTTGAAAAATAAATTCCGCTAGTAAATATGTAATAGTCCAACGCATCATAGATGAAAAATTTTCAATATTGCATAAAAATCCGGACTCTATTCATAAGAAATCATTTAGAAATCGATCTAAAGGTAAACGTAGAAAAGGAAGATCAAAACTCTGAAAGAAGTCTAGAACAAAATCTGGATAGAAGGCAAAATTGGAGAAGAAGCGCAGAAGATGGACACTGAAAATCTATTCGGAATACGCCTATAAGGGATTCAACGGTCTGAGACAGCCTAAATCTTTTAATAAAATGGCTGAACAATAAAAATTCTCCTGCTATGATTGTCACAGAGATATTACAAGGAATTGCAGAGCAGAAGAGCTGGCAAGACTAGAGTAACTGCCTAACACACTCCAGGGGAACTGGAATCTTTGGGTATGCTTCTAGCAACCTGCAAGCAATTTCCTTGAGATGAGTCCCAAAGGCATTGAATGACAGAAAAACACAAAATGAGCTGGAGAACCTACGAAGATTATGTGGCACATTTTGCTGCTGTTGGTTAGAAAAGAAGGTTCGACTCATCGAAGGTCTTTGTATGTGGGAGAAAGACATGCTGATAGACTAAAGGTGACTGGTTGATATTGCACTTCATAGTGTCGTGCATCAGGGAAAGACTCCTCAGTTTAAGAAATTCGCATTGTTGTCGTTTCGGACCTTTAAGGGATTTCTTATTAACATAAATTCATCAGAAATACAGACGCGTTAAGGCAACGTGGGTGTGGCGAACGACATTATAGGTTGTATAATTAATTTTTCCATGAACATTCCATTAAGGAACAGGGGCAAACTTCTCACAAATCAATGAGTGCTGTCCTATTCAATTTTAAGCTCAATGACAACGGATCTCCTTTTTATAGCCGAGTCCGAACGCCGTGCCGCAGAGCGACACCTCTTTAAGGAGAAGTTTTTACATGGCAAAGTACCTCACAAATGTCACCAGCATTAGGAGGGGATAACCACCGCTGAAATTTTTCATGATGTTCTCGCCAGGACTCGAACCCAGGCGTTCAGCGTCATAGGCGGACATGCTAACCTCTGTGCTACGGTGGCCTCGCAGCCAGTATTGGCACCATTTGTGCCAAGCTTCAGCCAAATCGAGAAAAACTGAGGTATTTGCCAAAAACTCTCCATTAGGAAGAGAGGAAAAGTAAAAAAGATGAGAACCATAGCTGGGACTCCTTAACAAGGCACAAGCGCCCCATAACCAACCATGGCAGGGGTAAGAAAGTCTGCAGGTGGTACGGAGTCTATCGCTGCCAACTCTAAGGAGAACTCTTTCCCAGCCTGTAGCAAACTCTTTCCACTTGTCTACATCACAGCAGGCTGGAAATCCTCAACTAGGCGCAAGCGTCCCGGAACCAGCCATGCCAAAGAGTAAAGAAGTCCGGAGATGTTACCAAATCTGCAGCTTACAAGGCGAAAGAGAACTCCTTCTCAGCCTGTAGGAGACTTTTTCCACCCGTCTACATCATGGCAGGCAAGAATGATGGCTGAGACTCCTTAAATAGGCGTAAGCTTCTCGGAACCAGCCATGGTAGGGGATAGAAAATCTAGAGATGGTACGGAGTCTACCGCTTTCAAGGCGAAGGAGAATTCTTTCTAAGCCTATAGGAGAATATTGCCACTCGTTTACAACACGATAGACAAGAACTATGAGAACTAGGGCTGGGACTCCTTAACTAGGCGCATGCGCCCCGGAAGCAGCCATGCCTGCCATGGCTGCTTAAAGACGTTTGGGGGTGGCACGGAGTCTACCACTTCTAAAGCGAGGTATAACTCTTTCTGAGCCTGTAGGAGACTCTTACCATTTGTTTACATCCCGAAAAGCGAGAACTATGGCTGGGACTCCTTGACTAGGCGCAAGCGTCTCGGGAACAGCCATGGCAGGGATAAAAAAAGTGAGGTGGCACGGAGTCTACCGCTGGGAAGGAGAAGGCGAAGGAGAAGGCGAAGGAGAAGGAGAAGGCGAAGGAGAAGGCGAAGGAGAAGGCGAAGGAGACGTTTCTCACTCGTCCACATCACTGCAGGCAAACTTTCTAGAGCACACTACTGTAAACAAAAAACAGATGGACCAAGAAGACTCAGCCTGCGGCGAAAAGAAACAAAATGAGGTCCCTGAAGAAGCCTTTAAGTTTATTTTACTACAACGTTCAGATCTTCATAGGGCCAGAGCTGTCCAATGCAAGTCGTTCTCGTCATCTGCAATAGATGGCGGTAGGATGAGGTGGCACTGATTACACCATCTACGTGGATTCCTGCAAACCTGCTTGCAAAGAGACGGTTGTGGATGGATCGGGGTGTTATATTTTTTCTTCTTCTTTTTGTACCTTAGATGACACCATAGCGTAGAGTTTAGCATGTCCGCCTATGACGCAGAAAACCTGGGTTCGAATCCAGGTGGGAACATCAGAAACAAGTAAAATCATGCTAAGTTCGAATCTGAAATACCCTCCACCATGATTTGTCAGGTTCATTACCCGGTATCTCTTTGTAGGCAAACAAAGGATTGAAGTTTTGCACAACGATTTCTCCTAAGGCCTTCAACATACAATTTTGAACAACGACTTCTTCTATGAACTTCAAAAATGAGGGGAACGCCCTTTCTTAAAATCCCCCTGAGCCGAGATATGGACCGATCGAATCAATATGGGATTTAAATGAAAGGTATTTGGAAGTGGAATATAAATTTGCCATTGAAATTTATAACCAAGTGTTGGGCGAAACCCAATTGAGTGTCGAGCCACTGAGGGGAACGTCCCACCCTGAAACCCCACCGCAACTCTTATCCGATATGGCGGAAAATTTGCACAGCGACTTCTCTTATGACCTGCAACATACGCGGCAAGTATGACCTGTATTGGTCTAAACCCTGACATAGCTTCCATATAAACCGATGTCCCGATTGCATTTCTTTAGCCACTAGATGGCGCACTTCTTGTCTGATTTGACTGAAATTTTGCACAACGGCTTCTCTGATGGCCTTCCAAAAAAGCGCGAAATGAGGGGAACGCCCCATCTTAAAATCCCACTGAGCGTAGATGTAGATGTAGATTGATCGGATCAATATGGGATTCAAATGAGAGGTATTTGAAAGTGGAGTATAAATTTGCATTTCTTTAGCCACTAGATGGCGCAGTTTTCGTCAGATTCTTCTATGACGTTCAACATACGTGCGAAATGAGGGGAACGCCCCACCTTAAAATCCCACTGAGCGGATATATAGACCGATCGAATCAATATGGGATTCAAATGAAAGGTATTTTGAAGTGGAATATAAATTTGCCATTGAAATTTATAACCAAGTGTTGGGCGAAACCCAATTGAGTGTCAAGCCATTGAGGGGCACGTCCCACCCTAAAACTCCACCGCAATTCTTATCCGATTTGGTGGAAAATTTGCACAACGACTTTTCTTATGTCCTTCAACATACGCGGCAAGTTTGACCTGAATCGCTCTTAAACCTTATATAGCACCCATACAAACCGATGTCCCGATTGCATTTCTTTAGCCACAAGATGGCGCACTTCTTGTCTGATTTGACTGAAATTTTGCACAACGGCTTCTCTGATGGCCTTCCAAAAACGTGCGAAATGAGGGGAACGCCCCATCTTAAAATCCCACTGAGCGGAGATATAGACCGATCGAAACAATATGGGATTCAAATGAGAGGTATTTGGAAGTGGAATATAAATTTGCATTTCTTTAGCCACTAGATGGCGCAGTTTTCATCTAATTCTTCTATGACGTTCAACGTGCCAAATGAGGGGAGCGCCCTACCTTAAAATCCCACTTAGCGCATATAGATGGATCGGAGCAATATGGGATTCAAATGAAATTGGAATATAAATTCGCCATTGAAATGTAGAACGAAGTGTTGGGTGAAACCCAATTGAGTGTCAAAACACTGAGGGGAACGTCCCACCCTAAAACCCCACCGCAATTCTTATTCGAATGGGCTGAATTTTTGCAAAACTAATTCTCCTGTGACCTTCACCATACGTGCCAAATTTGACCTGAATCGCTCTTAATGCTGATGAAGCTCCCATACAAACCGATCTCCCGACTGCACTTCTTGAGCCACTAGATGGCGCAGTAGTTGTTTGATTAGACCGAAACTTTGCACAACGACTTTTCCTATGACCTTCAACATAAGTGCTAAATATGGTCAGATTCGGTCCTTAACCTGATATAGCTCCCATATAAACCGATGTTACGTTTGCATTTCTTGAGCCACTAGATGTCGCACTTATCGTCTGATTTTGCTCAAATGTTGCACAACGGTTTTTCCTATGACCTTTAACATAGGTGTTAAACATGGTCGGATTCGGTCCTTAACCTGATATAGCTCCCATATAAACCGATCTCCCGATTTTACTTCCAGAGACCCTATAGGGCGCAATTCTTATCCGATTTGACTGAAATTTTACACATTGACATCTGCTATGGTCTTCAACATCTAAGCAAAGTATGGCCTGGATCGGTTTATAACCTGATATAGCTCCAATAGCATAGCAATTCTTATGCGGTCTATGGTGGATTCAGCCCGGCCAAACTTAGCACGCTTTTACTGTTTAAGAATTTAAGTTAAATTTTTTTTTGCCCTCAACTTAAGCAGCCGGCAATCATTTTTATATAACAAACATTAATAATGTAAAATCTTTAGAACAAGCAAATATCAAACGAAAATTTCATATTACCACCCTGTTTGCCCTTCAGACAAACATTGGCAAATAGACAACGGCTTCAAGCTGAATTTCACAACAACTTCCTTTTCACAAAATATACTCTCGTATATTGCCTTCAAAATTTAAGGTTGTGTTATAACCCTAGTACTTGTGTTTGCTGACGATGTTGAGGAGGACCATGATGATGTATTTAGTGAAGCTCCTGCGCTTCTCTTTTGACATTGGCACACCATTAAATTGACTTTGATCTCCAACTAAGATGGCAGGCGAAACTCTTTCACATTTGGATTTTGATTCACTCCATGTTGTCGATGATTTTGATTTTCCGGGGTAGGCAGATTTCAAGCAAAAAGGGGCCAGAGTGACAAGCATATATCGTACAAATGGCAACAAGGGTAATATTTAGAGCAACCTTGACTCTATGAAATGCCCACAGTTGCAGGGAGGAGGAGGAAGGTTTCGTAGAGCAGCTCCTCCATGGAATTATACACACAACTCTTTACAACAGAAAGCCAAGAAAAAACAAGAGGGGTGTAGTATGGTGGTGATGATGATAAGCTCATGTTCCTTGACTGTCAAACGAGAAACACAGAGAAACACACGGACTCACTAACAAACCTTAAAAATCAATAAAAACTCATTTTGTTGTTTTACAACCTTTCAGGGATGTGTGTTTGTCTCTCTAGCCAAAAGGCCAATATGCAAAATAGCTTAAATGGCAAAATATCCGGAATGGAAAGGAGCTTACCACTGTAATGCAAAGGAAAATGCCAGGATTTAGACACCAGGTAAGAAAATTTAAGAATGTTGCACCAATTTTAAGCACCCTGCTAGCAGAGTTAAAAGCGATCTAAGACTTTCAATGCAGAAGTCCTGAGTTCGATTTCCCCCAGTGCTTTTGGTCTTTGACTGGTGCAGTATCACAATGGACTCAAATTGAAGCTGTAAACTAACCCACTCTAAGCTTTGACACGAATTAAGACAAAATAAAACCTTTCCACTCTGCTCAACCTCCAAGACATCTCTTCATCGTTTCCTCATTACCCATCATTTGGCGAGAAAATCCTGACTTTGCCTTGCCTTGGTCTTTAAATTTTCTTTTCCCATTTCACCAATTTATCAAAATTTCAGTTTCATTTTTACTAAATTTTATATAAAGGTCCTCTTAGCATTTCTATCATTTTATCCTAATTTATGTCTATTCCTCTTTTGTGTATATTCGCGTAAATTGTATGTGTGTGTGCGTGTGTGTCTGTCTGTCGTTACATGTGCCTGTGTTCGTGTCTGTATGTGTTCCTCATACAATTTGAGTATCTTTGTGTGGTGGTGATGATGGTGGGTAATATTTGTTGAGTTCACTTCCCTTCGTGCCAAAGACTTTATGGGGGGGGAGGGGGTGGTACCCATGATTTTTCGTTTCGTTCATTCTGTTCGGCTGTATGAGTGACTCAACCATGGCGTAAATTTGCTTAGAAAAATGCCAATTTTTATTGAAATATGAAAATGACAAGGCCTTAAAATGTAAGAGGATACTTCAGAGAGCCTCAAAAATCTTTAAGTAGTTGTAAAGAAAAGCACTTCCTAATGCTTTAAAGCGTTTCATAAGTGTCTGTCTGTCCTTATCTGGCCTTTAGATGAAGCTACACAACAACATGCCATTGATAGTGGGTTGATATTCGTATAAAATCAAATATTGAGGTAACGATCAATAAAATTAAAAGTAATTTTCAATGTTACCATAACCATAGGTTAAGGTAAGGACCCTATGGCTGATGGTGCTAAGGACCGGTGTGAAAAACTGTCATGCCTATTACTAAGGTTTGGAAGATTTTTAAAAGCAAAGCGCGAACTCTAACCCTCACTCGTTTCAATTGAGAAAAAAAAAAAAAATAACAAGAATGCAAGGGGTATTTAATTTGGGGTGGGAGCAAACCCAGTATCAAACATCAAACCGATTTTTGTGAAGTTTTTCAAGATTGTACAGCCGGATTCTGGACAAAAATGTGGTAAATATTTCTATCCGTGATGGAAGGAAGGCACTGCTCCCAAATTGGAATTTGGGAAAAATCGACCCAGATTTCGTACATGTTTATCGAGATTTCAACTGTGATAACCTAAATGGGTGTCAAGCTACTGAGGGGAACGCCCCACCCTTTAACCCCACTGATTGAAAATCCAGACCGATTGGGGTAATATGGGACTCAAATGGAAGATATTTGGAAATAGAGTGTGAATGTGGCATTAATATTAGGATCTACGTATTGGGATACAGCAAATTGGGTGTCAAGCTACTGAGGGGAACGCCCCACCCTAAAACCTCAGTGAGCGGACATGTATACCGATCGGGACAATGTAGGACTCACATAAAAGGTTTTTCAAAATGGGCTGGGAATTTGGCATTAAAACTTAGAGTCTAGTGTTGGGCAACGCCCAATAGAGGATTAAGCTAATGAGGGGAACGCCCCACCCTAATCCCCTACTGAGCGGACACGTAGACCGATCGAAGCAATATGGGATTCAAATGAGAGGTTTTTGAAAGTAGAGTAGAGAGCCAAGTTTTGGGCAACACCAAATTGAGGGTCAAGCTACTGAGGGGAATGCCCCACCCTAAAATCCCCTTAAACGGGCATGTAGACTGATCGGGGCAATAAAGGACTCAAATGAAAGGTTTTTGAAAGTGGAGTATGAATTTGCCATTCACATTTAGAGCCAAGTGTTGGCGACACCCAATTGAAAGTCAAGCTACTGAGGGGAATGCCCCACCCTAAAACCCCATTGAACGGGCATGTAGATTGATCGGGTCATTATGGAATTCAAATGAAAGGTTTTTGAAAGAGGAATATGAATTTGCCGTTCAAATTTAGAGCCTAGTGTTGGGCGACACTCAAGTGGGTGTTTAGCTACTAAGGGGAAAGCCCCACCTCAAATTCCCACTGAGTGGAGATGTAGACCGATCGGAGCAATATGACATTAAAATTTAAAGGTATTTGAAAGTAGAGTATGAATTTGCCATTTAAATGTTAAGTCAATTGTTGGGCGACACCCAATTGGTGGTCAAGATACTGAGGGGAACCACCCACCTTAAAACCCTACTGAGCGGAGATGTAGACCGATCGGAGCAATATGGCATTCAAATGAAAGGTATTTGAAAGTGGAGTATGAATTTGGCATTAAATTGTATAGCCAAGTGTTGGGCGACACCCACTTGGGGATCAAGCTACTGAGGGGAGCGCCCCACCCTAAAACCCCACTGAGCGGCGTGGAGACTGATCAGAGCAATATGAGATTTAAATGAAAGTTTTTTAGAAGTAGGATATGAAATTGACATTACAACTTAGAGCCAGATTGGGAGACACCTAATTGAGGATCAAGCTACTGGAGGGGAACGCCCCACCCTAAAACCCCACTGAGCGGCATGTAGAACGATCAGAGCAATATAAAATTTAAATGAAAATTTTTTAGAAGTAGGATATGAAATTGACATTACAACTTAGAGCCAAGTGTTGGGAGACACCTAATTGAGGGTCAAGCTACTGAGGGAAATGTCCCACTCTAAAATCCCACTTAACTGGCATGTAGACCGATCGGAGCAATACGGCTTTCAAATGGAAGGTATTTTGAAGTGGGGTATGCCATTAAAATTTAGAGCCAATTGAGGGTCAAGCTACTGAAGGAAACGTCCCATCTTAACACAAATAAAAAGTGGTCTAACCTCGTGGATCTGGGCCTCTAGTGGCCAGTTATACTACGTTTTTTGCATTTTGTTAAGACTTTCAACAACTGTGTCAAGTAAGGTTCAAATCAGTCGATAACCTGGTATAACAGACATATAAACCGATCTTCAGATTTGACTTCTTGAGCTTCTGGAAAGCACAATTCCCACCCGATTAGATTGAAGTTATGCAGGTGGTGTTTGGGAAGACCAACAACTGTGCCAATTATGTTCCAAATCTGTTCCAAATCTGTTCACAACCTGATTGTAGCTGCCATTTAAACCGTTCTCCCAATTTAACTTCCCGCGCCTCTAGAGCGAACAATTATTAATCGATTTGGAGGAAATTTTGGAGGTAGTATCTTTCTACGACCATGCCATGAGCTACGACAAGTACGGTCCATATCGCTCTATAACTTGATAAAGTTCTTATGCACTGGGAATAGTCATCAAAAAGCATACAAATTTTGCGATCCATAGTGGAGAAATATGTGCCAAAATATGCAAATAGGGGCCGTCACGCCCCATGTACAATCGTGACCAAAGGGTCATTGAAAGTGAAGTGCGAATCTGATATTAATTTTACACACCAAGCCTCCCAAAGAAAATAACCAAATATGAAAAGTAGGTGGATCGGGACAAAGTGGAACTTTCATTTAAAGTTTTTTGAAAGTAGAGTACGACTATAAGGAAACAAGTGCTGAGATCCTCCAAATATCCCCCAAACGCTAAAACAGAAAAACCGGGACAAAATAGGACTAAAATAAAATGACTTTGTGAATAACAAGCGAATCTGATATTCGAATTTGGGGCAAGTATCTGAGGCCGCCACATATCCACTTTAACGGACATGAAGGCCAGTCGGGACAATATGGGTGATTTTGGACGGACCCTCCCCCTAACCACCATTTTCAGAAACACTAGATCTCGAGGATGGGTGATGCTATTTAAGCGAAATTTTGTGTGCTCTCCCTTAATAACCTAAAAACAAAAATTTGGTATCCAAATTTCGGATCGGACCAAGGGGGGCCGCTCCCCCCCCCCCCCCCCCCCCCCAAAACCTACCAAAAATATATAGACCAACCGCGTCATTATGGAACTCAAATGAAAGGTATTTGAGTGTAGAATACGAATCTTATATTCAAATGTGGGACCAAGTATTTGGGGGGCCGCCCCCCTCTTTAGAAACCCCCCCCCCCAAAGAGGACCAATTTAACGACCATAGCAATATGGGGCTTAAATGAAAGGTTTTTGGAAGTAGAACACGAATTTGATATCAATATTCGGGAAAAAGTGTCTATGGGGCCATCCCACCCCCATAACTTCCCCCAAATGGTAAGTATTTGCTAACCATTGCAATATGGGGCTCAAATAAGAGATATTTTAGAGAAGAACATGAATCTAATATCAATTTTCAGGGCCAAGTCACTTAGTGGCCGCCCCAAAACATCCCCAGCCTCCAAACCGGACATAGTTGCTGACTATTGCAATAAGGGACTCAAATGAGAGATATTTGTTGTTGTTGTAGCAGTGTGTTGTACACTGAGGCGGCAGCCCTTGCCGATGAAGGACTTCATCGGGTCAATCTGGTACGTACAACCGGCTACCATGGGATTGAGAGATATTTGTGATTAGAAAACGAGTTTGATATCCAATTTCGTTGCCAAATATTTGGCCCCCCCTTAAACCAATGGTCCGATTTAGGGTTTAAAAAAAATATATATTTGAGAGTAAAGCCCGATACCGATATTTTTCCAGGCTAAGTGTTTGGGGGACCACCCCACTCCCCGAAACATCCCTAAATCGGACATATTTACCCACCATGACAATATGGGGCTCAAAAGAAGGGTATTGGGTAGTAGAGCACGAAATTGTTACCCACTTTCGGGACCAATATTCTGGGGGTTCACCCCTTCCGCAAAACACCCCTCGACTCGGACTTATTTACTGACCATGGCAATATGGGGCTCAAATAAAAGAATTTTCGAGTAAAACACGAATCTGATATAAATTTTCAAGGCCAAGTCACTGAATGGCCTACCCATCCCCCAAAACACCCCTTAAACCGGACATGTTTGCCGACTATGGAAATATGGGGCTCAAATGAGAGATATTTGGGAGTAGAGGAGACTTTCCACTTCCATTACAACCCATAATGGAAGTGGGACATATTTGCTCAACATGACAATCTCAAAGAGATTGGAGCACGATGTTGATCGCTTTTAAGGCGAACTCCCAAAACCGGACATATTTGCTGACTATTGCAATAAGGGCCTCAAAGGAAAGGTATTTTGACTAGAAAACGAATTTGATAGCCCAATTTTGGGGCGAGGCGTTTGGCCCAACTTGAACCAAAGGCAATATGGGGTTCAAAGAAATGATATTTGAAAATAAGCAACTATACTGATAATTTTTCAGGGCTAAGTGTTTGGGGGACCACCCCACCCCGGACATACATATGTTCCGACCATGGCAATAACAAAATTTTCCGCAAAATGTCATCGAAATCATTTTTTTTATAAAAAATTTGTTTTTTTTTTTAAATTTCTTCATTTGTTTTAAAATTGTTTTAGAATTTAGTTTTTTGTATTGTCTTCATTTTAGATTTCTGAAAATTTGGCCCAGTCATCTGCCCTTCATTATTACCATCCTCAATCCTTTTGTAGTTTGGGTTATTGGCTTGTTTTCGATTTTACAAACCTAAATGAATTTTCACATCAAATCAAATGGGAGTTTTATTTACCTATACCTCAGGTGTGGCACATTTACTCCCCCCCCCCCAAAATTGTTGTTGTGTTTCAAGCATTGTTTGTTTTAACTTATTTGGGATCAGCAAAGGGAAAAACCACAGATACCTGGAAAAAATCAAAGGACAATTCTATGCAAAAATATAATCCAGGCAACAATGGCTCCTTTATTTGCGAATTAATTGACTATCTACGAAAGAAAAAAAAGAACTCTTTGAACCAACATCATGTTTGGTTTGTGGCTATGATTTTAAATAATTTAAAACTTTCGGAAATAATCAAAATAAATAAATTATGCGTAGAATTTTATATAAACCCCTTTTTTCTGGCCTAAGTAGTATTGTGATGAGAAATTTACTATTTACATGACTGCAGATTATTTATTTATGATTGCTTGTTTTTTTTTTGCCTTTCTTTTGCTGTGTAAAAATAAGTTTTATTGCAAGTTTTGTTGCAGGCATTTTAAATTTGATTTCTGCACGTTTTTCATTTATTTTTGCTTAATAATTTATTAATTTAATTTCGGTTATTTATCCATGAAAACCAAACATAAGCCAGAAATGGCCCCTAGCTACTTTTTATTGCTAACTCAAATGCTTTTAATGCTAAAAGTTGCAAAAAACCATGCCCTGTCGGTGGAAAGGTGGCACATTGTTTCAGCCTTAACGCCATAGCCAGCATCAGCATCAACATTACCATGATCAGAGACACAAATAATTCCTACACAAAGTGAATGAAGGTGGGTGTAAAAGAGAAAATGGATTGACTGGGTCTTGTTGTGGCTTTAATTTCTTTCAAAAGTTTTAAACTTTAATGAAATTTACAAAATGTTCTGTCTTGTTTTATGTTTAAAAAAAGTAAAAGAAACGGGCATTAGATTGTCATAAAAAAAACAGTAAGGAAAAGCAAATGTTGTGAGGGGCCGACTATGTTATACCCTATACCACCGAGAATACATACCACACTCAATACATGGAACCTATGTTGAAATCGAGTCAGACTATACCTATTGAAATATTGAAAAGAACCTTGTAAGAGTTTTCTTACGATAGCACCTAAATTGTGGCTACCACACGCTTTAAAGGCCATATCGGGTGAAAGATATATATGGGAGCTATATCTAAATTTGAACCGATTTTAATGAAATTTGGCACAGGTATTGGGATGTTACATAAAACATCTCATGCAAACTTTTATAAAGATCGGACCAAGAATACGGCTTCTACAGCCATATCGGCTGAAAGATATACATGGGAGCTATATGTAAATCTGAACCGATTTTGACGAAATTTTACAGACATGTGGGGATGTCAAATAAAATACATCATGCCAAATTTTGTAAAGATTGGACCAAAACTGTGGCTTCTACAGCCATATCGGCTGAAAGATATATGTGGGAGCTATATCTAAATCTGAACCGATTTCAATGAACACGTACTGGGACGTTATATAAAACCCCTCGTGCTAAATTTTGTAACGATTGGACCAAAATGGTGGCTTCTACAGCCATAAAAGGTCATATCGGATGAAAGATATATGCGGGAGCTATATCAAAATTTGATCCAATTTTAATGATATCTTACACACGTACTAAGACGTCAAATAAAACACATCATGCCAAATTTTGTAAAGATCGGACCAAAACTGTGGCTTCTACAGCCATATCGGAGGAAAGATATATATGGTAGCTATATATAAATCTGGGCTGATTTTGATCAAATTTTGCACACGCATTAGGACATCAAATAAAATACATCATGCCAAGTTTTGTAAAGATTGGACCAAAATTGTGGCTTTTACAGCCATATCGGAAGAAAGATATATATGGGAGCTATATTTAAATCTGAACCGATTTTGATGAAATTTTACACACGTATGAGAACGTCACATAAAACACCTCATGCCAAATTTTGTAAAGATTGGACCAAAATGGTGGCTTCTACAGCCATAAAAGGTCATATCGGATGAAAGATATATGCGGGAGCTATATCAAAATTTGATCCAATTTTAATGATATCTTACACACGTACTAAGACGTCAAATAAAAGATCTCATACTAAATTTTGTAAACATCGAACCAAAACTGTGGCTTCTACAGCCATATCGGATGAAAGATATATATGGGAGCTATATATAAATCTGGGCCGATTTTGACGAAATTTTATACACATATGGGGAAGTCAAATAAAACCCCTCATTCTGAATTTTGTAAAGATTGGAACAAAACTGTGGCTTCTACAGCCATATCGGCTGAAAGATATATCGTAGCTATATCTAAATCCGAACCGATTTTGACGAAATTTTACACACATGTGGGGATGTCAATTAAAATACATCATGCTAAATTTTGTAAAGATTGGACCAAAATTGTGACTTCTACACCCATAAAAGGCCATATCGGATGAAATTTATATGTGGGAGCTATATCTAAATCTGAACCGATTTTTGCGAAATTTGGCACACATATGGGGAAGTCAAATAAAACCCCTCATGCCAAATTTTGTAAAGATTGGACCAAAATTGTGGCTTCTACAGCCATAAAAGGCCATATCGGATGAAAGATATAAGTGGGAGCTATATCTAAATCTGATCCGATTTTAATGAAATCTTACACACGTACTAAGACGTCAAATAAAACATCTCATACTAAATTTTGTAAAGATCGGACCAAAACTGTGGCTTCTGCAGCCATATCGGATTAAAGATATATATGGTAGCTATATCTTAATCTGAACCGATTTTGACGAAATTTAACATACATGTGGGGATGTCAATTAAAATACAACATGCTAAATTTTGTAAAGATTGGACCAAAATTGTGGCCTTTACAGTCTTAAAAGTCCATATCGGATGAATGATATATGTGGTAGCTATATGTAAGTCTGGACCGATTTAGACGAAATTTTAAACACGTATGGAGAAGTCAAATAAAACCCCTTATGACAAATTTTGTAAAGATTGGACCACAATTGTGGCTTCTACAGCCATGTCGGATGAAAGATATATATGGTAGCTATATCTAAATCTGAACCGATTTTGACGAAATTTTGCACACATATGGGGACATTAAATAAAATACATCGTGCCAAATTTTGTAAAGATCGGACAAAAACTGTGGCTTCTACAGCCATATCGGATGAAATATATATGTGGGAGCTATATATAAATCTGAACCGATTTTGACGAAATATTACCCACATATGGGGAAGTCAAATAAAATACATCATGCCAAATTTTGTAAACATTGGACCAAAATTGTGACTTCTACAGCCTTAAAAGGCCATATCGGATGAAAGATATATGTGGGAGCTATGTCTAAATCTGATCCGATTTTAATGAAATCTTACACACGTGTTAGGACGTCAAATACAACATCTCATACTAAATTTTGTAAAGATCGAACTAAAACTGTGGCTTCTACAGCCTTAAAAGGCCATATCGGATGAAAGATATATATGGGACATATATCCTAATCTGAACCGATTTTGACGAAATTTTACACACCTATGAGAACGTCGCATAAAACGCCTCATGCTTAATTTTGTAAAGATTGGACCAAAATTGTGACTTCTATACCCATAAAAGACCATATCAGATGAAAGATATATGTGGGAGCTATATCTAAATCTGATCCGTTTTTAATGAAATCTTACACACGTACTAAGACGTCAAATAAAACATTTCATACTAAATTTTGTAAAGATCGGACCAAAACTGTGGCTTCTACAGCCATATCGGATTAAAGATATATATGGTAGCTATATCTTAATCTGAACCGATTTTGTGAAATTTTACACACATGTGGGTATGTCAATTAAAATACAACATGCTAAATTTTGTAAAGATTGGACCAAAATAGTGGCTTTTACAGCCTTAAAAGTCCATATCGGATGAAAGATATATGTGGTAGCTATATGTAAATCTGCACCGATTTGTGCGAAATTTTGCACACATATGGGGAAGTCAAATAAAACACATCATGCCACATTTTGTAAACATTGGTCCAAAATTGTGACTTCTACAGCCTAAAAGGCCAAATCGGATAAAAGTTATATATGGGAGCTATATCTAAATCTGAACCGATTTTTGAGAAATTTCGGACACATATGAGAACGTCAAATAAACCCCCTAATGCTAAATTTTGTAAAGATTGGACCAAAATTGTGGTTTTCACAGCCTTAAAAGTCCATATCGGATGAAAGATATATGTGGGAGCTATATCTAAATTTGGCCCGATTTTGACGAAATTTTACCCACATATGGGGACGTCAAATAAAACCCCTTATGTTAAATTTTGCAAAGATCTGACTAAAATTGTAACTTCTACAGCCTTAAAAGGCCATATCGGATGAAAGATATATATGGGAGCTATATCTTAATCTGAACCGATTTTGTTCAAAATCAGTTGCGTTCGTCCTTGGGCCGAAAAAATGGCATATGCAAAATTTTGTGACAATCGGACAATAAATGCAACCTGTACCTTGATCACAAGAATACATGGAGAGACAGACAGATAGACGAACACAGCTTTAATCGAATCAGGAAGCGATTCTAAGCCGATCGGTACACTTATCGATGGGTCCAGCTCTTTTCTTTCTCAGCGTTGCAAACAAATGCACAAATTTATAATACCCTGTATCACAGTGGTGGTGTAGGGTATAAAAACCAAGTTTATGAGCTTAGGCTTTTTATACCCACCACCATAGGATGGGGGTATAGTAATCTAGTCATTCCGTTTGTAACACCTCGAAATATTGACCTAGGACCCCATAAGGTAAATATATTCTTGAACATCCCGAAATTCTGATTCGAACTAGCCATGTCCGTCCGTCCGTTTGTCAAAATCACGATAGGGGTCCAACGCGTAGAGTTAGCTGCTTGAAATTTTGCACAGACACTTTATATTGATGTAGGTCGTTGGGGATTGCAATTGGGTCATATCGGTTCAGATTTAGATATAGCTCCCATATAAACCGATCTCCCGATTTGACTTCTTGAGCCCCTAGAAGCCTCAATTTTCATCCGATTTGGCTGCAATTTTGCACATAGTGTTCTGTTATGACATCCAACAACTGTGCCAAGAACTGTCGAAATCGGTCAAGAACCTTATATAGCCCTCATATAAACCGATCTCCCGATATAACTTCTTGAGCCCCTAGAAGCCTTAATTTTTATCCGATTTGGCTGAAATTTTGCACATAGTGTTCTGTTATGACTTCCAACAACTGTTCCAAGTACTGTCGAAATCGGTCAAGAACCTGATATAGCTCCCATATAAACCGATCTCCCGATTTGACTTCTTGAGCCCCTGGAGTCTTAATTTTCATCCGATTTGGCTGAAATTTTGCACATAGTGTTCTGTTATGACTCCTAACAACTGTGCGAAATACGGTCCAAATCGGTCAAGAACCTGATATAGCTACCATATAAACCGATCTCCTAAATTGGCTTCTTGAGCCCATGGCAGCCACAATTTATGTCCGATTTGGCTGAAATTTTGTACATGGTGTTCTGTTATGACTCCTAACAACTGTGCCAAGTACTATTGAAATCGGTCAAGAACCTGATATAGCTCCCATTTAAACCGATCTCCCAATTTGGCTTCTTGAGCCCATGGAAGCTACAATTTTCATCCGATTTGGCTGAAATTTTGCACATAGTGTTCTGTTATGACTTCCAATAACTGTGTCAAGAACTGCCCAAATCGGTCAAGAGCCTGATATAGCTCCCATATAAACCGATCTCCTAAATTGGCTTCTTGAGCCCCTGGAAGCCGTCCGTACCGTCCAAATCGTTCTAAAATCTGATATAGCTCTCATACAAACCGATTTCCGATTTGACTTCTTGAGCCCCAGGAAGCCTCAATTTTCATCCGATATGGCTGAAATTTTGCACATTGTGTTCTGTTGTGACTTCCAACAACTGTGCCAAGTACTGTCCAAATCGGTCAAGAACCGGATATAGCTCCCATATAAACCGATCTCCCGATTTGACTTCTTGAGCCCCTGGAAGCCACAATTTTTGTCCGATTTGGCTGAAATTTTGTAAATGGTATTCTGTCATGACTCCTAACAACTGTGCCAAGTACTATCGAAATCGGTCAAGAACCTTATATAGCTCCCATATAAACCGATCTCCCAATTTGGTTTCTTGAGCCCCTGGAAGCCTCAATTTTCATCCGATGTGGCTGAAATTTTGCACATTGTGTTCTGTTATGACTTCCAACTACTGTGCCAAGTACGCTTCCAATCGGTCGAGGACCTGATATAGCTCCCATATAAACCGATCTCCCGTTTTGACTTCTTGAGCCCTTACAAACCTTGATTTTTATACGATTTGGCTGAAATTTTGCATTTTCGACTCTCAACATCTGCACCAAGTACGGTCCGATTCGGTCTATAACTAGATATAGCTCCCATATCTTAGCTGAATCCATGATGGTGGGTTCCCAAGATTCGGTCCGGCCGAACTTTGCCCGCTTTTACTTGTTTTCAATAATCACAAGAAGTCCTCGGTTTCCCTATAAGCCTAAACCATATCACTGCTAAAATTTCCCATACATTCAAATGCTCTAAATTTCCTTCTGTTCTTTAATTGTGCAATTTAATAAAAATTAAACAATACAACAATTATCGCAGTCATAAATTTCAATATGCAGTAATCGGCAACTTTATGCAAATTATTGTACCAAACAACCACAGGGGCTTAAAAATAGTTCAGCTTTTGTGAATCAAGGCACGAAAGTTATAAATGAAATCGCAGCACTACATAGATTATGGCCCAGACAAGGAAACAACACCCAGAGAGAGAGAGAGAGAGAGAGGGAGATAAAGAGCGAGTGAGCGAGATAACAAAATTTAAACAATAATAAAAATGTATATTAAACCCACATAGAGCGAAGTGAGTAGAGTACCACGAAAAACTATAACGAATTTATGAAAGGCGTTTTTTCGACTTTTTTTTTTTGCACTTAAACGTTTTTCAACCTTTGCACATCATTAAAAATTGTAACATAAATGGGAGAAGTTAATGGAAATTTCCCTCAAATAAAATTTAATTTAAATTCAAAAAATTTGCTGCTGCCATACTGAGCTGGCAGATAAAACCCCAACGAGATAAGCCATAGCCCAGGAATGCCACAGCAGAGAATGAATGTAGAAAAGAAAGATGTTGAGGAAAAGAAAAAAAAAAATTACCCAAAACACAAACTGCAATCATCAACATCAACGCTATTGTCTGAAGAAGAGAAACGCCTGAAAGTTGGAAAAAGCTGGAAAAACTCCAGCAGCAGTAACAGCAGCAAAAGAAATTGAGAAAATGAAATGCGTTTTGAAGAAAGTCGCGTGAGCTACATCACCGCACAACACAATCAATGGCAGGCAGTTCACCATTCACTTGATATCTTACACTCTCCCCCAGCCATGCCCCACCGCAAACCCTCTCCCCTCTCTTACACCAAAGAGTTTCTTAAACGTTAAATTACTACAAACTCTGCCGCATTTATTCAGTCACTTGTGGTTGGCTTTTTGTTGTATTTTTCTTTGTTTTTGTTGGATTGGAGGGAAAATTAAAATTACAAAGAAGGGAAAATGTTTTGTTGTTAAATGGAGACTTGAGGCACTACATAACAAGAGCCTACATTACAAATGCTATGCAATGCAATATTTAAAAGTTTGCCCTAACAACTGCTATGGGGCGGCACCGAAGAAAATAAGTCCCTACACATGATCTTACCAAAAATAAGTAAAAGCGTGCCAAGTTCGGTGGGGCCGAGTCGTATAGACCCTCCACCATGGATCGCATTTGTCAACCTCCTTGATCGGTATCTCTTTGTAGGCAAAAACAAGTAAACGCGTGCCAAGTTCGGCCAGGCCGAATCTTATATACCCTCGACCATGGATCGCAATTGTGGAGTTCTTAGAGTGGTATCTCTTTTTAGGCAAACAAAGAATAATGGATAAGAATTGTTATTATATGAGGCTTAAGAAGTCAAGATCCCAGTTGGTTTATATGACAGCTATATAAAGTTATGGACCGATTTCAACCATACTTCACATAATTGTTGGAAGTCATAACAAAACAATTCATGTAAAATTCGGATGAGAATTGCGCCCTCTAGTGGCTCAAGAAGTCAAGACCCAAGATCGGGTTATATGGCAGCTATATCAGGTTATGGACCGATTTGAACCATACTTAACACAGTTGTTGAAAGTCATAACAAACAACTTCATGCAACATTTCAGCCAAATCGAATAAGAATTGCGCCCTCTAGTGGCTCATGAAGTCAAGACCCAAGATCGGGTTATATGGCAGCTATATCAGGTTATGGACCGATTTGAACCATACTTAGCGCAGTTGTTGAAAGTCATAACAAAAAACTTCATGTAAAATTTCAGCCAAATCGGATGAGAATTGCGCCCTCTAGAGGCTTAAGAAGTCAAGACCCAAGATCGGGTTATATGGCAGCTATATCAGATTATGGACCGATTTGAACCATACTTAACAAAGTTTTTGAAAGTCATAACAAAATATCTCATGCTAAATTTCAGCCAAATCGGATAAGAATTGGGCCCTCTAGTGGCTCAAGAAGTCAAGACCCCAAATCGGTTTATATGGCAGCTATATAAAGTTATGAACCGATTTCAACCATACTTAGCACAGTTGTTGGAAGTCATAACAAAATACCTCATGCTAAATTTCAGTCAAATCGGATGAGAATTGCGCCCTCTAGTGGCTCAAGAAGTCAAGACCCAAGATCGGGTTAAATGGCAGCTATATCAGATTATGGGCCGATTTGAACCATACTTAACACAGCTTTTGAAAGTCATAACAAAAAACTTCATGCTAAATTTCAGCCAAATAGGATAAGAATTGCGACCTCTAGTGGCTCAAGACCCAAGATCGGGTTATATGGCAGCTATATAAAGTTATGAACCGATTTCAACCATACATAGTACAGTTGTTGAAAGTCATAACAAACAACTTCATGTAAAATTTCAGCCAACTCGGATGGGAATTGCGCCCTCTATCGGCTCAAGAAGTCAAGACACAAGATCGCGTTATATGGCAGCTATATCAGGTTATGGACCGATTTGAACCATACTTAGCACAGTTATTGGAAGACATAACAAAACACTTCGTGTAAAATTTCAGCCAAATCGGATGAGAATTGCGCCCTCTATTGGCTCATGAAGTCAACATCCAAAATCGGTATATATGGCAGCTATATAAAGTTATGAACCGATTCCAACCATACTTAGCACAGTTGTTGAAAGTCATAACAAAACAGTTCATGCAAAATTTCAGCCAAATCGGATGAGAATTGCGCCTCCTAGCGGCTCAAGAGTTCAAGACCCAAGATCGGGTTATATGGCAGCTATATCAGGTCATGAACCGATTTCAACCATACTTAGCACAGTTGTTGGAAGTCATAACAAAAAACTTCATGCAACATTTCAGCCAAATCGAATAAGAATTGCGCCCTCTAGTGGCTCATGAAGTCAAGACCCAAGATCGGGTTATATGGCAGCTATATCAGGTTATGAACCGATTTGAACCATACTTGGCGTAGTTGTTGGAAGTCATAACAAAACACTTCATGCAACATTTCAGCCAAATCGAATGATAATTGCGCCCTCTATTGGCTCAAGAAGTCAAGACCTCAAATCGGTTTATATGGCAGCTATATCAGATTATAGACCGATTTGAACCATTCTTAATACAGTTTTTGGAAGTCATAACAAAACACCTCATGCCAAATTTCAGCTAAATCTGATAAGAAATGCGCCCTCTAGTGGCTCAAGAAGTCCAGACCCCAGATCGGTTTATATGGCAGCTACATCAGGTTATAGACCGATTTGAACCGTTCTTAATACAGTTGTTGGAAGTCATAACAAAACACGTCATGCGAAATTTCAGCCAAATCGGATAAGAATTGCGCCCTCTAGTGGCTCAAGAAGTCAAGACCCCTAATCGGTTTATATGACAGCTATATCAAAACATGGACCGATTTAAACCATATTTAGCACAGTTGTTGAAAGTCATAACAAACAGCTTCATCCAAAATTTCAGCCACATCGGATGAGAATTGCGCCCTCTAGTGGCTCAAGAAGTCAAGACCCCAGATCGGTTTATATGGCAGCTATATCAGGGTATGAACCTATTTAGACCATATTTGGCATAGTTGATGGAATCAAAACAGAACCTCTCATACAAAAATCCAGACGGAAGGACGGACGGAAGGACGGACGGAAGGACGGACGGAAGGACGGACGGAAGGACGGACGGAAGGACGGACGGAAGGACGGACGGAAGGACGGACGGAAGGACGGACGGACAGAAGGACGGACGGACAGAAGGACGGACGGACAGAAGGACGGACGGAAGGACGGACGGACGGACGGAAGGACGGACGGACGGAAGGACGGACGGACGGAAGGACGGACGGACGGAAGGACGGACGGACGGAAGGACGGACGGACGGAAGGACGGACGGACGGAAGGACGGACGGACGGAAGGACGGACGGACGGAAGGACGGACGGACGGAAGGACGGACGGACGGAAGGACGGACGGACGGACGGAAGGACGGACGGACGGAAGGACGGACGGACGGAAGGACGGACGGAAGGACGGACGGACGGACGGACGGAAGGACGGACGGACGGAAGGACGGACGGAAGGACGGACGGAAGGACGGACGGAAGGACGGACGGAAGGACGGACGGAAGGACGGACGGAAGGACGGACGGAAGGACGGACGGAAGGACGGACGGAAGGACGGACGGAAGGACGGACGGAAGGACGGACGGTTATCAGAAAAAAATTTTCAGCGGTGGTTTTCCCCTCCTAATGCTGGTAACATTTGTGAGGTACTATGCCATGTAAAACTTCTCTCCAAAGAGGTGTCGCAATGCGGCACGCCCTTCGGACTCGGCTATAAAAAGGAGGCCCCTTATCAGTGAGCTCAAACCTGAATCGTACTGCACTCATTGATATGTGAGAAGTTTGCCCCTGTTCCTTAGTGGAATGTTCATGGGAAAAACTTGCATTTTCGCATCCTATGGTGGAGGATATAAAAAGAATAATGAATAAGAATTGCTATAACATTGGAGCTATATCAGATTATGTAACGATTCGGACCTTGCTTGGTTTGGATGTTGAGGACCATAGTAGAAGTCATTGTGCAAAATTTCAGCTAATTCTTATGAGAAATGCGACCCATAGGGGTTCAAGAAGTATAATCGGTAGTTGGCTTTTTATGGGGGCTATTTTAGGTTATGGACCGATTCAGACTATATGTGCCACGCATGTTGAAGGTCATAAGAGAAGTGGTTTACAAAATTTCAGCCAAATCGAATAACAATTGCGGCTTCTACGGGCTCAAGTTGTCAAATCGGGAGATTGGATTACATGGGAGCTATATCAGGTTATAGACCAAATTGGACCGTACTTGGTATAGTTGTGGGAAGTCATAACGGAACACCACATGCCAAATTTCAGCCAAAACGGACAAAAATTGCGGCTTGTAAGGGCTCAAGAAGTCAAATCGGTAGATTGGTTTACGTGGGAGGTTTATCAGGTTATAGACCGATTTGAACCGAGCTTGGCACAGGATGTTAGAACAAAACACTCTGTCCAAAAATTCAGTCGAATCGGATAATAATTGCGGCTTCTACGGGCGTAAGATATCAAATCGGGAGAGGGGTTGATATGAGAGCTATATCAGGACCGACTTGGCAGTAGGTGGACTTTTGAAGCGCCGTCCACCAGACCACAACACCATATAGCATTATAGCTCTGAGAACTGCAGTTTATACCCAATTTCAGTCGAATCGGATAACAATTGCGGCTTCTACGCGCTCAAGATATCAAATCGGGAGATGGGTTGATATGAGAGCTATATCAGGTTATAGACCGATTTAAACCGAACTTGGTAGTAGGTGGACTTTTGAAGCACCGTCCACCAGACCACAACACCATATAGCATTATAGGTCTGACAACTGTAGTATATACCCAGTGCATGACACACGGTCTAAACCCCCAACTTTGATCAATGACTCTCTAGCAGGTGTATAGGGCAAGAGTTGCCTTTTTTGTCCTTTCTCAAAAGTTGGATTTTAAGTTCAATTTCCCGTTCTGTACTTACATGCTTAGATTACACGAATATCAATATGGAGTTTTTGACTTACCTGAAAAAATAATCAAAAACAAAAAAATTAATAAAATAGCACACATAATTCCAATATTTAAGGTTTGCAGTGGCTATATTAAAAAGAAAACTTATGATTATCTTATATTTCCCTCTAAGCTTCAGCTTGATTTTTTTGAGCTTAAATTTGAATCGGACAACACTCATGTGAGATTTTTGCCCTTTTATACCTCAATGGAATGTTTGTGGTAACATTTGGAAAATTTATTTTATCTTTGAAAGTTACTACTGAAAAAATCATATTCTACTCTCTACGAATGGTTCTTTTGCAGTAGAATATGACTCCTATGAAATTCAATAGAATTTACTAGGTAAAATTTTAATTATAATAAAAAAAAATTGGATTACAGTAAATTGTGATTCATGATTCAAGTCAGTAGCAACGATGTGAAAGCAATGAAAATGGCTCGGAATCTCCGCAAACCATTATTTTCTATAAAAAATTTTTTGTTTACAGTAAATAATGATTCATTTACAGCACTAATAGGAACTTCTTAAGAGCAATCATTCTTTTCAGTAAAAAAATGGTTTGTTTACAGTAATATATGACTCATTTACCATTAATAGATATTTTTATTATACACGATAGCATCATTTCGTTTGTAATACCTCGATATATACCAATTCTGGATCATTTTGACAATTAAGGTCAATCTAACCAAATGACCGTCACCTTTTCAAAATCGCCATATCATTCGGACCAATAGAGGTATCCTCTTGATATTTTTCACTGATGCGTCCATTGATGTAGGTCCATTGGAAATGGCAAATGGACCAACCTGAAGGTGAAGGATAAACAAAACAAAAACTTACAGCCATAAATTCATTGAAAAGCAGCTGGAACTCATTAAAATGGTTCATCACATTCAAATATTTTGAGTTGCTTGGCCTTGCCATGAGTTTTATACAATAAAACATGGATCTCGGGGCTTTCAGTCTTCCCAAAAGCCTCTATCGAAGAAAACTAAAGAAATACAGACATGTTTGGCTTTTCCTTTTTAGCTAATTTTCACTTTAGAGTGTTGTCACCATTATCGCTGTCCATAATGCTATACAACCAGCCTCATAATCATGGCAACTACAAAGGCAACGAACTTGTAGCAGAAGCCACCCTACACCAGGAGCATTAGATAATGTGCAAAAACCAAGAAGCTGGCAAATAAATAAATATGCTGTAATGTTTGCCATTAAATCTTGCTGTAGTGAATTTTTTTCAAATGGGCATTTCTTTACAACTGTGAGGTCTTAACTAAATTTCAAATTTGTTGAGACTTCTTCAAAAAAAAACCCCCCCTCATACCAATTACTAGCCTTTTGACTTTCACTTGCTTTTTACTTTTTGCCAAGTACTATTGAAATTCCTTCATTTCTCTTTGGCCACAGCCAGCATAACCATTGGCTTGTTCGAGCATACAATACTCCAAGGCAACATCACGCACATCATTGGGTTCTGCGTCCATCTATTCCACCATCCATCTATCTGCCATCCATCAAATTAAATGGTGAGCAAAACAGCCAGCACCACCCCTGACACCCGTTCGTGTTTCACCCATTCATTCAGTCAGTCAGTCACTCACTCACTCAGTGTCTATCTCATTTTTCCATTATTTAAGCGCTTAGTTTATACCTTTCTTTGACTTTGATAGTTTGGCGAATGTTTTACATAGGATTTAAAATTTGATGGGATTTTTAGGATCATAGCTGGTGGTTGCTGTTGCAAATTTTGCCCATGAACATTCCACTAAGGAACGGGGGCAAACTTCTCACATATCAATGAGTGCAGTCCGATTCAAGTCTAAGCGGCCTCCCTTTTATAGCCGAGTCCGTACGGCGTGCCGCAGTGGCATAGTACCTCACAAATGTTGCCAGCATTAGGAGGGGAAAACCACCACTGAAAATTATTTCTGATGGTCTCGCCAGGATTCGAACCCAGGCGTTCAGCGTCATAGGCGGACATGCTAACCTCTGCGCTACGGTGGCCTCCAACTTATCCGAACCATGGATCGCATTTGTCAAGTTCCTTGCCCGGTATCTCTTTATAGGCAAACAGAAGATAATGCATAAGAATTGCTTTGCTATTCAAGGGAGAGTCAGGTTATAAACCTATTCGGGCCATACTTGGCTTGGATGTTAAAAACAATAGTGGGTCCCATTGTGCAAAATGTCAACCAAATCGAATAAGAATTGCACTCTAGAGTCACTTAAATAATAAAATGGAAGTCACTACGCCAACGAATGACGTCCTCTAGAGGCTCAAGAAGGAAAATTTGAAGATCGATTAATATGGCAGCTATATCAGGTTTAAGACCGATTCGAACCACACATGTACTATGCCCATTATATGTTATAGAAGACATCATTTTAGAAAATTTCAGCCAAATTCGATAAAAATTGGGCCTTCTAAGGGCTCGAGGATGTCCGTGAAGATAAATTTGAATATGACTTAGCCAAGACACAAACCAGAAATTTTAACAGAGCACTGTTAACTAAATTTCTTTTATATTTTGAATAAAAAAAATATGTTATAGAAGACATCATATTAGAAAAAATTTCAGCCAAACCCGATAAAAATTGCGCTCTCTAGAGGCTCAAGGATGTCCGTGAAGATAAATTTCAATATAACTTAGCCAAGACACAAACCTGACATTTCAACAGAACTATGTTAAGTGATTAACAGAGCACTGTTTACTGATTTTCTTTTATATTTTAAATAAAAAAAATAGTTTTTAGCATTTTCTCACCTAATATTTTCTAAAATCACTTGCCAAAGAATTTATCTACAACTTTAATGCTTATATATGCTTAATAATAACCAAACCCTCAAACCTCTATGCCAAAAATATTTTTTGAAGACATAGACAGGTGATACAAACTAATACCAGAATCAGAAGTCCCCATATTCAAATTATATTTCAGAGTATTAAATATGAGGACTTCTGATTCTAAAAGCTCTTGGTAGGGGCTAATTTTGGTATTAGTTTGTATCACCTATCTATGACCAGTCCAGCACAGTGGGCCATTATGTTAAATTCAAATATAACTTTTGGGGCGAAATTTCTCCCATTTGAAATATAATTTGAATATGGGGACTTCTGATTCTAAAAGCTCTTAGTATCGGCTGATTCTGTTATTAGTTTGTATCACCTGTCTATGACGAGTTCCCTGCAATACCGTTTTAAAAATGGGTCATATAGGTCTTCAAAAAATATTTTTGGCATTTTATTGTTGTAGATAGAAAATTTTAGGTGATAAAATGCTAAAAATTGTTTTTTTTTTTATTTAAAATATAAAAGAAAATTAGTAAACAGTGCTCTGTTATTCACTTAACATAGCTCTGTTAAAATGTTTGGTTTGTGTCTTGGCTAAGTTATTCTCAAGTTAACTTCACGAACATGGGTCGAGGTATATATGGGGAGGTCGGTTTATATGGGAACCATATCAGGTTTTGGGCCGATTTGAACCATACTTGGCACGTAAGTTGGAGGACGTTGGAGAAGTCATAGTGCAAAATTGTTCAGCAAAATCGGATAAGAATTGCGCCCTCTAGAGGCTCAAGATGTAAAATCTGAAGAATGTATGTGTTTTAGAAAAATTTGCTTATGATTTTTGTGTTATTCTCTTTCTTAAATTATATTTTTTATTAAAATAATTTTTTTTAATATTTTTTTTATAAAAAAATAATTTTTTTTTGTTTATAAAAAAAAATGTTAAAATAAAAAAATTAAATTTTTAAGGTTTTTTTTTATTCAAAACCACAATAAGTCGAAAATATTCATAATTTTTATTGGAAACTTATTTTTGTCTATTAAAAATTAAATTTTTTTATAAAAATTTATTAAATTTTTAAGTTTTTTTTTTATTCAAAACCACATTAAGTCGAAAATATTCATAATTTTTATTGGAAACTTATTTTTGTCTATTAAAAAATTAAATTTTTTTATAAAAAATTACATTTTTTTTATAAAAAATTATATTTTTTGTATAAAAAAATTATATTTTTTTGTATAAAAAATTAAATTTTTTTATTAAAAATTATTTCTTTCTTTCTATAAAAAATAATTTCTTTCTTTCTATAAAAAATAATTTCTTTCTTTCTATAAAAAATTATTTCTTTCTTTCTATAAAAAATTATTTCTTTCTTTCTATAAAAAATTATTTCTTTCTTTCTATAAAAAATTTTTTCGAGACATTTTTTTTTTTGTTTTTCATTAAAAAATAATTCAAAAAATTAAAAAAAAATATTTTATTAATATTTTTTTATGGCAAAATATATATTTTTTCTATAAAAAAAAATTGTTTAATTTGGAAAAAAATAATTGTTTAATAAAACAAAATAAATTAATGTAATAAAAACTATTTTTCAAACAAATTTTTGTTAACGAAATTTTGTTTTATTGAAAAAAAAAAAAATTATTAAAAAAAAACTAAAAATATCAAAAAATTAAAAAAATCTTATTTTAATTACAAATTAAAAAAATATTATTTTAATTAAAAAATAAAATATTTTTTAATTTTTTTGGTATTTTTTTTTTTTATTTAAAATATTTTTTTTTTAATTTTTGAAAATTTAAATATTTTTAAAATTTCATTTTTTTTTTAATATTTTTAGTTAATTCAAAAATATTGGATTTCTTATGGTTTATTTTTCCTTTTTTTATTTAAAAAATAAAAAAAAGCCTTTAACATAAATGTTCTGTAAAGAGAGTAAGGGCCACGCTTTTAAAGTTTAAGCCATATCGAACTTGTGCATATGGTATTTTTCTTCCCTTACGTTACATCTTACAGTTGAATTTTCAATACATTTACTTTGTTAGACTTCTCTGTTTATCCTCACATCCTATCATTCAACATCCTTGCCCACACATTTGTTGTCACATTGTAAATTTTACATAGATTCTCAATTTATTTTTGAACATAATTCGATATCTTACATGACAGATTATGTGGTATTGATGTCTAGTGTTCGCTGTTGTGCTTCCACTTCTGCAACATTTTAAATGTCAATAATTTAAGGGGTTTTTTACTCCTAGCAGCCATAGAAAATTCAGTAGTAGCAAGTAGACTATAATAGAAAACATCTACAGCCAATTTCATATACAATTCCCAAGCCATCAACTATTTCTGTTTTTTTTTGCCAACTCTTATCAACAGCTGAAAGGAGAGAGAAATAAGCAACAAGAGACTGCACAGTGGGAGGAATTGGAAATTTACATAAAAGAAGAATACAAAAGAGTAGCACTTGGGAAAATCAACAACTGTAAGCGAAGATAGGGCGCCTGTTGCCATATTTCTTTTATACAAACATCAAAAGGGGGTTCAGAAATCTCACTCCCAAAAGTTTTCAAAACAATTTATGTTAGAGTTTTTACGCTTCATAAATTTTTTGACTTTGGAAAAGTAATTTTGCTTCAAATCATGACCTTATGGGAATAGAAAAATAAATAATATAATTATTTTCATTCTTCTACTCTTTGTCGATAGAAACTGACTAAGCATGCCTTTTACCTCCCTCAAGCTAGAACTGTTCTAAAACATCTCTTTTTAGAATATTTTTCTAACAATTCGCTATTAATAGATGAATAAATTTCTGTTTGAATTGTTTTTAATATTCTTCAACACACATTTTCAATCATTTTTTTTATTTCCAGTCATGTCTCCTTAATAATCACTGTGCCTTCTAATCATAAATCCCCATCACTTTGTCTAAACTTTGTAGAGTCTGCTTCTCCTTTTCGCTTTCCTTCCTTCAGCCCATATTACAATATATTTTATTGTAAATGTCATAGTTTAGTTAATGTATTTGACAGTTGTCATTTGCAAATAATACAAAATGTATTTGTAATATCAATTTTTACAAAATGTATTAAATAACAAAGGAGGGGATACCTAGAGATAATGCCGTTGAGCTTATATGAATGAATGTCTTTCTTTATGCCTTTTGGTCTACCACAAATGTGGTCCGGTTCTGTTGAGGTAGAGGCAAATCCTTTGACCTTTAAAGTAACTTTAAAATGACATAATGGCGTAAGGTTAAAAGAAAATCAATACTGTAAGTATTTGGGCTTTAAAAATTTTTTTATTTAAACCACACAATGATGGTAAAAGTATGATAAATTAAACTCTAAGCACATTGGAAGTGGTATAAGAAGTGCAAACTTTGGGAATAATTAGATTTTTCGTTAAAATATCTCTTTTTAACATTTCCTGCTATAACAAGCCTTGTATTTTCGCTCCAATGTGGAAAGTCAATGCGTTACCAAAGAGCTATAAATCTATAAGATTACAACAATATAAATCTTCCTACTTACTCAAAACCATGGAAATCCATAAGGTATCAAAATTGATTAATAATCAAAATAAACTAGTAATCGAAATCGATTGGAAATCGAAATCGATTAGTAATCGAAAACCATTAGTAATCGAAATCGATAAGCAATTGAAATCGATTGGTATTCGAAATTGATAAGCAATCGAAAATGACTAATAATCGAATTCGATTTGTAATCGGAATCGATTCGTTATCGAAATTGATAAGTAATCGAAATAGATTAGTAATCGAAATAGATTAGTAATCGAAATTGATTACTTATCAAAACTGATTAATAATCAAAATCGATTAGTAATCAATATTGATTAATAATCAAAATCGATTGGTAATAAAAACTGATTTCTAATCAAAATCGATTAGTAATCATTATTGATTAATAATCAAAACCGATTAGTAATCGAAATCGATTAATGATCGAAATCGATTAGTAATCGAAATTGATTAAAGATCGAAATAGGTTAGTAATAGAAAACGATTAGTGATCCAAATCGATAAGTTAACGAAATCGATAATCGAAAGTATTTGGGCTTTAATTTTTTTTTATTTAAACCCCACAATGATGGTAAAAGTATGATAAACTAAACTCTAAGCACCTTGGAAGTGGTATAAGAAGTGTAAAGATTGGGTATACTTAGATTTTTTGTTAAGATATCTCTTTTTAAAATTTCTTACTATAACAAGTCATGTATTTTCGCTCCAATGTGGAAAGTCAATATATGCGTTACCAAAGAGCTATAAATCTATAAGATTACAACAATATAAATCTTCCTACTTACTCAAAACCATGGAAATCCATAAAGTATCAAAATTGATTAATAATCAAAGTAAACTAGTAATCGAAATCGCTTGGAAATCGAAATCGATTAGTAATCGAAATCGATTAGTAATCGAAAACGATTAGTAATCGAAATCGATTAGTAATCGATATCGATTAGTAATCGAAATCGATTAGTAATCGAAATCGATAAGTTAACGAAATCGAAAAGTCAACGAAATCGATTAGTAATCAAAATCGATTAGTATTCGAAATAGATAAGTAATGGAAATAGATTAGTAATCGAAATTGATTAGTTATCGAAATTGATAAGTAATCGAAATAGATTAGCAATCGAAATTGATTACTAATCAAAATCGATTGGTAATAAAAACTGATTTCTAATCAAAATCGATTAGTAATCATTATTGATTAATAATCAAAATCGATTAGTAATCGAAATCGATTAATGATCGTAATCGATTAGTAATCGAAATTGATTAAAGATCGAAGTCGATTAGTAATAGAAAACGATTAGTGATCGAAATCGATAAGTTAACGAAATCGCTAAATCAACGAAATCGATTAATAATCAAAATCGATTAGTTTTCGAAATAGATAAGTAATCGAAATCGATTTGTAATCGAATTTGATTAGTAATCGAAAACCTTAGTAATAAGGTTTTGGGCCCATAGAAATCGATAAGTAAACGAAATCGATTAGTAACGGAAAACGATTAGTGATCGAAATCGATTATTAATTGAAATTGATTAGTAATCGAAATCGATTACTAATCGAAATCGATTAGTAATCGAAATTAATCAGTAATCAAAATTGATTACTATTCAAAATTGATTAGTAAACGAAATCGATTAGTTATCGAAATCGATTAGTGATCGAAATCGATTAGTAATTGTAAACGATTAGTGATCGAAATCGATAAGTAAACGAAATCGATTAGTAATCGAAATCGATTAGTAATCGCAATTAATCAGTAATCAAAATTGATTAATAATCAAAATTGATTAGTAATCAAAATCGATTAGTACTCGAAATCGATTAGTAATCAAAATCAATTAGTTATCGAAATCAATTAGTAATCGAAATCGAAAAGTAATCGAAATCGATCAGTAATCGAAACTGATAAGTAATCAAATTCGATCAGTAATCGAAACTGATAAGTAATCAAATTCGATTAGCAAAAGAAAACTATTAGTGATCGAATTCGAAGTTAACGCAATCGATTAGTATTAGAAATCGATTAGTAATCGAAATAGATTAGTTTTCGTAATAGATTGGTAGTCCAAATCGATTAGTAATCAAAATCGATTAGTAATCGAAATCGATTAGAAATCGAAATCGATTAGTAATCGAAATAGATTAGTAATCGAAATTGATTAATAATTAAAATCGATTATTAATCAATATTGATCAATAATCAAAATCGATTAGTAATCAAAATTGATAAATAATCAAAATCGATTTGTAGTCGAAATCGATTTGTAATCGAAATCGATTAGTAGTCGAAATCGATTAGTAATCGAAATCGATTTGTAGTCGAAATTGATTAGTTATCGAAAACGATTAGTGGTCGAAATCGATTACTAATCGAAATCGATTTGTAATCTAAATCGATTAGTAAGCGAAATCGATTAGTGATCGAAATCGATTAGTAATCAAATTCGATAAGTAATCGAAATCGATTAGTAATCGAAATCGATTAGTAATCAAAACCGATTTATTTTCCGATGTCGCCGAAATTTGGGACAGTGAGTTGTGTCAGTTCCTTCGATATCCTTTTACAATTTACTTCAGACTGGTCCAGATTTGGATATATCTGCCATATAGACCGATCTCTCGATTTAAAGTATTGGGCCCATAAAAGGCGATTTTCCTCAAAATTTTCAAATTATTTTGTTGTAATTGGACTTAGGTTGAGAATTTTTTTTTTTGGGGTCAACGCGTAAAGCTAACCGCTTGAAATTTTGCATAGATACTTAATATTGACGTAAGTAGTTGGGGATTGCAAAAGGGCCATATCGGTTCAGGGCCATATAGCTCCCATATAAACCGAACTCCCGATTTGACTTTTTGAGCCCATGGTCCGATTTGGCTGAAATTTCAAACTTTATGTTCCATTATGACTTCCAACAACTGTGCTAAGTATCGTCCAAATCGGTCTAAAATCTTATATAGCTCCCATATAAACCGATCTTCCGATTTGACTTCTTGAGCCCCTGGAAGCCGCAGTTTTCATCCGATTTGGCCGAAATTTGAAACATTTTGTTCTATTATAACTTCCAACAACTGTGCCAAGTACCGTCCAAATCGGCCTATAACCTAATATAGCTCCCATATAAACCGATCTCCCGATTTGACTTCTTGAGCTCCTGGAAGCCACAATTTTTGTCCGATTGGGCCGAAATTTGAAAAATTGTGTTCTATTATGACTTCCAATAGCTGTGCCAAGTACCGTCCAAATCGGTCAAGAACCTGATATAGCTCCCATATAAACCGATCTCCCGATTTGACTTCTTAAGCCCCTGGAAGCCTCAATTTTTGTCCGATTTGGCCGAAATTTGAAAAATTGTGTTCTATTATAACTTCCAACAACTGTGCCAACTATGGTACAAATCGGTCTACAACCAGTTAAACCTCCTACATTTTAGCAGAATCCATTGTGGTGGGTTCCTAGGATTCGGCCCGGCCGAACTTTGCACGCTTTTACTCGTATTTCAAATTATTTTGGATTTACTCTCTTGCATATATTTTTTTCTATCCTAAATCATAGTTTGTCCTTTATTTTTTTGACATTTAATTTATTATGGTTTGTTGACCCAGACACAAAATTATTTTTGGTGCAAAAAAGTCCTCATTAGTAGAGCCTCAAGTGCATCAAGTTTTGTAGACATTCCACAGCGAATGCCAACAATACAAGAGAGGCAATGCTAACAACTGATGGCACACAGACAAAGCGTTTGAAAGTCGAGTTGAAAGATGCCAAAAGTGTGGGTATCAAACTCCATTTTAATTGTCTTCGTTCTCTTTATTCTTCAAAGGCTACACCAAAGCAAACAACGTGATTTTCTTGATTCCTTACTAACAATTTTGTCGCTTTTTTTTCCTTGGATTTTTCGCTGTATAGGACTTTCATTCATGTCTTCGGCATGATGGTTTTTTCACATGTGGAAGGATATGAAACTTAAATTGAAAGCCGAGATGCTGCAAAACATGGGGCAGGATTTTTAATAGGCCAATGCGATTTGTTTAGACTTCCTTATAACAGACGAGAATAAAATGCTCACAGTGGCCCCTAAACGAAATCAACCGACAAGGAGTCTATGATTCTGATTCCAAATTTTTAATTTTTTTTTTTTAAATTTTTTTTTTTTAATTTTTTTTTTCTTTAGTTTATTTTTCTTTAGTTTATTTTTAACAAATAATGAATTAAGGAGAAAGACTGCTCAAGCATTGACTTATGGCTAATGATGCTCCACAATCAAAACAACAGCACTTTGTTATTTTTAATATTCTTTTTTTTTCTTCGAAATCTCTTTGTGTATCCCATGAATCATTGAATCGAATACAGAATTTACAAATTTACCGGTCAAATTGTCAGATTTACACAAAAAAAAATACTCGCACATATAATTTTTGCTGAACATCTGTGTTCTGCGACGGACAATATATGGCGCTGCAATATGATTTGGATTTACAAAACAAAAATGAGACCAACAAATTATAACTCGATTTCGCATGAATCAGCAAAACAACAAAATGGATGAATGAATCAAATGCAAAATGAACAAAAAAAAACTGTAAAAACGAAAATAAAAAGCAAAATAAATCTTTTTTACAAAAAGAATACAAAAAATCATATATCGAGCGAGTTGAGGCGAATTTACTTTAGAGAAAATCAACAACAACAAAAATAAGAAAGAAAAAACCTCAACTCAGTGTCTGAAATCAGATGTGCAATGAACGCCTTTTGGTAGCCTACCTACACTTACATACATGCGCAAGTCTTTATCTCAATGAGTTTAGCTACAGTCAGTCCCACATTACAGTGGATAACAAATTTACTGAACCTTAATTTAAGCGATGTTAATTTTTCTGCATTTCTTCAATTGAGTTTATTTGGGGAAATTTTTTGCATAATCCATGGTTTAACTCCAAGGTTTGACCCGCCCGGATTTGGCACATTTTGAATTGTTGATATTTTAAGTGGGCGGACCCACCCCCCCAAACCCTAGTTTTCAAAAACTCCAGTCCCGGAGCTGGGTGGGCGATTCAAGCGAAATTTTGTTTGCCCTCTTATAGTAATCCAAAGACAAAACTTCTGTGTCGCCATTAGGGGTGAAGAGACTAGGGGGACCACCCCACCCCCATACCCGCCAAATAGCTCTGCAGACCAATCACGACAATATGGGGCTCAAATGAAAGGTATTTGAGAGTAGACAACGAATGTGATGTCTAATTTTGCGGCCAAGTCTTTAGGGGGAACGTCCCACCCCCTAAACTACCCCATAAGGGAAAATTAACTAACCATGGCAATATGGGGCTCAAATGAAAGGTGTGTGAGAGTAGGGCACGGAATTGAAATCCATCTTGGTATCAAGTATCTAAAACTCCACCCAAACTAGGCTTGCAGGGTAAAGTGCTAGGGTAAAATGGAATTAAGTTTGGCCGCGTCGAATTTTGGTTAAACCAGTAAGGAAAGGCAAAAGTCGGTGTCGACTTAATAATACCCTACACCTACCCTATAGGTACAAAGTGGGAGCTATATCCAATTCTAAACCAATTTTGATGGGGCTCGGCGGATTTTTTTCAGATGGGTTATCAAATACGTATCGAATTTAAGCAAATATGTTCAAACTGTAATAAACACGGTTCATAAATGACAACATTATTGCAAATTACCCAAAATTTGGCCAATATATATATGGGAGCTATATCTAATTCTATGCCCATTTCGAGGTACTCGTCGAGAAAAGCGTTTCGCAAAATTTTGGCAAGATTGGATAAAAAAATGCGCTTGCAATGCCTCTAGAAGTGAAAATCGGGCGATATACATATATGACAGCTATATCTAAATCTGGGCCGATTTCTATAAAATACACCAGTGATGCTTAGAATCATAAGAAAATCCTTCCTGCCAAATTTCGAGAGAATCGGTTAACAAATGAGCTTATCATTGCAATATTTCTAAAAATCGGACGAACATATATATGGGAGCTATACCTAAATCTGAAGCGATTTCGACCAAACTTCTTAGATACTGTGGCAGTCATCGAGGAAAGCATTATACAAAATTTTGAAAAGATTGGTCAAAAAATGCGCTTGCAGTGGTTCTAGGAGTGAAAATCGGGCGATATATATCTATGAGAGCTATATCTAAATCTGCACCGATTTCTATGAAATTCATCGAGAGTCAAGAGAAAATCCTTCATGCCATATTTTGGAAGAATCGATTAACAAATGACCACTTGATTGCAATATTACTGCAAATAGGACGAACATATATATGGGAGCTATGTCTAAATCTGAACCGATTTCAAGCAAAGTCTATAGACATTGTGGAAGTCGTCAGGTGAAGCATTATACAAAATTTTGAAAAGATTGGTCAAAAAATGCGCTTGCAGTGGCTCTAGGAGTGAAAATCGGGCGATATATATCTATGAGAGCTATATCTAGATCTGCACCGATTTCCATGAAAGTCACCAGTAATGTCGAGAGTCAAGAAAAAATGGTTCCTACCAAATTTCAAGAGAATCTGTACATAAATGACCATTTTATTGCATTATTACTGTAAATTGGACGAACATATATATGGGAGCTATATCCAAATCTGAACCGATTTCTATGAAATTTATTTGTAATATGGAGAGTCATAAGAAAATCCTTCCTGCCAAATTTCGAGAGAATCGGTTAACAAATGACCATTTTATTGCAGTATTACTGCAAATCGGATGAATATATATATGGGAGCTATATCCAAATCTGAACCGATTTTTTTCCAATTTCAATAGGATTTGTCTCTAGGCCGAAAAACATTGCTATACCATATTTGAAGACGATCGGATGAAAATTGCGACCTGTAGTTTCTACACAAGTTAACATGGACAGACGGACAGACAGAATTTCAGCCAAATCGAATAATAATTGCGCCCTCTAGAGTCTAAAGAAATCAAGATCCCAGATCGGTTTATAAGGCAGCTATATCAGGTTATGGATCAATTTGAACCATATGGGGCACAGTTGTTGGAAGTCACAACGAAACATGTCAGCCAAATCGGATAGGCATTGCGCTCTCTAGAGGCTCAAGAAGTCAAGGCCCCAGCTTGGTTTATATGGCAGCTATATCAGGTTATAAACCGATTTTAACCATACTTGGCACAGTTATAGGAAGTCATAACAAAACACGCTATGCTAAATTTCAGCCAAATCGGATAGGAATTGCGCCCTCTGGTGGCTAAAGAAGTCAAGACCCCAGCTTGGTTTATATGGCAGCTATATCAAAGCTTGGACCGATATGGCCCATTTACAATCCCAACCGACCTACACTGAAAAGAAGTATTTGTGCAAAATTTCTTGCGGCTAGCTCTACTCCTTCGAAAGTTGGCGTGGTCTGGACAGACGCCTAAACCCAATTTTAGATGGTTTTCAAGCATAAATCGCGCCGGTAACTTGCCAGTCTTGATCATCACGAAAGAAATACGGCCCAATGACGCCACGGCTATAAACCGCACCAATTATGATCATATTAAATACGGCAAAAGGTCTAACACGGGTCGCTTCATTGAAATAGGGTAAATAATTAATTTATCATTAAAATTTTCTTTTTAGAAAAAATTTTATTGAAATTTTGTATTTAGAAAAAATTTTTTTGAAATTTTGTCTTAAAAAAGATTTCATCGAAATTTTGTGTTTAGAAAAATTTTGCTTTTCGAACTATACAAAGAAGTTTCTACTGTATTTTATGCAAATTTCAAAAACGCTTTATTTTTGAACAAAACGAAACATTGCAAAATGCCATAAAGACAATGTAAACATTAAGATGGGTCATAAAAAGCTATATTAGTATGCCAAGTGCCTTAACAGAGCATGTAACGATATATAAAACTTAACATTCTGCCTTTTATGGGGCGAAGACCATAAATCGAGAGATCAGTCTATATGGCAGCCATTTCTAAATCTGAACCGATCTGGTGCCGTCTTCAAGGAGAAGATCGTGGGGCCTAACACAACTCACTGTTCTAAATTTCAGCGAAATCGGACAATAAATGCGCATTTTTATCAGACAAAGACCTTAAATCGAGAGATCGGTCTGTATGGCAGCTATATTCAAATCTGAACCGATCTGGCTCAAATTAAAAAAAGATGGCGAAGAGCCTAACACAACTCACTGACCCAAATTTCAGCGAAATCGGACAGTAAATGCGCATTTTTGTGGGACAAAGACCTTAAATCGAGAGATCGGTCTGTATGGCAGCTATATCCAAATCTGGGTCCGGATTGAAGAAAGATTTCGAAGGGCCTAACACAACTCACTGACCCAAATTTCAGCGAAATCGGACAGTAAATGCGCATTTTTATGGGACAAAGACCTTAAATCGAGAGATCGGTCTATATGACAGCTATATCCAAATCTGGACCCATCTTGGCCAAATTGAAGAAAGATGTCGTAGGGCCTAACACAACTCATTGTCCCAAATTTCAGCAAAATCTGATAATAAATGTAGCCTTTATGGGCCTAAGACCTTAAATCGGCATATTTGTCTATATGGGGTTATATCAAAATATATTCCGATATGGCCCATCTTCGAACTTAACCTGCCTATGGACAAAAAAAAGAACCTGTGCAAAGTTTGAGCTCAATATCTCTACTTTTAAAGACTGCAGCATGATTTCAACAGACAGACTGACGGAAATGGCTAAATCGTCTTAAATTTTTACGACGATCAAGAAAATATATGCTTTATAATGTCGGAAATAGATATGTCGATGTGTTGCATACGGAATGACAAAATGAATATGGATATAAAAAAGTGTCTCATAAACTAAGAAGCAAATTAAACAGTTATTTCTCTTCAAAAAGTAAAATGTTCAGCTCCAATCGCTACCCACTTTAAGGTTAACTCATACATTCTTCAACTCACTTTGGTTGATATTGATAAAGTCAAGAAAACGCCAAGCACCGCTAAATATATGTATGTACCATATAGTATATACTTATGTCTGTAAGTATTAATGAATGTACAAATGTAGATATGTATATACATACTTGCAAGCATATAATCAAACATGCCTACATATGTACATACACACATACATACATCCATACGTATGACAATACAAAATCCAAAAGAAATCCAAAACAATAACGCTAAGCAAAAAAGTGTACTTGTACAGTGAGAGAAATACAAAAATTACGTACGCATCCATACTTACTAACTCACGTATGTATGTACATACATACATGCATACACACATCTATAACAAAAACAAAGCAAACAACAAACAGCAAAGTTGTAATGAAAAAAACGCGGGCAACACGATTGGAGCCTTACCTACTACAAACAATTATGCCTAACAATCGAAATATCCACACTGTTGTTGTTGGATACATGAAGAGAGTCGGTTTATCTTAGTGTCTCTTTCTCTCTGTATCTAAATGATGACGAAAGAGTACAATTACCAAAGAACAGCAATGCGTTGGGTTGTGGATAGATAGATAGATAGATGTCTTCATATGTTGTACAAGAAATAGAAAAATCTACATAACTCGAGTAAATGAGTATATGCTTGCTAGCAACAAATATTTCCCCTCCATCTTGCTCGATAGACAATTTAAAGTGGGGTTCACTCTATGACGACAGCCAGCGGTATTGTAAAACAATGAAAGGGTCTTTTAAGGACACAATCGCAATATTTGGTGACGATTTTGTCACCTGTTAAAGGTCACAAAATAGTTGCAGTAGATGAAATGCGATTTAAAACTTTTGAAACCACAATCTGAACAAAAATTTTAACAAAAATTTGCATAGCTTTCCATGAACGCCAGGGGCCGAATTGTCACATATGTGAACGAGTAAAATCATTGGGAATCTCTCTATTGTGAATTATGCATTTCTTTATTGAACGGGAATTTTTGAAATTTAAGAACGCGAATGTTTTAATCGAGAATTATTTATAAAAACTTGGACAATAAAATTTAAATGCAAATGGTATAAGACCCATTTAATACGAGATGAAATTTCATTCTATACGAAAGCGCACTCGATCACGTATGCGGTAATTCGGGCCCAGTATTTTGAAAGGAGTATATTGGCTCCAAGAGAAGTTTGCCCCTGTTCCTTAGTGGAATGTTCATGAGCAAAATTTGCCAAAATTTGCGTATTGGCTCTTTCATTTCAATGAACAAAGGGAGAACACAGCAGAGGGCTGGGATGAGTATCGTGAGGCTCTGGGCAGGTTCAAGAAGGAGACATGGAGATTGTTGAGTAGTTCCTGGGCGAAATTCTGCGGAGAATTAGTGGGCACTAGTGAAGTATCTAAATTGCGAAAAGTGCTCTCCCAGGATCCTGGGACGCAAAGCTTTCTGAAGAGAGAAGACGGGGCTCACACCGAGGACAACCAAGAGACGGTGGAACTACTGATGGAGAAGCATTTTCTAGAGAGCCAGAAAGAGGATGTCGATCGGGACATCGTCATACCGCCGAGGTCTAAATCCATGGAAAATCTCATCGATGACGAGGAGAAGATAGCATGGGTGCACCATCCAGCCGTTTAACTCGGCTGAACCAGGTGGGATCATCTCGGCTCAGCGGCAGGAATCCCTTGGGGTTAGTCTGCAAGGGCTGGCAGAGCCCCGTCTTCTCTCACAACGAGAAGAACCAAGAGACGGTGGAACTACTGATGGAGAAGCATGGAGGAAGGTCAATGCAATGCAAATTTGGCCATGAACATTCCATTAAGGAACAGAGGCAAACTTTTCACATATCACAGAGTGCTGTCCGATTCAAGTATAAGCTCAATGATAAGGAGCCTCTTCCTTTTACCCGACTCCGAAAGGCATGCCGCAGTGCGACGCATTTTTGGGAAGAAGTTTTTACATGGTAAAGTACCTTACAAATGTTTTGCATGGTAAAGTACCTCACAAATGTAGGAGGAGATGTATGTAGGAGGCCTAAGACAAATTTTTTTTCTGATGTTCTCGCCAGGATTCGAACCCAGGCTCTGCGCTACTGTAGCCTCCGTAGAAGGGAAGTCGGGGTGGTATTTATCCCCAAGACGGGAAATATAAACCACAGTTCTGCAAAGGATTACAGGCCAATCACTCTGTCATCGTTTTTACTCAAAAAACTGGAAAGACTGGTTGACCTGAAGGTAAGGAGGGACTGACGCCGGGGAGTTTTTAACTGGTGCACAATATGCATACCTCAAGGGGAGGTCGTTATAGACGGCCCCTACATGAAGTGCTACGAGAGGTCGAGATGTTTCCTCTCGAAATTGGGTGGGGGGTATACTAATTTCGTCATTCCGTTTGTAACACCTTGAAATATACGCCTAAGACCCCATAAAGTATATATATTCTTGATCGTCATGACATTTTAAGACGATTTAGCCATGTCCGTTCGTCTGACCGTCCATCTGTCGAAAGCACGCTAACTTTTGAAGGAGTTAAGCCAAGCGCTTGAAATGTTGCACAAATACTTCTTATTGGTGTAAGTCGGTTGGGATTGTAATTGGGCCAAATCGGTCCATGTTTTCATATAGCTGCCGATCTTGGGTTTTGAGTTTCTTTAGAGAAAATTTCATGAAAATTTTGTCCTAAGAGAAAATTTCATGGAAATTTTGTCTTTCGAGAATATTCATTGGAATTTTGTCTTTAGAGAAAATTTTCTTAGAAAGTTGTTCTTAGAGAAATATAAATTTTGTTTGAAGAGAAAATTTTATTGAAAATTTTGTCTTTAGAGAAAATTTAATTGAAATGTTGTCTTAAGAGAAAATTTAAATTTGGTTGTTGTTGGCACTGCCCAAAAACCGATATTCGATATTGAAACACAATTTGTTCTAACCAAATCGAAATCGTTATCGGCTTCGTATGATTTGTTTACATTTCATTTGACGCATTACTCAACTACCGTTGTTTAATGAGCATTAAGTGTAACCTATCTGCACTCTGCAATTGCATTGTCGTCTATCGATTTGAATACAGGCAGGCAAGTAGTATCTAGCTGAGGGATTCCTCTTCTTCGATTGAGAGAGCAAGAGAGAGAGAGCGAGTTGCCACAGAGTGAATTTTATTGTGTTATGACTGAAGCTGTTTTGTTAGTCGAATGATGGGTCATGTGCTCACACAAAGAGGGAAGGGGTAGTTGGTTCAAGTGAATGCATGAATGTATGTTTGTCGGTTGGTTGGTTGGCTGTTTGCTTTGGTGTAACTTGTTTTAATATTGTTTGTTTTTGTTCTTGGTTGCATCCGTTTCGTTGTATCCGCCACACCATCCAACAGTCACAGCTAGAGTTGCCGTCTCACAATATTTTCCCAAAACATTTAAAGTGTATTGTCGTACTCAGAAATTTGCATAATTTTGTGAGACATGTCTTTTGCTTGAACTTTTTAGTTGATATCAAAATTGATCTCAAGCAAAATTATGTGAGGAAGCTGAGTTGGCAGCGAGTTCGTATTACCATTGTGGGTAGGGTTATTGTTGAGAATTTTGAAAAGATCGTACAAAAGTAAAGATATGTCCAAATTAAAAGAAGTGCAGTTTTTGTAAACGGTTTTTATACATGCGCTTGTTACGGTTCTATAAAGTTATTTCTAATGGTTGGTACTGCGTTCGTTTTTCACAGTTGAGTTCACATGTTTTTCGGGATTACTTTTTTGAAATACTACAAAAAAATGAGAAGCCTTTCGTGGGTGACGAAACAGACTGTAGGAAGAAGAAAATCCTATGGGGAGATGCAAATCGTCCGACTATGTGCAAACATGTTGGACGTCAGACAAAGTCGGATCATATTGTTAGCTGGGTATTTGACACTAACAGTCGGAAATTCTGAATTTAGTCGCTCAGCGGTAGCAATGATTGTGGGGTTTTATTGCCACCAGAGTCTTTGGATTGTAGCTACTGTAATATCACAATGGGCCACAAATTGGCTAAGTGACTCAGTAACGAACCATTATGACTACCTACTGGCGTCCAGTGTTTTTGGTGAAATATCGCCAAATTTGAGAAAAAAAAATAACCAAAGCCATAATTATGAAATGTTGATCTACCGTGTAAATCTCGCATTACTCTTCGTTGTAGAAAGAGTTGACACACAGCCTAAGCGTACCGATCTATTTGTTTCCTACCTTGTGGCTTTTTTTTTAACGAAGAACAAGAATTATTTTATTCAAAATTTTTTACAAAATGCAATTTTCGTTGGGGCTACAGAAAATCCCTTAAAAAATGTGTATTCCTATAAAACCCTGGGCTGATGGCAACACTGTTTTCACATTATTATTGTTGGTTGTTTGATGTGCTGCAGTGTATTATGGTGTGGTGTTGCATGTTGTTTGATGCTGCTGCTGTTTGTTGTTGCGTCTGTTGGGTTTAGTTTGATTAGCTTGGTTAGCCTTTAAATTGTTGTTGCTGCTTGTTTCTAGTTTCGGTTTTCTCCACATCTTTGATTTATTTATAAACGTATATTTGTTGTTGTTGTTTTTGTTTTCCAAAGTGCGGTTTAGTGTGAGCTGACTATATGTCTCAGTGTGTGTGGAAACATACCGTAAAACGTGATTTATTTCAGATTTTATTTCCGCTTTTTAATCAAATTCAAATTTTATACAAAATGTGCTCTTGCTTTACTTAAGCCAGTGTTCTGTTCTGGTCTAATAGGTTGCGCTCTATTCTGTTGTGATTTGATGTTTTATTTTTTTATTGTGTTGTTGTTTTTATTGTTTTGTGGGTCGGATATATCGCAATAATCGTCACTCACTGAAAGGTATGTGTACACACACACACACACACACACACACATATGATGACGTGCTGGGTTGTTTGAGCACACGAAGAAAGACATGTGTCAAGAAATCAAGCCAGACTTAGGCAATAGACTCACTCTACTCAATGACTTGAACTAACTTTAGCTTTGAAATATTCGCTAAGGCTGGTGATGTTGTTAACTAAAGTAGCCATTTCCCCCCTTCCCCCATGAACGGTGGGGGCATGGCCTTTAGCTCGAATTTGCGATTCAATGACAAAAAATAATTACGATTCGCTTAAGGCACAATTCCTGGTTTAAAAAACAAAATCAAAAACAATGAAAAATTAAGAATCATGTTGCTTACACCCTTCAATCTAACGGTTTTCTGTTTTTTAAAGAGTCCAAAAAAGAGAGAGAGACGGAGAGAAATCAAAAACAGGTTTGTGTTGATAGCACATGAAATAATACAGCCATTAATTGCAGGGATCGCTAAGTCGCCACATAGGCTGTTAAAAAAAATACAATTTGTAATATATCTTCACAAGGGACTTAATTTGAGCTGTGAGAATTTGAAAATTGATAAGCAGCCCAAATATACGATTATGAGGGCCTTAAAAGAGCACCATAGGGATACTTCCTCTTCGATGCAGAAAGAGTAAAAGAGATGTTGCTTACACCTTTTAACCTAACGGTTTTGGTGTTTTTTTCTTAAGTCAGAGGGAGAGAGAGAGAGAGAAATCAAATCTGTGTTTGACAGCACATGAAATAATACAGCCATCATGGTGGGGAGTCTGTAAATCGCCACATAAGAGTCTGAACCCAATCAAAGAGTCAAGAGTCAGCGTCAAGTTGTTTAACAAGCATTTCATATATGGTACTCCCATGCCGCTGAACTCTGACGCGGGCGCCGGAGGGTTTTCGCGTCCAATGTGAAATGTTTGAAAACAAATTGACGCCGCTGGTGTGGAACAACTATGGGGCATAGGCGACGGGACAAGTTATGTGCCGTATAGATCCTTCTTCCATTGCGACCTGAAGTTTGGGTTCCCGTAGAGGGAGCATGACACTATAAGTTATACTTGATCTGAGAACTTTGCACCAGTACGTGGAGTGCGCGGGGATGAGAACTGCCCTCAGCCTAATTGATTTTGAGACATGGCGCTCTTCAGATTTCGGCCATGCGTCTGTTTTGCGGAAGGCCGATAGTGTGGAACAACTATAGGGCATAGGAGAATCGACGAATTATGTGCCCTGTGGATCCTTCTTCAATGGCGATCTGGAGGTTGCGTTCCCGTAGAGGGAGCTTTGCACTTGGTGCGTTCAGCCCTTCTCGGTATGGGTTCAAGTTGTATGGGGCTTCGGGACAGAGTTGTTTGTTGAGTTCCAAGAAACTAGGGAGTCACTGAGACTTCTAAACGGGTACATTGTTTTTCAGGACGACGTGTTTGGGGCAGGGGTGTTTGATGAGTTCCAAGAAACTAGGGAGCCACTGAGACTTTTAAACGGGTACATTGTTTTTCAGGGCGAGGTTTTTGGGGCAGGGGTGTTTGCTGAGATCCAAGAAATTAAGGAGTCACACAGACTTCTGGACGGCTACATTGTCTTTCAGGGAGAGGCTTTTGCGTTCCTAAGGGCTTTGGATGCGATCCTGAGACAGGACCTGCCAGTCAGTTACGATATACCTGGCCAGTTAGTTGACGCTGAAGACCCTGCCTACGGGTCATGTGAGGTCGAGGCTTGTCGGGATGCATGTAAGAGTGTCTTGGACGATTTGGGATTGCTGATAGATTGTGCTGGGTTACGGGTCATAAAGAGGTGGCCGGAAAAAAGACAGTTAAAGAGCTTGCCAGGGTTCTGAACACCCTGCCTGCGGGTCATATGATGTCGAGGTTTTTCAGGAAGTATGCAAGCAGTGTCTTGGACGATTGGGGATTGCTGATAGATTGTGCTGGGTTACAGGGCATAAAGCGGTGGCGGGGAAAAAATACAGTTAACGAGCTTGCTAGGGCGCTGAAGGCCCTGCCTGCGGGTCATATGATGTTGAGGTTTGTCAGGAAGTATGCAAGCAGTGTCTTGGACGATTGGGGGTTGCTGTCAGAATGTGCTGAGTTCTGGGCCATAAATGGATGGCCGGAAAAAAGACGGTTAACGAGATTGCCAGGTTTGGATCGCAGATGGATTTAGCGATTGGTACGGCGAAGGTGAACCCACTTCTTTGCTGGCTGTTTGGGATTACTGATTCTTACTGCGGCGAATGCGCAGAATTGGTATGGGATGGCGCTGCGGACTGCAGGGTGTCCAAGGCCCTGTGCCCAAGGTTCTCTATCAATAGAACGTCTATTGTGCCGAGGAAGTGCGAACTTGGATTGATGCTGAAAGTCCCAAAAATACCAGTGTGATATCAAGTCGCTGCCATCGCGATGTGCTTGGGACTTGAAGAATTCCTGTAAGGTCGGTGGAGATAGGGGGGAGTTGGAAACGGTCGAGGATTTGCTAAGCCAATACCCAGCGATTATGAGTGAATGAGGCTTATAAGTGAACACCACTTTTCTTCTCTAAGCTCTCTACAGAATCTCGACCTCGACCTCTCGATAACTGAAGTTGGGGGCAGATCCTCCCAAAAATTTTGCAAATTTCGCTAATGAACATTTTATTTAGGAACAGAGGCAAACGAAATGAGTGCTGTCAATTTAAGCTCAATGATAAGAGGCTCCTTTTAATAGTCGAGTCCGAACGGCGTGCCGAACATGCAACACCTCTTTGGAGAGAAGTTTATACATGGCTGCCATACCGAATGGTACAATACCTCATAAATGTCGCCAGCATTAGGAATGGATAACCACCGCTAAAAATCTTTTCTTATGTTCTCGCCAAGATTCGCCTATCTCCGTCCATTACGCTTAACGCGTAACATGCTATCCTCTGCGCTACGGTGGCCTCCGGAGGCGAGGGCGGACCCTCCCTCTTACTGTAATTTTCAAAAACGCCATATCTCAGAGATGGATGGTGGGATTCAAGCGAAATATGGTTTGAACTAAAAACAAAAACTTGGTATACAAATTCGGGATGGGATACCTGGGGGGACCGCCCCTCTGCACAATCCGAAAACGGAATATGTATACCAACCATGACAATACGGGACTCAAATGAAAGGTATTTGAGAGTAGAAAACAAATACGATTTCAAATTTATGGTCAAAGAATTTGGTGGGGAGGGGAGCGTCCCACCCCGAGTACCCTCCCGAAAAGGACACATTTACCGACCATTGCAATATGGGGCTTAAATGAAAGGTCTATGGGAGTAGATCATAAATCTGGTATCAACTTTCGGGACCAAGTGTCTAGGGGGCCGCCACAACTCCACAACACCACCCAAAATAGGGCATAATTGTTCACCTAGGCAACATGGGGATAAGTAAAAGGTATTTTGGAGTAGATCACTAATCCGATATTTTTTTCAGGACCAAGTCTCTGGGAGTTCGCCCAACCTCCTAATAACACATCCCCTAACACATTTGCATAGTATTTCCAAGCCCATTGGCTTGGCTTGGCGACACACAGTGGGAGAAAATCGAAAAAAATAGTAAAAAAAAAAAAATGTCGTGTGAGAACGGGTATAGATTTTTCTTTGAAATTTGAAATGGTTAGAGCTGAGGTGTAAGCGAGATTGTTTGCAAAATTTCAAGGTTCTCGGTTATCGGGGTGCCATTTGGGGTATTTTGGGGATGTTTGTAACAAAATTCGGGCACAATTTTTTTTGCGTTTTAAGGACATTTTTGTCTATAGAACTCAGAAAAAATTATTATTATTTTCTTAGAGATAACCCTAACCGTTCTCACACATCATTTTTTTTTTACTCGTTTTGTTTTTTATTTTCTTCCACTGTGCGACTTTCTCAACTTGGTGATTCACCAAAAATTTCTTAAATTTTCGTATATAAACATTCAAAGGAAATTTGCGTTCCATATATTGAAAGAAAATCGCTTAGCGGAGAGCGCCCGCTTCAGCTAGTCTAACTATAAAAAAAAAAAATGCCATTTAACTTACCACATGTACGCTGCTCTGCAGATTGCTGGACAACATGGTTGTCGCTGTCTCTGTGGGTTTCTTCTCCGTCTTCTTAGCTGTTCGCTTATTCTTGCTTTCGAGAAAGCGTTTTTGCAAGGCGCTGGTCTCATGATTCTGGGCCTCACACACCGTGCTGAAGGTCTGCTCGTAGCGTGGCACACAATCGGTCTGACGTCGGCGATAGTTTTCCATGCGTCGTCGCAAACGTTCAAACATTTGTTGGCGCTTTGGTGGCACCATGTCGCCCATGAGGCCAACACCCCCCTGCGGTGAGGGTACCGCATTGAGGCCGCCTGCCTGCGTTTGCTGTTGTGTGGGTAGGCCAGGGGCTGAGTTGGGGTTTGTAGCGCCAGAGCTGCCAGTTCCGTTGCCGCCAGGGCCAAGGCCGCCTCCAATTGTGCAGCCTGGGCTGGAGTTTGCTGCAGCATTGGATGGGTGATAAGGTGAGCGTTGCTGTTGTTGTTGTTGCTGCTGCTGCTGCTGCTGTTGTTGCACCTGTATCTGTTGCTGTTGTTGCACATTGTGGACGTGTTGTTGTTGTGATGCCTGTAAATGTTGTTGCTGTTGTTGCTGCTGCTGTTGCAAATGCAAGCTGATATTTTGATGCTGTTGCAGTTGTTGTTGATGATGTTGCAAATGTTGTTGCTGCTGCAATTGGATATTTAATTGATGTTGCTGATGGCGTTGTTGTTGTTGTTGCTGCTGCTGTTGTTGTTGTTGGGCGGCTGCCTGATTGGCGCTCTGGTACACAGGAATGCCTCCTGCATCCATAAATACAAATTTTGCTAAACCTCTGTCGCTGCTGTTCACTGCTTGATTTCGGTTAATGGCCGCCGTTTTTTTTTTTAAGTTTTCTTCATACACAGGCTAAAACTTCGTTGTTGGCGGACAGAAAGCGAAGTTATGGCCGTTGTCCATGTGTATATTGACAACTTGTTGGGTTTTTTTTTCTAATTTAGCGTTTTAATACCCAGATAGGCTGGTGTTTGGTTAAATATACATACATTGGAATACTAACTACTTCTTGTGATTGCTTGAAGAAGTGTTTTGCGGTTTTTCAGTGTTTTTTTTGGGGGAGGGTTTGATTCTATGCCGTCATTTCTTAAACAGACTTTGTCTTGAATTTTCTTGATTTTTTTTCTACGAGATTCTTATGCTCTGCTACAGAGGGCGTCTTATCTAAAATATTTTTTAGTTCATTTATTTTCTTCTCACCACCACGTGAGTCAGATAGTTAAGTTCTACAGCCATGATGTAAACCGTTTTGTCAAAAACCTGTAAAAGAAAGTAAATTTTTTGTTAATTTTTTTGTTTAATCATTATATTGTATGTACATGCGTTAACTATAAAAATTAATACAAGATGTATACAAAATTAAGTTGATACAGAAAGAGTAGATAAACAGTAAGGAAGGGCAAAAGTCGGACGGTGCCCTACACCTAACCTATAAGTACAATGTGGAATGTATATACAATTTTGAACCAAATTTTATCGACCTCGGCGGATGTTTTCAGATAGTTTATTAAACAATACGTATCAAAAAAAAATTTCAGTCAAGTCGGACGAGAATTGCGCCCTCTAGAGACTCAAGAAGTCAATACCCAAGATCGGTTTATATGGCAGCTATATCAGGTTATGGACCGATTTGGACCATACTTCGCACAGTTGTTGAAAGTGATATAAAAAAACTAATTGCAAAGTTTCAGTCAAATCAGATAAGAATTCCGCCTTCTAAAAGCTCAACAAGTCAAGACCCAAGATCGGTTTATATGGCAGCTATATCAAGTTATGGACCGATTTGGACCATACTTCGCACAGTTGTTGAAAGTGATATAAAAAAACTAATTGCAAAGTTTCAGTCAAATCAGATAAGAATTCCGACCTCTTAAGACTCAAGAAGTCAATACCCAAGATCGGTTTATATGGCAGCTATATCAAGTTATGGACCGATTTGGACCATACTTCGCACAGTTGTTGAAAGTGATATAAAAAAACTAATTGCAAAGTTTTAGTCAAATCAGATAAGAATTCCTCCTTCTAAAAGCTCAAGAAGTCAAGACCCAAGATCGGTTTATATGGCAGCTATATCAGGTTATGGACCGATTTGGACCATACTTCGCACAGTTCTTGAAAGTGATATAAAAACACTAATTGCAAAGTTTCAGTAAAATCAGATAAGAATTCCGCCTTCTAAAAGCTCAAGAAGTCAATACCCAAGATCGGTTTATATGGCAGCTGTATCAGGTTATGTACCGATTTTTACCATACTTCGCACAGTTATTGGAAGTGATACAAAAATACCATGTGCAAAATTTCAGTCAAATCGGATAAGAATTCCTCCTTCTAAAAGCTCAAGAAGTCAAGACCCAAGATCGGTTTATATGGCAGCTATATCAGGTTATGGACCGATTTGGACCATACTTCGCACAGTTCTTGAAAGTGATATAAAAACACTAATTGCAAAGTTTCAGTAAAATCGGATGAGAATTACGCCCTCTAGAGGCTCATGAAGTCAAGACCCAATGACAAATTCCCACATTATTTCAAATTACTCAAAAACTGTATACAGTGGGTCAAAAACTGACAAACATGGGAGCTATACCTAAATCTTTACCGATTTCGAGCAAACTTCTCAGATACTGTGATAGTCGTCAAGGAACATTTGTTCCGTTTAGCAACATTGTGGCAAGATGGTTCAATAAATACAGGAGGCCACCGTAGCGCAGAGGTTAGCATGTCCGCCTATGACGCTGAACGCCTGGGTTCGAATCCTGGCGAGATCATCAGAAAAAATTTGTAGCGGTGTCTTTCCCCTCCTAATGCTGGCGACATTTGTGAGGTACTTGCCATGTAAAACTTCTCTCCAAAGAGGTGTCGCACTGCGGCTCGCCGTTCGGACTCGGCTACAAAAAGGAGGTCCCTTATCATTGAGCTTTAACTTGAATCGGACTGCACTCATTGATGTGTGAGAAGTTTGCCCCTGTTCCTTAGTGGAATATTCATGGGCAAAATTTGCAATTTTTTTTTTGTTCAATAAATACGCTTGCTGTGACTCTAGAAGTTAAAATCGGACGATATATGTAAATGAGAGCTATATCTAAATCGGAACCGATATCCATGAAATTCACAATTAAGTCGAGAGTCAAGAAGAAATCCCTCCTGCCAAATTTCAAGAGAATCGGTTAACAAATGAATTACTGCAAAACGGACGAACATATATAAGGGAACTATATTTTAAACTGAACCAATTTCGAGCAAACTTTACAGACATTTCAAAAGTCGTCAAGGAAAGTGTTATGCGAACAGTGGGCCATTATCTCTGAAAAATAGGGCATCATATGGAAAAATTACCAAATTTTGCCAAAAATGGTCTATATCTTGGTTTCTTTAATACTTAGGGCTTCAAGTTGAATAGATTCGGAAAGAGCGTGGCATATTTCCTTTAAGCGGGTTCAGCTTACTATTTCCCAGTTGGCCATAGTGGGACATTTATTTCGAAAAATGGGGCATCATATGAAAAAATTACCAAATTTTGCCAAAAATGGCCAATATCTTGGTTTGTTTAATACTTAGGGCTCCAAATTGAATAGATTCGAAAGAGCATGGTCCATATAATATTTCCTGTAAACGGGTGGAGTCCGCTATTTCCCAGTTGGCCATAGTGGGCCATTTATTTCGAAAAATGGGGCATCATATATAAAAATGACCAAATTTTGTCAAAAATGGCCTATAACTTGGTTCCTTTAATACTTAGGGCTCCAAATTGAACAAATTCGGAAAGAGCGTGGTCCAAATAATATTTTCTGTAAACGGGTGCAGCCCACTATTTCCCAGTTGGCCATAGTGGGACATTTATTTCGAAAAGTGGGGCATCATATGAAAAAATTACCAAAAAATGGCCTATATCTTGCTTCCTTTAATACTTAGGGCTCTAAATTGAATAGGTTCGGAACGAGCTTGGTATATTTCCTTTAAACGGTTTCAGCTTACTATTTCCCAGTTGGCCACAGTGGGACATTTATTTCGAAAAATAGGGCATCATATGAAAAAATTACCAAATTTAGCCAAAAATGGCCTATATCTTGGTTTCTTTAATACTTAGGGCTCCAAATTGAATAGATTCGGAAAGAGCGTGGTCCATATAATATTTCCTGTAAACGGGTGCAGCCCACTATTTCCCAGTTGCATAGTGGGCCATTTATTTCGAAAAATGGGGCATCATATGAAAAAATTACCAAAAATGGCCTATATCTTGGTTCCTTTAATACTAAGGGCTCCAAATTGAATAGATTCGGAAAGAGCGTGGTCCATATTATATTCCTGTAAACGGTTTCAGCCCACTGTTTTCCAGTTGGCCACAGTGGGACATTTATTTCGAAAAATAGGGCATCATATGAAAAAATTATCAAAAATGGCCTATATCTTGCTCCCTTTAATACTTAGGGCTCCAAATTGAATAGATTCGGAAAGAGCGTGGTCCATATTATATTTTCTGTGAACGGTTTTAGCCCACTATTTCCGTGTTGGCCACAGTGGGACATTTATTTCGAAAAATGGGGCATCATATGAAAAAATTATCAAAAATGGCCTATATCTTGCTTCCTATAATAGTTAGGGCTCCAAATTGAATAGATTCGGAAAGAGCGTGGTCCAAATTATATATCCTGTAAACAGTTGTATCCCACTTTTTCTCAGTTGACCACAGTGTGCCTATTCCATCTATTGCGTGATGAATTAAATTCGACATCCATATTTGTATTTTCTTTTGATTTTTTTAAAAATTTAATTTTTCATCATATTTGTGCTTGAATTTCTTATTTTTTTATATTAGATTTTTTTCCATATTTGTATTTGGTTTTTATTACTTTTGTATTAAGATTTTCTGTATTAGGTTTTCTCTATTATAATTTTAAATTTCACATATAGGTGGCGCTGTATCGTGAATTTTTATATTGTATTATATTGGGTTGCCCAAAAAGTAATTGCGGATTTTTTTAAAAGAAAGTAAATGCATTTTTAATAAAATTAGAATGAACTTTAATCAAATATATAATTGCCATTTTGTTCGATAACCTTTTGCCATCTTCCTGGCAAATTTAGTATTCCACGCTCATAGAACTTCTGGCCTTTATCTGCAAAAAACTGAACCAAGTGCGATTTTATAGCCTCATCATTGCCCAAAGTTTTACCATTTACGTTCTGCAAAGATCGAGTTCTGCAAAGATCGAAATAAATGGTAGTCTGATGGTGCTATAGGTCAGGGCTATATGGTGGATGCATCAAAAGTTCCCAGCCAAGCTCACTCAGTTTTTGGCGAGTGACCAAAGATGTGTGCGGTCTAGCGTTGTCCTGGTGGAATATGACACCTTTACGACCAATTGACCAATTCTGGTCGCTTTTCCTTGATGGCTGTATTCAATTTGTCCCATTGTTGAGAGTAAACATCCGAATTAATCGTTTGGTTCCTTGGAAGCAGCTCAAAATATACCACACTCTTACAATCCCACCAAACAGACAGCATAACCTTCTTTTGGTGGATATCAGCCTTTGAAGTGGTTTGAGCTGGTTCACCATGCTTGGACCATGATCGTTTTCGACTAACGTTATTGTAAACAATCCATTTTTCATCTCCAGTTATGATTCGTTTTAAATACGGACCGAATTCATTGCGTTTAAGGTGCGTAACACAAGCGTTGATTCGGTTTGTTAAATGAATTTCTTTCAATACATGTGGTACCCATATTAAAATTGACGCCAAACAAACAAAACTAAACAAAATTTCGCGCACTTTTTTTCTAAAGCAATCTAAAAGTAACAGCTGATAACTGACAGAAGAAAGAATGCAATTACAGAGTCTCAAGCCGTTGAAAAAATTTGTCAACGCCGACTATATTACTACTATATTACCGACAATTACTTTTTGGGCAACCCAATATAATCTACTCCTCTTTCATTAGAATCCCATATAGCCATGGTCGGCTGGTATGCCCATTTGCCGGTATTTGGGGGTGGGGCAACCGCCCATTACTTGGACCTAATTTTGTACGCCATATTTGTAATCTACTACCGACTACTTTCATTTGAGTCCCATATTGATAGGAGGATTTTTGGGGTTGGGGCGGCCCGCTGGGCATTTGGACCAAATTTTATACGATATTCGTTTTCTAGTCTCCAATAGCTTTCATTTGGTACCCAAATTGTGCCTATAAGTTCAGTTTTGGTTTTGGGTGGCTTTTTTGGGATAAGGGGGAGGGTCCGCCACCATCCTATATCTAACAATTATTTAAATTATGTTTCCTTCCACAAAAAACCTACACAAGCTATGAGCCGTTTTTGATTATACGGAACAAATAAATAAACCGAATCTCATGATGGGTCATATGCCCAGTCGAGGCGTTTTTGGGGTGTATGGTGACGCCCTACACTTCAATCTGTTTGTGTATGCCAGATTCGTCATCTACTCTCGAATACCTTTCAACCATTCAGCCCCATACTGATATGGACATTCAATTCATCTGCTCTTAGAAGTTTTGGGGTTGGATCGACTTCCTGGGTACTTGTAGCCAATTTTTAATACCATATTCGTTTTCTACCTTTAAATACCTTTCTTTTGATATCCATATTGCCCTTAGAGGTCCTTTGCGATTTTGGGTGGTGTTTTTGGGGTAACGTGGGAGGGTCCGCCGCCTTCAGATATCAACAAATTATAAACCCTATTCCTTCTTTCAGACTATATTCATAATCTACTGGCGAATACCTTTCATTTGAGTCCCATATTGTCATGCTCGTCCAATAAATCTATTTTAGGGTGTTTTGGGGTTGGGGAGCCCCCCCCCCCCCCCATTTACTTGGACCCAATTTTAAATATGAAATTCGTTCTCCATTGCTGAATACCTTTTAAGTCCCATATTGTCCTTTTATTTTTGGAAAGTTCTTTTGCGGTAAGGGAGAGAGCGGATCCCTTGACATATATATAAGAGGGAAGGTGGCACAACACGCACGCTACATCACTCCTATGAATGACCACCATAAATGTCCTACTGCGGATGCTGACTGAGGTGAGATTTAAAGATGTCTGCTACACAGGAGATGTTATTATGCAGAAGGGTCGAAAGGGTCATGCAGAAGGCATACGACTGGGCTGGGAGGGGTCTCAATGTTAACCCAGAGAAGACTGAAAACTGCCTTGCTTAACCGGAAGCCTTTTGGCGTCCATGCATGCCGAGTTAAGGGCGTGGGCGACGAACGCTGTAACACTGTGAAAAAGCGAAACGGTCGGTAGGATCATACTTAGCACAGTTGATGGAAGTCATAGCAGAACACTAAATGCAAAATTTCAGCCAAATCGCACAAAAATTGCGGCTTGCAAGGGTTCAAGAAAACAAATCGGGAGATATATCAGGTTATAGAGCGATTTGGACCATACTTGCAGTTGTTGAAAGTCATAGCGGAAACTCACAGCCAAATCGGACAAAAATTGCGGCTTGAAAGGGTTCAAAAAGTCAAATCGGGAGATCGGGTTATATGGGAGCTATATCAGGACAAAAGTTGCGGCTAGTAAGGGCTTAAAAATCAACTCGGGAGATCGTTTTATATGGGAGCTATAACAGGTTATTGACCGCTTTGGACCGCATGTGAGACAAATGTTGGATGTCATAAAAGAACACCACATGCAAAATTTCAGCCAAATTGGACAAAAATTGCGGCTTGAAAGGGACAAAAATTGCAGCTTGTAAGGACTCAAGAAGTCAAATCGGAATATCGCTTTATATGGGAGCTATATCAGATTATAGACCAATTTGGACCGTATTCGGTGTAGTTTTTGAAAGTTACAAAAAAACACTTCTTGCAAAATTTCGGCCAAATCGGACAAAAATTGCGGCTTGAAAGGGTTCAAAATGTCAAATCGGGAGATCGGGTTATATGGGAGCTATATCAGATTATAGACCGATTTGGACCGTATTCGGTCCAAAACACTTCTTGCAAAATTTCTTGCCAAATCGGACAAAAATTGCAGCTTGTAAGGACTCAAGAAGTCAAGAAATCGGAATATGAGTTTATATGGGAGCTATATCAGGTTATAGATCGATTGGGATCGAACTTGACACAGCTGTTTATAGTCATAACACAATAGTATGTGCAAAGTTTTTGCGAAATCGGACGAAAATTGGTCCTTCCAGGTGCTCAAGAAGTAAAATCGGGAGATCGGTTTATATGGGAGCTATATCAGGTCATAGACCGATTTGGGCTGTACTTGTCACAATTAATAAAAATCATAAGGGAACACTATGTGCCAAATTTCAGCCAAATCGGATAATAATTGCGCTCTCTAGAGGCTCAAGAAGTCAAGACCCAAGATCGGTTTATATGGCAGCTATATCAAAACATGGACCGATTTGACCCATTTACAAACCCAACCGACCTACAATAAAGTATTTGTACAATAAAAAGTATTTGTACAAGATTTCAAGCGTCTAGCTTTACTCCTTCGAGAGTTAGCGTGCTTTCGACAGACATACAGACGGACGGACAGTCGGGCGGACATGGCTAGATCGACATAAAATGTCATGGCGATTAAGAATATATATTGGGTTGCCCAAAAAGTAATTGTGGATTTTTTAAAAGAAAGTAAATGCATTTTTAATAAAGCTTAGAATGAACTTTAATCAAATATACTTTTTTACACTTTTTTCTAAAGCAAGCTAAAAGTAACAGCTGATAGCTGACAGAGGAAAGAAGAAAGAATGCAATTACAGAGTCACAAGCTGTGAAAAAATTTTTCAACGCCGACTATATGAAAAATTCGCAATTACTTTTTGGGCAACCCAATATATAATTTGTGGGGTCTTAGACGAATAGTTCGAGGAGTTACAAACTTAAATGACGAAATTAGTATACCCCCATCCTATGGTGGAGGGTTTAATAATTTTAGGTACATGCGTTCAATTACAATTATTTTTCTTTTGAAATTTCTGTGGTTTTTGCTAAGGTTTTGCCCACCAGTGTATGTTTGAAATCGGTCCATTTAGGATCTCAACAAATCGGTTAGCTTTGGTTGTTATGAGAGAAGTTCTCTTCTTTTCTAAAAGAGATGCTCGAGGGATTTATCATAGTCATAAGCGAAATTCCCCAATGTTTACACATAAAATGTTCGTGGAACTTTACAATGGTTATGAGACAAGTTCACTCCTGCTTTGAAATGTGATTTTAGACCTATTATCAATGATGAAGGAAATCAGAAAATTCGTATCCATAGAGATGGGTACACGATTTTATTAAGAGTATCCACAGGGTATTCAACTCGTAATGAAGGGAACCTCACATCAGATCCCTTGATTTTATAGTTTTCTTTATAATACATACTGCGTAATTTTATGTAGGTGAGTATCCAAATCCAATTAATTAGTGTTTCGTATTAAAAATATTTGTATATCCATGTTGGGCTATATCCAAACATTTTTTTATTATTCACATTTTTTTTATTAACTTATAAATCTTTGAATTTTTTTCTATTTTTTTATTTCCAAAACAGATGACACAACACTTCTCCAATGTTTTTCATTTTATTATTGTATTTCAAGATCATATCAGAAAATTTTCATTTTATTTTATCAAAAAATCGTTGATGATGGTACTTTTCACACACGATCATATTGAATTTTAGTGCAAAGTTTTTATGGAGCCATATAACCAGCGACAATTTCGACATTTATGAGCGATATTTCCTCAGATATTTCCGCGTTTATTTCAAAAGCCATTAAAAAAGCCAAGATTTAAACAAATTGATAAGACACATAAAACAAACATTCATTCATTGGTGGGTGAAGGGAGGGAGGGAAGGAGGCCAACACGAATGGTTGATCTTAGGTTTAGTTGGTCGATTATTTTGATCAACATGTAGCGCGAGTACAAAACCATTTGACACTTTGAGCATTGAGCAGAGCAGCATTAAAAATTGATTGTTGTTGCTGGGACCAACGAACGGGGGAAATATGTGTGTACTCGTGCATACTACATATGTTTGTTTGTCCGTCCGTCCGTCCGTCCGTCCGTCCGTCTGTCTGTAGTTAGAATAAATCTCTGGGCATTGAAAGAAACACACGATAGCACACGCACTACGCACTCACACGACACATACTTAAAGGAGATACACACGAGTAGAACAACAACAACACATTGACATCAAATAACGTACAGAATAAAACAAAACAAAGAAAACGAGAAAAAAAAATAAAAATAACTTTGCATTCGGAAAAGATGCTGATAAAGATGATGACAGACGGCCAAATGAATGAAGGATGGCCGTATGGCTATGTTAAATGTCGCCCAAAGATCACAATGACACTTGGCGCTCTCTCTCTCTCACACTTTTTTTTTTGTTCTCTCCCCCTCTCATAGGGAAATGATTTTTGTAAACAAACAATTTGAGAAGGAAATAAATCAATGATATTTCCGGTATATTTATTAAAAACTATTAAATTTTATATTTGTTATATATTAAAGGGGGCACATGGTTATTGAGAGTAAGCCTTTGGAGAGACTTTACGTGACATATGGCACGAGTAATTGTCTGAATGGTGGGTTTATGGCTCCACTTAACTCTCTCTCTCTCACTTACACTCAAAGCTAAGGCAGTTGCACAAAAACAATATAAAATGCTTAACCTTTTAACAAAAATAAAAGCAATTTTAACACAATATCCTGTATGATAAATTTAACAACTTATTATTTTTTCATTAGAGGATCTCTTTTTGCCTTTTTGTTGTTTTGTTTTGAGAGAGCAGGGAATACACTTTAAGAACACTGAGAAAATACACAATTTTACCATCCATAATGAGAGGGCAGGCATTTGAAAAATGCCACCACCACCGGTTATTATTGTTATTGTTGTAAACTGTTAATAATACACTACGAGGGTAACAGCAACAAACTGTTTAGAGGAAAATATTGTAAATTTCATTCAAACAAATTTTATTTGTAATTTTTGTTTTTTTTTTCAAAATGTATCTCGAAAATGTGTAATACAACAACAATGAAAACACTACAAACAATTCTATGAAATTGAATTGTAAACGGGCAAGCCGTCGTAACTAAAACAAACACAAACACATAAGCATGAGGCTCTTACACACACGCACACACACACACCCGTACGCCAACGACAAAACCGAAACGAAAACATAAAACCAAAACAGAACCAAGAAAGAAAAGGTGTACGTACTATACAACTATGAAAATAATAACAACAACAACAACGAAAAACACATACTACAACAACTATTTTTCATACAAAAAAAAATATACCAGCAAACGAATGATGACGACAGTGACGACGACGGCGACGACGATGTTGAGGAGCAAGCAGCATATATAAGTTTCTTTTGGCTGTTTTGTTATTATTGCTATTCGTCGTCGTTTGCTGCTGGTGCTTCTTCTTCTTCTTCTGGTTTATTCGTTTTGTTTCTCGATTCAATTACACACTCGTGTTCATAGTCATTGCAGGCCGTCGCGCGTATTTTGCTCAACGACTCAACGAAATTTTACGAAAACGAAAAACACAGAAAAACAGAAAACAACTCGGAAAAAAGTGGATTAGTTCGCTTTAATGACGATATATGACTGTCTGACTGGACGTGAGGATGAATGGCTGTTTGCTGTTGCTGTGAGTGTGCGTCTGTCGGGGTTCGTTCATGCGGTTGGCTGGGGTTTGGTGCGAGCCAAAGTGACGAGGTTGGGTTGTGGGTTGTTGTTGCGCCGCTCGATTTAGGTGTCTTACTGTCCGCTTGATAGCTTGCTTGCTGGCTGGCTCGCTGGCTGGCTCGCTGGCTGGCTCGCTGGCTTGGCCTGCTTGCTAGCTAGCCTCCAGTGTAAGCCTTCATTGTTGTATGCTGGGGCACAGTGGTTAGTTGAACACTCAAGCAGGCTTGAAGTAAAGAAGCATTTTTCTAGCCTAGAGGAAGGAAACAGCTAGCAAAGGCCTTTATATGCGTCAATTATTAAAAATGCAGAGTCTTGAAAGCGATTTAAACGCATTTTTGTTTAAGAAACTAATAAAAAAATTGCGGTTAAGTAACTGGGCTGACGCCCCTGGTCTATACACTCAATGCAATAAAGGACTTAAATCAAGGGCATTCATTGAACAGTAGAGTAGAAATCTGATATGAGCAATAGGGCCTGAATATCTGGCCTTAATTGTAGCGGAATTGCACCGAAAGGAGTAGAATACAAATGTAGTAAAAATAATTAAACCAAATTCCTTGGCGTCCATTTCACCCCACAAAATTGACCTTTGGCGGACATGAAGACCCAAATTTGTTTATTTTAATTGGCTATGGCAGAACATTTGTTCCACTAGCCAAACGCAGAATAGCGTTCCAAGCGCCTTCTGCGTTCATTCTAAAATCTCTGGCACCAAGTTTCGGGATGTCTCTCGCCACTTAATTTTCCATCGGGCTTTTGTTCTTCCCGGTTTGCGTGTAAGACCGTGTTTGTCTCCTAAAGACTTCTTTGCTGGAGCTTCTTCCTCCATTCTGACAACATGACCTAGGCATATTGATGCGTGTCACTATGCTATAGTCTTCATACATCTCATGGTTCATGCGTCACCTATATTCTCCATGAACACCCAACTGGACAACAAAATTCTTTAAAAAAAAAGTAATGTGTCGTAGAGTAGGAAAAACCTGGACCGCCTTCACATCTGGGCAAAAATGGACCTAATTGAAATGTATTTGGGAGAAAAGCATGAATGCGTGCCATCCCACAAAAACCCCAATTTAGACTTTTTGAGACAACATCTTACTTAAATGAAAGTTATTTGGGAGCAAAGTATGAAAAAAAAGGTTACTTTTCATTTGGGTCTAATTTTTTTCCAGACTTCCCGGCGTTTCTGGACAAAATTGGACCCAAATGAAATGAATTCGGGAGTAAAGTACAAATGTGACATACGAGATTGAACCAGCATCTCTGGGGGCCGGACCACCATACAAAAATTAAAGGTATTTTGAAGTACTGGATGGCGAAAGTTTGGATCCTCTAATTCTTTAGAACCTCCAAAACTTACCAGCAGACTGTTTGGGAAAACATGGTAGTCAAATGAATAAAAGTGGTGCTAAAAAACGAATCTGTCAGAAAAATTTGGGCTATTTGTCTGGAAACCTTCTCATCCACAAAAATACCCCAACAGAACAAGAGGATTGATCGAGACCATGTATTACTCGAATTAAAGACACGAGGGAAAGAGTACGAATCTGACCCAAATATCATGGGGCTGAACCCCAAGAAAAAAACATTATTGGAAGAAATTGAGAATGATCGAACATTTAGGGATTCAGGTAGAAGTCTAATAGACTCTGTCAAAAAGATTTCCTAAAAATTTTATGAACATTTTATAAAAATTGTATTTAGTAAAAATTTCAAATTTTCCACTATTTTTTTTTAATTTTGGTGACTTTTTTCAAAATTTCATTTCATACATCTGCGTATTTTAGTCGAGCTGACGGACCAATCGAATGCTATACACAAAGGGAAAGACTAAATGAGTCTTGAAGAGAAGAAGTTGCCAGATTTTCCCAGACTCAGGAGGACACAGATACCGACTATAGCCAGCAAAATATCGATGGCACTATCGATATTTTATTTTTTGTCTGAATATCGATTGATATTATTCCTATCGATACTCTCGGCAAAGTTTAATTTTTGGCAAAATTTAAAAAAATAAGGTGGTTACATGAACCAACTTAGGGGAGTGGTATGAAAAACAATTAAGGATTTTGTAAGTAACACTAACTTAAAAAATTTCTTTTTCGAGGTTACTTTTTAGCACAAAACTCCGTTTACTGGCTAAGGTGTATGTCCATAGGGGCATGGGGCATATTAATATCCGCACCCTCCTTTCAACCTAACCTAACCGTACAAAAATAAGCAATCCGACTCTGAATATATCCTATAAGGTACATTGCGCCTATAGAAACTCGCAACTTCCAACTGATTTTATTAAATTTGGTTTTATTCGGTCTATGCATGGATATAGGTTCCATATAAATCGATCTCCAGATTATTACTTCTCATTTTCGTTTGAAATATAGGTGTGCGATGGGAAATTAACAATAGTATCGATGTTAGCTGTTACAGCGAGATGCATGTACCCCTCAACACTTAAGGGAAGACCAGATTTAACCATCGTTGTATGCAGCTGCCACATGTTTTCCGATTAAAGACATTGCACTCACAAAAGCCGCATTCCCTATCCAGAATTTACGAAGTTTGGAAGAGATCCCTTAAAATTCGTACCAGCAGTTACGGTCAATATCAGAACTTACGCCCTTTTTCTTGAAATTTGAAGCAATGAGACCCTTTGCAGCTTCTTGGCCCCTCGCTTGGCTAAATTCTGCCCTCTTAACGAATATACAGAAACGACAAGAAATGAATTAATTTTGGGTTAAACCCGGCGGTGTTTTCAGTAATTAACTTAAAAAACCTAACTAAAATTGAGGTCACCCTACCAAGAGAATAAAAACCTACCAATTTTGTTAGGAACCTACCAAAAAGGGCAACATTGGTTATTATCATTGCACAAATACTATGAGAAATCCTCTTAACTCCTTAGTCCAGTGGGATGTCAACGAAAGCAAGTTTTTCTGTTCAACATCTCTCCAGATAAGCTCTAGCACCCCCTGTTGTTGTTATAGGGGAACTAGAGCTTGTCTAAAAAGAATATCTGTTCAATATTTTTTCCAAAATAATTTTTAAAAAGTGTTTATTTTTTCCTTACTTTTCCTTCTTACTATCCTGTCAAACTTTAGCTTGAAAAGTACTTAAACAGGTTCATAGGTCACCAGATGATTGAATCTACCTTCAATTTGTTGAGCGCATATGATTAACAGACATCTTTAGTACAACTAATCACCTTACTCGGGCTACCTGAGCGCACCACTAAAACACACGAAAACACCACTGTGTCTATGGTAAATTGTTTTTGTGTTTGCCATTCATTGACTTAGGTTCGTGAATTTTGTTGTTGTTCGTTCGTTCGTTCGTTCGTGTTCACTTCAGTCGTTTGTTTTGAGCTGTAGTCCTCGTTGCAACTTGCAAGTGGCAGCACCAAACAACAACAAAAAACACAATCCAACCAAATAGCAACAACAATGCAAGTGAACGGGTATTGAGCAGGGACAGGCATCGACAACAACAACTACAAGAACATCAGCCTGTAAGAAATATACAACACAATAAAGATCAGTTCAACCTTCAACAATTTGTTTTATTTACCAGATTAAAGTGTCAAGAGACTGTGAACGAGTAACAATTTAGGTAAAAATTGTTCGAGAGAGCCGAATAACGGAATGATGAGAGTATCAATGAAAGAGAGCCTTGGTATCCTATCTGAGAAAACAAGAGCATAGCAAAAGGATTTCAAGGGGCATATTCGTGTTGCTTGGTTGGTTATGAGGGCGTCGATGGCGTTGTTGATGGTAGTGGCAGGCAACCTAAATTGATCGTTGACCTCACGCCATTTAACAAAGAGGGCCAGTCAACATTTATAATAATTACTAAATAATTAAATGAGATCGTGTGTTTTGATTGTAAAATAAGGAAATGAGAAATGTTGAAAAGTGATCACCTTGATCATTACACAGCTAATGTTAATCAGTTTTTCAAAAGGTTACTGCGAATAATTCAGAAGTGACAGCGTTTAAGGAAAATTTTGTTTGTTGGAACAATTTCAGGTGTGGAAAAAAATGTTCCACCTTACGCTGATACCAGATAGACGGTCTTAAAAGTGGATATATTGAAGGAAGAGGAAGTCTTTTTGAGATCATACATAATTGGTTGCTTTTCACTTTTTAAAAAGAGGCAATACCAACCAAATAAAGGGTGATTTCTATTTCTTTTTGGCAACACTGGTTTAATCGCTCACGCACGTTTCGTGTTTTGTTTCACTGTCAAACATTTTCAGTTTGTTCTAAAGTTTAACGATGAATCGTCTTATAAACGAACAAAGCTTCCAAATTATCGACGCGACGAAGCTCATTATCGGCTCAATGGGTACGTATGGCAGAATTGTCGATTTTAGAGTGAAGATCAGCCAAAAGCATTGCAAGAGCTACCAATGCATCCAGAAAAAGTCACAGTTTGGTGCGGTTTATGGGCTGGAGGCATCATTGGACCGTACTTCTTCAAAGATGATGCGAATGATGCAGCCTAGATCATGCGATTTAACTCGTTTAGACTATTTTTTGTTGGGCTATGTTAAATCTCATGTCAATACAGACAAGCCCGCTTCAATTGACGCCGTGAAGATACCCGCCAAAATGTGGGAAAGAGTATGCCAAAATTGAACTAAGGGTTCCGTAGAGCGAATATTATTATAGGTCGATAAATTGATAACAAAAATGTTCCAAGAAGTACATATCCACAAATGGATACTACGAGATAGTGATATCCAAAAAAGCAACGATAACCATATTCTGACGTAGGTGAGGTAAGGTTTAAGTGGCAGTCCGCCGTCAGACAGGGTTCTGGAGTAATTCCTAAAAGAGTGACTGGAAAAAGAAATTCAGCAGGGATTTAAAAGGAAAACTTCGCAACACACAATATGATTGGAGGAAGCTTTATACTCCCTGGAAAACCCTTTCGACGACCATTCTACTGTAATATAGAGCCGGCGAAATATCGATGGCACTATCGAATCCATCGATATTTAACTTTTTGTCTGAATATCGATTGATAGATTTCCTATCGATACTATTCACCAAGGACAATTTTTTGCAAAATTGAACATATATAGACGCCCCGAAGATAAATGTATCCTATAAAACACATTGCGCCTATAGATGGCGCAATTTTCATCCGATTAGGCTAAAATTTTGTACAATTATTCCCCTCATAACTTCAAACTGACTTTATTAAATTTGATTTTATTTGGTCTGTGCATTAATAATGCTCGATCGATCGATCGATCTCCTTCCTATGGTTGATGGGAAATTGACGATATTATCGATGCTATCGATATTTTTCTTAGAAATATCGATTGTTGCGATTATCGATAAAAACAGCAGATAGGAAAAGCTACACGCCCTAGGAGAAGAGCTGGAAAACTATCGATAATCGCACCATTCGATATTTTCGATAATTTTAATAATAAATATCGATAGTTTCGATACTATCGTTAATTTCCCATCACCTATATTTCGAACGCAAATGGGAAGTAAAAATCAGGAGATCGATTTATATAGAAGTAATATCAATGCACAGCAAATAAAACCAAGATAAATAAAGTCAGTTGGAAATCATGAGAGAAATCATTTTATAAAATGTTTGGCTAATCGGATGGAAATTGCGCCCTCTATAGGCGCAATGTATCTTAAAGGATGCATGCAATGTCAGATTGCTTATTTTTTTTTTGTTTAATTTTGCAAAAAATTTAATCCATCGCAAAAATATCCATCGATATTTAGACAAAAAATAAAATGTCGATAGTGCCATCAATATTTGGCCAGCTCTAGTTTGAAATGTAAGTGATGGTAAATAAGCAATATTATCGATATTTATATTTTTAAAAATGTCGATTGTTGCGATTATCTATAGTTTGCCAGCTATAGCGTTACAGCAGATAGGAAAAGCTAAACGCCATAGGAGGTATTTGACTTCAAAGAGATTCATGAAAAGCTTTCAGGGTAAATTACCTAGCAACCTCATAAAATTATGTCAATAAAATAAAAGTGGAAAACTTTAAAATATTGATTTTTCTTCTTCGGAAAACGGAAGGTCTCTAAAGGACATCGTAACAGACCTGCCAGTTAAACTGTCTTCAAACTAAGGACATCGTAACGGACCTGTCACTTGAATTTTTATGAAACATGATAACATGTTTGTTCACAATGTCGCTTAAAATGTCATGCACGACAACTATATGAACGATTTGTGTGGGCTATCGCCCATAAGAGCGATTAAACATGGTCATGTACCCTTCATTTAAGACGTCTTGACGACGCGGCCTACTGGGTACGTTTAGGACAGAGTGACAGTATAATAAACAATAGCGAAAGACCAAAGCTCCTAGTGGCTATCGTGCCACGACCTCCGTACCTGTATACCGAACACGCTTTCAACTCGACAAACGATTCACTCAGCATCTCAATTGCAAAATTCGTTGAATATCCAGATTTTCGTCCAAGTGATCTGTACTTTTGATCTAAGAGGTTACTATAAATGTCGGGTCCTCTATAGGCGCAATGCATCTTGTAGGATACATTTAGTGTCGCATCACATTTTTTTGTTCAATTTTGCAAAAAACTTAATATTTACCGATAACATCGATAGGAAAAGTATCAATCGATATTCAGACAAAAAAGAAAATATCGATAGTTTCGTTAGTGCCATCGATATTTTACAAGGTCTAGCATTGGATCCACACTATGTATATCCACGCAATCGTGGATGTACCTACGCCGGAGCTTATGGCACCCCAGCCCCCCCCCCCCCCCCCCCCCCTTTGGGAACCATCCTGTTCCTTCAACAAATCTTAGGAGACCAAGTTCACCCAGACCTGGACAAGAGCCCAGCAAGTGCTCCATAGTCTCCTCTTCATCCTCATCGAGGCAACTACTACAGAAGTCATTGTGCGGTATCCCCATACGCGCCGCCATGCGGCCTATGGAACAGTGTCCGGTTATAACCCCTGTCAAGGTACTCATCGACATTTTATCGGACGCCAGCAACTCCCTCGTCCTCTTCCGGTCGATGACGGGCCATAACGCCTTTGCAGTCCGACAACCATCCACCTAGTCCCCCTCGCCGACGCCATGGCCATCCTCTCTACTGTGTTCAGTAGCTCGACAAATGACCGATGACTGGTTATAGCTGGCATATTGTCGATGACACTATCGATATTTAATTGTATGACTAAATATCGATTGATATTTATACCATACCACTGCAAAAGTTAAATTTTTTACAATATTAAACAAAAATAAGCAATCCGACACTAAGTAAGGATGCATTCAGTGTCGGATACATTGCGTCTGTAGAGGGCGCAATTATCACGATTAGGCTAACATTTTGTACAATGACTTCTATCATGACTTCCAACTGACTTCATTAGTTTTATTGACAATGCTTATATATAAATCGATCTCCAGATTTTTACTTCTCACTTTCGTTTGGAATATAGGTGATGGGAATTTAACGATAAAATCGATAGTATCGATATTTATTATTAAAACTATCAAAAATATCGAATGTTGCAATTTTCGATAGTTTGCCAGCTCTATGACTGGTCCGCTCGGCGCAGACGAACCACCCCTGGTGCACTCGTCCGACCTCTCTTTCCCTGGAATGCTCTCCCGGAGACTACCCGGGCCTATAGAGGGCGCCGACTTGACTAAAATTTTATACAATGGTTTCTCTCATGACTTCCAACTGACTTTATTCAATTTGGTTTCGCTCGATCAATGTAAATCGATTTCCTGATTTTTACCTCTTATTTTCGTTTCAAATATAGGTGTTAGGAAATTAACGATAGTATCGATATTTAAGATAAAAAATATCGAATGTGGCGGATATCGATTTTTTGCCAGGTCTGTTCCATACGCTACACTGCCAAAGGTTTGATTATGGCAGATTCGTCCACGACTATTAGGCAAGATTTAGCTTTATGATATGGGACATCCTTTTTATAGACGAGTTCGACTGATGCCCAGCTTAGCGATATGTCTTCGAAAAGTTCAACTTGGCGGACCACCTCACAAAGATCGCTTGCGTACGTAAGGGGGAAATGACCGCAACACATTTTGTCTGATGTTCTCGCCGGGATTCGAACCCAGGTGTTCAGCGTCATAGGCATACATGTTAAACAACTGCACCACGGTGGTCCCCCACTGGACATTACTTAGGATAAAATGCCATAACTCCTTATGGCTACTAAAGTCTCTTAGTACGAGGCGATTGTGGACAGATAAGAGGCTATTGATGTCGGGCTTATAATCTGGGGACAACTACCCGGCTGTTCCAGACTTGACTGCCTAACCTCATAGAACAGCTATTATCTGATATAGGTTTTCATCGGGTCAATTCGTTACATAGAATCGGCTGTCAAGGCTTTGAATTCGGGCATACCGTACAGGTTAGGTAAGGTTAAAAAAAGGATGCGGATATTTTAAACCCGGATACCTTTAAACCTGGCCACAACTACCAGGATGTTTCAGACTTGACTGCTTCCCCCATAAAACCACCATTATCTGATATAGATTTTCACCGGGTTAATTCGTTGCATAGAATCGGCTGTCAAGGCTTTGAATTTGGGCATACCCTACAGGTTAGGTAAGGTTCAAAAGAGAATGCGAGTATTAATCCGCCCCATGCCACTATGGTTATAAAGGGTGATTTTTTTGAGGTTAGGATTTTCATGCATTAGTATTTGACAGATCACGTGGGATTTCAGACATGGTGTCAAAGAGAAAGATGCTCAGTATGCTTTGACATTTCATCATGAATAGACTTACTAACGAGCAACGCTTGCAAATCATTGAATTTTATTACCAAAATCAGTGTTCGGTTCGAAATGTGTTCATTCACCGTAACGTTGCGTCCAACAGCATCTTTGAAAAAATACGGTCCAATGATTCCACCAGCGTACAAACCACACCAAACAGTGCATTTTTCGGGATGCATGGGCAGTTCTTGAACGGCTTCTGGTTGCTCTTCACTCCAAATGCGGCAATTTTGCTTATTTACGTAGCCATTCAACCAGAAATGAACTGATTTTGGTAATAAAATTCAACGAACACTGATTTTGGTAATAAAATTCAATGATTTGCAAGCGTTGCTCGTTAGTAAGTCTATTCATGATGAAATGTCAAAGCATACTGAGCATCTTTCTCTTTGACACCATGTCTGAAATCCCACGTGATCTGTCAAATACTAATGCATGAAAATCCTAACCTCAAAAAAATCACCCTTTACACCTAAGCCAGTAATCGGCATGTTGTGCGCTCTTTGACTGAGAGTTTTTACGTCCTTAACCTTCCTCAAAATTGCATTGGCAACGCCTATGCTCTGTTGTTGAAATAGGAAATAGTTGCCTCCATGGGTATCTTTGGGGCGAAATGCCGGGCTTATAACCTGGGATGTTCCAGACTTGACTGCTTACCCCCATAGAACAGCCATCATCTGATGTAGGTTTCCATCGGGCCAATTCGTTGCATAGAACCGGCTGTCAAGGCTTTGAATTGGGACAAACCGTATAGGTTAGGTTAGGTTGGAAAGAGGATGCGGATATCAATCCGCCCCATGACACTATGAGCATACACCTAAGAGAGCAATCGGCTTGTTTTGCGCTCTAAATTGCAAACCGAACAACTCTTCTGGAAATATGGCAAAAGTTCTATGACTGACCGATACTACATACCTAACCTTCCTCAAACTTGCATTGGCAACGCATATGTCTCTGTTGATTAAAATAGGAAATAGTTGGTCCTCCTAAATCCTGACTACGGCCATTTTACGCTTTTAGGGCACTTCATCCCAAAGAAACCCATGGGATGAAGTGCCCTGAAATCGCAAAATGGCCTTTGTCAGGATTTAGGAGGTTGGAAATGCGTGCTTTAAACATCCACCTATAACACGGTAATTTTTAGAGGCTAACAGGTCAGTGCATTGCTGTCGCTCTGAGGAAAATGTCATCGCCCAGCGCTTATAAGACGCCCAACCCTCAGACACTGGTGTTGAAGCATTTTCTAAGTGTCCAAAAGCAGCATACAACAACCCTGAGCTCCGTACTTTCCTTTGTTTAGAGAAACTTTCAATCACAAAGTATAACTCCCACCCCCACCCTTTCAATGCCTGCGGTGGATATCATTTCACCAACAAATTTAATATTTTTTCCCAATTATTATCGGCCAGTTTCAATTACAACCAGCTCAAAGGGTGGCTGACATGGCTCTGTTGTCTGTTGATTTTCTGGTTTAAGGGAGTAAATTAAAAACCTTCGGGGAATCCTTATAATGATGGCAAGTCTGTCTGCCTGCCACCCCAAGAGAGAGACAAAGAGAGAGAGAGAGTGCACACGAGTGCTGGGGAGATTGACATTCCACACACGCTGGCAACTCGTGTTGGGCAAACAGTCATAGAGTTAAAGTGGCAACGTATATCTCAGATTGGAATCTGACGAGATATGTGTTTCAGTGAATTAACTTCCATTTGTTTGCGTCCTTAGATTTTATGGGATTCTCTTGAAATGCATGGCACGGTGATGATGACGATGATGATGGATGTGGCTTCAGGGGTGCGCTACAAACATTTGAGGGTTGCTAAAAGTCATTGCCTCCTTGTAGCTGATGGCATGACGTTCAAAAAAAAAAATTTAACAAATTGTCATCAGAAGAAGCGTTGAAGGCATACCATATTCACATTCAACATTCATATGGTAGCTAGGACAACCGGTAAACAACTGACTGAATGGATGGACATGCAGTGTTTGGTTTGTGCCATATTTATGGTGGATGAGCTGCCAACCATTAAAACAACTCAACGTCTGCTGCCTGCCTGCCTGCCTGCCTGCCTGCCTGCTTTCCGTTTGGGTTTGCAACCAAACACAGCCAGCCGTTAGTTGTTAAGTCGCGCCAACAGCGAGCGGCTGCAAACTTCTTTGCACGTACGAACAAACCTAAACAACGTATTGTAATAGGCGCCCAGCAAAATGCAGGAGCGACCGACAATTTCTTTTCTCGTCTGTTGTGGTTGTGCACTAAACCATAGCCTCATTGTGATGGTCCGCTTCTAGTTTGACCAACCGATGTGGGTTAAAATAGCTGAGAGCAAGCAGACGAAAGCGAGTGAACCTTAGCCCAGACCAGAGCTACTACCAACTACATACCTAACTAACCTATGGGCATGCACAATGAGATGATGACGACTATGATGATAATGTACAGACAAGAAACCTAAAACAAGTTTTCTGTGCATTACACTCAAAGAAAAATTCTGCTGAAGAGACGTATTGGAGATTTTTTTTTTTTGAAAAGCAAGGCTTGGATGACAGCATTTAAAGCAATTCCTTTTTAACGCCGAGTCCGAACGGCGAGCCGCAGTGCGACACATCTATTAGTTAGAGCTGGCAACATATCGATGGCACTATCGATTAAACAAAAATAAGCAATCCGACACTGAATGTGTCCTTTAAGATGCATTGCGCCTATAGAGGGAGCAATTTTCATCCGATTAGGCTAACATTTTTATACCCTCCATCATAGGATGGAGGTATACTAATTTCGTCATTTTGTTTGTAACACTTCGAAATGTGCGTCTGAGACCCCATGAAGTATATATATTCTTGATTGTCATGTCATTTTAAGTCTATCTTATCACGTCCGTCCGTCCGTCCGTCTGTCTGTCGAAAGCACGTTAACTTTCGAAGGAGTAACGCTAGGCGCTTGAAATTTTGCGCAAACACTTTTTATTAGTGTATGTAGGTCGGTTGGGATTGTAAATGGACCAAATCGGTCCGTGTTTTGCCATATAAACCGATCTTGGGTCTTGACTTCTTGAGCCTCTAGAGGGCGAAATTCTCGTCCGATTTGACTGAAATTTTGCACGTGGTGTTTTGGTATCACTTACAAGAACTGCGCTAAGTATGGTTCAAATCGATCTATGTTTTGATATAGCTGCCATTTAAACCGATCTTGGGTCTTGACTTCATGAGCCTCTAGAGGGCGCAATTCTCGTCCAATTTGACTGAAATTTTGCACGTAGTGTTTAGGTCTCACTTCTAACAACTGTGTTAAGTATGATTCAAATCGGTTCATAATCTGGTACAGCTGTCATATAAACCGATCTTGGATCTTGACTTCTTGAGCCAATAGAGCGCGCAATTCTCATTCGATTTGGCTGAAATTATGCATGAGGTGTATTGTTATGACTTCGAATAACTGTGCTAGGTATGGTGCAAATCGGTACATAACCGGATATAGCTGCCATATAAACCGATCTGGGATCTTGAGTTCTTGAGCCTCTAGAGGGCGCAATTCTCATCCGATTTGGCAGAAATTTTGTACAACGGCTTCTCTCATGACCTTCAATATACGTGTCTAATATGGTCTGAATCGATCAATAGCATGATAAAGCTCCCATATAAACCGATCTCCCGTTTTTTCTTCTTGATATTTATCGATATTGATATTTATTATTAAAACTGGAAAATCGAATGTTACGATTATCGATAGTTTGCCAACTTTACTATGAGGAGATTTTTTTCAGGGCTGCCACACCATTTTGTCGAAAGGCATAGTTCCTCACAAATGTCGATAGCACTAGGAGGGGATAACCACTGCTGAAAAGTTTTCTATGTTCCCGCCAGAATTCGAACCCAGGCGTTCAGTGTCATAAGCGAACATGCTAATTTCTGCACCAACTTCGCCAAAAAACTTCGATATAACAAGCACCAACATTTAAAGACTTCGATATATCAAGTGCCACGAGACCTAGTATAGACCTCGACTCAGATAGGTCAAGAACATTCCATTAAGAAACATCAACCAAACGACGAGCTGACAAGTAATCCCTCTTACCTATAGTGAAGATGTTTAGTAAGGCTGAAAACCGCACAAATGTTGTCTGCATAATTGAGGTCTCATCAGTATTCCAACCTTGGTGTCAAGTGTCGCAGGCAGACATGCTAACCCATACGCCATGACGGCTCCTCATATAGACCCCATATAAACCTCAAAAATTTGCCCTCGAGTATTTCATTAAGCAACAGGGGATACTTCCCTCTGATTAATGACTGCGGGCCGATAAAGGACCTCTAGGCGAGTTCAAAAAGAGTGCCGCTTAGCAACTCAACTTGGTAGAGAAGCTTTACGTTAGGTTAAGGTTAGGTTAAAGTGGCAGCCTCCCATCATCCATTGTGAGACCACAGGAACAGAAGAAGATGCCTTCTAGTTCCTACCGTTGAATCAACCAACAACTTGCTAATGTTCACACCCGCTAAATCGGACAGGTTCTCAAAGAAATGAGAACCTAAAGTGGAACACCTTCTGACGGCAAGTGCGGGACACACACATAGAAGGTGTTCTATAGTCTCTTCTTCTTCGACGTCCTCACAGCTTCTACAAAAGTCGTTACTGGCAACCTTCAGTCTGTCATCATGTTTTCCGATTAGACAGTGACCTTTCATAACGGACATAATGACTAAAAGGACAGTTCTAACCAGTGACAGCAAATCGGTAGACCTCTTCAAGTCTAGATTAGGCCACATAATTTTGGAATGCTCACAGCCCCCTCTTTGTGACCATCTACCATTCGTTGTCCTGGTACTAAAAACTTTGCTTACATGCCGCTACAGTCACATACAGAGATTCCAGTTTCCCTGGAGTGTGTAAGGCAAGCTCGTCCACTTTATAATGCCCTGGAATATCTCTGTGGCCCGGCACCCAGAACAGGAGAATTTTGAACTGTTCAGTCTCTATAATTCTTCATGTCGCCAGCAATAGAAAGCCAATAACCACCGCTGAAATATTTATTTAATGTTCTCGCTGGGATTTGAACCCAGGCGTTCAGCTTTACGGTACACATCAGTCCAAGCGAAAAAAGAAGTCAAAGGGAAATCTGCACACAAAGAAAGAAGGAAACTAGGCGGACGAGCAGGAGCTCTCAAAGGCGATAGCTTGCCCCAGCTCAACACTTTAGTCTTTAATAGATGTTCAGAATGACGAGAGGGCTAAATGCCTAAATGGAGTTCAGGTCCAGAAAGTGAAGCCCCAAACTCTCGTCAATTTCACTTTAACGATGAATTTCCTCCGTTAGCTGGGATAAGGCTCGCGGGGGGAAATATGTCACTGGAATTTAGAAATTCAGAGGAAGAGAAAAGCGCTGGAAGTCGTCACGGGATGACTGTGGGCACCACTCAGATTGGATCTCTACGCTCCGATTTGTATGGTGTGCACTGTCATCATGAGAAGCGCCTGCTGAGAGCGTCCCCAGGTTGCGTATAGCGAGACGCTTCGTGTATGGAGTAGCTGCAATTGCAGTCGCGGACAATCATCGATATCGAGTAGGGAAGTCTCAGTGCGATGCCGGGCGGCACCGGCTCTTCTGTTATGTTGGAAATCATAACAGAACCCCTCGTGCGAAATATCAGGCAATTAGAATAAGAATAGCGCCCTCTATAGGCTTAAGAAGTCAAGTTTCAAGATCGGTTTATATGGCAGCTATATCAGGTAATGGACTGATTTCCACCAAACACAGGAACAGTGGTTGAAAATCATAACAAAATCCCTCTTGCGAAATTTCAGCCAAATCGGATAAAAAAAATGCGCCCTCTAGTGGCTTAAAAAGTCAAGATCCAACATCGGTTTTTATGGACCGATATGGCCCTACAATCCCAGCCGACCTACACTAATGAGATGTATGTGTGGAAAATTTCAAGCACCTAGCTTTACTCCTTCGAAAGTTAGCGTGCTTTCGACAGACGGGCATGGCTGTTCTATTGGGTTGCCCAAAAAGTAATTGCGGATTTTTCATATAGTCCGCGTTGACAAATTTTTTCACAGCTTGTGACTCTGTAATTGCATTCTTTCCTCTGTCAGTTATCAGCTGTTACTTTTAGCTTGCTTTAGAAAAAAGTGTAAAAAATGTATATTTGATTAAAGTTCATTCTAAGTTTTATTAAAAATGCATTTGCTTTCTTTTAAAAAATCCGCAATTACTTGTTGGGCAACCCAATATATATTAAGGAGCTATATTTCAAGGAGTCAGGACAATCAGTATACCCCCATCCTATGGTGGAGGATATAAAAATAATCTATTTTCAAAGCATGTCTAAAATAAAGCCTCCAATCCTGTTATCATAGACTCATTTGTTTGGTATAGAATTCTCTCTCAATTAAGTTCTTTGGAGTGTTTTTTTTTTTTGAGTGTAAAACACCACCTCACACATTGAGCCGAAGCACATCTTCTCAGAGTTTTTGTTTTGCAATAGCCATAACTAGAGCTCTTCGTAGTGCGCACGTTCTTAATTGTTGTTATTCGGCTGTTCTCCTCTACTTCTCTTTGTAGATATTGTTCTAGTCTAAGACTATGTTGTTGTTGTTGGCTGCAATGTAGTGCAGCAGCAGCAGCAGCAGCTGTGTTGGTTGGCTTAACTGCTGCTTCTTCTTCTTCTTCGACATCATCATTGCTAGTGCTTAGAAATTAGAAAACGTCATTTTCATTGGGCAAATGGCAGAACATCAACATACCACACCACACCACACAGTCAGATGTGGCTGATGTGCGGTAGACGAGGGAGGACTACTATAAGCAATGCTACTGAAGCCGTTGAAGATTAGAAATAGTCACTTGGCAATGTTGTTGTTTTGAATTTGATTTTGTTTTATTTCGACTGGGAGTCGAGGTTTTTCAGCTGGTCGACAATGGACGTGTCGAGTGTCGACATGGTTTGGCTATTACCGTGAATTGTCTTTATTGTGAGGCAGCATTGAGTTTGTTTGTTCGGTTGCTTGTCGATAGTCAGCCCGTCACTCATCGTCTTGTTGTTCCTAGAGAGGTTGGCTGGCTTGCCTCTTTGTGCCATGATGCCATGACATGCCATGCAATGCGTTGCTTCGTCACAGAAAACAGAACCAACAAAGCAGCCAAAGAGTTTGCCATAATTGTTAGCTGCTCCTCTTACGAAGGTGTGATGGTGAGGCTGAAAAAGAAGCTGAAGTACAAGAAGAAGAAGAAGAAGAGGAGACACAAAAAAAAAGCGTATAGCAGCAGTTGGCCGTTAACAACTGAGAGCCAAGTATTTTACATTGAACAACAAACAGTTCATACAAAATGGTCTGAAAGGTGAAAAGAACGCACTGAGTACTGGTGTACTGGTGTACGTACTACGACTTTAGTGTCACGATATTCTTGGTTACCAACTGGCTATGCTATAAATATATGTATGTACATAAGCATGTAAGTACATGCGTGTGTATGTACATCTGTATGCTCAAAACCCATGACGTTTAAAAGTTCAATGCTTATATACCACAAGTTCATTCGATCCTTTGGTTAGAAAAAGACGAATATGTAACCCAATGGACAGGAATGCCAAGAAGATATCATTTATAGTAAAATGTCAAGGAGACTAGCATAGAAAGATTATTTAAGGTACTACCAGCTTAGTTGGGCGATATCAAATACTCAAGTTTGAAAGTTCTTCCAGGCAGAATTGACTCTTGTGAAACGCATGTGTCTTTAATAAAAAAATTTTACAAATTTTGGGAGATTTCCCAAATTGGAAATGAACCAGCAGGTGTGGAGACCATATACTCTCTATCGAGTCCTCGGTGGGAACCATGCCGTTCTATCGGGACCCTAAAGTCCTGGCGATGTATTGGAGAAGAGACCCCTCGAATACAAATTTTGGGAGATTTCCCAAATCGGAAATGAATCGGCTCATGTGGAGACCATATGCTATCTATCTGACGATGTATAAGATAGGACCCCCTAAGAAAGTTTCAAGATCTTTCAGATCGGTAAAGAATTACCTTGTGTGAAGAGTTTGTGTCATCTCTCGAGTCCTCTGTGGGAACCATGCCGTCGTGTCACTGTATTTTAGGAAACTCCTAAAATCTGGGCATAATTGAAGAATGGATAGAGATGTGCGATGAGTAAATACCCAAAAGTTAATTACCAGGTAAGTTGGGTAAATATCCGGGTATTTACCCGGTAAGTTGCGTAAATATCCGGGTATTTACCCGGTAAGGTGGGTAAATATCCGGATATTTACCCATATATACCCAAAAACTGGAAATTTATAAATTGCAGATATCTTAGGTGTAAAAAATTTTTCCAAACAATCTGTGATGATTCCTTATTCTTTGTATATAAACCTAACCTTCTGATCTCATAAAATCGGAACCTTCTGATCTCATAAATTCGGAATCGGATCTCATAAAATCGGAATTAAGTTATATATAGACGCCATATAGACCGATCTCCAGACTTAAAGTCTTGAGGCAATAAATTGGTCACTGCTCCTCCGATTTAGATGAAATTTGGCACAGTGAGTTCTGGTAGACACCTTCGCATTTCTGTGAAGTGTGGTCCAGATCGGAATATATTTGGATATGGCTTCCCTATAGGTCGACCGCCCAATCTCCCGATATAGGGTATAAAGGCCATGAAAGATCCATATATATTACCCGATTTCGATGAAGCCCACCTCAGACTTTAGATAGCTTAGAGAAGAAAAGAGATGTTCAACCATAATTTGAGACCATTGGTCATTGGCACTGCAGATGCTCGACCTTATTTACACAGTCCCTGCAGAAATTCTCCTCGTCTCGAGCGCTTCGCTATGTCAGAGACCAGACATTGCAGTGGCCGTTCAGAACTCTTACCAACAATCGAAGGTCGCGCTTACTCAGACAATAGACGTTCTCGTTCTCGAGAACATAAACCATAGAGCCTTGGTCAACCTGATCCTGCCAACGCCAAATTTGCGCATACGCCGTATTTGGCACTCACCTTCCCAAACAGCCAGCACAGAGGGAAGGATCACCATCGCAAAATCCATGCGCGATCCAGACCTGACAAGCACGTCAACCGCCTCGCTTCCCGCCACCCCTTTATGGCCCGGAACCCAGCACAATCTGACAGCAATCCCCAAACGTTCGAGACGCTCCTTGCATCTCTCGACAAGCCTTGACCTCATAAGACACGCTACTACTATCCGTAACCGTACTATCAATACCGTATGGTATAGAAATGAGCAGGTTTGGTATCAACTTTTCTCTGGATGTATCCAGGTGCCCCCATCCAGCCTGAATCCATCCATAACAATAGAGAAACCCAAGAAGGGCGCGAAGCCCCCTCTCAGGAAAGACAACCTCTAGGCCACCATCGAAGAAAGATCCGTCCGGCACAAAGATCCTTCAACAACAAACGAATGCCCGAAGTACGACGAGCGCCAAGTCTTAGGGCCCCCTTAATCAGAGGGCAATCATCAACGCCGCGCAATCCACGTACAAATGTAAAGGTTTTAGATCAAGGGTAGCATTCAGTGCTGCGCTTGGAGCACTCCTCCGCGCCCCCCATATCTGCATAGGTACAGTACCCTGTTCATTTTCTATCATACCGCGTAGACCCCCAACATGAGTAGAACGTTTCTTCTTCAGTTCAATCTCTGAATAGCACCCAGCTATTTAGCCTCCCGAGAGAACGACAGGTCCTCTCCATCCAGGATCGGTCCCCTGAACTCGCCATACCTTCTCGTCCAATTGAACAACACCAGCTCCGTCTTTCTGGGGTGGTTTATCCCAGCCCATTGATTCTTGCCCATATAGACAGCGCCCTGAGGGTGATCCATGCCAGGCGAGACGAAGCAACCGCCAATGAAAATGTCATCGTCATCGGCATAGGAAACCAACTTCACCCTTTCCTCCTCGAAGGACCTGAGAAACCCATTAATAACCAAAAGCCACAAGAGTTGGGATAAAACTCACTGTGATGTCCCTCTGCTCACAATCTTCCTCAACGATCCCTCAGCCAGTGAAACACTTGATTATTCTGCCCTTTAACAACAAATTGACATAGGACAAAGGATTACTTTCTCAGGCACCGCATTTTAAGTTATCCCCCCTCCTATGTTGGGGTAATTGATCATTATTTCATTTTAAAATCCCTATACACCTGTCAATATTAGCTTTGCACCAAAAACCTTTTATCCAGCTATGGACAGTTTTAGTTAGGCTTAACATAAAAGTTGAAAAAATATTTTTTCAATGCCATTGTGGCCATTTCACTACATTTTCCCCTAGATTTTTATCCCGATTTGCTGCAGCATCTGTTTTATCTGTGAAATGAATTATGGCAAAATGTTGCAGCACATTGTCACATTGCAGCTGAGAGCATCCCACCACCATCAAAGGGCCACCAATAAATCAGAGTGCATTCAAAGGATATGAGTTACTAAGCTCTTAACATGCTAATCCTGTGACAATCTCTACTTTTAGCACCACTTACCCAATAATTGTCGGTGGATGAAGCACCGAAGTGAGAAATCAAAACGCAACAAATAAACTCAAATCCATACCAAAACCTACCACCACATACAATGTTGTTTGGCTTTAAAGGGTAAAGCAACAACTGAAAATACACCACCCCTTAAATGCAGACCCCAAAATCAATCTAAGGCACTTGCAGCGCAATTACAACGTAATAAAATATAAACAATGTCACTCAGCCAAACGCCTTCCTCTCACCAATCTTCTTTAAATAACCTAAGGGGGTGTTGATGGGTAGACTGCACAAAACCCCATACAACCGAATTGAACACCCACAAAACAACGTAAAATATTGGCTTGTGTGGCTGATTCATTGTGCTGGTGTGGTGAGTGAGAAAGAGAGAGAGCAACAAGAGGGAGGTAGGTTGCTAAGAGGTGAGTATTGCAATCATAGAGTTCATGAAGAATATTATTTGAATGTGAGTACATACAGAGTTGGGGTATGTAAAGAGATAGAGAGAGAGCGAGAGCTGCGAGAACTTCATGTTGGGAGCAACAACTGTTTATTGTATGGCGTTGTTTAAAAATAAATCATAACAAAGGCATTTCCCCCAAAGGCCCCAACACTCAAACATTTTCTGAGTAAAAAAACTATTACTCTCTTTTTTCCTCTCTCCCGAGTACCATTATCTCAGTATGCGCTCCATTTATTTGCTTAGTGTATTTCACATTTGTGTTTGTTCGAAACCCACTTGGCTCTTTTTATCTTTGTAGCTTTCAATGAACACGGCGGCATGTGTTAACAGCAACACTGGTGTTGAAATTTCTGAAAGCCTGGTGAAATGCTTGCTCGTGTTCAGACGCGAATTTAACGTGATGCTCGCACGTAAATTACCCGTTGTTAAGCGGTGTTGTTCACTCGCAACCACTACTGCTTGCTGCTGCTGTTGGCGGTGCTTCTTGCACGGGTTTGTTGTTTAAACAAGCCAGCAAAAAGGGAACGAACAGAGAATCAAACGCTCGCTCGCTCGTCAAGCGCACACCCAGCACGCCGTGCAAGTGGGGCCAGCCAGCCAGCCAGCAGCTGACTTGATGATTTGACTGACTGTCTGTCGGCTGCCTGCGATTGAGTTTGGCTACTTAATGGCAAATATCTCTCCTCTGGTGGATTATGCGCTTTACGTGCTAAATTGTATAAATTTGGAATTGTGCTCGCAACTCAGCACAAGCACCACATGTATACACATGTGAGTGCTCCCAGACTCGCATGTCTGTCCATCCCCACACAAACTGTTTGGCTACACCTGACACCGGGGCTACTCCAACAACAGCAGCTGGTCGTATGAACCCAATACACCATACACACAACGTGTGTGTGGTGTGTCGTGTCGTCACCAGACGTAAATCCATAAACGGTTGCACTTTTACAATGAGAAATGAATAAAAGAGTACAAGAGAGAGAGAGAGAGACAGTGCTCATCCCCACATACTTCAACTCTTTTTTTTTTGTGCCCACTACCGGTACCAACCACACAAGAGCCAAATCAAACAATAAAGCGAATTAATTTGTTGTTGTTAGGTGAGGATTTTGTAGCTTAAACAAATGGG